>NC_143518.1:14289067-14914562 GCF_031878675.1 Megascapheus bottae
GCTTGCTTCTTGCCTTATTGCTCTGGCTAGGAATTCTAAAACTATGTTAAGGAGAAGTGGAGAGAGTGGGAATCCTTGTCTCATTCCTGATTTTAGAGGGAATGGCTTCAGCTTTTCACCTTTAAGTACAATGCTAGCTGTGGGTTTGTCATACCTTACCTTTATTATATTGATAAATGTTCCATGGATTTCCTAGTTTCTCCAGAGCTTTTAGCACAAAGGGTGTTCGATCTTGTCAAATGCCTTTTCCGCATCTATTGAGACAATCATGTGATTTTTTTTCCTCCCTCCGGTTGATGTGTTCAATTATATTAATTGATTTGCGTATGTTGAAACAGCTTTGTCTCCCTGTGATGAATCCTGTTTGATCATAGTGTATGATTTTTTTTGGATGAGTTGTTGAAGATGGTTGGCCAGTATTTTACTGAGAAGTTTTCCATCAATATTCATCAAAGAAATGGGATTTAGTTCTCTTTCTTTGATGAATCTCTGTCTGGTTTGGGGATGAGGGTTATATTGCCTTCATAGAATGAGTTTGGTAAAGAACTTTCATTTTCAATTTCGTTGAAGAGATTGAGTAGTATTGGTGTGAGCTGTACTTTGAAGACCTTATAGAGTTCAGCTGTGAATCCATCTGGCCCTGGGCTTTTCTTAGGTGGAAGTTCTCTTATTGCCATTTCTATTTCAGAGCTTGAAATATGCCTGTTTAATTGGGTTAGTTCTTTTTGATTCATTGTTGGTATGTTAATATTGGCTAGGAATTCATCCATTTCTTCTGGATTCTCAAATTTGTTGGCGTAAAAGTTTGAGAAGTATTCCCTCATGATATTCTGGATCTTGGTAATTTCTGTCGTGATGTTACCATTTTCGTCTGCGATTTTGTTTATGTCGGTATGCTCTCTTCTTTTTTTCATAAGATTTGCTAAGGGTTTGTCAATTTTGTTAATTCTTTCAAAGAACCAACTCCTTGTTTTGTTGATTCTTTCTATAGTTTTTTTGGATCCAATTCATTTAATTCTGCTTTGATTTGAATAATTTGCTTCCTTCTAGTGGGATTAAGTTTGGTTTGTTGCTCTTTCTCCAGGAGCTTAAGGTGAGACATTAACTTGATGGTTTGCGATTTTTCCAACTTGTTGTTGTAGGCACTCAGCACAATAAATTTTACTCTGACTATTGCCTTTGCTGTGTCCCAAAGGAGCTGGTATTTTGTGTGCTCCTTATTGTTAAATTTCATGAACTCTTGGATTTCTGTTCTGATCTCTTCGATGACCCATTGGTGATTCAACAATGTGTTGTTCAGTCTCCATGAGTTACAGGGTTTTCTTTGGTGGAGATGTGTGTTCAGATCCAATTTGATGCCTTTCTGGTCTGAGAGCGTGCAGGGAATAATTTCAGTGTTTCTGAATCTGTCCAGGTTTGTTTTATGGCCTAAGATGTGATCTATTTTGGAAAATGTTCCATGTGCTGCTGAGAAAAATGTATATTGTGTTGTTGCTGGGTGGAATATTCTGCAGATGTCTGTTAGATCTAGTTGGTCTATATAGTTGTTCAGTTCTAAGGTTTCTCTGTTGAGTTTTTGCCTTGTTGATCTGTCCATAGGTGAGAGTGGTGTGTTAAAGTCACCAACAATTACTGTGTTTCAATCTATATATGGTTTCAGTGAAAGTAAAGTTTGCTTGATGAAGTTTGGAGCTCCAGGATTCGGTGTGTAAATATTTAGGATCGTTATGTCTTCCTGGAGGAAAGATCCCTTTCCTAGTATGTAGTAACCTTCTTTGTCTTTTCTTACTAATTTTAGTTTGAAGTCTATTTTATCTGATATGAGGATGGCAACTCCAGCCTGTTTATGGGCGCCGTTAGCTTGATAGAGTTTATTCCAACCTCTCACTTTCAAAAAAACGTTTGTTTTTTTGGGTAAGATGTGTCTCTTGAAGACAGCAGAATAATGGATCTTGCTTTTTCATCCAACTAGACAGCCTATGCCGTTTAATTGGAGAGTTAAGTCCATTGATATTGAGAGTTAGGATTGAGAGATATTTATTAGTTCCTACCATTTTTAAAAGCTTTTATTAGGGCCTGTGTCTTGACAGTTCTTGTGGTCCTTAGATGGTATGCGGTTTAGGTGCCATTTTTTTCCCTATATTGCATTTATTTTGGTTTTCTATGTATAGAACATCTTTGAGAATTCTCTGTAGTGTTGGTTTTGTTGCGACATATTGTTGCAGCTTTTCCCTAGAATGGAATGTTTTTATTGTTCCCTCAGTTATGAATGAGAGCTTAGCTGGGTACAGTATTCTTGGTTGGTAGTTATTTGACTTAAGGACATGACATATATCCTTCAAATCTCTTCTTGCTTGCATGGTCTCTGCTGAGAAATCTGGGGTTAGTCTTATTGGTTTGCCTTTATAGGTTATTGATCCCTTTTCTCTGGCTGCCTTTAGGATACTTTCTTTGGTTTCTATTGATCCACTTCAGATTACAATGTGGCCGTGGGATGTTCTTTTCTGGTCAGGTCTGTTTGGGGTTCTAAAAGCTTCTTGTATCTGGATGGGCCTGTCCTTCTGGATATTTGGGAAATTCTCTGAGATGATTCCCTGAAGTATATTTCCAATACCATTGACCTCTTTCTTCAGACCCTCCTCAATACCAATTAGCCTTAAATTAGGTTTCTTAATTGTATCTTGGACCTCCTGTAGCATTTTCTCATATTTCCTGGATTTGAATTGTCTCATTTTCTGTTCTTTCTCTATAACAACGAAATCATCTTCAAACCCGGAAATTCTTTCTTCTGCATTGTCTAACCTGCTATCAAAGTTTTCTACTTTATTCTTCATCTCCCTTGCTTTTAATTGCTCATTTTTGATGCCTTGCATCTCTTCCTTTAGATCATGTATGGATTTCTTTAGCTCCTTGATTTCCATTTGAGTGGTTAGCTCAGCAGCTTGATTCTCTTTGGACATTTGCTGGAGTTCGGTCACGTTTTTGTTTGAGGATTCTATGAATTCATTCATCTTTCTTTGAAAAGCCTTTGTTATGACCTCCTTTATGGCTTCTCCTTTTTCACATATCACCTTGTTTATCGTTTCCTCTTGTTTAGCTATGGCTTCCTCCCTTATCTCTTTCTTTATGTTTTCACACTTTTCATTAATGATGTTTATCAATTACATTTGTATAGCACTTGGAAGACTCTCCTCTAGATTTGCCATTGACTGCTCCATTGCCTGTTTATGTTGGGTGGGAGAAGCTATTCATTGATTTGACATTTTTCTTGAGTTTCTTGTTCTGCCCATTTGAAAATGGGAGCAAGATTAATACTAAACACAATTATAGTTTTTCAGATATGACCAACCTAGAGCTCTTTAGATGGCAGACACTAGATGTTCACAATTGTTGATTGGTGTTATCACTCTTTTTTTTGTGCACTTACAACCAGTCTAATACAACCACTGATAAGTGATTCATGACTAAACCAATAGTCCTCTCAATCCACTCTCTGTTGTATTTACGTCCCTCTGAACCTAGAGTATAATTGAACACCTAGGTATACGGTATTGCTCAGCAGCCATCAAGTGTAGATTCATGCATTATAAGGGTTGAAAGATGAACAGAAGACCAGAGATAGAAAAATAGTATGAGAGAGATCAGGGGAGGTACAAGAGGATTAATGTAGGAGTGTAAGAATATTGTAGTAATGAAGAAAAGGTATAGTGTAAAGATAACTGACCTAAGTTGGTAAGTAGGTAGCGTATTTGAGTACAAAGTATGGAAAGTATTAGATAAAACTTACGTGTTGCTACATGACTAGCTCTCAGCCCAACCAGTGGCCTCACAGTGGGCCGTGGGATGGATCTGCGAGTTTCAGTCTGAGCGTGCTGGGCAGACGTTTTCCTGTGCTGCTTCCAGAGGGGGCCCCGGCCAAGGGTCTAGGGTTTGAGAGTTTCCAGGGGCTCTCAGCAGTACCAGCAGGAGATCTCTCTGTTCCCAGGGGTGGGGCCCAGGTGAGGACATGGGCTCCAAGGGTGGAGCTTCGCCTTTCTGATTCTCCGAAGGTGAGCTTGGCTGCTGGTTGGCCCTTCAGATCTCTGTTGTGTTTCCACTGCTTTTTCAGAGAGTCTTTGACTGTGGGGGTCCCCTCGGTGCTGTCTTGCTCAAGATTCCCAGCTGGAGGATGCCCCGCTCAAGATTTGAGGGGGACAGATGCTGGCTCTTATTTTCCCACACACCCCATCCGGTGTTGTAAGGCAGGGACTCAGCGCCGTCCACTCTCCAGATCCAGTGGCCTGGGAGAGGAACCTATTGTGTGGGTGGGAGCTGGGACAGCTCTGCCTCCCCTGGTGCAGTGCTGAGTCTTAGTGTAGCCTGCCTGTCAGTCTCCAATCAGAGGGCTGGGAGTTGAGCCCTTTGGGTGGGTGGGAGTTGGGACAGCTCCGCCTCCCTTGGTGGGGTGATGGGTCTTAGTGCCACCCACCTGTCAGTCTCCAGTCAATTGCCTGGGGGAGGGGGTTGTTGAGGGAAGGGACAGGATTCTAAATTCCTTGCCCCCCTGCTCCTACCAGTCTTTCTCGGGCGGGGTGGTGGGGTCTGAGTTAAGTTCTATTGCTTGGCACCAGCTCTGCTTTCCCGATGGGTTTGGGGACCCGCTGTGTTACTCATGCCTCTGCGTTCCGTCTGTGGGTGTTCCACGGTGGTGGGGAGTCTTTCACTCCCTTCGGGTCTCCTCTACCACCTGTGTTCCGTGTCTGGGTTGCTGTTCTGGTTCCGTGTCTGGGTTCTGCTGCTTCTGTGGCCCACTAGCCTGGTCCTGTGCTGATTTCTGCAGTGGTCAGGGCTGGCCAGCCAGGAGTCCTCTGCCGCCGCTTGCCAGTGGCAAGGGGTGGGGGAGGGGTCCTTGCATTCCAAACTCTTTGAGAAAGTTGGATGTGAGCTTTATCTGGATTTCTTTTCCAGTTTGAGTCCTTCTCCGTTGCTTTTTGAGTTTGTTGTTGTGGATTTCTTAAGGTAGTTGGCTCTTGGGACTCCCTGGTTCTCTCTTTTTGTGAGAGAGAGCTAAGCACCATCCATATTGTCTCGATGCCATCTTCCGTTCCTGTTTTTAATTTTAAAGAAGTTAATTAGTACCATTTTTATTAAGTGGAAAGTAGATTTTTTCAAAAAATAAATTTTATATTAGAATGGAAAAAAATAGTGAACAAACATAAGATAACATAAATAAAATGACTAGACAAAGGAAAAAGGATGAAGCACTGTAATAGCAATTTGCACAAGACAATATGTCAGAAATAAACATTGCAAATTGGGAGGGGGTGGTGGGAGGGAAAGTAGGAGAAAAACATGGGAAAAGGTAACAATGTTCAAGAAGTTATGTACTCAATACCTTACAAATGTACCTGTAACCCCTGTGTACATCACCCTGATAATAATTTTTAAAAAGTTAATACAAAAAATCACCCCCCAAAAAACCCATCAACAAAAATTTATGAGCCCTGAGCCAATGGCATATAGTGGCTTACATTAGCTACACTTATTATTACCAGTAGAGGACTTTAAATCCACAATTGACAATGTTTACATAAATGTGTGCCAGAAAGGATTAGACTTCTGAGATGTTATGATGAATGAAGATCACCTAGATCATGCTTGCATTCTCAATTCTCTTATCATTTGTGCACCACTCTCCCATGGCCACCATCACACTTTCTAATACACAATTCTGGGTATTTTGTTTATTTTTTATCTTTTTAAAATAACCATTTCATACCAACTACTGCAGTAGGCATAAATCTTGTGCTGAAGTACCTCATTATCCCTTGAAGGGAAACACAAACTAAGCAGATAATTACAATAAACTGCAGTAAATATAGACCCAAATTACTCTACTAACTAGAGTGAAGGATAAGATGAATTACATAGAAAGAGGAGCCTTGATTGATTCCTGAGGGCCATATAAGATTTTTCTGAGAAGTGATTTATTTCTTAAGTCCAAAAAGATGAAGAGTTTTAATCATGCTGGATGGATGTGGGAATTTGGGAGACATTTCTACATAGTCTACACTATGTTAGATTGCCAAGTTTTCTCAAGCTTGAATATCCTATGGATCTTTTAAAATCAGAAAATAATAGCTCTTATATATCTTGAGATACAGTAAAACAGGAGGTATATAGAAAAAAATAAAATAATAGATTGAAGAGAAGGAGGGATTCTACACCTTATACATTGTGCATATGATTATATTTTATCTTCAGAGAGTGGGACCCATACATTGTAACAGGTAATCATAGGCTTTCTCTTAACCTTGTCATGAAAGGCTAAAAAAGGTAAAGCCATAGAGATTCACTAAATAAGAAATTTACTAGGATACTGACACTGAGCAAGTAGACTATTTTCAAGATACTGAATCAGGACCATGAATATTCATACAGTGGATCAAAAGGGCTCAATAGCTATTTGCATATGACAATTTTATATCAATAAAAAGTTGTTTATTGAAACGAATTTTAAGAAAAGGGAACAAGAGATTTTTTTATTTTGCTTTTTGTGATTGTTTTGTTTATTTTTAATATATTTTTATTGTAATTAATAGAAGGGTTACGTGATATTTGCCAGATAGATGGTGCATTAATTCCCATACATTGATACCCTTTCACATGTCTTGGTCCCCATTTCCCCACCCCCACCCCCACCTCTCATCTTGTTTTCCCCCGTTCCCTATCCAATTTCAAATAACCAGATACAAATATATCCAATATATCAGGTAACGAAGTGAGATACTGTTCTCCTAGCAGAGATTTTCAATAGAGCAAAACCTTGATACAAAAGGCCATATAGTAGGACGCTAAATGAAAGGATCTCTAGGATATAGAAACATAAGCCATATAAGGAATGATTGTTGTTCTTAAGGTATTATGTTATCTCTCATCTCTTTTGCTGTCCCTTGGTTATCTCATGTTTTGTTTATTTTTTTAAAGAATTTATTAACGTTGATTTTTACATCGTATTTTAAATGACAAGTTTAACATACAAGTGTTCAAGGAGGGAATCTCTACAATCACTGGGACTTAGTATTTAGAACTTAATCACAATTAGGCTAAAGGTTTGTATGTCATAGAAACATATTTATGAAATAAAACATTATGTGTATAGAGTCATAGGTTTTTATGTCTATATAGTTATGTTTGTATTTCCATTACCATGTCCATAGCTTTGGGTATGCAGTTATTGAGTCCTCTCTCTTGTACTCTTTGGATTTAATAGCCACATATTAAGGATACCATGCGCCTTTTGACCCTTAGGTCTTGACTTGTCTCACTCAACACGATTCGCTCTAGATTCATCCACTTCCCTGTGAATGCCATTATTTTGTCTTGTCTGTTGGCTATGTAGAATTCCATTGTGTATATATACCACATTTTCTGTATCCATTCATCTGCAGTAGGGCATCTGGATTGTTTCCATATCCTGTCTATTGTGAATAGTGCAGAGATGAACGTAGCTGAGCAAGTGTCCTTATAATATCTTGGGTCATGATGTTCAGGATAGATGCCCAGAAGTCGTATGGCGGGATTGTAGGGAAGGTCTATTTTCAGTTCTTTAAGAAACCTCCACTGCTTTCCAGAGTGACTGAACTAGTCTGCATTCCCACCAGCAGTGTAGTAGGGTTCCTTTTTCTCCACAACTCTTTATCATGGTTTTTGAGTTCCTATGCTTTTTGTTTTGTGTGGCAGTTTATCTGTTTGGGGGAGGGGAAGGGGAAGCACAGAAACAGTGAGACACAGGGTGAACTTATTCAGGGGTGATATTATGAACTATTTTGAAAATGACCTCTAGAACTTGGGAGGGAAAAAATATGTGAGAGAAAATGAGGGAAGAAGTGTCACTGTTGAAAAAGAAATGTATTCATCACCTGACCTACATAAATGTAACTCTTCTCTATGTCATCTTTAAAATTAAATAAATTAAAAAAAAAATCCTGGACAGAGATTCAAAACTAATTATAACTAATAGCTTAATTTTAATGACTGAAGATATTAAAGTGATGTTGACATTTTGAGTTAAATCACCATGATTTACCTCAAGGTAGTGGACTCTGTAGTGAAGAAATTAACAGGTGATGAAATTGTAGAAATAATCCAAATTAGTGGGTAAAAGAAGGTGAGGCTCAGTGATTTGGGGTCAATGTGGGATGATTTATTCCCTCCATATTTAGTTTTTTTCATGGATATAGATGAATGAAGAGATGCAACATGGGAAAATGTTAAAAGGAAAAAATAAGTATATGTGAGTGGCAGATATTGTGGATGCTTAAAAGTATTGATCATGAGAACGTTAGGAAATTTGAGAAACAAAAGCAGTAGACTCAGAGTTTTTGTTGTTGCTGTTTGTTGTTGTTGTTTCTGTTGTTTTGCTTTGTTTTGTTTGTTTTTTTGGTGGGACATGGGCCATTGTCTTTGAGCTTTTCAGCTCAAGGCTACCACCCTACCCCTGGAGTCACCATCCCACTTCCTATTTTCTAGTGATTAATTGGAGATAAGAGTCTCAAGGTGTTTAGTGCCAGGGGTGGCTTTGGACTTTGATCCTCAGATCTCAGCCTCCTGAGTAGCTAGGATTACAGGTGTGAGCAAACACATATGGCTCCAAGTAGAATATTTGAATGGCTCTAAAATTGCTAGGAAAGACAGTGGGAATAATGCTGATCAAAAATCATATACCTGTAACTTCAGATTCTAATTTAGAAAATATAATGGTATTATTGTTGGCAGATTAAAAATGGGATTTGACTCCAGTGCTTTAACCCTTATTCCAGAGATCTTCCCATTCATTTATGGAGGAAGATCCTCAGCATTCTGGAATTTTCCACAGAATCTACTAGTTTTGTTCTAAAATCTGTTCAACTGATCAACCAGCATTGCACACACCAGATGCCTCATAATTTATGACTTGTGGGCATATAGGCACCCGATTTCTATCTTCTTCTTCACTGGCAAATATAAACACAAGAAGAGTTAGTCATTCATCACACTCTCTCCTTCCTCTTTCTTTTCCTCACTGAGAATCTCGCACATGAGCCTTACATATGTACGAGCTAGAAACATAATGATAAAAATATCACAAGTTTCAGACCTTGGCTAAAAAGCTATGCGACCAGATAATTAAAGCATTAGGTCTTCTTCTTTTTTTTTTTTTTTTACAACTTTTTTTTAAGCATTAGGTCTTCTTTTAATAGGTACAGATTGCAATTTAGCAGAGATGTTTAACCTTCTTAAGTAATTTACAAAACACTTTATAGTGTAATTTTTTCAAAGAAATTTTAAAATTCAGCAAATATGGTCAAAGAAAGATTTCCCCAAGGAGGAAATAGCACAAAGTAGCAATTAGTATTAAAGTATAAATTTCTGAAGAGGTCTCACCTATGTATTTTCTAGTTTAGAGAAAGTGTATCAAGGGTGTTTTTTCTTCATGTGTACACATATATATTGATACTATTGTTGTCGACATACACATCTTATGTTCATCCATGCCTGCATGCGTCTACATGCACATATTCAATCACATTAAATACCTATACAAATACATATTGACATTAATATATGTACACACACATTCATGATACTGGAACTAAAATACTTTTGTATTATTCATCCCTACTTTCTTGACTCATGAAAATAATGTTCACTGTATTATTGCATTTAGATAAATATTTCCTCCTCTCTGTACTCTCATCACCCATCAATAAATGTCTTTCATGAAGCAACACATGTATCTTTGTGATTCTGCAGTGCAAGTTTCTAACTACTATCTTGAACTAATATTCTCTAAGAACCTGCTGCCATGTTCATCTCTTTGCATTGCTGATATATACTGTTAGCTTAAAAAAAGTTATTGTAAAGGTGATATACAGAGGAGTTACAGTTACATATGTAAGGTTGTGAGAAGATTTCTTTTTGAAAAGTGTTACACCTCCCTCATTTTCTACACTTTCCTACCCCTCTGACTCCCTTCCCTGTCAAGTTATAAAGTTCATTTTCAACATAGCTTTTTATGACTATCACTGTTGCATTGGTTCAGCCTTTGTCCTTTGCCTCAGCATTAGAGAGTCCCCTTCCAACCCCCAAATCAGATAAACATATATACAATACAAAGAGAACAAAAATCAAAAAGGGTGACAACAGGGGGTATGCATGCTATTGAAAACATTCTCAATCAGGATCACTTATGGACATATGTAATAATAGATACAATATTCAGAAAATGATTTTAAGCAGAGGAAACAGTTCATTGCGGCCTTAAACTAAAATCATGAAGATTTGTTGAGTGTAGCTGCCTTTGAGTCCCAGAAGGTGAAGAAGATGGAAATTATGTCCAACAACTCAGAAGTCTGAGCCGAGCACTTCCTTCAAGGTCTTCTATGTCATTTGAATCATTTTCGGGGTAAGATAAGATGCTTTTTGTCCCCGATTTTCCTTTCTAATTGGGAAAAAAGAGATAATTGCCATATTAAGTTATTTATGTTGAATATGTGTTCTTTAAAAGTAGTCCTGCTACTATTTTATTAGTAACAGGGTAGAAAACAGATGTGAAAATAAGTCAATTTATATATCCATAATTTGAGGCCCTGGTAGAAGTATGAATGGATTGTAATGTAATGTAATTTTTAGATCTTATGTGAGAGATCCTCTGTAAAGAGGTAAGGTTCTTCTTCCACTGTACACAGAGGCTGAAATGAGATGCTAAATGAGGTCATATATAGAAAAACTTATAAAGTGGGAAGAAGACGATGGAAAGAGTGGTCATGAGACGACTCCAGGGTCATTTGGTTTATTCCATGGCACCAGAATAGTATTTAGAGCCATGGGATCACATCACTAACAGTGCCTACACTTCATTCCTTGAAAAATTTTAGGAGCTTATGAAATTTTTCATTTTCAAAATAAATATGTGAGGCAGGTACAGTGGCTCAAGCCTTTAATCATAGCTACTCTGGAAGCTGAGGTATGAGGTTCATGGTTCAAAGCCAACCCAGGAACTAAAGTCCGTGAGACTCTTATCTCCAGTTAATAAATAGAAAACTGGAAATGGGGCTGTGGCTCCAGGGGTAGGGCAGTAACCTTGAGCTGAAGAGCTCAGGGACAGCATCCAGGCACAGAGATTACGCCCCACTACAAATAAATAAATAAATGCTCTCTTCGAATTGGGCTACACTATGTGACAATGCAATGCCATTTATGAAGCTTCTTGCAGCCTAAACATAATTTTGAGAAATCTAAACATGAGAGAGTACCAGGAATAACATAAATTCTGCTTCTTGATAATTGTTATGACATGTGGTTATATCACCTTTTCAATACCAAGAACTCATTTCATATGTCTATAGGTCAATAAATCTAAATAACACTGCTAAGAATCTGACTCTGAATTTCATATTCTATGTGCTATGCACAAATATTGCTCATGCATTTGTAATATGTATTTGCAATTCTCTTAAGGGCAGTGAAAATGTTTAGGGATGAACTAAATGAAAAATGCTGCCTAATTAACTATTTTTGTTGTAAGTTCTGGGGCTTGAACTCAGGGCCTGGGTGCTGTCCCTGAGCCTCCTTGTGCTCAAGGATAGCACTTTAATACTTGAGTCACAGTGACATTTGTAGCTTTCTCTAAGTAGTCTATTGAAGATTAGACTTTCCTGACTGACTTGGTTTTGAAGCAGGATTCTCATATCTCAGTCTCCTGATTAACTAGGATTACAGTTACATACCACACTGTCTCCAGGCTTCCAGTGAACATTTTTATTAACATGATACTGTTACATATTTGTATTGTACTATTACACTATTTTTGCTTTTGATTTTTTCATTGTTATTTTGATATTACTGGCGTTTAAATTCAGGCTCTCCCAATTGCTTATCTTACTAACACAAGTTCTAGAATCCATTAATATGGACAGCATTATTTTTTCCCATATATTTTTATTGTAATTAGTAGAAGGGTTACATTATATTCACCAGACAGAAGGTACATTATTTCACCTACATTGATACCCTTTCTCATGTCCTGGTCCCTATTTCCCTCCCCCCCCCCCCCCGCTTCACCGCTCATGTTGTTTCCCACCCTTCCCTATCCAATTTCAAATAAACAATCAAGCATATATACAATACATCAGATAACAAGGTGAAATACTGCAAAAAATATGAGATGACCAAGGGGAGGTCAAAAGAGATGATGATAACATAGTACATTAAGTACAACAATCACTCATTATATGGCTTTTGTTTCTATATCCTAGAGGTCTTCTCATTTAGCATCATACTATCTGACCTTATGTATCAGGTTTTGTTCTATTGTAAATCTCTGTTAGGAGAGCCCAAGGTTTCTACTGATTATGACAAATGAGAGAAACAATTGAGCCTACGTTCTGGCTTACTTCACTTAATATGATTTTTTTCCAAGTCTTTTCATTTCCTTACAAATGGGCCAATGTCGTTCTTTCTGACTGCAGCATAGAATTCCATTGTGTATAAATACCACATCTTGTTGATCCACTCATCAACTGAGGGACATCTGGGTTGGTTCCATATTTTTGCTATGGTAAATAGTGCTGCAATGAACATTATTGTGCTAGTGGCTTTATTATGTCCTGTTTCTGGACGATTGGGTAAATGCCAAGGAGTGGAATTGCTGGGTCATAGGGTAGTTCTATGTTTAGTCTTTTTAGGAACTCTCATACTGCCTTCCATAGTGGTTGAACGAGTTTGCACTCCTACCAACAGTGTAGTAGTGATCCCTCCTGGCCACATCCCTGCCAGCATCTGTTGTTATTAGATTTCTTGATCATGGCCATTCTAACTGGAGTGAGGTGGGATCTTAGAGTCGTTTTGATTTCTTTTGTGATCAGAGATGTCGAGCATTTCCTCATGTGTCTATACGCCATTTTTATTTCTTCTTCAGATAAGACTCTCTTTAAGTCTTTGGCCCATCTTTTAATGGGATGGTTGTTACTTTGGAGATTAGTTTTGGATTGATTCAATTTTTAATGGGTTGTTTTCTTTGGAGATTAGTTTTGGAGTGTGGACAGCATTCTTAATGTTACAAGATTTCGTTTCTGTTCATATAAATGATATCACCCTGACTTTCATATATTGACATTTTTGTCATTAATGTATTTTTTCATTGCTGAATATATCCTTGTAAAATCACTTTTTATAAATGGTATATTTCAGCACCTTAAATTGTTGTACTTATATGTTCCAGTTTGTATCCCTAAAACATAGATGTTGAAAATCTTTATAAAAGAATAATGTAATAATTGAGTTGAATCATACTATATAGATTTAGAAACAGTGAAAGTAAAATGAGGATATACACCCAAGTAGATGTTACATGTGTAATGGATGAGAAGTAGGAATGATACATTATTAATGATCTAAGGCAATATGTAACATATTGGGCAAAACCTAGGATACTATAAAGCATATCAGAGATGCCTGAAACATAAATACTGACAAACAATTGTGCTTGTGTTAATATTCCTCAAATATATTGACCATCTTTTTAACAGCCTGAATATATACATTTTAATACATTTAAGCCTTATCTTAATATTTAATAGGATATTGTGGAAAACATATTTAGGTAAAAGTCATAAGTCAATCCAAATTGTAATTCATTTTATAGTAATTTTATATTTGTACATAATAAATCATTTTATTTATCTTTTTGCAGCCTATTTCCTCACTCTTAATATTGACCTATTTCTTTCATATTTGATGTCATAAGTGAGGAAAATTATAGGTTGATTTTTTTGAGTTATATGAATATCAAATGTAGCACCAAGAAGAAATACATAAGAATTGGGGATAAGCTCAGTGGCAAAGTGCTTGCCTAGCAACTACAATGCCTGAGTCCTATCATCAATATCTAAAAAGAAAATAAAAGAAAAAATAAAATGACTTGACAACAATATATGAGATATTTATTTAAGCCTGTATATTGAGTTGAATGGGTTAGCAAATAATCTGAGTTGTATGAGTTTTTAACGAGACGTTGCAAACAAAATGTACTTTCTGCTCTTGCATTCAGCAGCTTATGATACAAGGCCAGTTAGAGTAACTTCAATGTTTTACAACTCATGTTCTTAGGAAAAAAAACAAAAACATCCTTGCATCCTATGTAGAGTTATGAGGCAGAATGAAATGGTACTTGCTTGCAATAATACATAGCACTTCAGAAAAAGTTCAATAAAATGTTCCCTCATTCATGTTGTCTTCGAACTAAAATCAACACCTTCAACTGCTGACCACACTTACTCATTTTCCCCTTGTAAAGCTGCATTATAAACACTAAATTCAAAGTCTATATATTTAATGAATCTTTCTCTCCCTGTCTCTCTCCTCCTCTCGTTGTCGTGCATGTGTGTGTGTCTGTGTGTGTGTCTGTGTGTCTGTGTGTGAAATTTCACTTTTAAATATCTTGAAAGTACAATTTTCTTTCTCAGCATGTGAAATCATCTCCAAGAGTGTAACTATTGAGTGTCAAGAGTGTGGAAAGGAGCCCCCAGAGCAACTTTGCTAGGGATGAAATGTCCCCAGCAGAATAGGGAGAGTGACAGGATATTACTTGGTTTTATCTGTTTGTGCCTAAGCTAATAATCAGCTTATGATTGTCTAAATGGCTCTGGGAGGTTAATCCCTAAAATTTATATTTATTTTAAAGTAATAAGGTCTCAGAAGAACGAATCTATGAAAGCTAAAATGAAAAGAATGATTCAAAAGAATGATCCTAAACTTCCAAAACACTATGAAATTATATTGTTTAAGTTTAAAAATCCGGTGCCATGTCGCTTAGATTTGGAAAGCAATAAAGGATTAGAAGGTGGGTTTAGGGGACCTTAGAAATAAGATTATTTGTTCTCAGAAAGGATTTAACCACAGGATGAGGCAATTGTTTTTGTATCAATATGTGTATTTACGCTCCAGTAAGATCACCTAGCATCTAGAATATACTATAAAGTTGATTTTTTTTATGTATGGGAGGAGTGACTTTGGGAGGTATTGTTACTACCACAAGGAGATCATATGTGTACTTTTGAACCCAATCTCAATGTGGTATGAGTGTGGTATTCATTTTGATACAGGTGCAATATCAGAGCTCATATGATATCATGAAAAAATGCCTGAATTGTTAAATAAAACAAAATTATTCTTCCAGAGAAACAGTTAAAATGAAGACACTTAACACTGCTCTTTGATTACCTATACTGACTTTTAAAATGATAAGAATACTAATAGAAAAAAGGATACTAGCAAATAATTATGGGAATAAAAATTTACAGGGGCCAGGAGTTTGGCCTAGTGGTAAGAGTGCATGCCTAGTATGCATGAAGACCCAGGTTCGATTCCTGGGTACCACATAAATAGAAAAAAGACAGAAGTGGTGCTGTGGTTCAAGTGGTAGAGCCTTAGCCTTGAGAAAGTTCAAGGACAGTGCTCAAACCCTGAGTTCAAGTCACAGGACTGGCAAAAAAATTACATTCACTTTTTATGCATGGGTACTCTAAAGCATTTTACCTGAGAATTGTGTTTTAATTAAAAAAAACTACGCATAAAAAACTACTACGCATTTTATTTTTGTTTTCCAATGAGGTAAATGAAAGAAGTTCTAAACGTGACAGTGTGGTTCTCCAAAAACAGCGTTAAGTCAGTATCACTATTTTTTTGAAAGACTACATTACAGGTAAAACAATATATTACATCTAATGTTTTCCTGCTATAGCATGAAGTCACTAGCTAAGTTCCTTTTTCTTTACATTCCTCTGGAATGAAACATTCAATACACATTTCTAAAAATATTTCTTTTTCTTTTGGGGCTTGTCTTTATTCTGATGTTTAATAGATATATTGCTCAGATGTTAATACTTATATAGAATTTTCAATGGAAATGTGGTTAAATATATTACGTTTCTTTGAGGAATTTGTTTTGAGAAAGAAGATAAAGTGTTGTTCTATAACATCAGATGTTTGCTGAATTTGGGATTCACAATAGAATTTATTAGGCTGGAATTTCATGTTGGGTTTATGTTTGTATGTATGCTCAATGTTTCTCTAGTACATTTTGAAAATTTTAGTAGCCACAGACCTCTCAGTGCAAGTAAATTGAAAAACCTTAGTAGTCACAGAGCTCCTAATACATATAAATACAACACTGGTTACTGCTATATCCTTTTTTTTTTTAACAGTTTGGTCTGTTTACAAAGCAAATACTCTCACTGTTGAGCTCTGTCTCCAGTCTAGATTTATGTTATTATGACTAGCTGCCATGTATGTGATCAGAAAAGGTAAAGTTTATATCTGCTGACTTGTAGGTATACTTTTCATATCTCTCAAGAGCTATGTGTTGAAAGTGTGATTCCCAGGATAATGGAAATGAATGTGAGATCTCATTGGATCTTTGTGATCTAGAAAGTAATGAGTTAGTTTCTAATGGGATATTACCTAGTTTTCTCAAGTATTGTATAATAATTCCAGCTCTCTGTTTCTTGAGTTGAGTTATGATGCTTTTGTTTCAGGGCTTTTATCAGAGTTTGTGCTTGCAGACAGCACTTTTGATTTCTAAAACTGAGAACAAAAAAGCATCTTTGCTTCTTCAAGTTAGCTTGTGCTAAGCACCTTGTTATTGTGGCTATAAGCTAACATAACATGTGTTACATTATTTTTCAACCTGTCAAGAATATAATAAAAGTGAAGTAACAGAAAAAAATATCAAAACGCAGAAAGAAAAATCAGTTCTCCACTGTCATACAGAATTAAAGATGGAAACATTACTTGTTTCAAGTTTAAAGGTATTGTTAAAAGTAAAAGAAGACAAGAACTTGTGTCATTTCACAAGGTACAGTCTTCCTTGAAATCAAAGACTCCCAATCAAGTGCTCTGTTGACACCCTGATGACATGTATCCAAAGAAGAGAAGGTCTTAAATCCATGGAGAATCATACAAGTGAATGGATGAATAAATACTACTTAAAGATTAGATAGAAAGCAGATAAATAGAAAGATAGACAGACAGACAAATACATATAGAGAAATAATTATATATATATATAAATATATAAGCATATATATATACTTATATATGCATATAGAAAGAGAGAGAAGAGAGAGAGAAACAGAGAAAGAGAAACAGCTGAAAGAACACAGTAAAAAGGAAACAAAAAATGAAAGTAACATATGACCTAACTTGGAATTTCTAAAATATTTCTCCTAACTATTACTAAAGTTACAAAATATGGTAATGACCTAAAATTTACTTAGGGAAAGAATTATTTGTTAACTCCTGAATTAAATGAAATATCTCTTATACATACCAAAATCTTGCTTAGTACCAAGTTTTGACAGCAAATTGCAGCCATATTTTATTAAGTATATGCAAGAAACTGACTATTGAATTGATTTTCCTTTGAAAAATACATTTCTATCCTTTGATGTACAATAAAATAGTCAAAGGGTTGGAAGAAAGTGTGAAGTACAAAGTAAAGCAAGATAATCTATGTGCTATGTTTTTCTTTATCACTTACCAAGGCTTTGGATGTAGGCTGAGTTATTAATGCTGACATATTAGGAAAAGTAATATGAGTTAATTTATATTGTGTTGAACCCAACAAGTCAAAATATAGTCATTTTTTAATGTAACTGCAGGAATATAGAAGAAAAAAAGACTAAACACTGGAAAACAATTGTCTTTAAAGTATCTAAATGATTCTTCTGACAGTGTCCTAGTTTTTTGTACTCTGGTTTTAGCCTTAGGTCTATTTATTTCATATTTGTTCTGTCCTTCCTTATGATTTCAAAACATGATTAGAGCTTACAGTGAGAAATGAGGTGACTGAGAATTTATGCCTTGGTTTCAGGAAAGAGAATATAATTTTTGAACTACATGGGTTATGTAGTTTATATTTTATATTAGATGGACATAAATAGAGCTCAAAAAGAAGCAAAAAAAGTAGAGATGAGAGGAAGAAAAGGATTGGAAGGAAAGAAGGAAGGAAACAGACATTAAGGAGAGGAAGTAGCAGGAAAAGAAAGGAAGTATTGGGGAGGGAAAAAGTATTTTTAGCTTTTACTTTTATTTTTAATGCCAGTACTGGAGCTTGAGCGCAGGGTTTGTGAACCTCAGAATTTGTTTACTCATGGCTCTCTCACTGGAACTATGCTGCCAGTTTGACATTTTGGGTGATTAATTAGAAGATAGAGTATCATGAATGTTTCTTCTCTAGTTGACTTTGAACCTCAATCTTTCAGGTTTCAGCCTCAGGATTAACAAAGATAACAGGCATGAGCCTCTGGAGTCTGGCCTTTTTGACTTATAATGGACCAGATTTATATGTATTATAAATCTAATGTTTTTGTGGATCTATATTTCTGGAGGTTGACAAGTACATGACAAGTACATCACCCGTAACATGCTATCTCCAGGACAGGACAGTGAAAGAGAGGGATACAACTGTACATACACTCCTTAATAATTGGGACAGGGCCACTCCTTTAACCAAAACAACCTCAGCATTGCTTCATTGAAGACTGATTCTAATGCCAGAGCTTGGGAAAAGAGTATTCTGACAAGTTCATACATATCACTGCCTAAACAAATATTCTCCACACATATTCCCAATGCACTAAATATTAACACCAAAATACATAAGGATACTAAAAATACTTTTTTAATTACTTCTAAACTTATATTTCATGGCATTCTATATGCCTAATGTAGAATTTGATTTGATTTTCTGAAAAACTCAGCATAAAATAATTTACTTTTTTCCACTTTGTACAAGAAAGACATCTGTAGGCCATGGAATCCATGGAATTGTTTAATTGTTCATAGAGATTGTGTAAAAATCAACTTGAATAGTGTGGTTTTAGCTTAGAACTTGCCCATCATTATTTACTCATTATTATGGTAAAAAAAATCAACAAGTCAAGGACTTTGATTTATTTTAAAAGCAAAGTCAGAAGCTTAAAATGCATCATGATCAACATGATAAGAGAAGTTGTTGATGTTGAAAATCAAATCTATTAAACTAACATATTGAATTATTACTAAAATAGCTTGTGAGGTTTAGGAGGTATTTTCAACTATTTTCTTGAACAGCTTGTAAGAATAAAATTTAGCTTATGTTACATATTTTTCATCCACAATGTGTACATGTTTTTACATGTTGATAAGAAACTCTATGCTTAGAAATGACTGAGTCCATCTCAAATGAAGAAAGTCTAATTTTTAATTTTGTTTTATGTTTTTGGCTATGCTTTTACTGGGGCATCCTTGCTTGGCTTTCTTGTTCACAATTGGCACACTTATCTCTTGAGCCATACTTCCATTTCAGCATTTATTTGTGATTTGAAAGTTCCTCTAGCAGAATTCTCTGCCCAGGTTGCCATCAAAAATTGATCCTCACTTCTCAACCTCCTTAATAAACTGGATTACAGGGGTGAGCCACCAGTGCATGACTTGAATATTCCTACTTTGGGCAGAGATATGTGCATCCGTATACAGGAGTATGTCTGTGTGCATACATGAATATATATATATATATATATATATATATATATATATATACATATATATATATATGTATTCACGCATGCCAATAAATGGGCATGCACATGTGTCTACAAATGGCTTTTTAATGAGTATTATTTGGTGGAAATACTGGCTGGAGATGACTACAGAAATTACAGTACTGCTTTCAGAGCCAACTTTGCCTTTACCACACTCCCTGCTCCGGCACCCAAAGTCTTTGTATTCATGCGGTTCGTTTTGTTTTCTATTTCTAGAACCTCAACCTACTGGCTCAATCGCATCCAGTCTTTCCTGTACTGCAACGAGAACGGCCTCCTGGGCAGCTTTTCAGAAGAGACGCACTCATGCACCTGTCCGAACGACCAGGTGGTATGCACCTCCTTCCTGCCCTGCACGGTGGGCGATGCCTCTGCCTGCCTGTCCTGCGCCCCTGACAACCGCACTCGCTGTGGCACCTGTAATACAGGCTACATGCTGAGCCAGGGCGTGTGCAAACCCGAAGTGGCCGAGTCCACTGACCACTACATCGGCTTTGAGACCGACCTGCAAGACCTGGAGATGAAATACCTGCTGCAGAAAGCCGATAGGCGAATCGAAGTCCACGCCATTTTCATCAGCAACGACATGCGCCTCAACAGCTGGTTTGACCCCTCCTGGAGGAAGAGGATGCTGTTGACCTTGAAGAGCAACAAGTACAAGTCGAGCCTGGTGCACATGATCCTGGGGCTTTCCTTACAGATTTGCTTGACTAAAAACAGCACCTTGGAGCCAGTGTTGGCGGTGTATGTCAATCCCTTTGGGGGCAGCCACTCAGAGAGCTGGTTCATGCCTGTGAATGAAAACAGCTTTCCGGACTGGGAGCGGACTAAGCTGGACCTCCCACTGCAGTGTTACAACTGGACACTTACCTTGGGGAACAAATGGAAGACCTTTTTTGAGACAGTCCATATCTACCTGAGGAGTCGCATCAAGTCCATCGGTCCCAATGGTAATGAGAGCTTGTATTATGAGCCCCTGGAGTTCATTGACCCTTCTCGGAACCTGGGCTACATGAAGATCAACAATATCCAAGTGTTTGGTTACAGCATGCACTTTGACCCAGAGGCAATCCGGGACCTGATCCTACAGCTGGACTACCCCTATACTCAGGGATCCCAGGACTCGGCGCTTCTGCAGCTCCTGGAGATAAGAGACCGTGTAAATAAACTCTCCCCACCCGGTCAGCGTCTTCTAGATCTGTTCTCTTGCTTGCTTCGTCATAGACTCAAACTGTCCACTAGTGAAGTGGTGAGGATCCAATCTGCCCTGCAGGCGTTTAATGCCAAATTGCCAAACACAGTGGATTATGACACGACCAAATTATGTAGTTAACCGTCAATGTCAAGCACAACCCACTCACCCCCAGAAAAACAAAAAACAAATCAACAAAAACAACAACAACAAAAACAAACAAAAAAAACTTGAAGGAGTTTTTAACAGTGCTTTTGTGGAACAGTTTATGTTTGGAAGAGTAAATTTAAATTGTCTTTTCAATATCTGTCTTATATCAGTCAAATTAACATTGGATGGCAATTTACACATATGAACCTTGCTGACAATGAATATATTATACCACAGTTTGGGTTTATGAATGAAATAAATACTGACACACAGTCTAGAAGACATTCTACTTTTTACAATAAATTTCGTTTGTAATTTTATATGTTCCGTGGCAATGCTTTTGTGCATTACATCCTCTAGAGGGAACATAAGAAGATACCAATAAAATTTTGTAGCTGAACAGTTATTAAAAAGAAATGCTGTGGGATTCCTTCTTTCCCCAATCCCCTTGTGAAACAAATTCTATTTTGATATAGTTGGTTAGAACTTGAGGAAAATTCACCAAATGTTTATAATGGAAACTTTTCAAAATCTCTTTCAATTATAATCAGTGGGTAAAGTTAAAAAAAATAGCTAGTCACTAGATAGAATTCTTACTATTCAGTTCCTGTTTCATGGTTAATAGAATGATGACAGAGGTGTGTTTATCACAAACATTTGTAAACCATTACATCAGTAAAAATTGTTAATGCTGTTTATCAAACATTAGATCTTCCTTCCTTGTTTCCTTCCTTCCTTTCTTCCTTCCTTCCTTCCTTCCTTCCTTCCTTCCTTCCTTCCTTCCTTCCTTCCTTCCTTCCTTCCTTCTTTCCTTTTCCATTCCTGTGGCTTGAACACAAGGACTGGTTACTGTTCCTGAGCTTTATTTCTCAAGGATAGCACTTTACCACTTGAGCCCCAGTGCCACAGCCGGCTATTCCTGTTTATTTGGTACTGAGGGATCAAACCAAGGACTTCAAGCATGCTAGGCAAGCACCTACTAAGCCACTTTCCCAGCCCAGTCTTTTCTATTATTATCTAACTAAATACACAATGTGGGGTAGATTCCTTGTTGTCATTCACCTCACAGAGGAAATAAACCATAACTTGGATGAAAAGAAAATATGACAGCTCAAAAAATATTATACAGATGTTATGGATTTTTAGTCTCTTTGCAATTTCAAAACAACAAGTAACAACATCATTTAAGGACAAGTAGACAGGTTTGAACTGCAAAGATTTATCCAGTTTTCATATAAATGATGGTTCTACCTAAGTTGCTGAATTTCTTCGTCTTTAGTTAGTTTATTTAAACTAACCTTGTGCTGTGGAAAGCAACTCAATAAAAATACAGACAAATATTAATTTATCTTATTATAGCAAGTATACTCCTCACTTAATATTGACCATAACATTAGGTTATAGATTATTATTCATATTTCTTGGGAGATAAAGTGAAAGATCAGTGTAATCGATTAGATTCTCTGACTCCACAAAATATTGAAAGACTAATAGTCAATATTGAGTCTTCCAGAATGAGTTTGCTTCATTTTCATTGTTCATTGAACTTCAAATGAGCTACTATAGTTTCTTTTCTTTTTTGTAGACTTTTTATTTTATTTTATTGTCAGGATAAGGTATAGAGGGTTTATAGTTACATTCATCAGGAAAGAATATATTACTTCTTGAACCTTGATACATCCACTCATGTTTTGTCTTTTCCCTCCCCTTCCCCCCTCCCAAACATTTTGGTATATTTCTTATATCTAAAAACTTATGAAAAAAATAAAAAGAAACTTCAGATTTGCTATCTAAATCAGGTAGCATCGTAAAAATATTAATCAGTGATATTAACAAAACTAAATAAAACCTGCATTTATTGTTGACAATTATCATTTGTGGACTGGAAATTACATCAAATACAAATAGTGTATTTCAAATGACATTTTCAGGCAATATTCATGACTACCAATGGAATCAGAAAACAATATTATTTACTATTATGGGAACGTTGATAGTGGTGCACAATTCACCTCTCCTGGAAAAAGTATGGGGATGAAGAGCTTACTATGGTAAGAAATTGATTAAAGAGGATATAATCCTCCACATCTTATTCAGAGCTTATTTTCTATGCAATAAAATTATTATAGTCCCAACTCCCTGGGTAACACTCATTGGTGAATCAATTATGTCTCTGAAGATAATCCTTCCTAAAAGTAGAAGAGAACTGTGAGCACTGTTCCCTAAATCTTGGATCTAATACAAAATTAATATACATAAGCATATCAAATACACTCTGAATTAAAAAAATTAAATTCAGAGACTAAATCACCATCAATAGTTTGCTTTTCTTTTTCTCCATTAAGTAGTACATAATAAATAAAATAGTTCAATGTAATCTGAATTTTCTTATATATGAGACCAATATATCCATAAATTTGTTATTTTTCTGGCGCTGGCATTTGTCAAATGTGCTTTATTCCATTTTGTGTTAAGAATTTGATAATTTTGTGTGTATGTGGGCGTGGGGGTTGTCATGGGACATGAATTGGGCATGGACCTTGTCCCTGAGCTCTTCAGCTCAAGGCTACCACACTACCCTTGATCCAGGCCCCACTTCCCATTTTCTAGAGGTTACTTGGAGATAAGAGTCTCTGGTCTTTTTGTGTCAAGGCTGGCATCGAACCTTGATCATTAGGTCTCAGCCTCCTGAGCGGCTGGTACTACAGGCGTGAAACACCGGGCCCTGCGAAACTTTTTAAAATAAAATGTACTTTTAAAATTATTTCAAGAAAATACACATGCACATGTATTGACATTTTTAAATGGAGAATTCACCTCCTCTAGAATATTCAGTTTAAAGATTCCAGTGAAACTTGAAACTATGAAAACTAAAAGAAAAAGAAACCCACTTTTCTCTGGGAAGATGTCATAGTACGCAACTAATTTTATTATATAGTTACAATTATTCTCCTTTCTTTCTTTTTTTTTGGGGGGGGGACAGTTCTGGGGCTTTATCTCAGGTTCTGGACACTGTCCCTGAGCTTTTTCAAGGCTAGCACTCCATTTCTTGAGCCACAGCAGTACTTCCAGCTTTTTCTCTGTATGTGGTTCCTAGGAATCAAACCCAGGTCTTTCTGCATGCTACGCAAGCACTCTATCATTAGGCTACATTTACCAGACATTTCTTTTCTTTTTTTAAATTTAATTTTCAAGGTGATGTACAGAGGGAGTAAAGTTTCAGCATTAGTAGGTACATTTCTTCTCAAAAGTTGTTACGCCTTTCAACATTGTTAAATTTTTCTTGATTTCTATTTTCTGTTATTTCAAGTTTACTTTTCACAGTTTAATTGGTAACCTAATAATGAAAAGCATCTTTAATTGGATAAAATTTATTTTAATCTTTCTGTATTCCAATAATACAGGATGATCCATTTTCACTCCATTGTCTTTTTCTGTTTCTATTACTCATTATAATATGAAAAATTTCCTAGAAATTTTTGACATGTACATTTCTGTAATTTTATACACCCATTTTCTTAAAATTAGAGCCTCTTTTGCCTTTTAATTATATTCATATATGCATAATAATAATAACCTGTATGCCCCCATAATTGGGTGAAATTGGAACTTGCTAAATTTTTCCCCCAACTAACCTTGAATTTTGATTCAAAGAGAACCTGGTTCCCTCACCAATGCCTATAAGTAGCCAGGATTGCTTATAATATCATTCCTGTCCCCTAAATAATAAATTTAGTTGATGATTTTAAGAGGTAAATCTATTCATTACATTCAATATAAAAAAAAGCAATATTAAGAGGTTACATATGTAGTTCTAAATTAACATAACTGAAAATTAAACATTTAATACATCATTTACAGAAATTGTGATAGTCTTACTCTAAATTGGTTTCTATATCATTTTATTTGAATAATAATTTATTACCAAAGTTGTAAAAGATTTTACCCCTAGTCATAGTGTTTATAAATTAAGACATGAATATTGGGTTGGTAGGATGGCTTAGTGGTAGAGTGCTTATCTCATATACATAAATCCCTGGTTTTGATTCCTCAGTACCGCACAAATGAAAACAAAAGCTGGAAGTGATGCTGTGGCTTAAGTCATATCCTTGAGCAAAACAAGCAGAGGCCCTGAGTTCAAGCCACCAGACAGGCAAAAAGAAAACAAAACGCACAAACAAAAAAAGGAAAACAAAAACAAAAATATGGACTTTAAGCTTTAGTAAAATTAAAGTCCTTCAAAAGTAAAGTACAAAGAACCACATTTTTTTAACTTGAGAGTTTGTTCATAATTTTGATAACTAACACTTACCATTGATATATTCAACTACTGTTGATAACCAATTTCTTCTTGATATATGCAACTACTTTTATATTCTATCTCAGGCCTTGCTAGTTAAATAATTCCAGTAGTACAATACTGTAACTATAGTTCCCAAATCATTCTATATTAGAGAAATGCACCAGAATAAGTGGAAAAACATTACACACATTTTCATTTCATTTACACTGAGGTGATATTAGCTATTTTAATGTCTTGAGAATGAAACAATCCATTTCAGATCATTTGATATTTGCACACAGAAGCCAATTTAATGCTAATAAATTATACTCAAACTGAAGCAAAAAAATCTCATATTTAAAATTAGCTAATATACTGGCAGCTGGAATAACTACAAAATGACTAAAGTATTCTATCAAACAATGATTACATGACATGATTACATCACCACCATAAGTTAAAAACTAGTTCAGTGCATTCAGAACTCTTGCACGACTCACACTCAATAAGCTTTACTCTGTGACATATTCAAAGCTTTTGTAATACAGTGATCTCATCACAGATGGCTGACTCCCCTATTCAAAAAACAGAGTCATGGAAATAAGACATGCTTGGAAGGGCTCTTCAGAAGTACAATAATGTGTAAAAAGGGATAAAATGACTCCACACATAGAACTTTCAGCAAAAGTATAGAAGCAACAGAAGTATACCAATGATAAAACCATAAGACGTATTTTCTGAAGAAAATAGAATTTTTTTGCTTCCTTAGAATTTTTTTATTTTTTAATTTTTTGTTAGTCCTGTGGCTTGAACTCAGGGCCTGAGCACTGTGTTTGAGTTTTCTCAAGGCTAGAACTCTTCTACTTGAGCCACAACATCACTTCAGGCCTTTTCTATGTATCTGGTACCCAGGAATCAAACTTGTGTTTTCATGAATGCTAAGCAAGCACTCTAACACTAGGCCCAACTCCCATCACTGCTGGAAATATTTTGTGATATATTTGGAAATATAATTTTGTTTACTTTTCATTTATACTGTAGTCATAGTTTAAGTTCATCATTTTACATCACATTAATAATAGACAATAAATAAAACTGCTATTTAGAGTGAATACTTAGGCAAATTATGTTTCATGCTTAGGTGATCTATGATAATACACATAAAATACAACAAAGAAAATGAATGATTAAATGCATATTTGTCTACACTCTTACAACAAAGAAGGAAAGCATCAAAATTAAGAAAATATACTAGGTAAAACTTTTTAAAAACTTATTTAAAAGTATAAAACTTTGCTGGGCATGGTGGCTCAAGCCTCCTACCTACTCAGGAAGCTGAGATCTGAGGATAACGGTTCAAAGCCAGCCCGGGCTCAGAAGACCTTGAGCCCCTTATCCCCAATTAATCACCAGAAAACAGAAAGTGGGGTTGTGGCTATAGGGGTAGGGCTGTAGCCTTGAGTAGAAGAGGTCAGGGACAATGCCCAGGCCCAGGGTCAGGGTGGTAGTATTGAGCTGAAGCGCTCAAGGATAGTACCCAAGCCCAGAGTTCAAGTCCCATGACCCCCACAGACAAAAATATATGTATAAAGCTGAACTGAGAAAGTATAGAAATATATGTTATGCTATTGAAGTAGTAAAGAAATGTTTATTCCAAAATAAATTTTAAGTTTACTTCCAGAGAAGATCACAATGGGTTTTTATTATTATATATAAAACATAGCAATTAGGAATGTGTTGGACACCAAATGGTTGGTTGTAAATAAATGAGTTTTAAAATTAGTTTAATTAGAATAATTACAGGAATTTCTTTCACAGATACAAAAATGCAAAGCAGTAGGAAGAATAATTCTAAGTTATAGAATATTATTTGAAATGGCATTGATATAAAATAATTTCTTAAAATATTCGAAATGAAGCTATTTTATCTAGGGCAGGGCATTTGGCTCTTTGTTTAGTAAAGAAATAGTGATGTTTTTACTTAAAATATTTATGTCCTTAAATCTATACCTAAATCATATTTAACCATTTAAATCTAAAATAAAAGAAAAATTAAATTATTTTAGGTGAGAGTTAATATAATAATCTGGGTGTTTGCTGCAGAGGTATCCAATCTAGACAGATATTTTTAAAAAAGGATTCTCCAATAGAAATATATGCACAAAGTCAAGTCACATATATGCTTTTTAAAAGAAGAAACAAAGACAATTATTTAAAATGCATTTTAAATTAATATGCTTATCTTTATTTAAGATATAATGAATATGAGGCATGACTGAGATTGTTTTTCTTCATTGATATGGTCTTTAATGATATATAATTCACATATTCCAAAATTCAAAATACTCACTAACAGAGATGTATAAACTATCTCCCACTGTGTAATCTCAGTAAACATTGTAAAGTGCTTTTAAGGTGACTCTGGAATCTGTTGTTCATTTTACCTATGTCTCTATGTCAGATACACCTCATCAGCTCAGAATTCACATGGGGACAATGTTTGGAAAGTCAGCTCTAGGGGTGCACACTTCACCTGTGAAGTTAACTTTGCCAAGTAAAATCATCTCCAGATACTTTGATTCAAAAATCTTTATGTACATTTTGTGTTTTCCTTTATATATATTTTAATAGCTAGTGTGTTATGGTAAGGAAGCTCTAAGTATACAAAGATGTATATCAATGAAGAAAATTATACACTACCTGCATAAGAAAACAAAATTAAGTATCTGAAGCCAAAGGCAGCAGAGTCAATATCAGCAGCTGAGAGATAGTAGCTGTAGCAGTGGCCAAACTTGTGGCTTGCCATGTAAATTCAGCAGGGACTTAAAGACCAGGATTGGGAGATAGCAACCCAGAAATATTACCAAAAGCTACCTACAAATTCAACATAATATCCATAAATATCACAACAACCAATATCCAAGCCATCCCAAAATTCTTATGGAATAATACAAGAACTCAAATAGAAAAATCAATATTTAACAGGTAGAATAACACTGGAGGAATATCAATACCAAACTTCAAACAATTATGGAGCCATAGTTATAAAATACCAGCTTAGTACTGACACATGGACAAGCCTGAGGACCAATGGAACAGAATTGATTGAAGCTCTAGAAATGATGACACAGAAATTATGGTCACTTTTGCTAGGCTCATGCCTGCAATCCTAGCTACTCAGGGAGCTGAGATCTGAGGACTGAGGTTCAAAGCCAGCCCGGGAACTAAAGAACATAAGACTCTCATTTCCAATTAACCTCTAGAAAATGGGAAGTAGAGTTGCTAAGGCTTAAGAGTAGAGTGGTAGTTTAAAGCTGAAGAGGTCTGGGACAATGCCTAGTCCCAGAGTTCAAGCCCCATAAGGAACAACAAAAAAGAAATTATGGTCACCGAATTGTTTGATAAGGGAGCCAAATATCAGATAGAAGACAGACTTTAACAAATGGTGGTGGCAGAATTGACTATACAGGTGTAGAAAACAGAAGTTAGACCCTTATATATAACCCTGCTCCAGAATCAACTCCAAATGGATTAAAGTAAGAGCAGATACATTGGAAGCATTACAGGGGATACCCTAAAACTTGTTGACATAAGTTGAAACTTCCTATATAAAGATCAAGAAACACAACAATTCAAAGTAAAACTGGATAAATGGGATCATACTAAAATGAAGAGCTCCTGAAAAGTAAAGAACAGAGCTAGCAACATACATAGAAAGCCCCAAAATGGGGAGAAGATCATCACTACCTATACAACAGACCAGGGGCTCCTATGAAAAATATACTTCGAGTTCAAAAAGTTACCCTTTTCCCCAAAGAAAAACAAATTCCCAAAGAAATAACCACCCATTAATAATTGGGCTAAAGAGTTAAAAACAGACTTCTCTGAAGAAGAAATAAAAATGGTGAATATACATATTTACCATATGGCCAACATCTCTGGCCATAAAAGAAATGCAAATCAAAACACCATTGAGATTTTACCACACCTCAGTAAGAATGGTCATTATGAAGAAAAATAACAGTGTTGGCTGCTTATAAGAATGTGTCCAAGGAGCCGGGAGTTTGGCCTAGTGGTTAAAGTGCTTGCCTAGCATGCATGAAGACCCTGGTTCGATTCCTCGGTACCACATACATAGAAAAAAGCCGGAAGTGGTGCTGAGGCTCAAGTGGTAGAGCTCTAGCCTTGAGAAAGTCCAAGGACAGTGCTCAAGCCCTGAGCTCAAGCTCAGGACTGGCAAAAAAAAAAAAAAAGAATGTGGCAAAAAGGTAAGACTCTTGGTGAGAAAGCACTATGAAGGTTTCTCAAAAGATTAAACCTATAGCTTCCATAAGACCCAGCAATCCCACTCCAATTAAACACAAACCAGGATACATTATTTACCATAATCAAGATACAGAGTCAATCCAGATGCCCTCAGTGTATGAATGGAACAAGAAAAGAAATGGATCAGAAAGAATGACATTGCCCATTCATAAAATGGAAAGACTTGGAAAAGTTATAGCAAGTGAAGTAAGCCAAGCCCAAAGAAACATGCTGTATGGTTTCTATCATTTGTAATAATTAGAATATGCATATAAATCTACAAGTAAACCCAATGTATAGTAAATGACAAATAATTATACCTGGGAATGGTTATTTAAACAGCAATCTAAGCATACACAGTGCAAACCAAGTTGGATATTCTTAGTTGAGGACCATGAGGGCTCAATAACTATGTGCATATAATTATATAAAATAATCGTTATTTAAATGAACTTCAAGAAAAAGAAACAAGATGTCTTTTATTACACTGTTTACTGTTTTTTTAATATCTCTGTCTCTGTCTCTCTACTCCTTTTTTTCTTTTGTTTTATTCTCTTCTTTCCCTGTTTTGGATATCTGTACCCTTGTCTTGTATATAAGTTTATCTGATTTGGGCAGGGAAAAGAGAAGCACAGAAAGGATGGGACAAAGGGTGAACCAATTCAGAAGTGAAATTACTAAAACTGTGTTTAGACTGAACTCTACAACTTTGGGTGGAGTGTAGTCAGGTAGGAATAGGAGAGGAACTGAGAGAGAATGAGGGCAGGATGACACTGTTAAAAGGAAATATAGTCAAACCTGATTTCTGTAAATTTAACCCCTCTATAATCATCTTTACAATAAAATTGTTACAAATATAAAACAAACATAAATTTCAAAAATATTTTTACTAAAAAGTAAATAAAATAAATCAAATAAAATCTATTCAACATAATATTTCAAAAAATACTTTGGAAAGTATATCAGCAGAATCAGCTATAGGTTTAATCTTTTGAGAAACCTTCATAATGCTTTCTCACCAAGAGTCTTACCTTTTGGCCACATTCTTATAAGCAGCCATCACTGTTATTTGAGCGATAAGGCTTCCATGGCATGAATATGTTGCTGTGAATTTTGTAGGTACAATAATTTTCAAACAGGGCTGAGATATAGCTCAGTGGAAAAGCAATTGCCTAGCAAGTACAATGTCCTGCATTTGATCCTCAATACCAAAAAATAAAAAGGCAAAAAGAAATTATTTTCATATGAGCTCATTAATAATGTATTCCAGGAAATATTGATATATTTCTTCAATATCTCAATTCTCTCTCTCTTTTTCTCTCTCTCTCGATATATGTTGATATTACTACAGATCGATATATGTTGGTATATCTCTCTGAATATTGATATATCAATATATAGATTAAATATAAACAGATATGTAGAGAGATAGATATCTAAATGGATAGATAGATAGATAGATAGATAGATACATACATACATACATACATACATACATACATACACATAAATATTCTTTTTCTTCTTGACACTAACATTTAACATCATAACCTTATGTTTTGTTGTTTGCTTCCTTGTTTCTCTACCACTTGAGCCTTGCCTTCAACTAGGTAATTTGCTGTTTCATTTGGGAGGGAGAATAGAGTTTCCAGAACTAATCTATCATAGCTGGCTTTGAACTCAGTCTTACAGATACACCTAATGAGTAACTAAGATTACAGATGAATCATAAGTGGCTAACTTTAAATTTCCTTTTTCCATAAGCACATTTTTCCTAAATATTTTGGTGTGGAAATATTTTGAATAATAAAATCTCAGCAGAAATTATATAAATAATTCTTAACAACTTATTTGCTTCTAAGAAATGGGCTTGGACTTTCTGTTGTTTCTTTCCTTGCCTCTACAAGGCTATGGAAAGATCAGCCTTGAAAAATCATGGCTCAAGGATGGTACAACCCCGAAATATTCCTGAAATACTTACTTTAAGACACCCACTTGTACAGGTCACATATTTCCTAACAGATAAAAAAAATTGTTGATGCTTGTGTCTTTTGATTGTGCTGCTTTTTATGTTTGTCCAAACTTCTTTCATATGTCTTCTTTGTATTATTTTTCCCTAAAGTATGCTTTAGTTAAATATTTAGCTAGTCTAATATTTTCCCCTACTAATGTGCACAACATTTACAATGTATACATTATATAAATAGTTAATTTTGTCAGCAACTTAGCAGTGACTAACTTGAAATTTTAAAGAATATTTCTCAAAAAAAAGGTAAACCTAAACCTTTTGAAATCTTCATGGCTTGATGGTGATTTGCTGAAATTCTTTGAGAAAAATTTTTTCTAAATTTTCCAGACAACTATAGTAAGTAATCAAAATAACCATTAGTTACTTCTGCTGTTGTAATAACACAAAACAGTGATTACTTCAGCACGAAAGCTTGCTTTGCTATAGTCTAAATAACACCATATTGCTATAATTTCTGCGTTTTTGTCACTTTCACAAATACTAGTCCATTATATAAGTACCTGGAATCACATGTAATTGTTCTAACACTCTCTGAAAAACATATTACTTGTGCTTCAGGTGCTTATACTCAGAAGTTTATAAAACAAAAATGCACCCAGATTAAGTTCATTTTTACCAATATTGAGCTGTTTGTTCCATAATACTCATTTTGGGGTATACATCTAGCATCTCTCCCAGTCTCTGGTGGAGACCACAGGGACTGTGGACCCACAGCATGGACATGTCCTAGCCATGTCCTACAGCATGGCACTTTCCCTTGTCAAGGCCATGGCTCCCAGTATGAAGGACTGGGGATATTGCAGGCAAAAAGCATCTTTCACAGTGAGCAGCCAACTTTTACCATTGTATCACCTCTTCCTGAATATGGAGGAAAAGAACATTTAGTGTTGATCCCAGAGGAATTCTTCCAGTATCTGTATCCTCAATCTGGTGTAACAGGACACTATATGCTTTAAACTGGGCTTATCTTGTATTTTCCGTTCAAAGAAATATATGTAATTATTTCAGAGACCTTCTCTGCCATATCATTAGTAGGTTACATGTTTAGGTCATTAAAAGTTACAGAGTATCTTTCACAGAATCTGTTGATAAAATCGATTTGTAAAAAAAAGAAATGCCCAACATAAAGAGGTGAAGCAAGCATCCCCTCAAATAAATTCAGGAAGCATTTGATACAAAGAAGGCTCTGCAAGGACTAGTTCATAAAGACCATTACCTTTTTGATGTCAAGAGTAATTAACATTGCTAAGGATCTTGGATGTTACTTGCCAGCAAAGAGGCATAGAGTATATAAGGATGTAAAGAATGGCCTGGGCTATCATATCTCTATGTAGGATATGATGCAGCCAAAGAGGCAAGATCTCATGGTAAACTGAGTGGAGAAGTTTGTGATACAGAGCATCTTTGCACAGCAGGAAAAGGAGACAACCGCTGAGTATATCACACACAGAACTAAAGCTGTCTGCCAAGAAAGCTCATCAAACACAGCAAATTATGTAAATGTATATCCTAACAGAAATAGTCAAAACCAGTTGACAGAATAGAAATTAGGCTAGGTGAAAAATCTTTCTATGTTGCCATCCACAGAAATCAGTTTTATTTTCTTTAAAAGGAAAAGTTACTTGCATTTAGTTGATTAAATCTATTGGCCAGTCTAGTTTCTCATTCTTACTATGCCTTTTTAGGTATTTGATTTACAACTTTTGAATAGGCCTTTTGCTTTCATTAACATTTGTTGAGTAATTTAGGATTATTACCAAGTGGCAGTTTAATTTGTAGCTAAGTTTTCTATCTTCCAAAAAAGTGACAATTTTAACAAAAAGAAATACTTGAATTGAAAAAATATGAGATTTTATATTGTTGTAAACAAATATTTTGCCAAATATATATCTTTCTGAAAATAATAGTTTTGTTATAATTACAGTGTACATAGAAGAACTGTGGTCAAATCACACCACTTATCTTACTCAGTCTTTTTTTTTTTTTTTTTTTGCCAGTCCCGGGCTTGAGCTCAGGGCCTGAGCACTGTCCTTGGACTTTCTCAAGGCTAGAGCTCTACCACTTGAGCCTCAGCACCACTTCCGGCTTTTTTCTATGTATGTGGTACCGAGGAATCGAACCCGGGTCTTCATGCATGCTAGGCAAGCACTTTAACCACTAGGCCAAACTCCCGGCCCCATGTTACTCAGTCTTAACTATCTTTTTTCACTTTCTTCTTCTTTAAAAGTATATTTTTTAAACTTTTAAATATTTGCCTAAAGTAATTATCATTTAACAATCATTATAAGAATACCATGTCTCCTGATCAGTATCACCCTTTTCATCATTCTCCTCCATCCCTTCCAACTCTAGCCCAACATTCAACTTTCTTCATTTTGGAGAATACATAATATGGTGTATAACATATTCTCCCCTCTTCTTTCTTCTCTTTACTCATCTTCTCTCACCCATTGACCCAATGTCCATTGGTTGGACTGTGAGTTTGTAGAGTGAACTGAACCATTTGAAGATGGTAGTTTGGTTAATTCAGTTGTGCATACTTTGTATACAACCATGATGTATACACATGTATAATTGAGTCCTAGCTTCCACATATAAGAGAAAACATTCATTCTTTGTCTCTCTGGGCCTCACTAATTCACTTGACATAATTTTTACCAGGCTTATGCATTTCTTTGCAAATGATACAATATTGTTTTTAGAATAGATGCAAAAAATTCTATTGTGTATATTTACTATTTTTCCTTGATCCATTCTTCCACTGAGGGCCATCTAGACTTATTCTACACATTGGCTATGGTAATAGTGCCACAATAAACATAATCTGCACCGTAACTTTACTGTGTACAACTTATAACTTTTTTTGTATTTGTCATAATGGGAAAGATGGCATCTCAGCTCAGTTTTGATTTTCATTTTCTTTATGGTCAGAGATGGACACTTCTACATGTTTATTGGCCAGTTTTGTTTCTTCTTCTGAAAAGTCTGCATTTAATTTGTCTGCTCATATATTAACTGAATTGAGTTTTTTAATTTCAGTGGATCTTTTGTATATTCTGGATATTAGGCCATTGTCTTATATATAGTTGTGAAAGAATGTCTCATATTCTGTAGGCTGTCTTTTAGCTTGTTAATGATATACATTGCTAGGCAGAAACTCCTTAATTTGATGTATTCCCATTAGTCAGATATTCCTCTGCTTTGCAGAGCCATGGGTCTTTATTCAGAAAGTCCCTACTTATGCTGAGAAGTGCTAATTTTCTCCTACTCCTTACTGTAGAAGATGAGTGCTTTCAGGTCTTTCATTCTGACCCTTACTCTGTTTTAAATAGATATTCATGCAAGGGACAGATAGGAATGTAATTTCAGTTTTCTACATGTGAATGTCCAATTATCCCAACATCATTTGTCGAAGTGGATTTTTTTTTGTTCATCCAATGTTGTTTTGATCTCTCCTCAAATATTATATGGCTGTTTGTTTGACAGGCAGGGGACAAGGTGTTATATCTAGGTTTTTTTTTATCCTATTGCTTCTTAACAATTCTTCATGGGCTAATTCTCAACATTGAGCCTAAAAATTTCATTTTAGCTGAGAATATTAAATCACTGCTGAACACAGTTGTTTACTTGATTGATGAGACAAAAAATAAGAAATTATTCTGATTTTTGCTGGTATGGCTTCACACATCATTAGATACATGGCATTCCCATTAACAAAACTGCCAGTACTTTGGTACATGGAGTGGTTGTTCAAACCATAATACCTATTTTCATGTGGTGACTAAATGCTAAGTAGTGAAAAAATACAGTGAATCATTCATTAATTCACTTGATTAAACACATTATTTAAAATATATTAATTCTTCTCTAGAAAACAATACTTAAAAATATCAAAAATGTGACAATTGAACAGACTGATCATTTATCATAGAATATAATGAATCCAACCCTGCATTTAAAACTTTTACGAAACATTCTGCTTTTTAGTCAAAGTTGGTGTTGCATGCCTGTACTTACAAGCATTTAGGATGGTGAGACTGGAAGATTATGAGTTTGGATCAAATCTGGACTATATTGTAAGAAACTATCCCCAAAAATGTGGATAAAATAACAAAAATAAATAAAATAAAGTAAAGATGACATTTGTATATACAGCAGAACATTTCACATTTTTATTTTCATACAGAAAAGTAGATCAATTAGTACTAAATCATGTTGAATTAGCCATTACCAATCATTAGTAACAATCCCTTAGAGAAGCCATAAGTTTTATTGTAAGCCACTACCAATCATAAATCACTCATTTTTTAGTATCAATCATAAGTCATCTGTGGTTTTGAGTATAATAATCATAAGCTATCATTATTTCTTCAGTACCATCCTTAGCCATTTACAGTACCCTATTATCAACCAAAATTTACCAATAGTCTTGTAGTATTAGCCATTAGCCACCTTCTGTCCTCCATTACCAAGTAAGTCATCTGCTGTTCTGTAGTGGCAATTCAGTATTTTTAAATATTTGTTTTATATAATGATTATGGAATTGGGATGTGTGTTTCTCTTCATATATAGTTATAGTTTATTTTTTTTCTTTTCCACAACTGATTTTCTAAATGTGTCAGCCTACTTAAAACCATGGCATTTTAAAATTATACTTTATGCAATGAATGGGATCTATCATTCTCATCTCATCTCATCATTAATGACTATTGTTATAAAAATAAAATTATCCAGAGCTTCTGTATGGCAAAAGACATAGTTAGCAAGCTAAAAAGAAAGCCGATGGAGTGGGAGAAGATCTTTACTAACCATACAATAGACAAAGGCCTCACATCTAAAATATATGAACAGCTCAAAAAATTGAATCATTCTAAACTAATCTCCAAGAAACAACCATCCCATTAAAAGATGGGCCAAAAACTTAAAGAGAGTCATCTCTGAAGAAGAAATAAAAATGAACTATAGACACATGAAGAAAAAATGCTCGACATCTCTGGTCATAAAAGAAATGCAAATCAAAACAACTCTAAGATTCCACCTCACTCCAGTTAGAATGGCCAGGATCAGGAAATCTAGTTACAACAGATGCTGGAGGGGATGTGGCTAGGAGGGTTCACTACTACACTGTTGGTAGGAGTGCAAACTCGTTCAGCCACTAGGGAAAGCAGTATGACAGTTCCTAAAAAGACTAAACATAGAGCTCCCTATGACCCAGCAATTCCTCTACTTGGCATTTACCCAAATGTCCAGAAACAAGGACATACTAAATCCACTAGCACAATGATATGGAACCAACCCAGATGTCCCTCAGTTGATGAATGGATCAACAAGATATGGTATTAATACACAATGGGATTCTATGCTGTCAGAAAGAATGACATCAACCCCATTTGTAAGGAAGTGGAAAGACTTAGAAAAATCATATTAAGTGAAGTAAGCCAGACCCAAAGGAACATAGTCTCAATGGTTTCCCTCATTTGTAATGATTAGTACAAAACTCAGACTCCCTAGCAGACTCTGACAATAGCTCAAAACATAGATACATAAGGCTGTACAGGACCTCCAGGATATGGAAATCAAGAGCTATATAATGAGTGAATGTTGTTCCTAATGTACTGTATTATTTCTCATCTCTTTTCTTATCCCTTTGTTATTCTCATAATTTTACAGTATCTTACCTTGTAATCTGATATATTGTATATACCTTTATTTGTTTATTTGAAATAGAAAAGAGAAGGGGAGGGGAGGGAGAGAGGGAAATGGGGACCAAAACATGAGAAATAGTATCAATGTGTGTGAAGTATTGTTCCTTCTATCTGGTGAGTATAACTTTAACCGCTCTCTTTATTAAAATAAAAATACAAAAGAAATCTGTCTGTCATAGAGCTAAATCTATGCAGAAATCAGCCAACAGAGTTTACAGATAAACCCAGTAATAGTTTATCAACCACATATGAGTATATTAAACATTTCAGAGTGAATTTACAAATGCATAAAAAGTGATATAAATTACTGAAGAATTCACAACTGATAAATAATAGAATTATGTTTAAATGGAAGAATTTTGATTTTAACATTGTGACAAGTATCTTTTTTTCAATATCTCTTAAATGTTACATCATGATGAACTATTTGTTTTTATGAGATACTTTTTATAACAATTTCAGATATCATCTCTATCTTTGTCCAAAAAGAAACCTTAAGGTCAAGTATGGTGACAAATATCTGTAATACCAGCAATTGGGATGCACAGTCAAGGAAGGAAGGTAATTATATTCCAGGTTATTCTGGGCTATATAATGAGAAATACTGTCTAAAAAAATAACATGAAATGAAAGACAAAAGAAAGATAGAAATGAGGGCAGGAAGGGAAGGAAAGAAGGAAGAAAAAGGAGAGGAAGAAAGAAAGGAAGGAAGGATAAAAAGGACTAAAATATCATTGGTATTCAAAATACTACTGGAAAATCTAACAGGATATCTTACATAAATTGCTGAAAACAATGAGTTTAAAATCTATAATTAATGAAGGACAAATTGAACTATATCTGCAACAGATCTTGTAGTCAAAATTAACAAGGCTTTCTCAAAAAATATTGGAAAATAACAAATAACAGATGATAAAAACCTTGATACAGAACTTATATATGCTGCAATAGAGCCATATATATATGACAATATATCAATTTCTTAAAAATCTGGAAGTCAATTTGATAGTGAAAAATACTAGTATATTGCTTTTTACTCCAAAATACTCCGAAGACTAGTTTATAAATCAGGCTCCTTCCATCTTTTACATCCATCAGTCCTTATTGCTTCAGAATTTTCAGATCAAATTAGCCATTGATCCACTTTCTACAAGGCATAACTTCTTGTTAAATATTTCATCTAGAAATGAGGTTTGCAGTTAGAGGATAAGCCACAAAACCCACTCTCATTTCAGGTAATACTTATCAATCATAGATATCTTCAAAACCAGCCTCAGGTTCCATAACTTGCTCTGAGAGTTCTTAAACACGCGATTGCCGTGGTGTGATTTATTGCAGCAAAAGCTGACTTTCAAATGTAGTCACACATGAAGCAGAGTCTAGAAAAGGTCTCCCTGTGAATCTTCCTGATACCCTCTCCCCGTGGAGGCAGATGATCCTTTAGAGGAAATGGTGTGGGACAGTATTGAAGTACAGTATTGCTAATATTTCCAAGTTTACTTTCTGTACTTTCAATCACCTAATGCCAACCCCACCTTGGAGATAATAAAGGAAAACATTAAGAAATAAACAGATTTAATCTGTTCGTATACTATCCTAAGTAATATGGTAGCATCATGTTACTGTCCTATACTGCCCCACCACTTCCAGGCCAGGGTGTGATTTTCTAGCATATTTGCTATCTGTTCATTACCTAAGGAACACCCATTTCAGTTTCCATGCCAACCCGTTGTCATAGCATTGCTGTCCTGCCGGTTTCTTATGAGCAAGTGAACCAAACAGGCTGCTTAATGCTATCTTTTTATTCAATGAATACAGATATATGGAAGACAATATTCTCAACATTTTAGGTATTATTTCTTGAATCCTCAAAATATATTACCAAAAACATGCTTTGGTATTTCCGTAACTTGAATTGTAATCCTAACTCTTGTCCCATAAATTCATCAAATGAAATATAAGCCATATTATTCTGAAATATTATGTTCTGGCAAGAATAAAAAAGGTTATTCTATCCCATATTTATGTGTATTGATCCATATGCACAAATAATTTATAATTTGTAGAAATGAAGACCTGTTGTATTTTTAATATTATTAAATATGTACCTATTTTTCAAAAAAATCAATTTTCTCATATATCAGGAATTTTATAATACATTGTGACTTCAAATTTTCCTTAGTCCAATGCTGTTGGGTCCACTTCCTCTGTAAATTTTTTTTTTAGCATTTTGGCCCATCTTCAGATTGTTAATAAAATACAACAACTTCAAATGCATGTTCCCAAAGAAATGAGTCATTCCTGACTTTTTTAGAAGTTAAAACTTGCAGCATGAAATTCTTCTATTTTTATTGCTTTGCATTAAAAATTTCAAGTAAACAAAAAATAAATATTGAAGGTATTGCTCACTTATCTGATTGATTCTCTCTCTCCCTTCCTTTCCATCTTTTGGTGGTGTGCGTGCGTGTGCGTGTGTGTGTGTGTGTGTGTGTGTGTGTGTGTGCATGCTTAGTGAAATTTGAACTCAGAGCCTTACATTATAGCTCTGCTTTTTTATTTCACTGCTAATTATTACTTACACTTTTATTTTCTTGGCTAGCTTATTGGGCAGAATATACCTTGTTTTGTCTTCTCTCGCTGATTCTGAAGCTTTATCCACAGATCTCAGCCTCTTCAGTAGCTAGTATTATAGACAGGACACTGATGACTGCCTGTTGCTGACATACATATTTTTTGTTGCTCTAAATTAGTCAGCCATTCCTGTGTTCACATTATCTATGGTGAAATGAACATATGTAAAAAATATTTATATACTCTGATGCTTTTACTTGGTGTTAGTGATTCATTCCTGTAAATCCTGGCTACTCAAGAGGCTGAGATCGGAGGATGGTGATTAAAAGCCTGCCTGGGCACAAAAGGCTAGGAAACTCTTCTCTCCAATTAATGACCAGAAAATCAGAAGTGGTACTGTGGCTCAAGTAGTAGAGCTCTAGTTTTGAGCTAAAGAGCTCAGGCACAATATTCAGGCCAGATTTCAAATCCCACGACTAACCAAAAAAAAAAAAAAAGATGATGTTTGCTCCACTTTCTATTCCTGGAGAAACTCTTCCTAAGTCTGATTGTAAATGTCTATAGAATGATGTTTGTTCTGTCTTGAGACTTGATATTGCATCCTTACTACCCCAGAGATAGCTTCAGAAAAATCACAGATGAAGGGTACGCATTCTTTTATAACATCCAAATGTTTGCTTAAATCCACTTTGAGAAAACTTTATAATGTGTTGCTGAATTATTTACCTAATTTTTGAATTCATTTTTATTGTCTGGGTGAAATATAGAGAGGTTATAGTTATATTTGTCAGATAGTGGGTACATTATTTCTTGAACAATGATACTGCTTCCCATGTTTTTCTCCCATATTCCCTTTCCCACCCCCTCTCAATCATCTTGATTTTCCCCTTCTCCCAATTTCAAATAAACAAATAAACAGTATATACAATATTCCAAAGTCAGATACAGTACCAATATGAGATAAATCACAAGGGGAAAAAAAGAGAAAAGAAAGAGCCTTACAGAGTCCCTAAAGAACAATCACAAAGCTAAAATCCTTGTTTCCATATCCTGGGGTTCATTTAGCTTAGCCTCATCCTATACTCCTAATTTTGAATTCTAACATCAGTCTTTGTCTAATAGACTAGTAAATGTCCAATGACATATGGTTACCAACCATCACAGTTCTCATTTGTTCTATTTATATTTCACTGTCATTACAATTTATGTGAGTTTTAAGTAGTATGAATCACCTTGACCTCTTGTTCAATCTCAACATTAGGATCAGTCATAGCCAATTAGACCCAATGCTGAACATAGAGTTGAAAGAGAATCATGGAGAGTCCCACAATAGAATTAAAGTTTAATTTGAGGAAGCACAGAACGACCACAAGTTCTTAGAGAAGGAATTGGACAACTTGGTTTTCTGGAGTTTGTATTTTCCAAAATTTATGAACTGCACATTTCAACACACATTTAAAAATACCTGAAGTGCTTTGCAGAATTGAGCATATTGGAACATGTTATTCATGGAACTCAGTTCCCTCAGTTTCATGTTATTAAGTCCTAGCTCTATAATGTGGCACCAATTTAAGGAGATCAACTATGGCTAAATTGTATCTTTACAAGAAGGAAAAAACACTGGGAAATGAATGTACACATACAAGGCTGCCATTTGTAAGCAGAAATAAAGGGACTCAAACCAATTCATTTCCTGACCTTGGATTTGTGGAGTATAAACTATGAAATACAAACTTCAGTTGTTTAAGCCACCCATTTGATAGCATCACATTATGATATCTCCTGAAAGCTGGCAATAGGATCATTTAATATCTTGACACAGACTTTGTAAGTTACCAGTGCTTCAGAGAAGTCCTGATTCAATAAAAGTAGTCAGATTAAATTAGAATTTGTAATGTGATGTAGACAGTAGAGAAGACTTAATCAAGCATCTTCCTATGTCTAAAATCCACATCACTTTGAAACCTACAGTACTCCAGAATAATTTTCTCAGGAACAACAGACATAGTTCTGAAGCAAATTTGTGTGGTTTGTCAAGGTCTTCTGAGACACTGAGTGAGAAGACAAGTGTAACAAGTAACAGTTAAAATCCAGTCCACACATTCTGCAGGACCTAAAAACACAGATGCCTCTAAATAACTACAAAGAAATATTAATAGGTGAATAAACAGCTGTAGTGCCAAATAATCGATGCATAATATTTTCTATTGTGTCAAGGCAATGGAGTCAGTGCATTTGCATTTCATTATTCTTTTACACAGATGTAAAAGTGAATTAAAATTCACTAGGCATCTGAATAAACAGGAAATATTTCCTAAGTCAGTGGTCAAAACTTGCAATGAAATGCTAGAGAAATAAAATTCAGAATTTTGCTTTGAAGCCAATTAATAAATAATTTCTAAATCACTGCTTCATTTTTGACAAGTATCTGTAATATTCTTTGAGTTTTATAAAGACGTCTAAAGGATGTGTCAGATTTAAGAATGATGAAAAAATCTACAAGAGAATTGTAATAGTTCGAAATGGTTAGCATACATATCAACACATTAGTATTCTCACTGCAACTCTGGAAACCAAATTACCATGCATGTACTTCTATTGCTAGCATAAAATTATGTTCTTTTAGTCGTTTGTGCCCAAATATTTTTCTTCTTAAGCATAATTTTTCTAAGTCTTATGCTATTTATTAAATAGGGACTGTGATCTGGTTCATTTTCATACAGCGTAAATAGTTTTGTGTCCACAGTGGTAGTTATTCAAAATTAAATTTTCTTCTGAGGAAATCTGTATTAGCAAATTGTATATTTTTATCATAGAACATTTGTCATTTTTTAATCTTACATGGTTTTATTTTTAGTGTCCTGAAATTTTGTAGCAGTTTTTATGACTGAACATATTGAGCAAATTAAGAACTTTTATAATGCATACATGTTCAGATAGAGGACATCTGGAATCATACGCTTTAATGTTTTTCATCAGATATCTATTCCCTCTTACTGTCTCTCTCATCTGATATTTCAATTTGGAAACATGTATGGACTTAGTCTGATGTATTTGTGTCAAATGTAAACTAATATGAGTCATTCTGATAAAAAATATATAACATGAATAGTACGGTGAAATGCCTTGATACTTGATATAATTAACACAGACTTAAAAAAAGTAAAAGAATGATGATGTTCTGTGAAAGAGGTGTGCACCAGCAAGACCAGAGAAGAGGAGATATGTTAAATATACTTTTTTAAATAAATATATGAAAATTTTACAATGAAATCCCATTTGTACAACGTTTATGGAAAATATTTTAAAACTGAAACATGCTATCAGAAAAGAGAGTTTTGATATTCTCTTTATGTTTCTAATAAGATACTGATATAACAGTCTGATAGACTAGATCTGAGATTTGAGATTATACTCAGTCTTCAGGATAAAAATTGTGTCTCTGAGGGTTTTTTTTAGCTTAATATTAAGACAGCCTAGAAATGTGATAATAAAATATAAAATACAATAACCAGAGTGTATTGTAGAAACTGTATACTAAATTGGTAACGTTATGGAATGTCCTAGCATAAAAAAATACTTAAAGCAGTTTGCTGGATTGAGAGGTTTGTGTGAGGTTAGTGTAAATGTCAACTAGAAACCTACGTAAGGGGCCGGGAGTTTGGCCTACTGTTAGACTGCTTGCCTAGCATGCACCAAGACCTGGGTTTGGTTCCTTGGTATCATATACATAGAAAAAAGCTTTAAGTGATGTTGAGGCTCAAGTGGTAGAGCTCTAGCCAGCCTTGAGAAAGTCCAAGGACAGTCCTCAGGCCCTCAGCTCAAGCCCAGGACAGCCCCCCAACAAAAAAGAAAGAAAGAAAGAAATCTATGTAGTAGCTATTCTAAAACTAAGGCATTAGAGAAAATACTAGCCATGATGGGTGAGAGAATTACTAAAAAAATATCCATTTGGTTAAATCACTTCTGAGTAATTTATAATCATATTCTTCATGAGTAATGTATTTTACAATAATAATCTTTGTATTTAAACAATATTTCTAACTAGGCTTATTGTTTGAAATGTTTGCCTCATAATAAAATTTACAAAAATATTGATTCTTTAGGTTTTTTTTCTTGTTGTTGGTCATGGGGCTTGAACTTTGGGCCTCGGTACTGTGCCTATGCTTCTACTCAAGGCTAGCACTCTACCACTTTGAACCACAGTGCCCCTTCTATTTTTCTGTTGATTATATGAAGGTAAGAATCTCACAGACTTCTTACCGGGCAGGCTTTGAACTGCAATCCTCAGATCTCAGCCTCTGCCTTCTGAGTAGCTAGGATTATAGATGTGAGCCACCACCATCCAGCGTATTGCAATTTTTTACAAGTATTTTTTAAATTATAATATATGAAACATATTATGTCCATTTTATTAGAACATGAAATATTAATGGTCTTGAAAAGTTTCTGTACTTCTAACCACTTATCACAACCTACTTGTCAAAGTACAGATAAATGATATGAATGTATATTTTAAGTCCTTTTCCAATATATAATATTATTTCTTTCAAAATAAAATGTTGATTTATTTTGACAGTGTGAGATTTATCTAAAACCCTATTATTAATCAAATTTTTAAACTAAAATTGTGAAAATCAATATATGTGAAAATGTCCAGAAAATCATCCCTTGAGAAGCTATCTTCATAATAATTACTTAAGGTGATACAATTTTATGTGTTATCTGAATGTGAAACCAAATCATTGAAATAACAGATACAAATTTCTAATGACACACAACTATATTTAAAATCTAGAATCTGTTAAATCCAAGCTCAGTATTTCCTTGCTATCAATCTCTTACAGAAATACAAATGTCAAGTGATATCTTGTATATATTTAGAATTACAAATGAGGTAAGTGAGATTCTAGACCACTACTAAGATAAAACTGTATTTTCACAGCTAAAATTGATTTCTTATTATATCTCTTCTAGCTGACAACTTGAGTGAACATCTTTTCAAGCTGAGAAAACAATGGAGCTATTTTTCCAAGAGTGAATAATAGCTTAGAATGGACTATACTCAAAAGACAAATAGTCCCAATTAGATAAAGTGATTACTATATTTAATGGGTAAAATCATTTAGGATTAACATGTTCTGTATGAATAAGTAATTTAAACCTGTTTCTTTTTTCCCATATATTTTATTGTAATTAATAGAAGGGTTACATTATATTCACCAGCTAGAAAGTGCATTACTTCTCAAACATTAATACCCTTTATCATGTCTTGGTCTCCATTCTCCCCACCCCCACACCTCATCTTGTTTTTCCCCCCTTCCCTATCTGATTTCAAATAACCAATTATGTGTATATACAATATACCAGATAAACCTGTTTCTTTTTTAAATTAATAGCTCATTATATTTAACATATTAGTATGAAAAATCTAGTATACTGTTTATTCAACCACAAATGAATCGAATACTTTTGTCTATTACTACCTTTACTTCTCACCCACGATCATATTAAATGTATACACATAACGACACATTTTCATATTTCTACGTATTAACCATTATTATGATTCTTTTCCTCTACAATCCCCTACCCTTTATTTCCCATAAATTAATAGTACTTCTACTCATCAGGATAATACGTAGTCTCACATGTGTGCTTACTAACACAATCACATATATGGAGTAAGGTATATTTATTAAATTGTTTCCTATTATATTTTACACTTTGGATCTTACACTACATATGAATGATTCTTCCATAAATAATGCATCATGGGAGTCCTACCATGTAACACATGAGAATGTTTGTATTCATTCTATTAGATGCAATTGAACCATGTCTAATCTTATATATGCCGTTTATTATTATTATCATTTTGTTCTATCACTCCAGAATTAAAAATGTTTGGATTTTGTGTATGTTTACTTTTAATTCTGATATATATTGAAAATGTTTAACAAGCAAAATGCATTAATTATTGAGATCATTATTAGGTAATAAAAATGATCAGATCATTTTGAATCATTCTACCATAATTATCTGTGTTTAATGATCATTAGAAGTTATATCTACCTTGTAGAATAGAGGTATTTATCTTCAATCCACATTTTATATCAATCACTTTATTTTTTTTATGTTTCCACACAGAATGTTTTAACATATCTGCAATCAGGTGTAATATGTCTGACAGACAAAAAGACAAGAATAGACAACAGACAATTATGTTTAGGGCAGGAAAATGAATGGAGTAAGGAAATGAAGGTGCTTTGTACCTCAGATGTCCCATCTGTTAGTGGAGAGGTGCTCAGAACAAGGATTCTATCCTATAGAGAGAAGAAATTGGAAGATTCTGAACCCATGTTGCTATGTTTTTGAGAATCAAGCATCAGGGCACAAGTACTTTCTTTCAAGCTGCGTTAGAATTCAGACACTCATATCTCAGTCTCCCAAATAAATAGGATCACAAGAATGAGATGGCAAATCTCCGGAAAAAATAATTATTTCACATACTAACAGCATATCAAGCAAAACATCATGTTTAATGTGCTCAGTGTTGAAGTGGTCACTGAATAAACACACTCAACAAAAAAGACCAAGCAGAAACATCTGACAAGCTATTTTGTAGACAGTTGATATGCCTATTCTGCTTCACTGTAAAAAAAAAAAACTTAAATGGTTTTATGAATAGTAGTGGTAAACATTTATGGTTTTTGTCCCCAGTAAAAAAAGTCTTTGTGATGTGTGTGTGTGTGTGTGTGTGTGTGTGTGTGTGTGTATGAAGTGGCACTATTCATTTAGTTTAATGAGTTTAATAAATGAAACACAATGAAACTAAATGCAAAATTAAGACAAAATAAAGATTATTCTACCATTAAAGACCAAAAGGTAAAAAGATAACTTAGGAGTGGGAGGTTGATAGAATATGATTTTGCTTGAAGAAAACTATATTTAATGAGGTACATAAGATTTCTTTGTCTTAATTAACAGTAAAGAGTTGTGAAGTATAATTGAATTACATGTACACAGTCATATAAATATATATTTCTACTGTGTTCCACAGCTTCATTTTGAAGCATTGCTACAAAAAACCTGCATTGAGTAAATGTTTAGTGATGCATTAGGGTCAGAAAAGGCTGAAACCTCAGGTGCTTTCACATGTCAGAATAGAGATGTCAAAGTTGTGAAAGCAATGGGAAGTGATCGACATGTCCACAGAACCTACAATCTCACTGCATGGATTTTTCAGAAATCTCCTTTTATGAAAATACAGAATCTTTCTATTAAATATAACTTGCAGACAGAGTTATGACATAGAAAAACTAAATCAATCTAGTTGCAGTTGACAATAAAACAAAGTGAAGTAAAATTACTCTAATTTTACTTGAAGCATAAAAACATCAGTCAACAAAAAGATAGGCAACACATATATGTAAATGGCACACATGTATATACACACAGGTACATATGTACATACGTACATACATATGTGTGCATTGTGTACATATGCATATTCTAAATTAAATATTTTAAACTAAATGCTATTTTAAAATAATATACTATATAATATATGTGAATATTGTTTTCACGTAAAAATTGTGCATAGAGTCATGACGTTAGCTTTTGGTTCTGTGAATGTGTGACTTGTTCAGTTTAGCCAGCACCAGGAAATGTGATAATGATAAATTTTCACGCTTTGGTATTTTTGGAAAAAAGAACTATCCATGATATATCATCCACTTTTGCATCATGTGTGAGATAACATACACATATTATTTCTTTTCTAGTATGAGAGGTTCTATGTAAGAGATTAAACAGAACCTCATGTTTAGTAATGTAGGTACTCCACTATTTAAGCAATACCTCTAGCCACATATTGCATTGGCTATATTCACATTAGTGTCTCACATAATGCCTTGGAGAGCCTGGGCTATGAACCTCCTTGCTATATTTTTTGGTGTTTCTGGGAATGACACCTGCATACCATTGTGTCCAATCAGTGTTTTAGATAGACTTTGATACATTTTTGTATCTTGGCTTGGCATCACATTGCTCCTGTGATCTCTGCATCCCAAGTAGCTCAAATGACATACTTGAGCTACCATTCTAAGCCAACTATAGAATATTTGTAAACTTCAAGCTGATTTACACAAACAAGTTACTACTCTTGTTATTTTTATTTTCTGGATAGTAACTCAATATATGCGATGTGTTTTCAAGATATTATAAGACAGTTATAAAATTGTTTGATTTATTGGCTTTCTGAACATGCTACATCTTTACAAACAGAGATAGTCAAAGAAATATTACTCCATTGACTTATAATACATTACTCTCTGTTACCATTGGCTTTTAATTCCAACTGTCAAAGATGGTTATAAACCTTTGTTTGGATCATTCTTTCCAATTCTGCCAAGGAAATTTAACAAATGGAAAGTCGAAACATATTCATTGGGAATATGGAAAAAGTGGATATTCATTGAAGTATTGTTCAAATATAACTTGTTGAATCCTTGTTCATAAGAGGGATATGTTCTTCTCTGTTCACATGACCCTGGGTCTGATTGTATGACTTGCATAGTGTAACAAAACAAGAAAAAGGCCGATGTGAGGCAAAGATAAAAGCATGCATGAATGATTTGTTTGGCTTTTGGGCTCTTATCATCAACTATGAAATTAAAACTATCCTCTCCTGACTACTACTCTACCTTCATCTGAAGTTTTACACTAAGTCTGTACACTAAATTTAACCTTACTAAGGTTGGAGCAAGTCTCAACTGCGGACTTGTATGAAAATCCACAGACAATCCCAAGTCTATCAAAGTTTCCCATTTGACCTACAAAAACAGAAACACAAGCAAAAAGTAAAGGCTAAATTTATAAAACACTGGATGCAAAATGATTGTCAGTCTATTTTGCAGCAATAAACACCAATGAATACAAATTACTAAATTCTTAAGTGGGTTCAATTTTTAGAAATTAAGGCTATGTGCTGAGAAATAATTACTTTTATGTCTAATATGTTTACTCCTAAGAATTGGCCCAATGAGTTTTAATACATACTAATCTTCTGGTAATATTTGTATAGCAACAATCAATAAATTAAAAATAAACATAAATGTTCCATTTCAGACAAATAGGGCAAATTTTTCTACCTTCCATTAAATCAAAACTGTCTTCATGAGTAGAAGATGTTATGGCTCATACTTGTAATTCCAGGTCTTGAGGAGAGAAGAATAACAAGTGTCAAGGTTAGGAGCTGGGTCTAGAAAACATGTGGAACATAGTAGCACAGTCATAAGAGATATAAGAAGGATGCTTATCCATAGCTAACCTAGGCTAATATGTTTATGAGATTCCATCTCAATCAATAATCCAGGCCCAGTGTACCACCTTCTCTCATTCATGTGTATCAGACAGTATAGTTAGGAGACATATTGTCTAATGTTTACTGATCAAGGAAAAAATGCAAACTTATGAACTCTCTGGATGTATGGTTCAATTGTGTGAGTGCCGGAGCAGAAAGTGCAAGGCCCTGAGTTCTAACTCTAGTATTATAAAACAAACAAATACATGTAGTCATTTGGAGGCAAATGTTAAGCAAGATTTCTGAGTAATAAGGAATATTTGGATTTCCTGAGCTCAGTTGTTCCTCCTATAAAATGTCATTATAGGTGCAGTCTTTATACTGATTTGAGTAATTATACCAGTGGGAATTTGGACTGGGAAATCAGCTTAAAAAATAAGAGGACTTTAGCCTCTTATTTTAATCTTCGGAAAGCATCTATGAAATTGTGACACTCTAACTTTTTAGCTTACAAGTATTATAAAATCTCAAGTCACTTCAAAGTTTTGGCAGCATTACTAAGAAACAAGAAAATATAAACTTTTCATACTGCAGTAATTACAATAAGTAATCAAGGTTTAAGGAAAAAGATTTTGGTACAATAAATTAGATATTAAATGCACAGAAATATATATACTCACTTTATTTAATTAGAGAATTATTGAAAAAGTTTGTGATTTTATTAAACCTGACATTTTTCTTGATATTCATTGATAATCATGGATGTCAAACAAAACTTAAATCATGACTGAAGATTTCACTTTCATAGATTTTACAGAGGTTGCTCATATTTTAACACTCATGTGAAATCAGATATTTTCAAATTTGCTTGTATTTACTGAGTTGTGGTATTAAGGTGGGTAATATCACATTAAAATTTCAATAGCAATTTATTAATTATGAGCTGTATAATGGCATTACATTTTGCAATCTACCTCATAGGCTTCAAATATGTTATATACTGAAAATAATTTTAAAACTTATAGTTTAGATATATTTTTTGGCAGTGCCCAGGTTTACATAGTTGACCTGATAAATGTAATATTAGATCCTCTTTATCCAATGTAATGACATATTTATTTGAATTGTGCTGTATATTGGACTATAGCTCACTATTTATGATGAGCTGTCTTTTCTGTTGAGGCAAATATTCAGTATTTTGTGGTAGGCACACAATCAGTGCCATATTCTTTTCACTTGTGTTATTTTATTTTTTTAATGAAATTTGTACATAAGCTTCTTTCCTTCCTGCGTCTTCTCAGTTGTTTCTTCCTTTTATTTGCTCTTTTTCCTTTCCTACTTGTTGGGATTTGGCTTTTGGTGCCAGGATCTTTTAGCGGTCTGTGTCCTTTTTCAGCTTGGTGATAACGAGTTGCTGGGGTGAATGCCCACGCAGACAGTGGTGCCTTTTCCCCGCTGTCCCCATTCAAGGTAGATGCCATAGTTCTTCCTGTAAACCTGCGCCACTTTGCCAATCTGCTGACCTTCGTACAACCTGCACCTCATCATCCTTTCGGATGGGCATAGACTGCACGTGGTACTTCTGTCTCAGCTCTTTGGAAAGGAGGAAGACGTAATTTTCCTGTGAATGCGGGAAGGTACATGGAAATGCCTTTTCCGTTTCTTGCTTCTGTCTGAAATGTCTAAGGGATTGAACTTCATTCAGGCCCATCCTGCTTCAGCGATCGTCGAAAAGGGGGAGAGCCTGTTTTTGTTGTTGTTGTTGTTGTTGTTGTTGTTGTTTTGTTTTGCCAGTCCTGGGGCTTGAACTCAGGGCCTAAGTACTGTCCTTGGACTTTTTCAAGGCTATTAGTCTACCACTTGAGCCACAGCAACACTTCTGGCTTTTTTCTATGTATGTGGTACTGGGGATTCAAACCCAGGGCTTTGTGCATTCCAGGCAAGCACTCTATCAGTAGGCCAAACTCCCGGCCCTACTAGTGCTGTTTTCTTTTCAGATAATTTACTGTTACAACCAGTGGTATCAGGTAAAAGATATGGAGACTGTATAAATATTTAAAGACCTAGATATTGAGATGGAAAATAAGGTTGTTTTTGACACATTGCTTACATAAGTAACCGTGCACTTTCACTGATTATAGATACATTAAGATAAAGATAGGGTTTGGAGTGTTTTCAGCATAACACATGTTAAGCATACAAAGGCAAGTTGCTGGGTTCAATGCCCAAAGGCAAAAAGAAAAGAAATTCAGAAAAGTGCCACAGTCTTGGTTTAAAAAAGTCATTGGTATCATGTGTAAGTTCCCGTATAAACCCAAAACATCATTTCTAGTGAGTATTCAAGCATAAGTATTGCTGAGGCCAGAACTACATATATTAAACATCAATATGTATGTATAATTTAATTTTGAGATGTATATGTTATGACAAAGTAGATTTCATGGAATCTATTCATTTTCTTTATTTGCCCATATTTTTGACACATATTCAGAAATTTATTCATCTAAGTTTGAGTATATAATAAATTTCAAGACTTATTTCCATTTTGCCTCTTAAGTAGCTAATTAACACATAAAACATTAAAAATGAACATTATTGAGTGGTAATATGTAATGCTTTGGTAGATATATACAATAAGAAATGCTTAAAACAGTATATATATATATATTGTTTCAATTATTTATTTACATGACAAGAAACTCAAAACCTTTTCAATAGATTTCTGAAACATGGATAATTCTTCTCATGTATTGGCCTCTAAATTAGCAAAGGCATATGGAGTTTCTCCCTTTTACCTAACTGGAACTTGCTATCCACTTATCAATACTGACCCATCCCTCTGACCTTCCTTTCTACTGAGCCTTTGCTTTCCATTCTGTTCTTGTCCTCTTTGAGATGCAATTTCCTTTTCTTTTACTTTTTTTTTAGCATTTTTATTGTAATGTGTAGAGGGGTTACAGTTATATTCACCAGATAATAGGTACATTACTTCTCATACATTTGATACCCATTCTCCTGTTTTTGTCCCCATTTCCCTCCCCTAACCCCTCCTAATCATCTTATTTCCCCCTTCAATTTCCTATTTCAAATAAACAAATAAATGTTTATAAAATATGCCAGTTAACAAAGTCAGATACTGTAACAATATGAGGTTAACCAAAGGGCAACAAAACAGAAGAGAAATAACATAGTACATTTAGAACATCATACAAGATAAAGCTCCTGTTTCCATATAAAGCTGCTGTTTTCCTGTATACATTACAATAAGAAAGGAGTTACAGAGTGACAATGTTCAGCAACTGAGTATCATAAAAATAAATTTTATAGATGACATTTAATTTTGATTCATAGTTTGGTGGCAGAGAAAGTTTACAAAAACGTCTGGAATAATAATTGCCCTTGAAAAAGTCTGAGGCTAATTAGTATGTAGGAACAACAAAGGTTTTATATAGTTTTATATGTGTGTACTTGGTATTGCTAGGTTTGTAAGAAGATAACTATCAAAACATAGTGTGGATTTAATTTGTGTAGTTATTATTAGGATATTGTTCTGAGAGTCTTGTATACAAAATTATTTCAATTTGAATTATTTGTCAAGTATCTCCCATATCTCATAGCTTGAACAGTTATATACATTCAACATTTTTTTGATGATTAAATCTAACCAATGGGTAAGGTAATAAATGAGAAAATATCTAGATGTAGAATATAGCTGTAGCAAATATATCACCATTTTACATATTTTATGTAATAAATGCATTTTAATTGATGAGTATGTTAAAGAGTTGTAATTTGGTATAAAAGAAATAATACACACATGCATGTATGCATATGAAACACACACACACACACACACACACACACAGTGTGATAGGAAAAAAGAAAACTGATAATTACCACTTAAGAGAGGACTGATTTGAAAGACACAAAGGAAATACTATTTAGGTACTTTAGTAATAAATTTGGAAACATTTTCAGGACCAGTGTATTCTATAGACATAACTAACTTTACTTGCTTTTTAGTCTTATTACTATTGAGACTTACTGCTTAATGAAATGTACTCCATATTTGTAAAAGGCATGTAATGTAATTACAGTTTGTCTTTTTTTTTTTTTTTTTTTTGTGGGTCATGGGGCTTGAACTTGGCCTAGGCGCTATCCCTGAGTTCTTCAGCTCAAGGCTACCACCCTATCCTGAGGCAAAATCCACTTCCCATTTTCTACAGGTTAATTGGAGATAAGAGTATCAGATCCCTTTGTGCCCCGGCTGGCTTTGAACCTTGATTCTCAGATCTCAGTCTCCTGAGTTGCTAGGTTTACAGATGTGAGCCACTGAACCTGGCTACAGACTGTCTTCTAACTCACATTGTTTGGTGAAGTTCTGGCTTAATAATTCTACTTGCTTGGAAAAAATATCTCCCTCCAAGGTGCTAGTAGTTCACTGTTATAATCAGAGCTACTTTGAAGGCTGAGATCAGAGGATCATGGTTTGAAGACAGTCCAGTCAAGAAAGCCGGTGGGACTCTGATATCCAATTAACTACAAACCCTAAAATAACAAAACATTAAAAATGGAGCTGTGGTTTATATGGTGCAGCACTAGAGCTAATCAAAAGAAACTCTGGGACACAGTTCCCAGTTGATGCCTCAAGAATGACTTCTCTCTCAAAAACAATCTTTTTTTATTTTGGCTTTTGTTTCCTTTTTTATTGTAATTAGTAAAAGGGTTACATGATATTTGCCAAATAGAAGGTGCATTAATTCACATACATTGATACCCTTTCACATGTCTTGGTACCCATTACCCTCCCCCCCACACCCCCCACACGTTCAAAAACAATCTTATGTCTACATAGAAGAAACACGTATTAGGCAATTGATCTCTCTTAGTTCACTCTGTTAAAACATAATTATTTAGCATTTTTCACAAAGACACACTGTATTTAGACTAAATATGGAAAACCACTTGCTGAATTATCTTACCTTGAAATAGCACTGAACAGAAAGCCTATTGATTATTTTCAATGTATTTGTCCTGTACACGGTATGTTTAGTAAATGTTAAGATTGGTTTCTTACTACTAAAATGTCTGTGAAACAAATCCCTTTGAATTCCATTTTCCCTTAAAATTTCTTTAATGTTTTTTTATAAATCATTTAGTTTAGTTTCAAGTCAATTTTACTTATGAGCCGGGGACAGGGGAGGAAAATGGGGACCATGACATGAGAAAGGGTATCAATATTTGTGAAGTATTGTATTGTCTATCTGGTGAATATAATGTAACCCTTCTATTAATTACAATAAAAATATATGAAAAAAATTTAAAAAGATAAATTGAAAATTCTAATGATATCAATTCTGTGGACCCATGAAATTCCTAAGGGATTCTGTACATTTTATTCCAAAATTTTCGCTCAAATAACTTAGGTCACCCAGAGGTATGACACCTCTGTGGTTCACACTTTCAAATAGTTTTCAGGTTTTTTTAAATTAAATCTCATGAAGCAATAAACTGTTTATCAAGTATTGAAATAGTATTTGGAAGACATTTCTAAGAATAGTTCTTGGACTAAGTAATAGCCTTTACTAAACAATCTAATCACAAAAACAAAAGATGGAAACTTAGTGATACTGTAACTCACTAAAAAAGTTGGTGATGTATACAAAGAAGATAGAAATTCTTCAGAGTTTGCTGTCCATGAAAAAGATTCAGAGAGCTAAAAGCTTTTTGTAATGGATTAATTACTAGCAAATTCCATCAAAAGAGTTAAATTGGTTTGCATATAAAGACACAATTAATAATTGAATGCCTTGCAAATTTTAAAATAAATTGAACAGGACTCATCTGAATAAACCGAACTGACATTATATGCACTCAATACGATTTACACAACTATTAAGAAGACTCTCATTAGCAATTTCATTAGGAAACAAGGACACCAAAACAATTTCAAAAAGTTTGCCTTAAGAACACTTTAATACTTTCTACAAAAATTTGATTGGGCAGTGTAACTGTTCTATATCAAAAATATTGCTTATTTAACTAATAGGTACTGTAACACATATTGAAACAATTTGAATATTTAAAATTAATTTGTACCAATGATGAATATCTTTCATTTTATTTAAATGACAATAGTAAATATCAGTCTATTGAACTAGGTGAACTTTGCTGTTATGAACTATTTGAAAAATCATTTTTAATTTTTATTGTAACTGTGATGTACATAGGTGTTAGTTACCTAAATCAGTTATTGAGTTTATTTATTTGCTTGTTTGTTTGTTTATTATTTATTTATTTATTGCAAGTCTTGGCACTTGAACTCAGGGCCTCGGCACTGTCCTTGAGTTTTTCCCAGGTTAATGCTATACCACTTGAACCACAGCATTACTTCTTGCTTTTTCTGTGTATGTGATACTGAGGAATTGAACCGAGGGCTTTGTGGATATTAGGCAAGCATTCTACCACTAGCCCACATGCTTGGCCAGATGTCTTTATTTTTGAACAGAGAAAAATACTCCTTAATTTTTTCCAGTTTTTTTTCCCCTTGATCCTCCTCTTCTTCATATTTATAGTTCATTTCCAACATAGTGTTGAGTTAACATCACAGCTCAGTAAGTTCATTCTTTGTTCCACCATTTTATTTTACTTTCTCTGATTTTTTTTTCTGGATTTTTATACTTTCTGCCATATAAAAAATAAATCTGTACTTTTTGTCAAACACAGAAATGGAAAAGCCTCTTTGTTCCAAATATCTACCTCAATTTCTATGTATAAACAATTAGATTGAATATTTCATTCACCTTTTTCTACAAGTAGCTCCATTCTTAGCTTAGGTCAGTTGAAACAATTTTCTGCTTGAAAAACTGGACTATGAGTCTGAATAAGAATAAATATATTTGTGTGTTTATATATGTATATATAGTGATACAAACATGGTTTATATAAAGCTGTATGACTCAAAAACTTCAAAAATTGTAAAACTTGTAGTTTCAGGAACTTTTTCGGCAAATAGTTGGATAAATTATTGTAATAAAAACATAGATAAATTAAATACATGCATTTTATATTTGGAACTAAATAACTACCAAATTTATAGATTAGTTCCTATGATGCTTGATTTTGAGTACAAATATGTAAATTTAATTTTCCCTTTTGAGGTTACTAAATTGACAGTATTTGGTGTTTAGTGATATATGTCAACAGTTGAGTGATATAGCTGTGATATATTTGCTTGGATATCTTGAACAAATATTCAGTGATTTGGAATTAATATATGTCAGCCATCATCAAACCTTTTGCAAATAATAATTCATTGTAGGTATACACATTTCATCACATTCATAAATTAGGCTGGTTATGAACTGGATTATAATATAAGGAAATGTGACTTTAAATCATACTACATGGGCTTGTATAAGCCATTGACTCTCCAGTAGTATACTATCAGTAATTATTTTACCTTACTCTATGTACTACAACTACATTTAATTGATTTTCCAAAAATGATATATTTTCATCACTCTGGAAAATTCACATAGCAAACAGAATAACAGAATCATCTAGAGTCCTTTCCCCCTATATTTCTATCTCACAGATTTACAATTTTTCTGTTTCTCTGATTTTTTTTCTGCAACTGATATACATGGAAGTTTATCTTTGTTGTGTTGTTTTGGTACTAGGACTTGACGGGCCTGCATGGTGGCTCTGAGTATTTTTTTTTTCCTGAAGCATAGTGTTGTTCTACCACTTGAGCCACAGTTTTACTTCAAGCCTTTTGATGGCCTTTTCTTGGTTAAATTCTTATGACTTACCTGCCTTAGCTGTGGCTTCCCATCATAATCTTCAGATCTCAGTCTTCTGAAGAGGTAGGATGATAGATATAAAACACTGGAACTGGCGGGAGTTGTTTTCATAAACAGCAAAATACATTTTATCCACTCCTTGTTCAGTTAGTAATCCTGGATTTCTCATTTCTGGTTTAGCTGGAGTGTAGATTGGGTTTATGTACAGAAGTCATATTAAGTATGGAATGTCACAGTAAAATATTCTACTATAAAATGTTATATGGAACTTGCATTATAATCATATGGTTTTTAAAATAGAGGAAAAATGCAAAACTATTTAAAAATAATATTCTCAGAAGAAATTCAATGATTACATTCCTACCAGGAGAAAAATAATGGATGTTATACAGGTCTGTAAACATTTTGGAAAGGAAATAGAATAAATGAAGAAGGCTGGAACGTGTGGTCAGTAAAACTGATAAAACAAACACATATTTCAGAAATGAGGATAAGCTAATCCCAGTCCTTTTTACTGACAGCAGCTTAATTGAATAGTTCTCTGCTTATTGGCATCTGGAGCTCTACAAGACAAAGAAGAGTGAGTAAACATAATTTTACAATGGCAATATACACCTATTGTACTTGGGAATTTATCTAATGTTGCACAGAGGAAATGCTAGGCATATATATATATATATATATATACATTTACTAAATTTCAGACAACAGGAGTTTTTAGAGTGGTAAATAAAATGTAATATAAGAAAGAAGCAAACTCACTAAAAAGGACACTGAATAAGGTGGGAAAAATGATAAAAGACATATTAAAATATTCCAAAGTATTTTTCTTATATTTTTATTGTAATTAATGGAAGCGTTACATTATATTCACCAGACAGAAGGTGCATTACTTCACATACATTGATACCCGTTGTCATGTCATGGTCCCCATTTTCCTCCCCCCCCCCCAATGCTCATGTTGTTTTCCCCCCTTCCCTATCCAATTTCAAATAACCAATCACACATATATAAATGTATTAGATTAGGTGAAATATTGTAACAATATGAAATAATCAAGGGACAGCAAAAGAGATGAGAGATAACAGTACATTAAGGACAACAATCACTCATTATATGGCTTTTGTTTCTATATCCTGGAGGTCCTTTCATTTAGCATCATACTATCTGGCCTTATGTATCTAGGTTTAGTTCTATTGTAAGTCTCTGCTAGGAGAGCTCAAGGTTTCTACAGATGACAAATGAGGGAAACCATTGAGCCTATGTTCCTTTGAGTCTGGCTTACTTCACTTAATATGATTTTTTTAGATTAACAAATACCAACTTCTTTTTAATACAAAAAAATAAAATTAAAAAGGGAAAACACAACGAAAACAGTAAATCATGGAAGGTGGGGAAAATAAAATTAAATTCCTAGAATAAATACAAACATGGTACATATTTTTGATTCAGAGATTAAAATACTGTGTTACAAAAACAAAATTCTGATTTTAGAGGGAATGGCTTTAGCTTTTCACCATTAAGTATAATACTAGCTGTGGGTTTGAGATACACAGCCTTTATTATACTGAGGAATGTTCCATGGATTCCTAGTTTCTCTAGAGCCTTTTTTTTTTTTTTTTTTTTTTTGCCAGTCCTGGGCTTGAGCTCAGAGCCTGAGCACTGTCCTTGGACTTTCTCAAGGCTAGAGCTCTACCACTTGAGCCTCAGCACCACTTCCGGCTTTTTTTTTTCTATGTCTGTGGTACCGAGGAATCGAACCCGGGTCTTCATGCATGCTAGGCAAGCACTTTAACCACTAGGCCAAACTCCCGGCCCCTCTCTAGAGCTTTTAACATAAAGGGGTGTTGGATTTTGTCAAATACCTTTTCTGCCTCTATTGAGACAATCATGTGATTTTTGTCCTTGCTCCTCTTCATGTGCTGAATTATATTAATTGATTTGCTCATGTTGAACCAGCTTTGCATTGCTGTGATGAGTCCTGTTTGATCATAGTATATGATTTTTTTGATGAGTTGTTGTAGACGGTTGGCCAGTATTTTGTTGAGAAGTTGTGCATTGATGTTCATCAAAGAAATAGGTCTATAGTTCTCTTTATTTGATGAATCTGTCTGGTTTGAGGATGAGGGTTATACTGGCTTCATAAAATGAGTTTGGTAAAGAGCCTTCATTTTCAATTTCGTTGAAGAGCTTGAGGAGTATGGGTGTGAGCTTGCTTTGAAGACCTTGTAGAATTCAGCTGTGACTCCAGCTGGCCCTGAGCTTTTCTTAGGTGGAAGGTCTCTTATTGCCATTTCTATTTAAGAGCTTGAAATAGGCCTGTCTAGTTGGGTTAGTTCTTCTTGGTTCAGTGTGGGTATGTTAATATTGGCTAGGAATTCATCCATTTCTTCTAGATTCTCAAATTTGTTGGCGTAAAGTTTTGAGAAGTATTCCCTAATGATACTTTGGATCTCGGTAATTTCTGTCGTGGTATTACCATTTTTGTCTGTGATTTTTATTTCGGTATAGACAAATAAAGAAATGTTCAACATCTCTGGTCATAAAAGAAATTCAAATCAAAACAACACTAAGATTCCACCTCACTCCAGTTAGAATGGCCAGGATCAAGAAATGTAATGACAACTGATGCTGGAGGGGATGTGGCCAGGAGGGATCACTACTACACTGTTGGTGGGAGTGCAAACTCATTCAACCACTATGGAAAGCAGTATGGTAGTTCCTCAAAAGACTAAACATAGAGCTCCCCCATGACCCAGCAATTCCACTACTTGGCATTTACCGAATTGTCCAGAAACAAGGACATAATAAATCCACTAACACCACAATGTTCATTGCAGCACTATTCACCAGAGCAAAGACATGGGACCAACCCAGATGTCCCTCAGTTGATGAGTGGATCAACAGGATGTGGTATTTATACACAATGGAATTCTATGCTGCTGTCAGAAAGAATGACATCGCCCCATTTGTTAGGAAATTAAAAGTCTTAGAAAAAAATCATATTAAGTGAAGTAAGCCAGACTCAAAGGAACTTAGGTTCAATGGTTTCCCTCATTTGTCACAATCAGTAGAAACCTTAGGCTCTCCTAGCAGAGATTTGCAATAGAGCAAAACCTAGATACATAAGGCCATATAGTATGACGCTAAATGAAAGGACCTCTAGGATATAGAAACAAAAGCCATATAATGAGTGATTGTTGTCCTTAATGTACTATGTTATCTCTCATCTCTTTTGCTGTCCCTTGGTTATCTCATATTGTTACAGTTTCTCACTTTGTTATCTGATATATTGGCTATATTTGTATTTGGTTATTTGAAATTGGATAGGGAAGGGGGAAAACAAGATGAGGGGTGGGAATGGGAGGGAGGGAAATGGGGACCAAGACATGTGAAAGGGTATCAATGTATGTGAATTAATGCACCTTCTATATGGCAAATATCATGTAACCCTTCTATTAATTATAATAAAAAATATATGAAAAAAGAATTAATCCATAAAAAAACCACAATGGTAATGAAAAGTTACAAAGATAACTGCAAACAAGGGAAAGCAGGAAACAATATACGACTGATTCAAAGAATAAGGTCATATATTTTTTTATATTACTGGGATTTTAACTCAGAGTCTCTCAAGAGCTGGTGCTCTACCACTTAAGACACACCTCCAGACAAGTTTTTTGATCATTCCTTTGGAGATGAAGTCTTACAGAACTTCCTGCCTCAGTTGGCTTCAAATCTAATACTCCATATCTCAACCTCTTGAGTACCCAGGAAGTAGGACTCTCCAGTGCCCCATTAACAAGGCATTTTTACTAGTAGTTTTTAGGAGGTATACATACAAGGAATATCTACTAGAAATAGTCAAAGTTCAATTTAAATATAATGATGTCTTTAGATAATACTTTTGGAAGAAAACAATGATATTTTTGTGTTCAGATCTACAGACAAGGTACAGCTTATAGAACTTTCTCATGAGCTGGATGAAGAGTTCTGAGAGAAAGCGACAGTTGTCACACACTGGAAGAAAGAGTAGCTTTGTGGTAGGAAGGATATTACAAATTTACATTGGGCTAGTTCAGTGTTGTCAGATCTTTAGACATCACACTGAGTCGTGGATAGGCTGGTAGCTAAACCAAATTAACCTACAGATGAGTGGCTTAATGTTCAACCAATGAGATCACCTGGCTCCGGGTAAATGGAGAGGAAGGAAATTCAAAGTCCATTCATAGAGATGAAGCATTTTATATGATCAAAGTTAGGATGATGAATATCATCCCACAGGGAATAAAGGATGGTCACTGTACAAACCAGGGTGTAAGAGCAGGAGAGGCTGCGAGTCTCCAATGTGAAGCAACGAAGTCTCCAGGAGGAAGAAGTAACAAAATTCACGAATGCCATGCACAGCTTAACAGAAGACATCCAGCAGATGATGGGCTGACACTGTGAAAAAGGATACATGCAAACCAGTACAAAACACGCCTTTTATGGCAATTGTTAGAAATTCTCTACAATAGTGTACCTTTACGGTTGTTAGGACTTCTTTTACTTTATTTTGGACAGTAGGAAGCTCACTCCCCACAATTTTTTTTCTTCATATATTTTTATTGTAATTAATCGAAGGGTTACATTATATTTACAGGATAGAAAGTACATTACTTCACAAATATTGATACCCTTTCTCATGTCATGGCCACCATTTCCCTCCTCCCTCCCCCCACACAACTTGATTTCCCTCCTTCCCTCTCCTATTTCAAGTAAATATTTAAGAATATATGAAATATATCAGATAACAATGTGAAATATTGGAACAATATGACATAACCAAGGGACAGCAAAAGACATAAGAGATAACATAGTATATTAATGACAACAATCACTCATTATATGGCTTTTGTTTCTATATCCTAGAGGTCCTTACATTTAGCGTCATACTATATGGCCTTATGCATCTAGATTTTGTTCTATTGTGAATCTCTGCTAGGAGAGCCCAAAGTTTCTACTGATTATGACAAATGAGGGAAACAACTGAGCCTAAGTTCCTTTGAGTCTGGCTTACTTCACTTAATATGATTTTTTCTAAGTCTTTCCAATTCCTTACAAATGGGGCAGTATCATTCTTTTTGACAGCAGCATAGAATTCCATTGTGTAAAAACACCACATCTTGTTGATCCACTCATCAACTGAGGGACATCTGGGTTGGTTCCATGTCTTTGCTCTGGTGAATAGTGCTGCAATGAACATCATTGTGCTAGTGGATTTATTTTGTCCTTGTTTCTGGATGATTGGGTAAATGCCAAGTAGTGGAATTGCTGGGTCATAGGGGAGCTCTATTTAGTCTTTTGAGGAACTGCCATACTGCTTTCCATAGTGGTTGAACGAGTTTTCACTCCCACCAACTGTGTAGTAGTGATCTCTCCTGTCAACATCCCCTCCAGCATCAGTTGTTATTAGATTTCTTGATCCTGGCCTTTCTAAATGGAGTGAGGTGGAATCTTAGAGTTGTTTTGATTTGCATTTCTTTTATGACCAGAGATATTGAGCATTTCTTCATGTGTCTATAGGCCATTTTTATTTCTTCTTCAAAGATGAGTCTCTTTTAGTCTTTGGTCTATCTTTTAATGGGATGGTTACATTATATGTGTCCATGTATGTGTACGTGTGTATATATCCTACATTATTCCTTTATTATTTCCCAGTGTATCAGAATCTGATATTATACAACTTATTTATACTTAAATTTTTCTTTATCTTTGTTCTTTAGAAAAAAGAGCAGTTACACAGATAATGATCCATACCTTTCCTATTACTAATCATTGCTTTAGTCATTCTGATTAAATTTCCCACATCTGATCATTTTGTCTCAAGTGCTGCTTCTGATCGCAAAATCAAATAATACCACAAACCATTTTTCTAAAGTTATACATAAACATAAAGCATTGCATTCATTGAAAATTGATGTTTCATTAAATGTTGCTGTGAATAATTTAGCAATTATTTATGACCACAAAAAAATTCACCCATGACTTATAGCTCAGTTTTAAAGAAAATTGTGGTCAAATATTGTACTGAAATGCTGTATACGAGTGCCCTTTTTTGAAGTTATAGCACACATCCTCATAATAAAAACTTCATTACTTGACAACATTTGTAACATTCATTATTAAAACTCATTAGTTCAATGTTTACTGGATATTAACAGTAACAAAAGAAGAGGAATATTTCCCAGTGTATCAGAAACAACAAAACAGCATAGGAAACATAAACACAGTGAACATAAAAATGATAAAACAGATTTTGATATTCTATCCCTATGGGTAAAGATTCAAATATTTTAAGAAACTATCTCAATGACTATATAAATGAAAAGAACCATAAAGTTTAAATCAGTCTGGTACTTGTGGTTCCTGCTTATAATTCTAGGATGAAAAAGAGATCTAGAGGATCTTAGAGGCAAGGTGCAGCTAAAAATAACCAGCTAAAGCAAAGTTGGATGTGTATCACAAGTGATAGATTAAGAGCTAATCAAGCAAATGAGCAAACTTGAGGCCATTCATTCAAAATGCTAAAATAAAAAAATGAAATATTAAATTAAAATCTTTCATCTAGGATACTCCTAGCAGAGAATTGTTCAAAAGGTATGTACATGGCCAGGAGTTGGGCCTTGTGGTAGAGTGCTTGTGGAGCATGCATAAAGACCCAGATTTGATTCCTTGGTACCACATACATAGAAAAAACCTGGAAATGGTGATGAGGCTCAAGTGGTAGAGCTCTATCCTTGAGAAAGTCCAAGGACTTGAGTTCAAGTCCAGGACTGGCAAAAAAAAAAAAAAGAGAAACTATGTACATTTGTCCGTAAAGAATAAGGCTAAGTGAAACAAACTTCAGGGTATGGAAACAAGAGGTTTATTTTTGTGATTGTTGTTCTTAATGTAGTAGTGAAGTTATTTCATTTTTCATTCTTTTATAGTTCATCTCATGTCGTTACTGCATCTGACTTTGGTACCTCATATATTGTATGTACATTGATTTGTTTATTATAAATAGGGAAGGGGAACAACAAGATGATGCGGGGAGGGAAAGTGGTAGAAGACCATGGGAAGGGGTATCAATGTTCAAGAAATAATGTACCCACTATTTGACGAATACAACTATAACCCCTGTATATATAACCCCTACAATAAAATATAATAAAAATTAATTAAGATGTTAGCAATGACTTCAATCAAAACAAAATAAGTCTTAAATGAAGTAACAAAAGAATTGCAAGCTTTTTAATACATAATAAATTAATTTTCAATTAATATGGAAAACAATGAAAAATTACGAAATGGCTCAATGTGAATACTTCGAGGTAAGGTAAAAAAAACTTGTGAATTCAATAATATGATGAACCTAATTCTAAAAATATACAAGCCAGGCACCTGTGGTTCACAGATGTAATCGCAGCTGCTCAGAAAACTAGATCTGAGAAACTAATTTCAAACCAGCCCAGGTAGGAAGTCCATGTGACTTATATTCCAATTACGCACACACAAACAAACACACACACACACACACACACACACACTCACACACATACACACACTCCAAAAATGAAGCTGTATGCAGCTCTGCTAGTCATTAGCAGAAAAATAAACAAACAAAAAAGCTCAGGTACAGCATTTAGGCTCTGAGTTCAAACCTTAGGACACACACACACACACACACACACACACACACACACACATACACACACACACACACATACACACACCAAAATCAAAAGGCAATGAAGAAAACAAAGTATCACAACAATGCCAAAGATTTGAGAGACTTGAACAGATATACCAAGAATGATAAATGAATATAAAATAATCAAGTGATGGCCAAAGTTATGAAAACAACAAGAAAATTGCAATTAAATACATTGAGATAGCCTTATGCATGTATGAAAATGGCCGAAGAACATATAATATCAAATTTTGATAAAGATGTGAACCAACAGAAACTTTCTGCTCTTACTAGTGAAAATGCAAATAGGACATGCATTTGGAATACAGTTTTACATTTTTTCATATATTTTTCTTGTAATTAAGAGAAGGGTTACATTATATTTGCCAGACAGAAGGTGCATTAATTCACATACATTGATACCCTTTCTCATGTCTTGGTCCCCATTTCCCTACCCTGCAAGTTTTACATTTTTGTGAAGAACCAAAACACATATTTTCTATATTTTCTAACCAGAACGTATTTTGGCATCTCCAAAAAGAATTTAAAATTTAAATCTTCACAAAAGTCTGCAAAAATTGTTTATGGCAATTTTACTGAAAATTTATAGAGCTTGGCTTCAAACAATATATTCATGTGAGGTAGATATATAGATACAGAACTCTGGAGAATAATATATAGCCCAGTAGAATAATCTGAAAATGTTCTCTCCTTCACAGTTCTATGCAATACATTAAAATTCATTAGTGTTTAAAAAACAAATTGGTGAGGGCTGGGATGTAGTTCAGTGGCAAAGTGCTTGCCTAGTAAGTGCAAAGTCCTGGGTTTGATCCCCAATACCAAAAAAAGCAAAGACAAAAAAAAAAAGAAAACCACTTAAAAAAAACAACAAACAAACTGTTGAAACTCAGAAAGTCATGAATATCATGGATTTGTCTTTGTTGGAGGATAGATTTTTCTGACTTGTTCTCTTTTCATGTACTGTAAAGTTAACTACAGATACAATGCAATCCCTATCAAAAAGTCAGTGACATTCTTCACAAGCCTACAAATTACATACTAACATTCATAAGGAAGCAGATAAGAGCCAAAGTAATCCCAAGAAAAAGAACAAACTAAAAATTATTGTATCCAACTTGAAGATGTACTATACTGTCACACTAACAAAGCAGCATGATGTTGGAATACAATAATGTGCAGAAATGAAACTGAATATTAGAGGCAGAAATGAATTTACATAGCTCCAGCCAACGGATTCTTCACATACATGTCTAACACTAGTGTGACTGTTTTGGAAAACAAAGCTAACATTTTCAAAAAATCGTGACGGGGAAAAAAAATGAATGTTCACTTGGGGAATGTAGAGATTTGGCCTCTTATTTAATTCTGTACAAACAGAAACTCAAAGTGTGATAAACACATTTACATAAGACATGAAAATGACATCACTGAAAACAAAGCATAAATTAAAATATTGACATTGGGAATGATGGTCTGCAAACCCACTGCCTTTGTAATCATGCTTGGTTAAGGTTCAAAAAGTATTAGAAACAAAATGAATAATTATTGCTGATATATCCAACTGGAAAGCTTCTGCCTAGCCAAGAGGAGATAAAAGGCACACTGAATTACCTACATTAATGTTCAAAATATATGAAGACAAACATCTTAATAAAGAAAAAACGATCCAGTTAAAAATGCATGGCAAAAATACTAGCTATACACTTAATGAAATATTATTTGGAAAGAGGAATTGAATAGCTTAATTTAGAGAAAACTGATGAGAATGTAGGACATTACACAAAATGAAATAAAAAGACATTGAAAAACTTGTATCACATATTTCTTTTTTTCATATATTTTATTGTAATTAATAGAAGGGTTACATTATATTTGCCAGATAGAAGGTGCATTAATTCACATACATTGATACCCTTTCTCATGTCTTGGTCCCCATTTCCCTCCCCCCACCTCCACCCCTCATCTTGTTTTTCCCCCTTCCCTATCCAATTTCAAATAACTGAATACAAATATATCCAATATATCAGATAACAAAGTGAGATACTGTTAACAATATGAGATAACCAAGGGACATCAAAAGAGATGAGCGATAACATAGGACATTAAGGACAACAATCACTCATTATATGGCTTTTGTTTCTGTATCCTAGAGGTCCTTTCATTTAGTGTCATACTATATGGCCTTATGTATCTAGGTTTTGCTCTATTACAAATCTCTGCTATGAGAGCTCAAGGTTTCTACTGATTGTGACAAATGAGGGAAACCATTGAGCCCATGTTCTTCGATTCTGGCTTACTTCACTTAATATGATTTTTTCTAACTCTTTCCATTTCCTAACAAATGAGGCATTGTCATTCTTTCTGAGAGCAGCATAGAATCCCATTGTGTACAAACAGCACATCCTGTTGATCCACTCATCAAATGAGGGACATCTAGGTTGGTTCCATGTCTTTGCTCTGGTGAATAGTGCTGCAATGAACATCTTTGTGCTAGTGAAATTAGTATGTCCTTGTTTCTGGACGGTTGGGTAAATGCCTAGTACTGGAATTGTTGGGTCATAGGGGAGCTCTATGTTTAGTCTTTTGAGGAACTGTCATACTGCTTTCCATAGTGGTTGAACGAGTTTGCACTCCCACCAACTGTGTAGTAGTGATCGCCCCTGTCTACATCCCCTCCAGCATCAGTTGTTATTAGATTTCTTGATCGTGGCCATTCTAACTGGAGTGAGGTGGAATCTTAGTGTTGTTTTGATTTGCATTTCTTTATGACCAGAGAGATGTTGAGCATTTCTTCATTTGTCTATAGGCCATTTTATTTCTTCATCAGAGAAGACTCTCTTTAAGTCTTTGGCCATCTTTTAATGGGATGGTTGGTTCTTTGGAGATTAGTTTTGGAGTGATTCAATTTTTTGAGCCGTTGATATATTTTAGATATGAGGCCTTTGTGCATCGTATTGTTAGTGAAGATCTCCCACTCTGTAGGCTTTCTAGTTAATTTGCTAGCTATGTCCTTTGCCATACAGAAGCTCTGCAGTTTAATGCAGTCTCATTTATCCAGCCTTTCTCTGATTTCTTGTTTCTTGGTCCTTATTAAGAAAGTTTTGACCTATGCCAAGGAGAACTTGAGTATCTCCAATTCCTTCTTGTAAAGTGTTCAATGTATTGGCTTTTACTTCGAGGTCTTTGATACATTTGGAGTTAATCCTAGTGCAGGGTTCAGAGAAGGATTCAACTTTAGTTTTCTGCAGGTGCTTAACCAGTTCTGCGAGCACCACTTGTTGAAGAGGCTGTTTTTCTTCCAGTCTATTTTTTTTTGTTTCCCTTGTCAAAGATTAGGTGGTCATAGGTATGTGGTTTAATATCTGGGTCCTCAGTTCTATTCCATTGGTCTTCAGGCCTGTTCTTATGCCAGTATCAAGCTCTTTTGATAATTATAGCTCTGTAATAGAGTCTAAAGTTTGGTGTTGAAATTCCTCCTGTGCTGTTCTTTCTGCTAAGAAGTGTTTTTGCTACATGGGGTCTTTTATTATTCCATATGAAATTTTGGATTGCCTCTTCTATTTCTTTAAAGAATGACATTGGGATATTGATGGGTATTGCGTTGAATTTGTAGATAGCCCTTGGCAAGATTGTCATTTTCACAATGTTGATTCTTCCATTCCAGGAACATGGGAGGTTTTTCCATTTCCTCAGTTCTGCTTTAATTTCCTTTTTCAGGGTTTTAAAGTTTTCATCCAAAAGGTCTTTTACATTCTTAGTTAAGCTAATTCCTAGGTACTTTATTTTCTTTGAGGCTATTGCAAAAGGAGTTGCTTTCCTGATTGTTGCCTCATTCCTCTCACTGTTGGCATAGAGGAAGGCAGTTGATTTTTAAGGGTTAATTTTATACCCTGATACATTTCCAAAGTTTTGAATTAGCTCAAGGAGCTTGGGAGTAGAGTCTATAGGATTGTTTAAATACAGAATGATGTCATCTGCAAAGACTGAAAGTTTTACTTCCTCTTTCCCTTGTAGAATTCAGCTGTGAATCCAGCTGGCCCTGAGCTTTTCTTAGGAGGAAGGTCTCTTATTGCCATTTCTATTTCAGTGCTTGAAATAAGTCTGTTTAGTTGGATTATGTCTTCTTTGTTCAGTGTGGGTAAGTTAACATTGGCTAGAAGTTCATCCATTTCTTCTAGATTTTCAAATTTTTTTGGCATAAAGGTTTGAAAAGTATTCCCTCATGATGCTCTGGATCTTGGTAATTTCTGTCGTGATATTACCATTTTCATCTGTGATTTTGTTTATTTCTGTATGCTCCCTTCTTTTTTTGGTAAGATTTGCTAGGGTTTGTCAATTTTGTTAATCTTTCAAAAAACCAACTCCTTTTGTTGAATGTTTCTATAGTTTTCTTGGACTCCAATTCATTTAATTCTGCTTTGATTTTAATAATTTGCTTCCTTCTACTGGGATAGGGTTGGTTTGTTGCTCTTTTTCCAGGAGCTTAAGGTGACACATTAAATTGTTGGTTTGCGATTTTTCCATTTTTTTATTGTAGACACTCAGAGCTATAAATTTTCCTCTGAGTTCTGCCTTTGCCGTGTCCCAAAGGAGCTGGTACTTTTTGTGCTCCTTTTTGTTATATTTCATAAACTGTTGAATTTCTGTTCTAATCTCCTCGATCACTCATTGGTGATTCAACCACGTGTTGTTCAATCTCCATGTATTACAGGGTCTTCGTTGGAGATGGCTGTTCAGTTACAATTTGAGGAGACAGTGCAGGGAATAATATCAGTTTTTCTGAATCTACCCAGGTTTCTTTTATGTCCTAAAATGTGGTCTATTTTGGAAAATGTTCCATGTGCTGCTGAAAAAAAACATATTGTGTTGTTGCTATGTGGAATAATATGCAGATATCTGAGATCTAGTTGCTCCATACAGTTGTTGAAATCTAAGGTTTCTCTCTTGAGTTTTTGTCTGGTTCATCTGTCCATAGGTGAGAGTGGTGTGTTAAGTCACCAACAAGCTGTGTGTTTTGATCTATGTATGTTGTCAATGAAAGTAAAGCTTCCTTGATGAAGTTTGGTGCTCCCAGTTTAGGTGTTTAGATGTTTAGGATGGTTATGTCCTCCTGGAGGAAAGATCCCTTTAGCATTATGTAGTAACTTCTTTGTCTTTTCTCACTAATATTAGTTTGAAGCCTATTTTATCTGATATGAAGATGGCAACTCCAGCCTGTTTATGGAGGACCATTAGCTTGATAAAGTTTATTCCAACCTCTCACTTTCAAAAACTGTTTTTTTGGGTAAGATGTGTCTGTTGAAGACAACATAATGATGGATCTTGCTTTTTTATCCAACTAGACAGTGTATGTCATTTAATTGGAGAGTTAAGTCCATTGATTTGAGAGTCAGGATTGAGAAATATTTATTAGTTCCTGCCATTTTTACAAGCTTTCATTAGGGCCTGTGTCTTGATAGTTCTTGTGGTACTTAGATGTTATGAGTTTTAGGTGCCATTTCTTTCTCTGTATTACATTTGTGTTGGTTTTCTATGTGAAGAACATCTTTGAGAATTGTCTGTATTGTTGGTTTTGGTGCTATGTAACGTTGTAGCTTTTCCTTGGAATGGAATGTTTTTATTGTTCGCTCAGTTATGAATGAGAGCTTAGCTGGGTACAGTATTCTTGGTTGGTAGTTATTTGACTTCAGGGCATGACATATATCCTTCAAATCTCTTCTTGCTTGCATGGTTTCTGCTGAGAAATCTGGGGTTATTCTTATTGGTTTGCCTTTATAGGTGATTGTTCTCTTCACCCTGGCTGCTTTTTGGATCCTATCTTTGGTCTCTATTGATCCAGTACGTATTATAATGTGGTGGTGGGATGTCCTTTTCTGGTCGGGTCTGTTTGGGGTTCTAAAAGTTTCTTGCATCTAGATGGGCCTGCCCTTCTGGATATTTGGGAAGTTCTCTGAGATGATACCCTGAAGTATATTTCCAATACCATTGACCTCTTTCTCCAGACCCTCCTCAATACCAATTAGCCTTAAATTAGGCTTCCTAATTGTATCTTGGACCTCCTGTAGCATTTTCTCATATTTCCTGGATTTGAATTGACTCATTTTCTGTTCTTTCTCTATAACAACTAAATTATCTTCAACCCCGGAAATTCTTTCTTCTGCATTGTCTAACCTGCTATCTAAGCTTTCTACTTTATTCTTCATCTCCCTTGCTTTTAATTGCTCATTTTTGATGCCTTGCATCTCTTCTTTTAGATCATGTATGGATTTCTTTAGCTCCTTGATTTCCATTTGAGTGGTTAGCTCAGCAGCTTGATTCTCTTTGGACATTTGTTGGAGTTTGGTCACCTTTTTGTTTGTGGATTCTATGAATTCATCCATCTTTCTTTGAAAAACCTTTATTATGGCCTCCTTTATGGCTTCTCCTTTTTCACATATCACCTTGTTTATGGTTTCCTCTTGTTTACCTATGGCTTCCTCCCTTATGTCTTTATGTTCTCACACTTTTCATTAATGATGTTTATCAATTACATTTGTATAGCACTTGGAAGACTCTCCTCTAGATTTGCCACTGACTGCTCCATTACCTGTTTATGTTGGGTGGGAGATGCTATTCATTGATTTGACATTTTTCTTGAGTTTCTTGTTCTGCCCATTTGAAAATGGGAGCAAGATTAATACTAAACAAAATTATAATTTTTTTCAGATATAACCAGCCTCGACCTTTTTAGGTGCCTGACAATACATGTTTTGCTCTTTTAGATTGGTAATATCACTCACTCTTTCTTTTTGTGCATGTACATACAAATCTAATACAACTACAAATTACTTATTTATAACTTAAACAGTAAGGCCCTCAATCCAAACTCTTTGTATTTAAGTCCCTCTGGACCTAGATTACAATTGAACACCTAGATACACAGCATTGCTCAACAACCATAAAATGTAGATCCATGCATTATAAATGTTGAAGGATTAACAGAGGACCAGAGGTAGAAAAATAATATAAAATACAATAAGAGAGGTAGGAAAAGAATACTGTCGGAGTGTAGGATTCTTATAGTAATGAAGAAAATGTATCGTGTAAGGATAACTGACACAAGGTGATAGACAGGTAGAATATTTAAGTAGAAAGTTTAGATGAAGTTAGATAAAAGTCATGAAAATAAGAAGAGTAATAAGAAGAATATATAGAGAAAAGAGGGAGGTAGATATAGGAGATTTCAATGATACAAATTTTATAAAGAAAAAAGAAACAAAACAAAAAGAAAACAGAACACGAACAGAAACACACACACCCACACACACACACACATACCAAAAACCAAAACCAAAACAACCCCACAAAAAAAAACAAAAGAAAAAAAAAGGAAAAAAATGAAAAGGTGGGGGGAGATACTAGGGTTAGAACCAGGAGTTTAAAAAGCAGTTGACTGTATCAATATGGATATCATTTTTATTCAGACTGTACCCAGAGCTGTCACTGTGTTTCTAGGAATGACCACAGTGGCAAAAGGGATGTGGGAAAAGAGTGGGGAAAAAAAAAGAAATGAATCATAACATTAGAAAAAAAAATGTAGGTAAAATGGCAAAGAGAAAAATAAGAACACCTAAAAATGCAAATGAAAAGGGGTAGAACAAAAAAAAAAAAAGAACCAAAAAAAAAAAGGTTATTCTTCAAGTTTTTTTTTGGGGGGGGGCAGTATAGGAAACTTGTGTCTCCACTAAATTCGGGATCCAATCACTTCATAAAATCTTTTTCTCTTGTCATTTGGCTTTGCGGTTTTTTGGATCAGATTGCTTGGTTGGTAAAACAAAGCTGCAACTTTGTTTACCTGGTCTGTGGCTGGCAGGGGATGGACTTTAGCAGCGCTGGGGCCGGATTTCTGGCTAAGGGATCTCTGGGAAATCCTTTCCCAGTTAGAAAGATGGCGTTTCCAGCATCACCTCTCAGGCTCCAATTGCTTTGGCCGGGTATTTGCCAGCAGTCAAGATGGTGCTGCTCTCAGCTGGAGGGGGAGAGGCTCCCTCCCAATGACATTCCAGGAGCATAAGTGGAAACTTCTCCTCAGAGTTACTCACAAATTGCTGGATTGTCCTTGAAGCTGGCAGGTCTGTGCACAGCTGGGTGTGGGCTCTGAGCTCGCGAAGGCTCTGTGTGGCTCTGTTTGCAGCTGGTGGGTCTGTGTCGCCAAGAAGGGCTGTCTGCTCTGCAGCTGGCGGGGCTCCATGCTCTCTTCTTGTGCCAGTATTCTGCCTTTTTCCTCTCTGACTGAGATCGCTGTGGTGCTAAAGCTTACTTAGGATCAATCTCTGATAAAGAACTGTCCCCTACACTGCCAGAACTTGAATCATGGTGGGAGCCCCAAACGACTCACACTAAACCACCGCCATTTTCCGCCAATCTCTTTGTATCACATATTTTTACTCATAGGTGGAGATAAGACATAAAAATTACTGAAAGTGTAAGAAGAGCTATTAAGATTAAGAAGAGGATTTGGGCAGCCTATAAACTTGGAGGAAAGAAGATCAGTTGACGTATAGACAGAGTCATCGCATGGCTTATACAAGCATAAGTCATAAGATAAAGATATAGAGATATAACTTAGTGTGTATAATTAATATGTATCAAGATGTACCACAAAAATACTACAACTCTCTTGTATATAGACTGGAAATACAATAAAATGGATTCTTCCACTACTGGATTATAAAGGAGAGTTTATGGTAACAGAGGATAGTCAAGGAATATACTTTCAAGCATTCTTAAGGAAGGTTCTGCTTATTTCTCATTTGGCGTCCTTGTACCTAGAAGGATTCCATTTCTATTTCAATTGCTTTTATTTCTTACCTGTAATAATATACTTCTTTACTTGTATAAAATGATAGAATAGTTAAGCTTTTTTTTTTTTTTTGCTAATCCTGGGGATTGAACTCAGGGCCTGGGCAGTGTCCCTGAACTTCTTTTGTTCAAGGCTAGCACTCTACCACTTGAGCCACAGTGCCACTTCTAGATTTTCTCTGTGCTAAGGAATTGAACCCAGGGCTTCATGCATGCTAAGCAAGCACTCTACCATTAATCCACATTCCCAGGCCAGCAAATTGGTATTTCTAAGCATGATGAAACATCCTTGCCATCCTAGCATCTTGAAGAAGTGAAAATAGGAGGATTAATGCCCAAGGCCAGTCTGGATAAAAGTGTGAGGCCCTATCTGAAAACAAATTGGAAGCAAAGGGACTATAGGCATTGCTCTAATACTGGAGTTCTCTCTTGCCTCATAGGCTTAAGGTTTTGAATTCATTCCTCAATATACACACACAGACACACTCTCACACACTAAAAATTAGAAACTAATTCAGTTCCAAAATAAGCTGACAGTCTGGTTTTAAGCAAGTATTAATACAAGAAAAAAGCATTAAGCTTAAAGTTGTAAATTACCTGAAGTCCAATGGCAAAACTGAGAGCTTGGAAATGGTTGATTGATCATGATGGGTGATAGTGGACAAAATAATCAAAATTACTCATTAAAAATATATTTTATATTTTATGATAAAGAATTTTCACTTCATAATGATATAGATGATCGCTGAGAAGTGCCTACATTTTTGTTCTCAATTCCAATAATTACACACAAACTTCTAAGGAGTTGGAAAGTATGATTCAAACTTGTTCCCCTTGATTTTTAGTACATGTTGACATACCAACTATATCACATATATCTGTGCAATAGTGCTTAATGAAGTTTATGCTTAGAAACCAATGCGTAACATTTATTTTGTGGTTGTTAATTTATAGGATTTTCATATTTTCCAAAGAATAATCAGCTGAAATAAATGAAAGTCTTTGAAAGTATCTCAAGATTTTTAGTACATGTTGACATACCAACTATATCACATATACCTGTGCAATAGTGCTTAATGAAGTTTATGCTTAGACACCAATGCGTAACATTTATTTTGTGGTTGTTAATTTATAGGATTTTCGTATTTTCCAAAGAATAATCAGATGAAATAAATGAAAGGCTTTGAAAATATCTCGAGACACATGGGTCTGTTTCTATGTTTTACGCTTGTATGACTTGAGTTCAAATGCACTTATTTGATATTATGTTCAATAAACATATTAATATACCAAGAATAATTGTTACTTTCAATTTGCCAGTTATAGTTATATTATTTTACTTAGTTATTTCAATGCAAATTTAGAGGGGTGTCATGCTTTATAAGAAAAATTATCATAAATGAATGAAATAAATATATACAGAATAACCATATATGAAACAGAAAACATTTATTGAATCCTATTAATTGATTCCACAACTGACTATTGTCTGAGGGGTCAAAAAATGTAGGCTGGTGAAGTATCGTATTTGCAGGGAAGAATTCAAATAATTTCTTTCTATAAAGTCATGGTGCTGGGAGTTTGGCTTCATGGTAGAGTCTAGCCTAGCAAGCACAAAGACTTGGGTTCGATTCCACAGTACCACATACATATAAAAAGCAAGAAGTGGTGCTGTAACTCAAGTGTTAGAGATCTAGCCTTGACAAAGCTCAAGGATAGTGCTCAAGCCCTAAGTTCAAGCCCCAGGACTGGCAAAAAAAAAAAAGTAAAAAAATCTAAGTCACAGTCCAAAAATTAAAAAAAAAAAAACTTGGGCTGATACTTACAAGGTGTAAAGCTGAGGTTAAGAGGAGAGGGTAGGTGAATGAAGAGAAAAAATGCAGGAGAATACAGTCATAATAGTCAATGAATTTAAGAAAATTGAGGGAGTTCAGTTGGGAGAAATAGGTGAGTATGACATGTGAAAAACATGGGTCAAACTACATTGTACTTATACAAGGATTTGTAGAATAGTAACACTTATGTACAGCTATTTAAATATTATACAAAAGCATAATTTGAAATGGTACACTGGCTAATGCACACATTTTAATACACCAACTTCCTGGTTTTTATTAAATAGTGCTTCCTCTGCTTTTCCCCCCTCTGGGTTCTTTTTCCCTACCTCCACATCTGTAAGTCAGTGGGCATCTGCTTAGCCCTCCAGGCCTTGCTTCAGAGAATCCACATTAATTACTGCTCATCAGCATTTATCATGATGACAGCTTCTGTTAGCACTGCTGTTTATTTTCTTCTCACCTTTTCTGCTTGGCTGTCAAGTAGAGGAACTTTATGGATCTTGGGGGAACAATCTTTCTCTGTGACCAGCTGCTTTGAGGGGAAAAATGTCTTACCCTCAATGCTGCCCTAGCTTTGGTAATTCCTTGTAAATGAAATGGCACAAATGTGGCAATTAATAGTTTCCTTTAATTGAGTTCATTTATAATGTAGTAGAGTTTAACCAAGCCAAATGCTGTTCAACAAAATAATGAATTCTTTTGTTTTAAATACTTTTTACTCTGATAAGCCAAGTTTACATTGAGAAAATCATGTTGATTTGAAAAGAATGTATTATTATTTTGTGATCATTATTTTTACCTCATGAATCAAATAAAATTTTGGGTTCTTTTGTATTATTCATTTTTTTGCTTCATTTTCCCTTTTTTTGAAACTCAATATTTTATAAAGATGCTTACATGGTTTATCAGCTTTTTATTTCATAGCTAATCAGCTCAATATCTGCTGTTTTTATTCAAATTGGAGATTGAGCTACAAGTAATCAGATGTAGTTTGATAAATTCTGAAGGAATACCAGGACATTCTAGCAATGGAATATTCATGGGGGTTAGATATATAATTGTCTGTAAAAGTAGAAGTTTAAAAGCAATAATTATAATTAAACAGTAAAATATTACAAAAATAGGTCAAAATTTAGAATGCAGAATTTTTTGGAAGTACTGTAGGAGTGGAGTCTTTGTCCAGATGAGTATTTCAGTATCCCAGTAGCACCTGGGAGATGGACAAGTAAATTGGCATTCAAAATAACTGGATTCTAAGGATCCAAAAAGTATAAATGAGAAAATAACTACCCTTACTTAGGATTTCATTCCTAGAAATTCTTAGCATCTTAAAACTGCAATGAAATAGTGATGTGGTACAGACATCCAAAACGTATTACAAATACTTTCCAGACAATATCACTATTGTCAGATTCATTCTTCAAGTACTTCATTTTTCTGATTTATTGTATAACACATAAAGTTGTACAGGCATTTCAGAATAAAAGACAAGAAAAAATCAAAGAAGAAATTAACCAGTAATATAGTAGAATATTAATGACTAATTTCTATCCCTGGAATTGTGAAAAGAAAGAATTTCATTGTAGTCTTACTGTTACATCTCCAACATCAACAATTATTTCTATAGTGTGTAATAAGTGTGAAGCCACACCGAATTTATGAATACAAGACAGAGCAGAATACATCTCCAGTGACAGCAGTTGCTACACAAGAAAGCAGTGAGCCTGTGTGAAGATATGAGCAAGAGAGTTCTTAAAACAAGTTAAGCCAGCAACTCACTGAAAGTAAGGGATGACTGCAGAAACTCAGAAATAGATTTGGGCTGAAAAATATTTAAATAACTAGAGAATCATTTAGATATTAATATCTTACTCTCTCTTAAGTATTAATTAAACTTCATCATAAGAATGTAGAAGGTGAAAGCTACTTTACATAAGGTTCAATATTCTCCAGGGATTCCAGCATAGGTGCCACCATGCCCAATTTTTTGGGTGAGTAGAACCTTACTAGCATTTAATCCTAGCAGGTCTCAAACCAACTTATTTCTCATGATTTATACCTCTAAAATGGATAGGGTGATAGGTGTGAACCACCATACTCAGCAACATCAGCTACAATTCTTTTTTTTTAACTTTTGGATTTCTGATACCTCATTATATTCATTCTGGTTGGATATTGAAGGGGATATAATTGCCTGTGAAGTCCTGTGATTTAAATGGCTGATTTTATGATTGAATTTTTGGACAGTGTTAACATTGTCTAATCAGTGATATTTTCTCCTCATTTGGCAAAAATAATTAATATTTTGATTTTAATTTGACTGTAAAAGTGATATACAGAGAGGATACAGTTACATAAGGAAGGTAATAAGTATATTTCTTTTCTAAAAATGTCACCTTTACCTTCATTTTCTCTTACTTCCTTCTCTTACCTCCTTCCACAAGTTGTAAAATTCATTTCCAACAACTGTCTAGTGAGTATTGATGTTGCATTGATTCAACTTTTGTCCCACAGTTTCTGTGGTTCCCCTTTCCTATCCCCAAATCAGATAAACTTATATACAAGACAAAAGGTACTGAAATTTGAAACAGTGACAACAGGGAATAAACCAGAGTGGAAAGGGATTGTTGGGGAACAAAAAATGAAAAGAGAGATAAGTGAAAACAGTACACCCCCCCCCCAGGTTTCCATACTATAGAGTGCATTTTGATTAGCATCATTTTATTTATTTTTATTTCAATTAATTGAAGGGTTACATTATATTTGCCAGATAGAAGGTGCGTTATTTAACAATAATTGCTACACCTTCTCATGTTTTTGTCCCTATTTCCCTCCCCGACCCCCTCCCCTCATCTTGTTTTCCCCCCTTCCCTATCCTATTTCAAATAAACATATATACAATATCTCGGATAACAAGATCAGACACCGTAAAAATATGGGATAACCAAGGAACAACAAAAGAGATTAGAAATAACACAGTACATGAAGAACAACAGTCATGCCTTACATGGCTCTTGTTTCTATATCTTGGAGTTCCTTTCTTCTCATCGTATATGGCCTCATGTGTCTAGGTTTTACCCTTTTGTAAACCAGGATTAGCATCATTTTATATGGTCACATGTGTATAGGTGTAGAGCTATTGTGAGCTTCCTTTATGGCCTAGAAATCCCTCACCTTGGTATTTACTCAAATTATCAAAAAGAAGTCCACATTAAAATTACCAGTACAACTATGTTCATCACAGTACTATTTACCATAGTTAACATATGAAATCAACCCAGATAACACTTAGTAGATGAATACAACAAGAAAATGCAACACACACACACACACACACACACACACACACCACAAACACACACACAGGAAATGGAATTCTATGTTTCCATCAGAAATAATGGCATTGCCCCTTGGCTAAGAAAATGGAAAACCTTGGAAAAAATCAATTTAAGTGAAGTAATCCAGACCCAAAGAAACATCGGCTCCCTGGTTTCCCTCATTCATAACATTTAGTATTTGCTTAGAGTAGTCCCTTACCTTAGAAAAACCATTCTCCACTTTATTTATTTATTTATTTACTTATTTAATTTATTTATTTATTGGTGCTTAATTAGAAAAAAGAGCCTTACAAGATTTTTCTGCCAAGGCTGGATTAGATTCATGATCCTCATCCTTAGAGTTGAGGCTCCTGAGTTGCTAAGATTATAGGTGTGAGCTACTATGTTTGCATGATTCATTTCCTGATTTTTGTTTTGTTTTGTTTTGTTTTTTAAATCTGCTTCTCCCTCAATATTCGTTATATTCAAGCTCTGTGCAATTCTTTTTTTTATGTTTGTTTTCTGTGTGAGTATCTCCAGACTGTGCAAATCCATTCTATTCAAACTGTGTGGGACAAAGCATAACTCAATGCAACTGCAATACTCACTGGACACTATGTTACTTGGTGGGGTTCAGGGGAGGTGGGACAGAAAAAGGGTTAGGACAGGAAGCAGGAGTAAATGTGGGAAGAGGTAACAATGTATTTTATTTATTTATTTTGTTGGTCATGGGACTTAAACTCTGGGCCTGGGCATTGCCCCTGACTCTTCAGCTCAAAGTTACTGCCCTACCCCTTGAACCACAGCACCACTTCCGGTTTTCTGGTTATTAATTGTAGATAAGAGTCTCATGGACTTTAGTGCCTGGGCTGACTTTGAACTGCTATCCTCATATCTGTGTCCTGAGTGGTTGGGATTACAGGCGTGAGCCACTGCTACCAACTCAATTTATGCCATTTTTTATGATGATGATGTCTCTAAAATGTGCAATTCATTTTATTAAAAAAAAGTCTGTGTGCTTCTTCCTTCTACATCAGTTCTTCTGCTTTGAACTTCATGTACTTATCCTTCTCAGTATCCAGAACTCTAAATTTACCTATTCTCTCACAGTTACACACCTATGTTTTTTATTACAAATTCTCTATAACTTTGTCATTTCTTTATGACTTTCTCACTCTTGAGAAATTATTGACTTAGTAAGGAATTGACTTAAGTATTGTTATGCTATCATCTCCACAATCTGCCATATCACCAAGAATATAACTCAATAAATCACACAGACAGACAGAATAGACAGACATCTGTTTTTATTATATTTTCAGAACATTTGTGTAGCATGTCTATACATGGATTTTTTTTGAATGAGCAGACTTTTTAAATGCAATTTTATTTTTTAAAATCTCTTTAGGCACTGTTGTATGCTGAGGAAAATCTAATATTTAACTAGGAAACTGTGTCAACTCTATATTCCATTTTGATTTATCACAAGTTGTTCTGTTCTGTAAGGAGGATTACTGGATGGAATTGAAACTTTGAATTATGATTCAATTTATAGTTTTTGTGTGGACATCGCCTGAAATTTATTTAAACTTGTGTCATTATCAATAAGAAGCATTTCCTTCTTATTTATTTATTTATTTATTTATACTTTGTCATTCTGATTTCAGGATAGACTCAGAGAGAGAGAGAGAGAGAGAGAGAGAGAGAGAGAGAGAGAGAGAGAGAGAGAGAGAGAGAGAGAGAGAGAGAGAGAGAGAGAGAGAGAGAGAGAGATCTTCCCATTGAAAAACACTTCTTAAAACACTGACTTTCCAAGTTTCTCTGCATGATTTCTCTCAATGTACAACTCTCACTCTGCAGGGAATATTACTTACCCAATATTCTTTACCTCAAAGCTGTAAGTTTTTCTTGGAGCTCACTAACAAGCCATAAACACAACATTTATCATTTCATATGTGTAGTGCTTTTCTTTTAAATCCTTTCTCCTCAAATGTAAAGTCCACAACAAATCTAGGCATTTTGGAGTCCTCTAACAAAAGAAAAGGAAACGAAGGATGAGAAAATTGCACCATGCCAAGGTACTCATCCCTTGAACTCTGTGGGGTTCTCCATTTTCCAAGACTTTTGAATCAAATGAAGAAGAAGCAATTTTGGCGGCTCCTTCTCTGAGAAGTAGTCCTAGGGCACCATCCATTAAACAAGCACAGAGGCAGAAGGAAAGAGCACTGTATTTATTCTGTGGACATCTGCTCTGTTGCCTGTGTGCATATTTATTTGTTATTTCTGAGGGTATCATTTCACAAAGCGATTAGTGCCACAGTTTAATTAGTTAGTATATGTTCAAGATATTGATGAGTTAAGAAAATTGACAAAAATAAGTGCAAGTATGATAATCACATGGAAAAAATCTTACTCAAAAATGAATAAGTAAAATTTAGAAGCTATATCAATACATTAAACTCATTAGCAATTTGCTCCTTGTTCTCCTAACCAAAAACTGTAAAAATGACTATAGAGCATGTTTTATACATTCATTAGAAATGCCAGCATTTTTATAATGCTACACCTAAGAAAATAAAAAAAAAACCACACAATAAATTACTTAAAAATTAATAAGTATCACAAGTACAAAAGTAGTAAATACTACCAAAAATTATTATAAAGCAGCTAATATTACTATTAACAAATCTTACTATTTTTGTTACTAAATACGAACTTCATAAGGTAACAGATTTCAAGTATTTTGAAATTATGGTCCTGTCTCTTTATTCAAATTTGTTTTTGCCTTTTCTGGAAATTTTTTCATACTTAACTTTCCATTTTCTCCCTCATTTAGCTATTGGAATGTCTAAGTTACAGTATGACTTTATCACTAACAATATATTATTAATTCCTTGGATCTGTAATTCCCTGTATCTGGGATTATTGGCCTTTCTACCTTACTCCTCTTACTATCTCACTAACCTGACTCAAGAAACCAAATTTGAAAATAATATATATATATATATATACATATACATTTTTTCAGAAAATAATTCAAAATCATATAAAATAATAGAATATCAAATTGCAGAATAATTGTACTTTTATTATACTTGCTATTGTGTTGATAATCTTAAAAATGCAATGCATATATTAGCACTCTTAGAATATAAGAAAGATAGTCAAACTAGGAGAGGCCTAGTGGTAGAGAGAGTGCTTACCTAGCATGTGTGAAGCCCTGGGCTCGATTCCTTGGGACCATTCATATAGAATAAACTGAAAGTGGTGCTGTGGCTCAAGTGGCAGAGAATTAACCTTGAGCAAAAAGAGTCCAAGGCCAGTGCCCCGGCTATGAGTTCATGCCTCAGGGTTGGAAAAAGAAAAAAAAAGATAATCTTCATATATATACACACGTGATGGAATTAATAGGAATCTTGAATAGAGATAAAATCATGACATCATGATTCACAGATGGAAAGGATGAAAGTGTGATATATAAGAAAAATAAGCTATTTTTTATATTTCCCAGGGATTTTGTAAAAGTTATAGGTATTAAAGATAAATTTATTACATGTAAGGATAAGACAAATGATAAGTCTGTAGGAATGCTTAGTAAATATCCTGATGATCATGGCTCCATCCCACTGAGTACCTGCAAAGTGCTGTTTCATTATGTGGAATTTTTCATACTAAACTTGCATTTAGATTACTGATCTGAGAAAAGTAAAATTTGTCTGTGGGCAAATAAAGTGAAGCAATTACATATACATATATATATATATACATATATATGATCTGATGTCATATATATATATATATACATATTAGATCATAGAAGGTCATATCATCACAAAAGCCATTCAGTAATTCTTCCTCTGGCAGAGAGTTCTCGTACATATTTTTTTTTCATACTACCCGCTTTCCTTTGAGCCATTGCTTCAGGTTTTGGCTTTAGTGGGTGTTAGCCCAATCTGTTTGGTGGAGTTGATCCAATTCTGAATGAAACTGAGAAGACTGACTTTATATTTATTGCTTAATTGCCTCATAGCTCCTCATCCCTTTGGCTATGGGAGTTGGCCTGAAGACACCAATAGAGAAAGGCAGAATATCATTCTGTCCAAACCACATCATTTTCTAAATGACTGCTAACATTAGGAGGCTATTGAAGCCAACCTATTAACACATAAAAAGGAATGTGGTTACTACAGTGACATGCTCAGGAATATTTCATTCATAAAATGGTGAACAAGATTTGCCGGTGTTGAGTACAACTCTTAGAAGAAATACATGAATCCTGATTTTACATATTGGTCAAAGACTGAGGTGCATATGCCATGTGTATACCAGGGTGCAATGAAAATAAACTTTAATTGGAAAACTCTTATAAGCCAGGTATTACTAGTGAGCCATGCCTTTAATCTTAGCTACTGTGGAAGCTGATTTATAAGAATGGTGACTTGAAATCTAACTGGTCAAAAAAGTCCAAGAAACTTTTTATCTTAAATAAGCAGAAAATATACCAAACAAAGAAATAAAAAAATAAAAACCAGTGATAGAGCAACACTCAAGCAAACAAACTTGAGTCAGAGTGAGTCCTTGAGTTTAAATACCAGTGCTGGCTAAAGAAATAACTAAAACTAGTCATCATTGTATAAATGGGAGTTATTTCCAGTTGCCTATGTATATAATTATTTGTCATGTAATTTATCTATATTATTCAAAGACTCAAAATTGTATATGGTTTTGCATTGGTATAATTCTCTATTTTAGCAAAATGAAGCTATAAATCAAAACCAGATATGATATAAATGCAATCACATAAGGTTATTTTAAGTTTGGTACATGTCTTATACAATAGTGCATGAGATGCATTTCCCATGTTAAGTTTGTATGAAAATTCTTTACTAAACTTACAGAATAAACATCTTTAAATGATTGTCTCTCTTTAAAAATGTATTCTGATATGTTTTATAGAAGAATAAAAATGCAATTCATTGTTTCCTTTTATTCCATTGTGAGAGCTCCTCTGCCTGAAAGTTGTATATTACATGAAAGAAAATATCTAATGAAAATGCTTGCGGACAACAATATATTTGAAATATTAACACAATGCCAGATACAAACACAAAAATATACCAGTTTTGTAGGGGAGAAAGAAACATTCTACCCCCTGAAGGTTCAATAATTTGAGCCTATGAAACAATCTGACAATAGATTCACACGAGGAAATATATACATATTTATTAACCCAGAAATGCAAAGCAGTCATACAAAATGTGAAGCTCAAAGATAGGTGAAGCTAGAACATCCTTCCGATCATGAGGAGGGAAGTTGAGCTACAGGCCAACTTAGAGGAAGAATAAATAATTTCATTTGAGATCGGTGGCAAAAGAAAGCAGATAACATCCTGGGAAAATATTCTTTGACCCCGAGAAACTGTGGGAAGTGACTAAGGCAGAACTTCACTTCTGGGTGATCATAGATAAAAAGACAGATAGAGATGACCCAGTAATAAAGCAATTCACATAAAATGAAAGAAAAATCAACCAACCAACCAACCAACCATATAACTTGAGGGGACAGATTTTGGAATTTACCATTGGTTCATATGACATGTTAAGACAAAAATGAATTTGAAGGTTTGTAGTTTTTATGGATGTATATTAGTCAACCTATCATCTCTGTGACAAATATAAATTGTTTGATGGAGGATAGATTTATTTTGGTTCACCATTTCTTGGTTTTTCCTCCATGCTCAGTGTATCCCATTACTTTGTTCCTAAAATGAACCCAGACAGGAGTAGCAGAGTTGTGTGCAGCAAGATGCTGTTCATCTCTTGATAGCCAGAGAGCTATCAAAGAGGGAGGAACAGGAAGCATTGTTCTAAGGCCCTGCTGCCAGTTACATTTCCTTTTTAGATAGAGCCTTCAGGCTTTTTAATACCCTTTGTAATGACATTAGTTTATGAATCTATCAAAGGATTAAGTTCTCGATTAAGTCAGAACCTTGGGATGCAACAATTACTAAAAAGCATCAACTTGCAACTGACCTGTGGAGAACATTTCATGGTCAAGCCAGAAAGATACATTTACTTTGGGTCCATAAATATCAATGAGGTTTAAGAAAGAAAATGCAATAGCTCTCTATGAATGTTTAGAACTCAGTATTTTAAAAGACAGATTTCAAAATTAACTATGGAAATGATAAATAAATAAAAACAACTAAATTTTAAAAAATGAATGTAAGCACTCCTTAAACACATGTTTCTTTGAACAAACACATCTACTAATTCAATTTTGTGATTCAAAGATCACTGCATTAAAAGTTTGCTTTTTTTCACCGCTTCAAATTTTTTTCATATAATTTTTACTGTAATTAATAGAAGGGTTGCATTACATTCGCCAAATGGAAGGTTTATTATTTCACATACATTGATACCCTTTCTCATGTCTTGGTCCCCATTTTCCTCCCCCCAATCCCCACCCTCATCTTGTTTCCCCCCTTTCCTATCCAATTTCAAATAACCAAATATGCATATATCCAATATATCAGATAACAAAGTGAAATACTGTAACAATATAAGATAGCCATGGGACAGCAAAAGAGATGAGAGATAACATAGTACATTAAGGACAACAATCACTTACTTATTATATGGCTTTTGTTTCTATATCCTAGAGGTCCTTTCATTTAGCATCATCTTATATGGCCTTATGTATCTAGGTTTTGCTGTATTGCAAATCTCTGTTAGAAGAGTCCAAGGTTTCTACTGATTATGGCAAATGAGGGAAACCATTGAGCCTATGTTCGAGTCTGGCATACTTCACTTAGTATGATTTTTTCGAAGTCTTTCCATTTCCTTACAAATGGGGAGATGTCATTCTTTCTGACAGCAGCACAGAATTCCATTGTGTATAAATACCACACAAGTTTGCTTTTTTTTGTCAGTCATGGGGCTTGAACTCTCGGCCTAGGCACTGTCCCTGGCTCTTCAGCTCAAGGCTACAGCCCTATCCCTTGAGCCATAGTACCACATCCATAAGTTTGCTTTTTAATAAGAGTGAGGTTCAGTACATTGTAAACACATTTCTATTTTTCTCTTCCATTAATTTCTATTTTTCCCTTCCATTAATTCAGCCTGCCATATATTTTGAAGCTGAAAACTTTTCTTTACAATAACTAAGTTGAAGAAAACATAGACATAACTGGAACTCAGGAGGGTGCTGTCAAATCTGCAGCTTCATTTCCAGCAATACTTTCAAAGGATAGTGAAGCAAGGTTAGGCTAATTTTCTAATCAGCTGTCAGTCATTTTATACATACTGCATGAGTCATTTTATATGTACTACTATGAGTTGTGTTGTGCTTGAGGTACATACAAATGGAAGAAGATGGCAACCATAGGATTACAATTGTTATTTGTTTGTTTTTGTGAAGGTACTGTGGTTTGTGCTCCAGATGTGGTCACTGTCCCTGAACCTACTTGTCAAAGTATAGCATTCTGACACTTGAGGCATAAATCTCTACTTTGGCTTTTTGTACTCAATTGGAGATAAGAATCTGATGGACTTTCCTGGCTGAGCTGATGTTGAATAATGAGACTTGGATCTTAAACTCTTGAGTAGTTATTTCTGACTACAGGCATGAACCACCAATGCCTGATTAATTGAAAATGGATTCCAATGAACTTTTCTTCTAAGGCTAGTCTTGAATTACAATCCTCCAGCTATCTGCCTCCTAAACAGATACGATTATAGGCATGAAACACCAGCCCTCAGCTATATTTGGCCAGTTTAGCATTAGTATTGAAATGTAGTTACTACAATTTTCATTAGATAAGACATGTAACTATTTATAGTTCTCTGAAATAGTTTACTACTAAAACCAATTGTACAAAGATTTCTCATCAAACAACACAGGAATATTTTTGAGCTTAGTCTATCATATAAACACAAAAATTGCCATAAAATGAAATTTTAATATATATAAGATTGTATTGAGTTGGAAGTCTTGCTCAGTTGGTAGAGTGCTACTCAGTGAGCAAAAGCATCATATGCTGAATTCTGGTCTGTGTCCACTACCTTCAGAAAGAAAGAAAGAAAGAGAGAGAGAGAGAGAGAGAGAGAGAGAGAGAGAGAGAGAGAGAGAGAGAGAGAGAGAGAGAGAGAGAGAGAGAGAAAGGAAGAAAGAAAGGGAGGAAGACAGAAAGAAAGAGGCATCACAGATATATATTGAAGCTGGAAACCTACTTCAAAAAATATTTCCTAACTAATGGCTAGGTAAAAGAAGACATGTCACTGTTAACTTTCGTCCAAAAGGAGAGCCCGTTGCCAGAAAATTAGCTGACAAAACCACACATGTCTCAGAATATCACTTTTTAATACGCTTTAAAGAATGCCACATACAATCTATTAAAAATAGCTAAAATAACAAAAAGTGAACTTCAAATACATTGTTTTCTTAAATTTTTTGTTATTATAAAGATGTGACACAGAGAGATTACAGTGATATGAGTCAGTTAATGGTAATATTTCATTTTGAGCAATGTCAACTCTTCCCTCTTTCTTTGCCAGTTATTCCCTTCTGACCCTCTCCTCCACGAGTTGTATAATTTTTAACATTGTGTCTGACTAGTGAATATCACTGCTGAATTTGTTCATCCTTTGCCCTACATTTCTGTTCACCCCCTATTCTCTCCCAGTTAAATTTATATATAAGATGAAAGGTACAGAAATTAAAAAACTGCCACAAAATTGAAAATAAAACAAAGAAAAACTGAAAAACAAAATGACAAAAAATTCAGTAAGTATCATTTCATGTGATCATATACACATACACAAAGAGTTCATTTAATTCCACCTTTTCTGTCAGTCTGGATTGTGTTGTTTTCCTTGCATAAGTGCTGTTACTAAAAACTTCTAGTAATGTGTACCCCAAGAGAGGAGAGAAATACTTTTGCCTTTCTAGATGTAAGAGGAATCAGTATGTTAGCTGTGAGGGAGGTTATATATGGACATTTTATATTGAAGTATGTTCTTTCTACTCATAATGTGTTCTTATTAAATAATATTTATGCAAATATTAGGATAATAAAATGATTGTGTCTTTTATCTAATTGCTTCTAATAGATTATTCATATTAATAATGAACCATTTTGAATTGTTGGAATAATCCTATTGATCATAAAGATTTTTATATGCTGTTGAAATAGAATGCAGATAAAAGCTAGTAAAAAAAAAGATCAAGGGTAAACTATGGTTTCTCCCACCCACAATCACAGATATCTGGGAGGTAGAAATACAATTTTCATGGTTCAAAGCGAGTCTGATTAAAATACTGTCATAGTACCTGATCTCAGAGGATATGCCATGTGTGTAACACAACAGTGCCTATAGATTCTTCCATCTATTTTATAATCATGGACATAGAGCTGGTAAATGTTAAAAAATTCGTATATGAATAAATAGAACCTAATAAATGAGAAATAAAGTCTAAGAAGATTTTATTTTGATATTCTGTGGTTGGTAATCAAGTATCCCCACCAAACAGACGTTTTGGTATGTATAGAACTGTGATATTAGTGCTACATTCAGCTATCAATAATTAACATGTCCTAAGCAATAGTTCACTAACTCGCAATCTCATTAGTGAGCAAAAATTTTGTTTTATTTCATAGTAGCAAATCGTATATAAAATTGATTTTGCTTTAGGAATATCTATACATTTTTTTCTATTCTTTCATGATCAAGAAATGCTTTTAGAAAATTATGCTTGCAACTGTTAAATATTTCAGGCCATTTAATTCTTATTTTAATGCTTAAATGAAATTACCCTTAGAATTTATTCAATTTCTTTTGAGAGATTTTAATATTTGTCTTTAAAGTATAATAGCATTTTGGAAATTAAGAAGAAGAAACATCAGTCAAAATGAATAGAAGCTATAATTATGTTATACATTGGTAGCTCACATCTGTAATAGTTGCCACTTTAGAATAAGCCAAAATCCAAAAGATCATGGTTCAAGTACAGAAGGGGCTGAAAAGTCCCTGAGATTTCCTCTCCAATGTAAACAGAATAAGACATATTAGAGTGTGGCAGAAGTAGTAGAGTAGAGTAGTAGCCCAGTAAGCAATTTGAGGAAACCTAAGTTCAAACCTTAGTTCTGTCAACAGTAAGTATATTAGGTAGTAGAGGGGAAAGAAATAAGTATATTAATAAATAAGTATATAAAGGCTAAAAAATATAACCATATCCTAGGCCTAAGAGAGGAAATATTGGATGTTCTTTGGAACAACATTTTGTTTATTTAGTTTCTTCCCTTTAGGTACCTTTTGTGGACATTTTAACAAATGTTTTCTGTGAATAGTGAACTCTTAGTGGAACTAGATGAAAAGTTGTATTCTTCTAAAACTTCCCTAGCAGAAATAAGTAAACACTACATAATCAACAGTTAATTCAATGAAGTATAAAATATCAGGAACTGAAACCCAAAAAAGTGCAAATATTTCCTTTCTCTATTTCATTCTCAGATGTATAAGCTATGAGTTACTTAAGGATCTTTGTTCATTACTACCTTAACACAGCTCTGTGGATGGGTGAACGTTATATCACTCACTCTGATTTGATGCTATCATTCAGATTAATAAAATAACTGGCATCAATGGGAACCTACAAAGTAAATGCTGTTATTCTGTTATTACTCTGTGCAAGGAACAATATGGTTTCTATTGATTTTTTTTTCCTTTTAGTTACAGCAAGGAAGCTCCATAACAAATATTTGTAAATGTGAGCTAAAGAGCTTCAGCAAGATGTCATTAAAATGTTGGGGGGGGCACCTATATAATTAATTACAAGCTACCACAATCCTTTCAAGTGACTGAGTAAAACTGAACTTCTAAGAGAAAAAAATATCTTTATGTGTAAATTCATTAGATTGCAGTTCCTAAACCATGTCTTAGAAAACCCATATACGATTTCAACATTTTCTTCAAAGTAGCTTACTACAGGCCAGTCAGAAGGCTCCAAAGAAAATTATTTTATAGGTAGTAATTTCAGAAGCATTTATGTGAGTCAAGTGATGAATATAGATTCTAAGGGAATGAATAGTTACAAAATGAGTGGCTGGGGGCAAAGGACCAATAGTCCTGCATTCTGGCCTAAAATAAACTACAATTTGCTTTCCATACTGCATGATTTTTGCTATTATTTTTTTAAATTTTCAACAGCATGCAAAGAACTTTCAATTCTACATGCCAGTTGATGAGTATTACCACCTTTAAACTGTGCCTCCTCTTCATCATCCTCCCACCATTAAACCCAACCCTACTAATCCTACAAGTTGCACATAGTCATTGCATATTGATTTATTTATTCATAATATACAATAATTGCTAGAGAAGATAGCCAGCAAGAAAAAATGTTCTCTTTTTGAAACATGTAAGTAAAAAAATGCATTAAAATGCAGTAGAGTAAGATAAAAGGTAAAAGTAGCGAGTTATTTTGTTAATTATATTCATGTATTTAATTTGCAATGTTTTATTATTGGGGAACATTTATCTTGTTCCCAGACCCTTTCATGTGTGATACCCCCATTATCAAACCCCTGCACTGTACATGTCTCACAAGGGTGATCTCAAAGTGACACATAATTATCATCTATGATATATTTGTTACAACTGTTACTATTAAGTAATATGTCAGGATCACCTGGAGCCCATAGCATACACTAATATTTACCCAGAGGGCAGTATTTGCTATAAATTTTGACAACTGAATCATGGCATTTGTCCAATATTATTGTTTTATACAGAATAATTTCACAGCTCTGAAAGTCCTCTGATACCTATCTGTCCCTCCCTCCCTTAAATACCAAACAGTTCCCTTTCTGCACAGTTTGATATTTATAGTAAAGAACTTTGGAAATTGGTTCTTTTCAATTAGTAATATTAATTTATGTTTTTCCATATGTTTGTGGCATTATAACTCATTTCTTTGCATACACCCATTTGTCTCCTCTCTTTACTTAAGTGTCAACTGTTAAATATAGATCATTTATTAAACCAAAGCTAAATGACTTATTTTAAATAAAATTTATATTTCCTGTGAAACTAAGTTTCAGTTTAGTTTGATGGGGAAGAAAAGCCTAGTGTTGTTGACATATGTAGTAAGGACATGTTTACTTAACACAGCACTGCAAACATGTTTTCAGCAGTATCTGCATCATTTTGCATACCAGCAGTGTTACCTGGAACCCTGTAGCTCCATATCCCTGCAAGTCTTTGCTGTTGCAAAGGTTCCAAATAGACGTCTTTGTAACAGGTATGCAATGGCATCTTATTATTGCTGTGGTATGCAAATCTCACATAACAGAAATGGTCCCCATATTTTCACATATTTATTTGCTTTTGGCATTTTAATCTTGGTGAGATATTTTGGTGATCTGATGTTGAGATTGGAAATTCTTTGAAATTTGGGGGCTTTTATGAGAAATATTTTATCTGATCCTTTTTAAAAGAGGAAAACAATTTTCATGAAGTGTTTCTAAAATGATACTTCAGAGTTCAAGGAGTCACTAACAAATGAAGTGACAATGGAAGTAATTTAAATTTCGATCCTATCTATTTATACTCACTGGTTATTATTATTATTATTATTGTTGTTGTTGTTGTTGTTGTTGTTGTTGTTGTTGTTGTTGCCAGTCCTGGGGCTTGAACTCAGGGTCTGGGCAGTATCCTTGGGCTCTGTGAAGGCTAACATTCAAGCGACAGCACCATGTCCGGCTTTTTCTATGTATGTGGTACCAAGGAATTAAAGCCGGGTCTTCATGCTTGTAGGCAAGCACTCTACCCCTAGGCTAAACTCCCGGCTCTCACTGATTAATATATTTATGCATTTCGTCCTCTATTTCTTTGTTTAATGTGAATGCTGGGGCTTGAACTCAGAGATTGGATGCTATCCTTGAGATTATTTTCCCCGACTGCTCCCACTCTACCACTTCATCCACAGCTTCACTTCCAGCTTTTCAGAGTTAATTAGAATTGGAGTCTTATGGACTGTCCTGATCACTTTGGTCCTTAACTGGATCCTTAGATCTTAGCCTGCTGAGCAGCTATGAGTGGAGGCTGAGCTTTCAGCACCCAGTTATGTCACCGGCTTATTTTAAATCTTTTATTAAAAAAATAATGTATAGATGACATTTATTTAGAAACTTGTCATAAAAATTTATGAATCAGTTACCACTAGTTAATATTTTATTTGGAAATGGTATATAGTAGCCCTTATTGTGACATGAAGTATACTTGGCAATATAGTAAAGATTGACTCAATTAATTTTCCTGGTAACAATCTCCAATAGATCTTCAAATAAAGAACAAATCTTAATTGTAAAGACAACATAAAACTTAGTCCGCTAAATATTTTAATAAACTCACTGAAAATTTAATTTTGGGAAAGAACAAATTTTTAATTAAATAAATACAAAATGCATGGTTACTGTTCCCTTTTTAAATTATGAATGGTAGTATAGCTTGCTAGGGATAAAATATATGACATATATTTCTTAAGCACCCACATACCCACACACACACACATATTTGCCAATTATTTCATGAACTTTCTCCCAAAGTAATTTCACAAAGCTACTAGTTATTTCAAAAGTCAAGAATTCAGCAAGCTTGAAATCAAGTATTTTTATTGCACGTAAAATATTAGATAGATAATTTTATACATATGATTTTAAAACTATTTTTATAATTCTCTAGAATATTTTGATCCTTTAATTTTTAATTTAGGATATGTATATATAAGAGTAATTTATTAATTGCTCTTTCTTCCCTGCCAAAACATATTTCCCCTTCCTATCCTGTGTTAGATTTTGTGCCATACTGTGTGGGTGATTCAATGATAAATAAGAAATGATTCTTGCTGTCAAGAATGTGCCCACTGGGAAAAGTAAAACATGGACTCAAATGAGTAAAAGACAGTAGACCTCGATTACAGGTGCCTAGAGAGCTATAAATTAAATGCTATCAGAGCACATAGGACGAGAATCATTCTAGTTCATGAAGGAAAATTCACAAAGGGGGTGTATCTTTTCGTTTTTACAATGTACGTGATTAATAATGTACACTTGAGGGAAAAGGAAGATAGTAGTATGTATTTTCATCATTTCAACTTCACATTTTATTTGCTTTAAATTTTTCCAAGTTAGAGAAATGAATAAACAAATGTTGGTGGACAGAACCATGGAATACAGCCCGGGAGGACTCAGGCATCGTGGACATCATCCTAACCAAGATGTACCCGGGTGGTCACACAAGCTGTTAATAAATATTAAATGGAACCAATCAGTGAATCAGTTTTATCTCTTTCTAGTCTATTAAACAATATCATTACTTGAGCAAGGTTGAAATACATTGGAAAATGAACTATGTGTAGCCATAAGAAAATAGGTGCAGAATGGAGACCAGCCAAAAGAACTCATGATAATTTGGCCAAGAAGAAAAGAAATGTTTTACTAGGAGTTAATAGTAAAAATGAAATGAAGGTCCTGGGCCTAATAGCTCAGGCCTGTAGTCCTAGTTACTCAAGAGGCTGAGATCTGAGGATTGCAGGATCTGTAGACTGTTGTTCTTAATGTACTATGTTATCTCTCATCTCTTTTGCCATACCTAGGTTATCTCATATTCTTACAATACTTCACCTTGTTATCTGATATATTTTATATGTCCTTGTTTGGTTATTTGAAAATGGATAGGCAAGGGGGGGGGGGAATCAAACTAAGCTGGGGGAGTAGGGTGGGAGGGAAATGGGGACCATGTCATGAGAAAGGATATCGATGTTTGTGAAGTTATGCACCTTCATCTGGTGAAAATAATGTAACCCTTCTATTAATCACAATAAAAATTATTTAATAAATAAAAATCTGAACAATCTGGAAATTCACTTCAAACACATGGTTGACATGATAGAGGACAATCCCACTTTTCCTCAAGATTTCTGGAAGACCATGGATCTGAAAGTGATATTTCTTTTTCTTTTTCTTTTTTTGTTTTGCTTAAACACATAGTGGATGTACTATCTTTATTTTTTTCATTTTTTATTGTAATTAATAAAAGGGTTACATGATATTTGCCATATAGAAGGCGCATTAATTCACATACATTGATACCCTTTCACATGTCTTGGTACCTTTTACCCTCCCTCCTTCCCCCCATCTTGGTTTTCCCCCCTTCCCTTTCAAATTTCAAATGATCAAATACAAATAAATTCAATATATCAGATAACAGAGTGAGGTACTGTAATAATATGAGATACCCAAGGAACAGCAAAGGACATGAGAGATAACATAGTACATTAAGGACAACAAATCATTTGTTATATGGCTTTAAAACATTTGTTAGTTTCTTTGAGATCGTCTTCCTATATAGCCCAGGCTGGCCACAAACTTTAGTTTCCCAGTGCTGTGATTGTGGGCATGCATCACTATGACCACCTTGACTGTGGCATTTTTTTATGCTCATGTATCTTCTCTTTTAATTCATTCTACGGTAACAATTATCCCTTAACTGAAGGGGAAAAAAAACAAGATGATTGGGAAGGGGTCGGGGGAGGAAAATAGGGACAAAAACATGAGAGGGGCATTGAATCTACTATAATACAATTTTATGTGTAGTCAAGTTAGTAAATACTAAATAAAAATCTAGAAAAAAATAAAATAAAAAAATTGGAAATGAATAGTGTGAATGAATAGTGTCCAAAAGCCCTTTTATTTTATAATTTCAAAATAACTGGAACTGCTCTCTTATATTTGTGGAAATTTGACTTCTTTTTCTCTTTCTTTCCCCTTATGGTTAATCTCATGTGATTATTGTAGCTGGCTTTATTACCTGGTATATTGCATATACCATTATTTGTTTATTTGAAATAGGGAAGGGTAGGGGCAAACAAGATGATTTGGAAGGGGTAGGGGAAGGGAACAAAAGGGGAACATGAGAAACAATATCAAAGTTCAAGGAAAAATGTGCCCATACATAGCCTGGCTAATGTAACTGTAACCCCTTTATACATTATCCTGACAATAAAAATACAATAAAAAGTATAGATTTATAGGTTATTTATTTTTTCTGTGATTTAAGTATCTTTTAATGACTTAGCTACATAAATGACCCAAAGCACAGAGCAAAATATAAGTTGCAGTGACATTTACATTTAGCATGAGATTAAAAAAATCATACAAAGTTCATTCACAGTGCACAAATGGAAAAAGAGATATTTGAATATTTGAACATCACAGTTATAACCAATCATAAGGTAAGCATATCTTAAAACACATTTTCTAAATGCTCATGTAGCTGAAAATACAACATATACCAGCTTAGAGAACTGCAATATAGGAGTTACTATGATCTCATTTATTGAAGAGAGGAAATACCATACTTCTGCCAGATACAATCAAAATAAATAAATATGAAATTAGTAAGCAGCTAAGGAATTTTTCAATTAAACCCATACTCTGAATCTTTCAAGAGATATTCTGTTATTCCCTGGGATGGCCTCAAGTTCATGATCTTCCTGCCTTGGCCTCCCCAGTAGTGGAATCACAGGCATATACCACCACGTATTCTGCGTCTCACATACAAACATCTCCAACCGTATTATTCTCCCCGCCCCCCACCTTGAACATCAGGTATTTATGAATTCCAGTTGTTATGAAAAGAAATAATAAAATTCAGTCTCAACAGTAAATACTGTGTGTTGTGTCTATAGTTCAAGTACTACAAATGACTCAAACTTAAAATTTAAGAAATAATCAGCTAGTCAAGATACAACAAGTAATCATCTGTTTATCATGTCAGACTTTGCAGAGAATCGAGTACATCAAAGACAAATTAATTGATGAGGATATGACTTAGAAGTCAGTATGTGTAGACTGCACGTAGTAGGAAATGTGTAGTATGGTTCTCACCTCACAGTTCAAATGGCTGATCTGGAGGCACAATTAGCCTTTCTCATTTAATTATCATCTTTGTAGTAGCCTCATTTTCCAGGCTTTCATCTAGGGCACTTCTTCCTACAAATCATATAATAATCAAATGCAAAAACAAAAAACCAAAAGGAATAAAAATACCTTTATAGGGTATTTAATGAGATGATTTTCTTCTCATTACCCTGGTCCTGTATCTAAGATCCACTTTGAAAAATTGATTTCATTAAAAAATGCTATTTGTTATTTATTTTTTAAAAGAAAAGGGCATCAAAGGGATCCACATAGGGAAAGAAGAAATTAAACTATCCCTATTTGCAGATGACATGATCCTCTACTTCAGTGACCCAACAAACTCCACTCCCAAACTCCTAGAATTAATAAACTGCTTTAGCAAAGTGGTAGGATACAAAATTAACCTTCAGAAGTCAGTAGCCTTCTTGTACACCAACAATACATAACCAGACTTCAAACTCTTTATCGTCCCATAAAACTGATGGATATTCTTTTCAGTTCAGGAGGAACAAAAAAAGAAGGGATCATGTAAGCAACAAAGTAAATGAACATATATGTAACCCAACTTTTCAAATGTATGTGGAGTCAATATAAGGTATCCTAAATTAATAATAGTAAAGGAAAACCTAATTTTTGAAACTATCTAAAAGTGTAGGTGTTTGAACAAAATATTTCATATGTCATATTTTCAAGTGTAATAATATCTTCATTTGAGCTAAAATTTTGTTGGTGCAGATAAACAACAGAAATAGAATGTTAAAATCTAACCATTCCTCCAATTATAGTACCATTTGGTACTATGTATATGTATTCCCTAATAATTCCCATAGCTCTTGTCCTTTGAGATAATTAGTGTTCAATTTGTAGTTCACACTTCCTCCTAGAGGTAGAAAAATATTGGACCCATTCCAATCAAACTGAGGTATCTACACATTGAAAGACTTTGTTTCCTTGGCTGGACCTTTGCACAACAAATTCCTATCAAAAGCATATATATATATATATATGTACATATGCACATACACATATGTATATTCATATATACAATTTGATATGTATTTATATACATATATACATACATATGTGGGAGTATTTGGAATGACAGTCTTGTACCAGTTCTAATCTTTGATCTCTTCCCTTCCAGAATTATTCTTATATGAACTCTACAAGCTTGATCAGATCTACTGAGAAAATTTGGAGATTTGACTCTGATGAGTCAATAGATGTTTAGATTCAAAAGTAAATCCCACAGCCTCTTCAAAAATCTATTATTTGTTGAAGGTATTAATGATGATATCTATTAGAAATATTGGCTTGGATTAAGAACTAATCTTTTCTCCTCCTGTCAGAAATGATTTTATGCAATTACAAAGACATTGAAATAACAAATTTTATATATTTATAAAATATATTATGAGGTGATTTTTAGGACTGTAGAGATAATGAAGGGATAATTATTAATAATTATGATTTTATTTATGTAAATGGGTGCTAATACTTATTTTGTTCATTTTTTTCCTTTGGAGTTTTTGGATATTTGCATAGATTTCTTAGAGTTATTTATGTAATTTTACTTCCAATGTACTGAACCAATTGTTTTTCATATTTCAAATGATGTGATGGTGCAGATAAGATAAATAATAAGCACACCTTAATTTTAGAACTTGGCAAGCTGCTCTTGTTTTACTGTCTAGACTACTCAATTTTTTTTTCATTTTCCTCTCTCATTTATTTTTGGTGTATCTGAAGCATGGCTAAGTAACTCAGTGCATTTCTAAGTAAATCATTTGAAAAATGATTGTATGATACAACAAAGTTGGTGACCAATGCAACTGAAAGCAAAATTTTAGACTTCAGTCTCAGACTCCAGGAGATTCACATGTTCGGACCAGCCACTAGCTGGTTAGTTAGTCATCTATCCTTGTCCTTTATTAAGAGTGACAGTAAAGGGTAAACATGGGATATTTATTAATTACAAAGCACAAGTAGGCTATGAGAAGACAGCACTTCAACAAATCTCCAGGCATCTTCTGGAGATTATAAACATTTGCCTTAATTGGCTTAGGCATATTCCCTGCACATTGAGGTTAGAAGTGATCTCAGCTTTGGTCTGGTAGTCCATTTCCTCAGGATGAGTAAAGTGGGGCATTGTTACGGTAAGATTCATTAACACTGGCAAGGAGCAAGATCTGCTTGTTTTCACAGGGATTTCAAGACAGTTTCAAAATCACTGCCATGTAAGAAAGGCTCAGAGCAAGGACTCAGTTGAAAAATGTAGACTGGGATGCTCAATTTTTATTTTGTTATTTTGTGACTATAATAAGAAGTTGGTGTTCCTCAGCAAAATGCAGCTTTTAAGGGTTTTTAAAACATAAAACGAAGTGTTCTGATAAAAATAACTGTTATAATCAACAAGCTAAACTGAAAAAAATAAATTCAACCAAGTGATGAAAACGAACACCCTATAGAAAGAAAATAAAAGCTACCATGTATTGTCTATTAATGGCTAAAACTGCAGTTTATTTACTTGATTTTTAAGCAAAAATCAGCAGCATTTTTATGCTCTTCAAAAGACAAACTGAAACAGTGAATTTAATATGCTAAGAAAAGCACATAGCCTATAGTAATATGCAAAATGTTCATATTTTTAAATATTCAGAAAAAAGTAGCCTGTGAGTCATCTTTACTTACTGATTGTCATTTACATGGGACAAACATATCAATTAAACCTGGATTAGGAAGAAGATCTGTCAACTGAATTTACATTTTGTGATTTAGAGGCTGAGTAGTGATAAAGGGGCACTACCTTGGGAATAGTAAAAAGCCTTGGAAGTCAAGTAAAAAGTCTATGAATTTGGCCCACATGATATACTTGTACCAAAAAAAATTGGAAAAAATTACAATCCAAAAATGATACCGGCATTCTTCAAAATGTATTGTTCATATACAATCACAACAGTTTTTCATTGCCTTCTTTAAATACTAGATTGAATGCTTCAGTAGACCTAAGTATGGCTGAGATTTGGCAGTGACATAGTACCGGTGTCAGAAAACTACAATGTAAAACACTTTTTCCTCTTTTTTAATTGTAATTAATAAAAGGGTTACATCATATTTGCCAGATAGAAGGTGCATTGCTTAACAATCATTGCTACCCTTAAACTCATTTGCAATAAATATTAGAATTGTCTTCCATAGTTAAGACATGGAACCAGCCCAGATGAGTAGATGAATGGATCAAAAAAGTAAAGTAATGGAAAGACTTGGAGGAAATCATACTAAGTTAAGTAAGCCAGACCAAAAGAAGCATAGGCTCTGAGGTCTGCATCATTTGTAATAACTAGTTTATGTCTAGGACTTTCCTAGGAGAGGATCACAATAGCTAAAAAGGTATGTATAAATGATCATATGGAATAATGCTAAGTGAAATGAACCCCAGGATATGCAAATAAGAGGGTTTTCATCCTGGTTAGTGTTTTTAATGTATTGTGTAGTGATACTTTTTTCTATTGTTCCCCCCCCCCAAGGTTTATTCCCTGTTGTCACTGTTTCTGATTTTGGTACACACACATGCTTGAATTTGGGAAGGGAAGGAGAACAACAAAATGATAAAACAAAGGAGAAAGTATGAACCAATATAACAGCGAAAATCACAAGACAATATGTTACAAATTAACTTTACGACTTGGGGGAGGGGAGTGGGAGAAAAACTTGGGAGGGAATAGCAAAGTTCAAGAAAGAATGTACTCACTACTTTACTCATTACCTTACGTATGTAACGACAACCCCTCTGTGCATCACCCTGACAACAAAATCGAACTAAAAAGATAAATATTAGGAATAGTCAGGGCATTTATAAAAATGTTAAGATACTTTATCAACTTACAGAATCAAGAATGTCTTTCCAAGAGAGCAGTTAACATGAAGACATTAAAACTACGAATAGTTTCCTAAATGTAGAATTTCTCTCAGACAAATGGAGCTAGCAAGTGCCCAAGAATAAGTGATGCTAAGAGCGCTAAGATGACTCCACTTTGCAAAAATCACTGTTCAGAAAAGTCTTGCAGATGTTCATCAAGAATCATGAATACGAAAAGGTATAGTGTCATCCGTCATTTGTTACTAATAAAAACTATATAAAGCCTTCCATTTGCACATGTAAGTATTTGTTCATACAGACACACACAAGAGAATCTATAAGAAGCTTATAATGTGTTCACACAAATGGATGCTCCATATTGTTAATGAAAACCTTGGTGATTGGTGCCTGAAACAATGATTGATGAGCCCAGACTCAAGTTCAAAGTAGTAGGCAAGAGAAAATATATTGAAAGCATAGAATAAAGGTCCTGAATAGGAGGCAAAAGAGGGAATTGTTAAGCCAAAGTAGCCTCAAGGTCTAGAGATTTGGAAGTGTGCATTTGATTATGATTATTTTCAGTTAAGAATTGTTGTTATTGATTGATCTTTTTTTCTTTAACAGGACTAAGTCAGAAGTGAGGTTGTTTCATTTAATTATCTATTTTTAATTATCTATTATTCTTTGAAGGTTTTTATGTTTTTGCATAATAAACATTAAAAATGTGATGGCAAAACAGGACAAAGAGAAGTGCATGCAGGCAAAACTTTGCCTTGCCTGTATACAATCAAATTTCTGGTTTTATGTTTTGCTTTGTGAGTGTGTGTGTGTGTGTTTGTGTGTGTGTGTGAAAAACAGCTAGTGTTTGTTGACCTATGATTCTGAAGCAAAGGAGGGTATCAAGTGAAACACTGGCTCCTGCCTAAGCAAGCAAATCACTACTATGCTCAGGTCTCCTGTGCTTGTCTGCATTAAGGTCATTCTGACCTTGGGCCCCAGGAGACCAAAGCCCTTCCCCCCACATCTTCCTCAGAAGTGGAACATTCCATTCTGAGCCTGGCTAAAGACCCTGCCCCTGACTCCCCGAAAAAACAGCCAATTTTTATTTTCCACTTCCTTGTTAAGTCCTATATAAGCCCTCCCCAAAATACAGTGTTTCACACAATCTCCAACCCCGTAGGAAGCTCTGTTTTCCTTCCTGGAAATACACAGTTCTCACCAGTGGACAATCCTGTCAGGCCTATGCCTTTTCGTTTTCCTAACATCAAGTCTTCATTCACACTTGTTCCTATCTACCCGTGGTGGAGGTCCTCTGATATTATCCTTGACCATCCCTTCCACTTTCCATTCCATAACAAGGAACAAACTATATAACTGCATATACCAGCCTAGTTTATTCCTGTGAAGAACATTTGAGCAAAAGAAAAAAAAACACATGAGAAAAATTAGTGAAATATAATTTTATCCATAGGAGGTTCAGGACAAATGGAGACATTGATTAGTAAAGATAACCCCCACCAGCAAAACAAGAAAATAAATAACCAAAAATACGTTGGGTTTTTCCTCTGAAAAGCTTGGAAAGTGTATAGGAATTAGTGTGTGTGTGTGTGTATGTGTGTGTGTGTGTGTGTGTGTGTATGTGTGTGTGTGTATGTATTTGAATTTTGCAATATTTACACAAACAAATAAAACAGCACAAGGATGAGCCCAAGTTGAACAGAAAATGCATTTATGTTTTATAATCACTTTGTACATATGACTCATAGCTAATTGTATACAGTATTTTAATTTGAACTATGTTTTAAATATGACCTGCCATATAAGATCATGTGCAGAATTTTTTGCAAGATGTTCAGATTTTACAGCATTAGAGATTTGTTTTTCAGATTATAAACACTCAACTTATGGTACAGAGAGAAGTGCCCCGTATTTTGTTTAGCTGGGCTGAGTTGATGCAGAATTAAAGAGTAGTGATCTATTTTATAAGCTAGATAGTGATTTATTGCATGTTTATTTTATTCTTAAGTGGAACATTTTATTTGCATACTTTCTTGTCTAAGTATATGTCATAACACATTAAAATTTTAGATGAATAAAATCTAAATTAGAAGACATGGAAGAAGAATAAATGTAATAACAAAATTTGTCCTCTTTAAGTATAATTTTGCCCAAATGGTCTATAAAATCCGTAGAATGTCAATGCAGATTTTAGCATAGTTGCTCGAGAAATAACGTTTTTATTGTTATATGAAAGGTGAAATATCTAACACACCTCAATTTTAAAAGAGGTTCATTCAGACACATTTTTAAAAACACAGTTAAACTGCAGTAATGAAAGCAGTTTTCTAACTCCAAACAAAGAATTGCAACAGAGCGAGCTTTTCTTAGCTCTGGAAAGCAACCTTGTGACAATTCTTTTCCTACACAGTAGTAGAACTACTCCGTAGGTTAAAACTGTGCCAAAAGTTATAAATAGGAGAAAGTCTATTTGGAAGGTATCCTTCAATCTTAATTCCAAACCTTTGGTAAAATAAATACAATCTCTACAGGAGCCAGAAACTCACACTTCTCAGCTTTTAAAACCTTGAGTTATTATATCCTAAACCTAGGTTTCACTGAATCTGACATGTAAATTCTTAGGGAGGAAACATTTTTTCCTTTGTGCATTCTGGTAAATTAAACAATTTAGGCAATTATTCTGTGCTCTCACTTGTCCCCAAACAAAGCACACAAGAAGGGAAAGTTTTACTCTTTGGAATAGAGAAATTAACAGTACAAAAAGATAGTTAGAGATGTAATTCTCTGAGCTGGTAGAGAATTAGAAAGCTAGAGTTTTTTCCAATAGGCTAAGGAATCCAGAGTGGTTAAAACTCTTTAAACTTATGAATATTGGCAATATTAAGAGGATACAAAAATAGACTGAAATAAAGTGTTTTCCTTTTTTGCTTTACTTGTTCTAATATAACCTTATTGTTCAAAGAACACTTAGGTTATTTTTTTTCCTACAAAAGGACATTTATTAGAAATAAGCGGGATGAAGTTATATACATTGATTTGCTGTAAATGTTTGTTGCACTCATGTGAACTTAGTTGATCATTGGTCATAGAGAGAGGATCCTTAGGAATGGAAAAGCTATGGGAAGAACAACAGCAAGACAACAATTACAATCTAATTGAAGCTTGGCGTCTTCCTGTCCCCTAATCCAAGTTGATTTTCTTATTGATAGATATTTTGCCATGTCAGTGATTTACATTTTAGCAAGGGAATATGTCTGAAATTTATATAGAGAGGAATTAAGTTATGTCAAATGCCCAAGACACCAAGATCTTTTCTTTCTTTTGTTTTTTATAATTTATTAACATTGATTTTTACATCATGTTTCAAATGACATGGTTTCCCTTTTGCTTTACTTGTTCTAATATAACCTTATCGTTCAAAGAACATTTGGGTTATTCTTTAAGTTCTTAATATATTTTAATGATATGTTAGTACAAGAATGATCTGTATCAATAGGATATCATAAAATATTTTGATATAGGTACATGTTTAAATCAGGTTATACATGTTTAACTCCTCAAATGATTTATTTACTCAGAGTTGAACATTTCAAACTCCTTTCTTCTAAAACTCTTTGTTCAAAAGCCATATAATGAGTGATTATTGCCCTTACTGTACTATGTTATCTTTCATCTTTTTGGCTGTCCCTTGGTCATCTCATATTGTTACAGTATTTCACCTTGTTATCTCATAAACTGTATTCATGAATATTTGGTTATTTGAAATAGGATATGGAAGGGGGGAAAACAAGATGAAGGGCGGGATTGGGGGAAGGGAAATGGGGACCAAGACATGAGAAAGGGTATCAATGTTTATGAAATAATGCACCTTGTATCTGGTGAATATAATGTAACCCTTTTATTAATTACAATAAAAATATATGGAAGAAAAAATTGTTCAGTGAAATCTCATCTAGTCACTCTGCTTTAGCACTTCTTGTCTAATGCCTTTACATAATGGTCAGTACACATTTGATCTGCAATTTTTCAGTCCATTTCTGAACTCTTGTTTATAATTTAGAGTTATACTTAAATATGTATGTTTATTTAGTTTACTGTGATTTCTACTTACTAAGGTGTTGCAGGTAACAAATCTGTGGATGACTTAGCTTGCTGAAAGAGGACAATAGTTGAACTCTGAATGATTGCTACATGTGAGGATTGCCACATGTGACAAATGACACTGCAAATGAGGAAGCATTCCTTTAATTTGACAACAGAATAAAAGTGGCAGCATGACAGAAAAGGTGATCCTTCAGGATACAGGATGCCACTACACCTGCTCAGGTTGATCCCTGTCTTCTTGATTCTTGCCTGCCTGCAGTTCTCAAGAATGGCAACATTGTGCTGGCATGCAACATTCTGAGATAGGCACAGACTTGTGCAGCCTGGGATTTACTCCTGTCACTGCTGAAAGCAAGATGTGTTTCACAATTTTAGTTCAATGAACCACGTAGTTCAGCAGGTGGGCTGCCTTTTCCATCCTCCTCAGAAAACTTACTTGAGCTTCAGGGGCACCAGCAAATAACAACACATTTGTTCCTTTCTTCCTCTTTCTTTTCTGTAAATAATAACTCTACTTAATATATCCATGCATATGAGCATGTTCTTTCTCACAAGACTCAGACCAATTGGCAACCTGTTTTGCATGGAAGATCACTATAGATAATCCAGTTGCAATGACAATTTGTTGATCTAACAAAAAAATATACAGATGGCGATAAATAATCAGGGTCTCTTTGATGGTAACTTCACTACACTGATTACAAAAATGATGCATGCTTTTAAGATGATGAAAACCAAGTTCAGGATTTGAGTACCTAGAGCCATTAATTTTGCCTCAGGTTTAAGGTGAAGTTGAAGAGTTTTTATAGAAGTTGCACTTGTAAAGACAGTGAGGAATTAGTGCTACATTTAAGAATGATTCTAAATTTGTATTCTTTAATTTTGTATCCAGTAGGATTAAAATGCTTGAGCAGTTTAAATCAGGTATTAGATAGAAAGTGATGTCACACATGAAATAGACAGGGTTTTTAAGAATATTTTATATATTTCTGCATCTCCTTCCACCTAGAGTAGTGTTGCTTTAGAATGAGTTAACAAATACAGATTTAATTTAGAATAAATATTCAGAAGATAAGAAGAAGAGTTTCTAGCACACAAATGAACTAAGTCCTGACACTATCCCAGTTGTGAAAGCTAATGATGTATGTTCTCAGTCAGAAATCTCACAATGAGAGATAAACCAGACCAAAATGTTATACTTAATTTATGTATTGACTATGTATTAATTTTGTATGTACATCTGAGTGTGAAATTTAGCCAGGTATTTTCATATATTATAAAAGCAATTATGTGTATTTTTCTTTTAAATTTAATATGAACGTCATTAAGAGAAAATCAGAAATTAAGATGACTGACATTCAAATCTTTATTAAGTCTCTAGGTCACTGTTAATCATTTTGTCTTGTCACCTGAGCTCGTAAGTCAAATAACAACTTCTATCTGTAAGAGATGTCATAACTGAACTATTTAGGTTGTTAGATAAATCTCATAGAAAATGTGCAAGAAGACAATTAATTGCAGGAAGATTTCTCCTTCTACACCGATGTATTTCAAGAAAATTCACCTTTTGATGCTCTGCTTATCATGCAATGATCAGAGGTATCAGAAGTGAAGATCCCAGGTTCCTGGCAACTTCAAAAAAAAGGACTGAAATAAAGACATACACACAAAAATATGTTAGATATTTCTGGGAAGAATGATGGGAAGGTTTCACTGATTAAGATGCATCACATTCATAAATAGACATGGTAAATTAAAATTTCTCTGTAGAACTATTTAAAGATAATAAAAATTAAAATTTGAAAATAAAAGTAAATGACAAGTTAAGGGGTTCAATAGAAAGAAACAGAGGATGTGGGACATAACTTTAAAGGGAATTGCAGGCAACCTATCTAGCTTAAGAGAAAATTTTAGACTTTTAGGAATTGGAGGGTATTGTTGTTGTTTCTAATATACAAGCATTTATGTTGTAACAATTCATATACTATTATATTCATAGCATTTCTTTCCATGCAATTTCTTATCAATTCATTATTATTTGTTTTATAATTCCAGTGCTGAACTATACTCAAATTCTTCTCTCAAAATTTCTTTAATGCTTCCCATTTTCTTCATGAATAAGTTAGATAACAAAATATTTAAATTTATAGCACCACTAACTGTCCTATTTCTCAATTCCTCATGCATTTCTGCTCCTTATTCCCAGCCATACCTACTACTATCATTTTGTGTTTACCCAGTGACAAAAGTAACATATCAAATAGATCACTTTAAAGAGTATTCTTATTATACTTAGCCCTAAAATGACAAGAATATTAATGATACATTTCATTAATTCTCAGTCAGTCCCAACATAGTTGTATCATAGGGATTGAAAATAGGAAACCTCTCAAAATATTTAGTCCTCAAAGGCTTATTTAGTAAAGAGGCAGAAACACGAGGTCTAATGTATTGCATTTCTATATTATAGTGATGTGGAAAGAAAGCAGTCTAACATGGGGAAGAATTAAATGCTCCTCTGATTAGTCAAGAAACTCTTGAAGTGCTTGCCTAGCATGCATAAAGCTTGAGTTCAATTCCCCAGTACCACCTAAACAACAATAACAACAACAACAAAAGCTGGAAGTGGCTTTGAGGTTGAAGTGATAGGGTACTACCCTTGAGCAAAAGAAGCAGGCCCTAAGTTCCAGCCCCGTGACTGAAAAAAGAAGAAAGTAAAAGAAAAAAGAGACATTATTAAAGAAGGTATGGCATCAGATGAGAATGTGGTGGATACACACAATCAAGATGTGTGCCACATCTAGCATCTTCTAGCTTCTTCTCAATAGTGAGTAGCGGGAGGCTACATCTACAACCAGTGTAAGTCAGAGCGAAAGGAGTTTCAGATTAACTCATCAAGTATTTTATATGCTGGAAATGTTGGATGATATCTTGAAAGTCATGGGCTTTTTTAGTGCCTAGCCATACTTACCCATTCTTGGGTGGATCAAAGATTGATTGGCTTGATAGTCTAGTGAAGTTCTTGTTTAAAGGCATAGGTTCATAATTAAACCGTCAGTGAAATTGTCGATAGTATATTTTCATTTTATTGTTTTGCTTGTCTCAGTTGCATTGCCTCATCTATAGAAGCATGTGATAATACTGGTTGGAATGAAGCTTTTTGAATGGGACATTGACTTCCTGGGTATGAGAAAGAAAAAAAATATATTAAACATCAAAAAGAAAGAAAAGAAAACTAAACACACATTTTTAACCTGTAGAATAAGAATAGTCCTTTAGATTATTAACTCATGTCAATAACACTAGTCACAGTATTATCTGGCCCTTATATTTCTCCTGGAATTAATTAATATGAGGACTTCTGAGATACAAAAAAAGAATGAATGTGAGGTTGTTTTGATTTCATCATTTTTTTCCAGTTTTGTTTCAGTCTGCACACTTTGCACTGATATATTTATAGGATTGTCTCTATCTTGACCCACCTGATCCCAAACCTGGGTTAACAAAATCAGAAATGAGTTTTCATATTTCATGGGTCAGACAAATACATGGTAGATAAGTTTTCACAATGACAAAAGAAATATACTTTTTTGGGAAACTGTCAGATATGTTTTGAGAAAAAAACCTATGGTGAAGAATTATGAAATAGTACAGTGTAAGATTTCTTAAAATTATTTTTCTGTGAAGTAGTGATGTTGAAATATGAATAATCCACTGATTAGATAGAAATTTGGGGCAAGTACTGTAATTTGTCCATCATATTTTTACAAATTTCATGTTGTTATGGGCCTTTGAAATTTTAGGACAAGTAATTCATTGTGATATCATTAAACTTTTGGGACAGAGTTGCGCACTGATGGGTTACTCCTATAATCCTAGCTACTCAGGAATTTGAGATACAGAGGATTGTGTTTCAAAGCCAGCTTGAGAAGAAAACATCTGTAAGACTTCCTCTCCACTTAACCAGCTGAGTTACACCTCACCAGTGGCTTGCCTACACCTGTAGTGTTAGCTACTCAGGAGGCTGAGATGTGAGAATTGAGGTTGGAAGCTAGCCCAAATAGAAAAGCTAGAGAGACTCTCACCTCAAATAATCACCAAAAAGTCAGCAGTAGAGCAATGGCTTACATTGTAAGAGTACTAGCGCTGAACAAAAATGCTCAGGAATGGCACCCAGACCCTGAGATCAAGCCCCAGAACACACACACACACACACACACACACACACACACACACACACGGTGAACTAGAATCTTGGCTCAAGAGGTAGAAGGCCAGCTAGGTAAGCAGAAAAGTAAGAATTATTCTCTATATTCCAACACTAGAATCATCAAAATAAAAAAGGATAAATCTGAATTTTGCATGCATGTTAATAAATATTATTGCATATTATTTAAAATGCAAAAAGATAATATATTCATAGGGCATTCTTTTGATATTTACCAGCTGAGGAGCCAAGTAATATTTCTTCCTTTTACAGGTATTATTAAATTAATGCATTACCTCACCTACCTTGTATATATTACAGGTTGTAGGATCAAAATGCAAACTGATATGATATGCTTATCAACTGTCCAGAAAAGATGAAAATATACCTAATTGTTAAGCTTTTTGTAGAGAGCATGTGCAAGTAGTTTAAACTTTTGATTTCAAAGTGCATAAATTAGTGCCCTAATCTTCAATCACTTGAGCCTGTGTATGCTCACCTAAGCCCAGATACTATTCCCATTCCTGATACTATAAAACTGTCTGACCTGTCTGTCAAATCCCTTCAGTGTATTAATTGGTAAGGTCATGCATGAATACTTTTTTGGCCAGATCACAAGCCCATAGTTTCTAATACTTTAATTTGACTCTTCATGTTAATTCATCCTTTGAGACACAAAGCACAGAGGGGTTGCTCTCTCTATGGAAGTCTTTATAGAAATAATTGTGTGCAGACTCACAATGACCTTGGATTTATCTAGGCTCAACTTTTGATCTAAACTTCAGTGAACGTCAATTTCGAAACGTTTTCCAAAGTATGCTGAGAAATAGCATTTGAAGCTTAGGACCATAAATTCTCCTTTAGATATTTCCCTGTTCAGGGTAGATTGAGTAGGATTAAAGGAAGCAGTCATGCACTCAGGGTTAAATAAAAAAAGGTATTACACTTGAATGGTAATTTAGGTAGGCCGGATGTTGTTCACATTACAGACGCAGGGGTAAAGCATGGCAGGAAACTATTCAGTGGAGAAGATAAAGGGAAATGATGCTGCAAGCCTCACTGACCCACAAACAGAAAGAAAAGCCATTATTAACTGAAACCAGGAGAAGTGGATTGCTGAGGATAGACAATCAGTCTGTGGATTGCCCTGGTAAGTTGGGTACTATGTACTTTCAGTATGTAGTAAAAGTTCAGTGATGACAAATGTGCTTGTCAAACTTTAGTTAATGCCATTAATAAAGAATATTAATTTGAGATTGAAAATAATAGCTGTCCTAAAATCTGATAAGCAGAAAAATGTAAATTAGAACCAATATTAGATGTAGTTTACATACATCAGATTAAATCATAATTGGAAACTACCACATTGGAGTCTATACTGGAAAAATATTGATTCAGCATTCACAACAACGATATTTGTTTAGAATTTATGTAAATACTTTATAGATATGCAATCTTGGGGAGACTTTGTTTACAATAATATGATTTATGATAGAAAATTATCACAGATATTTATGAGATGAATATTCGATGAAAGACTAATGGAAAATAAATAATAGTGTGTATTTGTTCATTTTCTCCTACACACTAATGAAGTACCTGAGGCAGAGTGACTTTATAAAGAAAAATGGTTTGTTTAGCTCAGGGCTGTAGAGATTCAAAGCCCAAGACTATATGGGCCTCTATTTCTACAGCCTGTAGTGAAGCTCAAGCTGAGTGGACCTCATTACAGTGACGGCAATGTCAAGAAGAGGAAGATATCACATCTGGAAAAGGATGCTAAAAAGGGTCAGGGGTTGGGCTTGCTTTTATACCAGTTTTGTCACACTGACTACCTTATTTATTCTTTCTGCCAAGACTTTTTCAACGACCTAAGTACCTGCTCCCCAAATTACCCATCTCTCAACACCACCACACTGGGACCCGTCTTCCAACTGTATGGCTACACATAGGCATTTGAGCCTTGGAGCTGTTTTATGTGGATGGAATCTGTGCAATTATGTGATGAGGTACACCTTTAGTTTTCTTTTGAAAGTCCATTTCTAAAAACCAAAGACACAGTAGTTTGTTCACTCTCGCTATGAGGGACAACAGTGGTATAATTCTCAAATTGGTCATAGCTGGAGAGCCAACAAGCAAGAAACATAGATAACTTCTACCAATCATTTTTTTTTCAGGGCCTGGGCACTATCTCTGAGCTCATCAACTCAAGGCTACAGCTCTACTCTTGAGTCACAGTGTCATTTCCCCTTTTCTAGTCATTAATGGAAGATAAGAGTCTTATGGTCTTTAGTGCCCCAGATGGCTTTGAAGCTCGATCCTCAGATCTCAGCCTCCTGAGTAGCTAGGATTTCAGGCATCTGGGTATCCTAGTAATCTTACCTAACTTTGACAAATAATGCAATGTATTCTAATTTCATTTTGTCAACTATCCATCAAATGTAAGGTGAAATGAAATTGAAGAATAATAAAAAAATATTAAGCACAGGAAAAAATTTAAGTGAGAGAAAAATTCCATGTCTTTGTCCTTTGGATTATTTTATAATCTAGAAAGGTCAGTTTTAGAGGAGATATTGTCTTTTCCTCCATAGTTTCTACAAACAATACTTCCCTATTATAAAAAGAATTTTGTTTCAAATTAAATTGCTTTATTTATAATTGGATATAGAGTAAGTTCCACACACTTTTTAGCAGAAGCATCGATTCAACCAGAAGTATTTTTGAATTGCTGAAACAATATTGTTTTGAATTCTGTGCTAACATCACTGATAAAACCCAGATAAAACACTAGGAACACTTTTTCTAGGACATAAAAGAAAAAAATGTACCTTTACAGTTATTTATATCCAAACTTGTTTATTAAGAGGTATGTTTAGTAAAAATACAAAACAATGTTTTCTGAATACATGTGATTTCCTATACAGATTCTATGCTGTCACATGTTTTTTATACCCTCAGTTTTTTCTCACTTAAGTTTTTTTTGATTTAAGACTATGAATCCTTACTTTAAATATTGTCTGGTAAATTATTTCTCATTTTTGGGGCCATCTGACTGAATTTATTTTTGTTACTTTTGTTACTGAATGCAACAATTTTACAGACTCGAGTTATGTTTACTGTAGTCAATGTCATTCTTGTTTTACTTTAGAGTGTCCAAAGGTATTTCTACCAGAATTTGAAAACATATTTGTTTGAGAAGCAACAAAACTATTGCTGATGTGATACAAAGAGAGAAGGTCAGCCATTATGTCATGCCCATGTTTTCTATTGGCCTCTAGAGCTTATTCCAGAGGGGACCACTGGGAAATGGTACAAAGAATGTTTCAATTTTATCTGCCACCATGTGTGGAGAATGAGTGAGTTTCACTATTTTTATACCCACTCCCTAGAGGCTTTGTCTTCAAGACAGCCTTTGGGAATGAGTATATTAAACTTTTGCTGTTTTTTGCTTGCTACATAAAAGTATCCTAACTTTCTAAAATCTGGAGGCAGACTCCCTCAGCCTACACATCATACAAATACCCCTCCTACCCCTCAACCTTCAAGTTTCTATACATTGCCTTTCACATATCACACTCACTACCTATTCATTCTGTTTACCAAGGCAGTTTTGTGACTAGTTTTATCCTATGCCTAGGGTTGCTTATCTTCATTTTTGTCATACTGACTACCTTATTTTTTCTTTCTGCCAAGAATTTTTCAATGATTTTATTGGAGCAATTATTTAATATTTTTCATTTTTAAACTGTGAAGATGTATTATGCAGATTTAACGTAACAAAAATATCTGTAGGAAAAAGTCTTCTCGACACTCTATACTGTATATTATTTTGAGATAGATATCTGATGTGAACTTTAAGTTTGAAATTTTAAACTGACAAAAATGAAATATGATAAGATTACTTTATGATTTGAGATTGCAGCCAAACTTTATTGAATTACCTGAAACCATTAATCAACATTTTGATAAAGTTGATCTTATAAGCTTGCCTAGTCAGAAAAGTCCATGAGACTCTTACCTCCAATCAATTACCAACAAAGCCATAAGTGGAGTTATATCTCAAGTAGCCGAGCACTAACCTAGAGTATAAAAGCTCAGGGATACTTTTTAGGCCCTGAGTTCAAGCCCCAGGTCCAACACAAGAAGAATCCCTCCCCTTACCCCCACTACATATACACACAACAAAATCCAAACACACTTGTAGGAATGGAACTTAAAAGAAAAGACCAAAATCACTGAGTCATCTTAGCAATGTGTAATAAACCACTGAAGAGATACAAATATATGTACTAATGTGACTGTGACTGAAAGGACCAATAAACCTAGACACTGGGAAAGTTTGCAGAGTAAATTATAAAATGATAAATATTTGAAGTTTTTAAATATCAAAATAAATTTAACAATCATTGTGAAGACATATTCTTATTGACATATAAATAGAAAAATTTAAGCCAAGCTCATACCTATAATCCTAGCTACTCAGGAGGCTGAGGTCTGACAAAGATATTGAAGCCAAATAAAATCCTGCATACTCCATTTCCAAAAAGCCATTGACAACAAACTGGAACTGAGGCATGGGCTACATGATAGAGTACCAGCTGTTACCAAATGAAAGTTTAAAGCCTTACGTTTTAAGCCTTAGTATGGGCACATTCACACCCAAAAGAAATATGTGTATTTTTTTCTTTACTCCACAATTCAACAAGTGTATAGAGTTTGTAATTGTCTTATGTAAATGATTAACTAACATCTCATCTCATCACTTTAAAGGACTTGTCTCTTCCAATTCCCATTAAATCATATAATAAAGTGTGTGCTATAGTTATTGTATATCTATTGTGCCAAAGACCTATTTCCAGCTTCTATTAGAAAAAAATGGAGGTGGAGGTATAGTGTGATCTTTGAACTCACTACTTGGTACACTGAATACATTACATATGTAGTCACCTGAGTAGACTGTAGCTCTATCCTCCTAAGTCATATGTAGCAGCCATTTTGAAGAATCCTATAAAAACAGGGACTCTAGACAGCTCCTATCTGATAGTGTCCTTCAGCAGACAGGCACTCAAAAGTAAGCCCCCTCCCATCTTCAAACACAGAAAATGAAGCTTGGTAACCATGATGAATTCTGTCAGCAAATCCAGTTTGGAAATGGATTCCTTGCCGTTTGACCAAGAGTATGAAAAGGCATTCTGAATGACAATTGAATATAGAACTATGTTCACTGAGTAGAGAACCTACCATGAGGAGTTAGCACCATAAGACATAAGACAGAATCTGTAGTGTGTTGTTTTAAGCTGCTGCATGTATTACAACGTGATGGAAAAATCACCACTCTTGGCCGTGTGTTTCTGTTTAGGTATTGGTAAAATGATATAAATGTAATGATATTGATTTTTTCAATTTACTATAGTTATTAACCTCATTTGCATACAAAATATAATTGTGTGGTGCTAGGATTTGCACACAAAGCCCTAATCTTGCTCACTTAGCTTTCTTTTTGGTTGATTTTCTGCCTGGATTGGTCTTGAATTACAACCTTCCAAATATCAGCTGGATGATTAGCTAGGTTCACAAATATCTGGCATCAATGCCCATCTATTTTTCATTTTGTAGTGCCAGTCTTTTCAGTTTAGCTCCAACATCATCTAATGTGGCAGTCTGCTTTAATAGTTCTTTGCTATGTGCTGCTATCTGTTATTACAATGCTTGTAAAATTTATCTGATAAATATTGTTCCCAGATCAGAAACTATTTCCCTACAAAAATCTCAATTTCTGTTCTTCCCCCCCCCCTCTACTTTTCTCCTTTCTCTTTATATGAGTCAAATACTGCTGAGCACACTGGAGTGAAGTGCCATGGACACAGGACACATTAATATCCGTTACTGGATGGTGTACCACAACTCGTTGTCTAGAGGTTCAGTGACCAACACTTAGGGAATCAGAACATCTGCTTTGGTTGGGAATATGGGCCAGATATCTACCCCTTATAGTTGATCTCAAGTATGTGCATCAATTATCAGATCTGCTCATCTCCTAGTTCTTGGATCTCTACAGCATCTTGAACGGAAGATAATGCTCTCTAAAGTCCTCAGGCCAGTGACTTAATGCTCTCCTGTTCATCCATTTATCCTTCCCAAAGACTTACATAGTGCTATGTTCTACAAAAATAAATGAATATGCAGAAAGCACATTTTTTATTTGGGTCAAAGTTGCTACTATCGTATTAAAGAATCTGTTAGACAGTACAATCTTGGGTCAGTATTGGAGGAATCTTGTTTAGGGATACAAACACTAAATGGTGTTAATATTGGTTTGTAGGTTATAGGCAGGAATGTGAGCAATTTTCAATAATATTTTATTGGGGGAATTGTTTAAGGGACCGTGATATGAGGTGAAGGATGGAATCTGAGGGGTTGGGCATGTATGGGGTAATATAATACACACACAATCAGTTAACCATAGTGGGAGACTGATTGGTAGACAATATTCACAAATAGGAATAATAGTTTATCTTAAGTTCTGAATAATTTTGTTGATTTATTTCTCTCTTTATTGATCACTCTGCAAACACATCATCTAAAATGATGAGAACATGTATTGAGAGAATGACTCCTCTCCCCATCTAGTAATTAATGATTATATTTTCATCACTTTTATCTGTTGTATATAGGAGACAATAGGACATTGAGGTAAACATTGGAGAAATTGGTTGGTACAGGTTTTTTGGGAGGAATATATATTTTGGTACTTTGCAATACAATTACATCACAGAAGTGTTTATTATGTACTGAGATTTTTTTGAGACTTAATATGAAAACATTGAAATGGAAGGAAGGAGGGAAGGAAGGAAAAGAAAGTGGAAGTGAGAAAAGGAGATGAGGGATGAAATGAAGGTGGATGGTAAAAAAAGCAAATAAAATATATCTTTTCTGTCTTCACAGTATATTTGTTAAGAAAGAAAATATATACAGATATAATGGTTCAGTTTAGTGTTAAAAGTGCATGCAAGTTCACAAAATTTTTCTACAGTAAGAGACTTGCTTCAATTGCTGAAATGATTGCTCTAGGCTCTAAGGAAGAAACAAGAGAGTTGTAATTTTACTAAAATGTTCTTAATGATTTAACATTTGCTGACATTTGAAGGAATGCAAGCAAAATACATTGTTTGAATAAACTCCAATGCACCGAAATACTTTAAAAATATAAAGCTGCTCAGTTTTTGTCACAATTCATTTTAATAGCAAAGAAGCATATAAAGTCCCATTTTTGAAAAATAAAAGTAAAATGAAGTAGAAAATATTTTATTGTTAGCATGTTTGAAAACAATGTAAACATTTTCCTGGAAGGTGCATATTTTTATTTATGTATGATGCTATTCTGTTATAATAAATGAAAATGCAATATATGAAAATAATGAAAATAATATATTGTTCAAAAATAAATATACTGTCTATCTAACTTATGTAATTGTAATAATAAATATTTTTAAAGGAAATAGTCATATATTCAAATTGAAATCACTGGGGAAAATATTACAATGGTAATTAAATTCTCTCCAAATTGACTATTGTCAACTTAATTAGGGTATTTTCTTAAAATTCATGTAGGTAGTGTATACTTAATATATGTGAGTATACATGCATACAATGTGTGACATATACAGGGTAGAATTAAAATTTTGTAACTGTTTAGAAAGACTAACTCACAGTCCAACAAAATAAAATCCAGATAGATGCTACTTGAGATATGTGACATGGGGAAGGGATGTATGAATGAAAGGAGGAAAGGGGAAATGAAGGCATAATTCAGGGTCAAGTTTTGAGGGATGGGTAAAATCATGAAAATGGTGATATCAATCATGAGGCATTCAAAAACCGAAATGGTGAATGTCAATTTCTGTCTCTTTCTAAAACTACATATATACATATATAAATATATATATATGTAAAATTTTTATCTCTTTTTTTTTTCAGTCATGGAACTTGAACTCTGGGCCTGAAAACTATCAATGAGCTTTTCAGCTCAAGGCTAGCACTGTGCCACTTGAGCCAAAGCGTGATTTCTGGTTTTCTGGTTAATTGTAGATGAGAGTCTCACAGACTTCCCCGCTGGGGCTGACATTGAATTGCAATCCTCAGGTCTTAGGCAGGATTACAGGTGCGAGCCACCAACTCCTGTCCTATATATACTTGTGAAATTTAAAAAATAAAAATAGCTGTGTGATGGCAGAGGCTGTTCTATGAGGATTGCATTTCAAATCCTGTCTGTCAGGAAGTCCATGAGAAATGTATGTCCAATTAACCACTAGAAAATAAGAAGTGAAGTTTGGTTCCAAGTTGAGTAAAAGAACTCAGAGACAGTGGTCATACCCTGAATTCAAGCCTCTCAATTGATCATCATCATCATCATCATCATCATCATCATCATCATCATCATCAAAATAGAAGTAATAAATGATCTAAATATAAAAAACCTGTAATCTTTTCATCCATGACATATAATATCTCTTGAAAAAACTGTTGTCTTATATGTAACCAACCCTGATGCCCCTCAGTTGATGACTGGATCAACAAGATGTGGTATTTATACACAATGGAAATGGCTTTGAACTTCAATCCTCAGATCTCAGCCTCCTGAGTAGCTAGGATTACAGGCATGAGCCAACTGTGTAAGGTTTCTGTATAACTATTATGCAGCCTCTCTTTTGAAGTCTTGATGTATGTTCCCATGCTTCTTCTGCCACAAACTTGTCTTAATGAGTATCTAAGCATAATTTCTCATGACTCAGCTCAAATTTTACTTACTTTGATAATAGCTTCTTTCTGACCCTCCAAAGAATCAGGTAGCTCCCTTAACAAGTGTTTTAATCTTAATTCTTTTAACACGATGGAGATATCTCAAGGACAATACCATTCACTTGAAAATAGATTGTATCATTTTCTTATTTTCTCAATAATATTTAGTTCCTAGATTTTTTTAATTATACTTTTTCTAAGATCAAAAAGACTGCAGTGTTTAGATGCAGAAGACCCTACAGAGCAGGACTTGGACAGTAGCATACAGAAACCAGAAGCAAGACACAGTGACACCCAGACCCAGACAGCTTCCACAGCCATAGACCTTCAGAACAGCTTCCATAGTACCACTGGTTGGTTAGGTCCCAACCAAAGCCCTGGGAGCACAACAGACCAGGACTAGGGAGCCCAGCAGGGAGCAGCAGCTTTCAGACACAGCGATTTGTGGCCCATAACCAATTCTAGGATCACAGATAGGTCCAGGTCCAAGTAACACAGCTGCTGACTGCTGCCCCAGTGGGGAAACACAAAATGTGTGCATACACATGAGGGGGCATACTATAAGAAGAGTAGGAGAAACAGAATTTATAAGTACAGGCAAAAATGTCCTAATAGAGTCCCAGTTGCACAAATGAGATTATACTAAAATAAAAAAATTCTATACAGCTAAGGACATAGTAACTAGACAATACATTAGACAAAGGCCTAATATCCAATATCACTGAATGGGCAAGGAAATTAAGTAGCAGCTTCTCAGAAGAGATAAGAATGTCAAATAAACACATGAGGAAACGTTCATCTAAAGGAAAGACAAATCAAAACGATCCTGAGATACTTTTTTTTTTTTTTTTTGCCAGTCCTAGGCTTGAGTTCAGTGCCTGAGCACTGTCCTTGGTCTTTCTCAAGGCTAGAGCTCTACCACTTGAGCCTAAGCACCACTTCCAGCTTCTTTTCTACGTATGTGGTACCCAAGTCTTCGTGCATGCTAGGCAAGCACTCTATCACTGGGCCAAACTCCAGGCCCTGAGATACCATTTTAACCAGTTAGACTGGTCAGTGTTTTGAATTATAATAATAAGAAGTTCTGACAGGGATGTGGGGGAAAAGGAACCCTAATGCATTGCTTATGGAAATGTAAAAGAATCCAGCCACTCTGGAAGGCAGTCTGGAGGTGCCTCTAAAAACTAAGCATACACATTCCCTATGACCCAGCCATATCACTCCTGGGCGTGTACTATGACCATCAATGAGGCAGTATACAGTAAGGACACCTGTACATCCATGTGCATTATGGCACTGTTCATAAAAGACAACACATAAAAACAAACTAGATGTCACACAATAAATTGATCCAAAAATACCTATACACAATGGAATTTTACACAGCTGTTAAAAAGAATGAAATAATGTCATTTGCTGGGAAATGGATAGAATTAGAACAAATCATGTTAAGTAAGGTAAACCAAGCTCTGAGGGGCAGTGAATGTGCTTTTTGATATGCAGATGTTAGAGTTAAAATGCACTGATGAATGACAAATTACACAGGATTTCAGATGCTCAATATACAGTGAGACCAAAAGAGAATAGTCCCAGAGATAATTTTGAAGGTGCCTCTTCCTATGTATATAAAATAATATATATGCTGAAATGAACTTCAAAGGTATAAAAAAGATGACTTGTACTAATTTATTATTTTTTATTTCTTTTTGATAACTCCTTATTCTTTGCCCTATATAAAATGTATTTACATGCACTTCTGCTGCTGGGTCGGGAGAAGGCACAGAATCAGAGGAAAAATAGAAAAATTGTGGAACAGTGGAGCACACTAGGTGCACCAATAATTTGGTGAAAATAAACTATGCAACACATAGGTGTAGCCAGAAGGGAGGGAGGGAATGGGAAAGAATGAAAGAACAGATAATGCAATGCAAAAAGAACTTTGCTTAATACCTGATTATGTAAAGTAAACCCCTGTATATCACTTCTAAAACAACAATAAAGTAATTAAAGATATGTTTAGAGAGCCTATTCTCTCTTCTGTTTATTCTGTTTTGTTTCTTCTGCCTCCTCCAATTTTAACCAGTATCAGGTTCACTTTTTCTGTTTCCTTCTATAGGTAGAACTGGCTGTGTATAGGTTTTGCTTACTTCCTCGCCCTCCCATTGTAGAAGCTAATATACTGTATATCTGTGGATCTCAGATGTGGAGATTTTTTGTGTCCTAGAGGAAATTAAAAATAAATAAACAGGGGCATAAAACATAACATTGAAAATGACCAAGAAGGACAAGAAATTGTTACTACTGAGAAAATAGATCACGAGGGATATAATGTAGCAAGAGACACAATAAAGTTTAACTTTGAGATAATGCAGCTGACAAGAACTTCAATAGTGCTATCCTAAAATCTGAAATAGTCTATTAAATTCAGCTTCAATAGTGTTAGGATATTTAGACTTTAAATTCCCAAGAGGGATTACATGTTCTAATGATCTATTCTGAATCAACGTGGTGAAACAGGGCATATAACTAGATAAAGAATTAATTACCAGCTTAGTTAGAACTCTTTATTGTTCTTTTTTTGTGCCTTTATTGTGCCTTTTTCTGTGTGTTGGATTATAGCCTTTTTATTTAATCCGCACAGACTCAAATTTGCAATAGATTATTAGGTATTAAGGAGCACCTACTACCAGTGAATTTCTAATTAATACAAAAGAAGTGAATCTGTAATCAACATTTTTAAATTAGGGAAAAAGATGCTGAAATATTTAAATACTGATTAGTCCTGTAAGATGCTATTACCTGACTTCCAGAAATATTAGAATGTCTACTAATGCTTCTTGAACTTGAGTAATAGGTATGGCCAGTAAAGAGTATAATAATATATTCTGTGTCATTTGGCCATCCTTTATATATCACTAAATGTTACTCTCTCATAATGTTTGCAGTATATCTCATTCTCAGATATGATAATATGTGCTAACACCTATGATGTTCACATGATAATATCTGGATATGTTATACAAGATGCTTTTATTCTGTTAGGAACTAAATCTAGGGTTTTTCCAATGCTAAAAATTTAAATCTTTACTGAGGTATGTGATGTATGTCAGTTTAATAATAGGAAGAGAATACTCAAGGAGTAATGTTTAATTAAGAATATCAGAGAATACAGGGGATACCTGTGCCGAGGTAACTTATAAGCATATTCAGTGATATACAGGTAGATAGAAGCTTTTGAAGGTAAAACAAAGACACTTATGTTAGTTAATTAGATACAAAGTTCATTTGTCTTGGGAAGCCAGAGAATTCACTGGTCCTATATCATGGGTAGAGATGCATTGCAGGTCCAGTATTCTATGAAAAGCCTCTCCTCTGAATCATTACAGTTTAAAAGAATGTTAAACTTTGCTACACAAATGGGAGCACAGAAGTAAGAGGTAAAAAGCATAGGATGTGTGTAGAAATCGACCATTGACTCATAGATGTAAACACAGAGGTCCCATGTTAACTGTTCTTCATCAGAATCTGAGTATATAGCTAGCCCCAATCTTCAGTACAATTTTGGACCTTAGTCAAATAGTAAAACACTTATTAATATAATACATACCTTGCATCAGTAAATTTCTGAGATTGGTTTAGGAAGGATGGAGGGATAATAAGAGAGAGAGGGTGAGTCTGATCAAAGTGGATTTCAAAATAAGACCTTGTACTGATTGATGCTAATACAAAGTATAAGAAAAAAGGGATATTTATTGCCAAACCTTATTATTCTCCTTGTTTAATAAAAACAGCATTTAAACATTCACTAAAAGTGACTAGAAACAATGACAAAAGTATTTTTTAGCAGAGATCTATAAAGTCAGTAGTTATTCTATAGTATTTAAAACAAAAGACTGAGAGTACCTCAGAAGATACTTTGGAATTGCGGTTGTTTACCTGATGTGATGACCCCATGAACTCTTGAAATGATGAAGGAAAATAGATTATTGTGTTTCACATTCATGGCCTTAACCTAGATTGCTTACAATCTATTTGGAATTACTATAATGTAGCAGTACAGTCTAGTTTGAGCCTAATGTTTTCATTCCAACCATTTCTAGATTTCTCCACTTAACAATTTAAAATTGAACTGTAAGGTAACAACATAATCTAGGTTACTGAAAGTCAATTATCTCAGCATGATACTTGACAAAAATGGGTTTATGTGATTGCAATTTCAGAAAAATAAAAGCCTTCTTTTTTATGTAAAGAGTAGCTCATATCAAGGACTATTATTGTACTAGAATATGTTTTGGTCTCCAAACTAGTAGAAAATTAAAGTCCTCTCCTATCTCTTTTTCTTTTTCTCTCTTTCCTTGACTTTATTCTCCTAACTGAAAAATTTTCCACTAAATTTTGTAGCATGTTTAATGCTTCAGGTTGCTTTAGGGAATATTGTTTTAAAAATGATTAAAGCACTGATGGCTTTAGCTTCTAACCTCAGTCATAAAATACAAGTGCTCTGCTACATCCCTACAATTTAAATGCAAATAATCTTTAAACAAAACTAATCGTGGGGGCTTCTGGCTAGTGAATGATAAATGAATAGATGATTTATAAAGTGTGATAGAGAGCGCTTCTGATTTTTTTGTCCCATCAATCATCTTCCCACATGGCTCAACAATTAAAATCGTTCAGTGCTTTGGAGAGAATATGAGAAATCAAGTTCATCATCTAGCTGCCCCTGGCATTACCTTAGGGAGAAGCAAGCTGATCCAAAGGGTAAGTGTTAATTGAAAAATGTGTAAAGGAAACTGAAGATCCTTTCTTCACGTTTGCTTACCTGCAGAGTCAACTTAAGTTGTGCCCAGAAAGCTTAATATTGTCATCTAAAATAGTATATGCTTAAGTCAAAGACCTACAGTTATTAGAGATAATCTCTTTTATATTGAAGAAAAACTTCAACTTTGAAACACAAGTTTAGGTAAAATTTGTGGTATGTGTTCTCTTATATGTGGAAACTAGATCTAAACTACACTGGGACATGATAAATTATACAGAACTCTAGGCATTCACACACAATGAGACCAAAGGATATCCTTAGGGGAGAAGCCCAAACGCACAATACCTCTGTTCTTCTGCTCATACAAAATAGTAGTTATCAAAACTAATTCCAAGAAATGGACAAAAACATTTTTTTCTTGGAGGGGGTGATGAGAGAGGCACATATATAGAAAGAGAAAGGGTGAACAAATGCAGCAGTGCTAGTCAGTAACCACTCTATTGAAAATGAACTATATAAAGCAAGATGGACGTTCCTCAAGAGAGTAAACAAAGAATTTCCCTATGACCCAACAATCTCACTCCTAGGAATTTACCCAAATGACTACAAACCAGGCTACACTGAGGCCACTAGCACAACTATGTTCAATGTAGCATTGTTTACCATAGCCAAGATATGACATCAATCTAGATACCCCTCAGGGGACATATAGATCAAGAAAATGTGATGTACACATACATATCAAAAAGAATGACATTACCACCCCCTCCCCCTTTTTTTTCCCCAGTCCTGGGCTTGAGCTCAGGGCCTGAGCACTGTCTTTGGGTTTTTCTCAAGGTTAAAGCTCTACCACTTGAGCCAAAGCAGCACTTCCGGATTTTGGAATTGAAACAAAGTCTTTGTGCATGCTAGGGAAGCACTCTACCAATAAGCCAAACTCCTGGCTCCATACATTGCCCATTTGTAAAAAAAATGGAAAGACTTTGAAAAAATTGTATTAAGTGAAGTAAGCTAGAGCCAAAGAAACATAGGCTGTGTGATTTCCTTTCTTTGTAATATACTCAGAACTTATGGTTAAGCTTTTCCCCTAGCAACAGTTCAAACAAGTTTATATATGGCAATTTGCTAATTTAAAATGTTATCTTCCGGAAAAATTAACAGTTGTTTGGGGGAGCTGCCAATTAATCAAATTTTAAATTAATTTTAGATGAGAATAGTTTCTGGGTCTATTAAAGAATCTTTATAATTTATAATGTTTGTTGGATACAGTATAAAGATAAATTATTTTAATCATAAATAAAGAGACAAAGTATAATATAAACAAATAATAAAAACTAGAGGGAAAAGAAAAGGAGAGATAATTTATATATGATTGCATACATGTTTATGTGTGTATTGTGTGTGTATATGGGTGTGAGAGAAAAAAATTACTTTCAAATTTTTCTAGAATAAGCTTTCCTTGCCAACTTTTATAATAGCACCACCACTAATTAAAACCACAAAGCAATTAAGATAATATGAATACTATTTCTATCCTCTGTACCTTGCATAAGGATTTTCAAAAATGTCAGCTCCTTCGAATTCTAAAAAGTTAAGTAGTTAATGCATCCAAGTTTACACCGAAAGGAGCATTAGAACAGAATCGTCAGAGAATGATTTACCTGTGATTGAATATTTAGCCTACATAGCAGAACAACTGAAGTGTATTATATTACCCTGGGAAGAGTTTCATTGATTTTTAAGGAAAAGTTCATTTCTGTCCTTTTTTTATTTGTTTTTGTTTTGATTTTTTTTTTTTTTTGCGAATGACTGACTTTTCAAAAGTGGAGACGAACTGATATTTGAGTTTCATTTTAGACTTCTTGGTCAGGAGGATTGATGATGTCAGTCTGTAAGGAAAAATTCTGTAAAATATGTCAATGTTTCTCCTTGATAGTCTTGATTGTATCATGCCTTTGAAAGATTGTGTCACATTTTTTTTTTGCCAGTCTTGGGCTTGAGCTCAGGGCCTGAGCACTGTCCTTGGGTTTTCTCAAGGCTGAGCTCTACTACTTAAGCCTCAGCACCACTCCCAGCTTTTTTTTTTTCTATGTATGTGGTACTGAGGAATTGAACCCAGGTCTTCATGTACGCTAGGCAAGCACTCTACCACTAGGCCTAACTCTTGGCTCCTCATGTCATTCTTGAACTTATTAAACAAAAAAGTTTCCACCTAAGCAAACTGTCCTATACCAATATATAAATAATTTTAGATGTACATTTGAATTTTATTATCATAGGTAATATTTAGTAAATACATTATTTGTCTATTTAGTTGTAAGCCACATTACATGGACAACTTTAAGTCTTTCAATGCAGGTCTAGGTTTGGTAGTTTAATTATTTCAGTTCTACCAATGAGATAGCAAAAGAGCAGAAAGGTGAAACAATTAGGTAAAAATAACAGCAGTGATAAGTAGGGGCCCTGAATAAAAATATTTTAGTTCTAGTCATATTTGGAATAGGGCATCAATGCTAACTAAATGTATTATTTTTTATAAAGCGATTGGGTACATTTAACACTTAGACTTTCCTATTCATTTCAGAGATAACATTTGTTTAAAAGAAAAAAGAGTCCTTTTACTTCCAAAAGGGCAATAATAGAAAGTTTTACAAGGAAATCCCATTAAAAACTGTCAATTTGTCCATTATTTTTATGTCTTTAAATTACATCTTTGTTTCACTTTATTATTAGAGACCTGACAGGAAGTAGTATAAATTTTACAATCAACTAAAAGTGGAGACCTAGAGAAATTAAATCATAAAGAGTTACATTCTTTTACAATGTGAAAGGTAGGTTGACAAAACAGAGCTTACTGTACTTCATAAATTTCCATGTTCATTTTCTGGTTAGGTTTTCATGCACTTAGATAGTATTCTTAAAATGTGTTCGGACCATTCAGGCACAGAAACAAATTACATTTCCAGACTTGAATCTTTTTGTTCCCACTTTTACTTTGCAATGTAATCATTTTTAGGGAAACTATGTTTTAAAATCATCATCATATTCTGCAATGATGAATCATTTTATATTGAGGAATTGATGGACTACTTTTATAATTCTTTTGTGACTGCCTGGAAATGAGAAACAAAACCAATCAAACATAATTGGAGATGGAATACTTACATCTAAATTTTAGGTATATGTTTGACTTTGGCAGAACATTTGAAATAGTCTAGGTTCTTTATATTCAGGTAGGTGGAAATGTGTCAATAACTATCAGCTTTTCTTTTAAACAAAGGAACTAAATGAGAAGCTTCACAATTCAAATGCCTAACAATTTCAGTAATCTCAGCATTTTACTCAGTATCACTCAATTTTTCCTTTAAATTTGCTGAAAGGACAGAATAACATTGTTTCTTTTTTCTACAGGTTTACATGACAGAGTGTTTTCAAAATGACCCCAGCAGTTTCTCTCATCATGATAGCTCTTCTTAGCCATCCCTTCAATAGCTAGGATGGGTCTTTTCAATCCTTGAATCTCAACTGGTTCTCTGACTTGCTTTGAGTATCAGGTAGTGACAGCAACATTGCTTTGGAACTTTTGGGTTCTAGCAGAGAAAAGCCCTTAGTGACATTATTTTTTCACTTTCTTGGAGCACTGAATCCTTAACCTGGTGGACAGAAAGAAGGAGAGAGGTCTGAAAGATGTAAGATCAGAACACATATCCAGTCAGTCCTCACCCATTCAGCCACTACACCAAGTACATGCACACCACCACTGGGGATAGTGTCATCTTAGAATTTTTCCCATTCTTTTCTGTCTTCTCAATGATCTGTTCATATATTGTCACCCAGAGTACAAACCACTCCCCTGGAAGCTATCTAAACTGCAGAAGCAAAAACATATCCCCCCCCATGCTGTGATGTTTTATGGCATGAAACATTATGAAAAACATTGTTTTGATTTTTCATGTTAATGCTCATATTAAATGTACCTCAAAAATATTTTCCTATTTGAAAGTTTGACTTTTAAATTGAAAAGGTATTTTTTGGATGAGCAGAAGTTTTTGAACTATTGTCATACTTTAAATGCTTTTTAACAGGGATCCTTTCAAAGCAAATGAAAAAAAAGAATTCAACCCTTCCCCAATATATATATTTTAAAAAGGATAGAGACATCTATATGTTTTTCTAAGCATTTTAGAGCTTCTGCTATGGTATTTCAAGTGATAAGCCATCTGTGTTTGAATTATGGATAAGCTCTGATAGAAGAATTCAATTCAGCTTTCTTTTCATATGGATGAAATTTTTGCTGATCATTTTGCCACCTCAGCCCTAAATCAAAGTGGCACATTTGTATGGATCTATTTCTGTGTTCACTATTCTTTTCTATATGTCAATTTTCCTATCCTTGGACACTTTTAACAATGTCTAAATTGCTATAACTTAAAATAAGTCTTGGCTTTTGGAAAAGACGTTTTTTCTTCTACATTTTTCCTCAGGGAAGTTTAAGCTATTTATAGTTCTTTGCTATTCTATGTTAAGTTTTATAGACATAGACTCTTTAAGTCAGGTTGAATTTGTGGGAACAAAAGATATCTTTGTGATATTCATTTTTATCTCTTGATCAAGATGGTATTTTACACATTTTTAGTAATATTTTATTATTTTCTGCACACAGGTCTTAGTGTATATTCCTTTAGCTTAATTTCTTGCTACAATTATAATTTCTAAGTATCGCTATGAAATATTGATGTTTTATTTATTGATCTTACTTCAGGCTGACTTAGATTATAAATGTTTTGTCCTTGCTCTACTGGAATTCATCTCCTGATTCCCGCTCCTAACACTGCTTTTTACTGGTTACTGCAAAGATAGAGTTTAGTGAACTTTTCTGTAGACTAATCTCAAACCGTGATTTATAAATGTCAGCCTCACTAGGGTTACAGGCATAAGCCACAGGATCCTGGCTTCTTATTTTTTAGCATATATAGTTAACCTGCGGATTTTTTCCTCAGTACATAACCATGTTAAGGGAAACTGCTCTATTTCCTTTTCTCTGTTTCCTTAATCTTCTCTATTTCTTTTAAGTTATGTTTGTTTATTTTTTTTAATTATCTTAAGTAGTTGTATAAAGGCATTGTCATTTATATTTTGTAACTGACCTCCAAGCATAACACATCTTTAAAGTTAATACAAATTACATGATTTTCACAGCAAATTACTCAAAATTTCTGACATTCTTGCAGGTGTTGCAAATTAGCTGTGAGTTTATTGTAGTATATAAAATTATATGTATTGTGGATACTATATATATATATATATATCTGTTCTACTGAAAACTGATGTCATATCTTGCTTCTCCACATTGCTGTTGATTCTAGTTTAATAGCCTACCTCCAGCTACAGGCAATCTTGTTATAGGTTGTTATACTGTTTCAGGCTGTTTGGTGTGACCTGAAAACTCCCCCAGAGATCTCTGAATCTTGTTTCTCATGTCTGGTTGTTCAACCTATATTGTTTTCTTTCACAAAATTCCTGTGTTATGGTTGTATTATCTTGTGATATGAGCTGTGTGTCCACACAAATTACCTTTGTTTGGAGACATTCCTTAGTTTTTGAACTGCTCATGAATTTTCTTCACAACTGGCATGCATTATTAACAACCATGGAAAATTTAGCATTTGGAGTAGACTTGTCATTATGGATTTAAAATTCACAATTCTAGTAACATGCTATTCATTTTATTATTACATCACAAAACAAGAAAAATTTTTTTCTCAATAATGCTAGATGAAATGAACATGTATGGCTGTCAAAAGACTTTGGTCATAGTATTCAACTATGATTTATAATGGACAGAAGCTTCTTCTTTAACAATGCAGAGGTAATTTTAGATGGATAATGTAGTCAAATAGAACTCTCTCTATAAATATCCTTAAAGTTTGGCTAACTGTGCTACCTCACAAAATAGTTCCTATTTTATTTTCCATGGACATTAGTTTATTTAAAAGATATGCAGACATGTTTCTTATTTATGAAATGGCAGAACTACAAGACATTTAAATACTCTGAAGGGTTGAGTGGTCTTCTATTATATTATTAAAATTCTGTTAATTTTTATGTATAGCATATTAATCCTTCTTCCAGATACATACATTCAAAAATTAACTAGGCCTTGGTAACAGAAGCCTGTGATCCTAGCTAGCAAGCTGAATGAACACCAGGTTCTGAGCTCACACCCTAGTATCTACCCCCAAGAAAAGTCCCTATACTAACCCATGACACTCAATATGTATTACCATGTGACATCTGTAGACCTAGGAACTAAAAGATAGGTAATACATGACCCACCAATCCCTCAGAAGGTGATCATTTGGGACATAAATACAGAGTAAGCACATGTTGTAAAGGAAGAAATGAAACAGAACAGGAGTCCCTTTTTATGACAAAAGTTTTCTCAGATAAAGGTTCAGAGAAGCTCTCTATCACATATCCTTGATCCCTGGAATGGAAGTTTCTTAGCTTATTGGGATTCTCATCCCAGAAAGCTATTTCCTGCTTCATTCTCTACACCAACCTGTCATCACACAGTGCTTGCTTTTCTTTTTATTTATTTAACTGTATTTTACTGTAAAGGTGATGTAAAGAGGGGTTACAGTTATGCAAGTAAACGAGTACATTTATTTTTGAACAGAGTTAACCATGCCTTCATTTTCTGTCACTCTCCCCTCCCCCCATGTTGTGAAGATCATTTCCAACATAGTGTCTAGCAAGTATCATTGTTACCTCACCTTTTCTGTGATTCCCCTTATCTTTACCAAATCAGAAAAACTTGTATACAAGGCAAGTGTACCCAAATCAGAAAGAGTGACAACCGGAAATAAAGCAGAAGAGAAAAAAAGAAACAAAAGATACAATTGCAAGCAGTACACTAAAAAACAAAACAAAACAAAAGCAAAACCTCCTTGTCTCCATATCATGGAGATCATTTTCATTAGCACCATTTTATATGATCATATATGCATAGTTGTTGGGTTATTGGGAACCTCTGTTAGGACCATCCTGGGCATGTACTGATTATTACAAATGACAGCAACCATCAAGTCTATATGTCTTTGGTTCTGGCTTACTTCACTTAATATGATTTTTTTCCAAATCTTTCCATTTACTTACAAATGGGGTAATGTCATTCTTTCTAATGGAAGCATATGTTAAAACCATCTTCACAATTATTCAGAGGCACAAAAAGAAAAATGAACTGAATATTATGTTCTACCTAGATTCTATATTTTGAAATTCTGTGATAATGTTTGGAGTGGCACATTTGGCAAAACAAAGTCTGTTTCTCCAAACCTACGTACTTCTGCTTTTTTTTTTGAAGATCTGCTGTTTTCTGATTTCATTTTTTTTTTGCAAGATCTTGTCTATTGAAGCCATTAATTACCAACCACTGCTCTGAAATTCTTTCCTATGACTTCTGTATCAAGGAAGACACATGTTTTGGTACACAATCACTGGTAAACAAACACTCATCAACATAAATAAAATGTATAGCCATTCTCATGTTAATGGCAGATTTAAGTAGCTATAACAGCATATACAATATGGTTTGTGTTATCTGCTATCCTTTAGAGAAAGTTTGCCTTTCTTTAACTCATTTCCAAAGTAATATAATTTACATACGTTTATCATTGTACAACATGAAAAAATTAAATTAAATTACATTTTATCAAAAAAGAAAAAGTTTAAATTTTAAAATGCTTCTAATGTTAAAATGGAAGTAAAATTGATCACTATTCAGTCATATGTAGAAGAATAATCATCTCAAGAGCTGATGACATAAAAAAGCTGACAATAATTTTGTCAAAAAGAGAAATATGTTGAAAGAAAAAACAGAGGTTGTTTGTATTTGTGAAAAGAAGAGAAAGTTCATTGTTCAGGAAAGAAAGAGTAAACACAGAAGCAACATAGATCGAGATTTACAAGGACTCTTAATTTGAGTTTCACAGTGAAGGTTTTGAAATGAAAACAGTCAATATGGTTGGGTATTTTTCTTCAGCTACATTCTACTATAGCATACAGTTATATAAAAAGCAGACAGGTAGGCTTAATGAAGGTTGTGGCTTGAATAAAGGATCAGTGATTATATTCGAGTCAAAGAACTATTGAGCTCAAGCAATTGGTGTGAGCTGTGATTTAAGAAGCTGGTGATCATTATTAGGGATGAAGATGAAAAAGAAATGACTTAATTTAAAAGGCGTATGCTCATCAGTTTCTCTGATAAGGGAAACACAGGAGCACCTGGTGTAGAATGAAGTTCTACTTTTAGCTCCATATCCCAGTGATAAGATAGCTTTAAAAATTAATACTTATCTATGGATATGTATTCTAAGTTTAAATAAAGTCCAAGTGCTAGAAGTCAGTGGTTGAGATGACTGCAGTTTGAGGCTGGCTTGGGTATAATATTTCAAGACACTCCTTCTGAATGGAATACTGGCCCTCCAGGATGTACCTGTTGCCATAGTTAAGCAGAAAGCCAGGGAATAAGTGGATTCTGGCCTACATATCTCCCTGGACAGGAGTGAGTTCCATTTTCAAAAATAACAATTGAATGAAAAAACCTGAAGTTTAGTTTTTTGGTACAGTGCCTGCTTAGCAAGAAGCAGGCTATTAGTTCATACCCCAATAGAGCTGAAAAACAAGATAAAGCGAAAAGAAATGTGATAAAACAATTCGAGTGAATAGAAAAAGTATCTTTGACTTTAATATGAAAAACCTAAGCTCATGTTTATTTCAAAGTTGACACTTCACCAATAATCACAAACAGCTACCACATTTGATGAGTGCTACACTGAAAATCATTACTCTACTCAATTATACATGAGAAATAACACACTTAAGGGATTTAAGGAAAGCTCCACTTAATCTTAGCTGATATAATATTTTAAGTGACTTCTCTAAATTCAGAAAATTATAATCTTTTTGATTAAAATCAATCATATTTCATTTTGAGAGGTCAAAAAGAACAGCCCATTCATTGAACTTAAATCCCCTAAATTAATGATAATCATCATTCAAATTTAGTTCTAAAAGAAACTCTCACTTAAGGAAGATTTTTGTACTTATTATTGTGGTTTACAAAAGTCCTGTACGAAAATAACAATTATATGCATATTATATATAAAGTATTTTTATATTTCCTGTATATGAACTTATTTTCTGATTTTTTTTCTGAAACATATTCAAAAGCTTGTGTTTACCAATGAAATCATCATTATGAATTTTAAATAAAAAAGTTGGGGATACATAAATAACAAATAAACAGTAAGCCTTCCAACTTTTTTGATTCTATATGTAAATGTTAAACCTGAGAATATGAAAAGTGCAAAAGATTTATGGTGTTGAGAAATATACACTGAATGTTATGATGTGTGTCCATAGTTGATCTTATTGTAATCACTTTTTGTTTTTATTTGTTTATTTATTAGTTTTTCTGAGATGATACTGTTTTTTATTTTAAAGTAGGCTAAACAGCTCAAAATAGTACAGGAGACCCTTATCTTCCATTAAGGAGAAAAATGATTGACAGTGTTGCTCAAGTGGTAGACTGCCTACTGTGAGTGAAATTTAAAAAGCTAAAGAGCTCAAGACCCTGATTTCAAGGTTTAGTACTAGTCTATGCACACAAAACACACTTCACAACTTTAGCAAAACCATGTTTATCTTGTCAAAGGGCTCTTTCTTCCTCATCTAGGCAGAGAAGGTGAGACCCAATCTGCTCAACCAGCTATTGCATCTCAAGACTTTCTCTAATTATCTCTGCCTGGTTTGCAACTATGTGTGAACACATGATTTCTGATCAACAGCAGGCATTGTTAATCACCAGATGCCTTCTTCATTCATCCTCAGAATCAGGTTAAATGTCTCCAAGGAGGAAGCAGAAGAGAACAGGCAGCAACCTTATTTCATTTGGCATTTTTGTTCCTGAAATATAGCATAAAGGAAGGAATTTATGCTCTATACTGTGGTAACTATTGACTTAGCTATCCATGTTCCTATACAATCTCTATATTTAACAAATTGCTTACAGAAGAAAATGGCTATATGTTTGTGACATACAAGTTTCTAGTGTTTTCCTCCAGATCACATGCCCGCTAAATGAAATATCTACGGTTTCTTGTTTCAGCACTGAGTTTATGTGTGCAAATGAAATGTTCCTTCATTAGGAAGTTTTCCCATATGGAATTTTATTTTATAGTACTTTTTGGCTTCAAATTTTCTCTGATACCTTTTAAACCTAGGGTTTATACTTCCCGTGAGCAAATAGCCTTGAGAGCTTCTGCACATCGATGAAAGAAAAATCTGAGTATGCATTGCACTTTATATCATATCTGTTGGCCCTTTTTGGATTTCCTAGAATGTACTCATAGTGAAGATAATATTTTATGAGTCTATTAATAACAGAATAAATTAATGACATTTTTAATAAAAGGCAAATTGCAAATTTTAATTCCCCATACTAGTATAATTTATCTTAGGCTAGATTGAGGTCTGCTTTACATTGTTTTCATTTTATTTTTCAACATTGTCAATCAACAAAAACAGAAAAGAACAAGAGCACTAGTAAATATAAGAAATGATGGACAGTTGGTGTAAATCAAGGAATTAAAAAAAATATTGGAAGAGAGAAAAACTGCACGGGTTAAATAGAACATGATAAATAAAAGTCGATGAGAAGTTTCTGCTTCAACCCCAATTGAAACCATACTTACTCAGTAGTGATTAGGCTGAGACAAGTCTTCCTGAACCAACAAGTTTAATTTGATATATTATAATGTAAGAGTTAACTGAGCCTAACAATTTGTTGCAAACAGTCTTAATTCTGCTTCACTTCAAGTTCATGGTCACATAGTTTTGAAATGTGACAAGAAAAGCTGTATTTCTTTTGATGAGAGTTAGTTGTTTAATAAATAAAATATAGTAAGATATTTTCTATAGAATGTAATATTTTAATTAAGAATGATTCTAGTTTATCCATTCATTTAAATTAATTCCATATGATTAACACTTGTGAGTATTTTTATTTCATCAGCTCCTTAGCTCTGCTATTTGCATCAGAACATGAGACTAGTTTTTACATGTACATGAGAGATAAGGTTTAGGTATTTGTAACTGTCGGGTTACATCTAAAACAAAGGATTATTTTAATTGTACATAGGGAAAAGGTGATGGAACAAGCCAGCTGTTGGCTTTTCAATTAGAAAGCAATGAGCTTCCATAGAATAACAAAGAATAGCACCCATTTCTTACCAACAGAGTATGCAAAACAAACGCAATACCAGATGCTGTTTTCAATATTATCAAACACTTTATAGAGGAGAAACTCCCTTGGAAGTGAAAACATGCTAATTCTTGATTAGTTCCAATCTTCCTCAACTCCTGAGAATTCTGGAAGAAAACCTATTTGTCGTATGCTTCCAGAAGAAGTCACTGATCATGTAATTTAAAAGAAATAAAACTGAATCCAGATGGTGATGAAAAACTATACAATTTTCTAGTTTGAATCCTCAAAGAAAAAGAAAGGGAATGGCACTTTTCTTCAGATAAGATGAATGATATTTTAGTATCTATGATTCACATTCTATATTTCAACATCATTTTCAATTTTTTTTTTAATGTTCTGGAACTAGGGTTTGAATTTAGGACCAAGCCAGGATGCTTTCCCTTAGCACTGTATGCAGGTTTGTACTGTCATGGTTTAAATGCTATGTGTTCTCTAAAAGCTGTACTAAAAGCTTAGTGTCCTGAGTACCATAATTGTAGTTGATGGAACCTGTAGGAGGTTAAGTCTACTGGAAGTCCCCAGCTCCTGGGAGGTAGACCTTTGAAGGGACTGTCTTCTTGTCATTTGACTTTTGCTTCCAGAACTGAGTGATAAACGAACTTGTTTATGCCACTGAGATCCTCACCAATGCCCAAAACATTCACCTGTCTAATTATAGATTGGAACCTCCAAAGTGTTACCCCATGTAACTCTTTGCTTGATAAGTTAAATACCCCAAGTATTTTAATGTAATAGCAGAAAGCTAATACAACATGGTATTACTAAAAATCAATTTTCTTTTGGCTATTAAATCAGGATTTTACACACACTAAGCTGGTTCTATACCACAGAAGTAACACTAGCAGCCTATTTCATTAAATACTCTAAATATCTGTGGGGTGGGGGGGATATGACTCACACATTTAGTATGTAATTATGCACTCAAATTCTACATCAATCCAAGTAGTTACTCTCTATGCTCATAGATCATGCTAGTACTCCTCAAAAGATTTTGTGAAGCTATAACATTTACATGTTCAACTTTCATCATTAGAATTCCATAGTGAAGAAGATAACTTAAAGAATCTCTCTATAGTATGTCTATCTTTATATGGGTATATAATACATACCACATCAAGAACAAATTTACAGAGCCCTTCTCTGCTGACCAAATGTTTCTCTTTCCCACCCTCTGACTGCTATCACCAATATGAAGAAGATCTTGTTCCCTCCTTGATTACTGGATTAGAATTACAATATGTCTGTATCCCTTTGTGTGTGTGTGTGTGTGTGTGTGTGTGTGTGTGTGTCTGTCTGTCTGTCTGTCTGTCTGTCTGTGTGTATACTACTCTGTGGGCAGCAATCTGTATGTTATTTTGAATATGTGAAAACCATCTCGTCTTCTGTTTAAACCTCTTGGGGTTCCATGATGAACTCTGAGTAAAAGTCATTAAAATATTTTTCAGTGCTTAACAAGATCTTATTCCACTGACGAAAAGCATTTGCATAAAAAAAATAAAGTTAAGGATTACTTCACAAATTAATTACAAAGCATCTAACAGAAAGTCCCAAACTACTCAAAATTACAGTTAAATAGTTTTAAATCTTGAAGTGAAAAATGCTGTTTTAATCTGGTATTAAAACAGATTTTCATAAAGGAAATATTAGATGTTTTAACTTTGAAGGATAAGTAATTTATGCCAGATAAAAATTTCATATTTGAGCAAATAACAAATGATAGGGAAGAATTAAGTTACTATTCATACAATAAACACAGTCAGAGACATGTTAAACATGTGCAAATCATGCAAATAATCTATCAGGAAATATACACATAATTAAAATACTTGGATAAAGGAATGGGACATGTGTAACAAAATTTATAATGAAGAATGATGTTCATTCCAATGTACAATTTAATAAATGTAAGTTAATACTTTCATTTAACACAAAGGCAAGAAAGACTTCACTGATTTCTACTTCCTAACTTGATAATCAGGTACTCTGATTATCTCCTTGAATCTTGTCAAAGCAAAATTAATATCTGACATGTTCCCAGTGTCTCTTCAATTCTTAGCAGAGTACCTGACACAATACTGTTGCTTAGTATTGAAGAATGTGGGATGGAGAGATAATTATCCTACTCATACTGCAAGAACTGACAAAGTTGGTAATAAAACTTAAGATCTACACTTGAATCTAGGTTCAAGATATTGCATAATTAAATGTGAAACTCTGCTGATTTCTGATACTCAGAATTGTGTTCAAAGTTATAAGAAAATTGGTAATGAATATTTGTGAGAGTATAATTTATTACATTATCAAAATGATACCTGAGTAGTTATGTTTTAGTTAAAACCATACTATAAGTAATTTCTCAGTTTTAGTAATATTTTAAGCATTTACTAGAAAATTAGAATAAAGTGTTAAAAGTTTCAATAAAAATAGAATGTATTTCTATATTTGTGTCCTATCTAAAAATAAAACACATCATATTATATAAATTGATTGACCATTATTATTTGTCAGTAAAAAGTAAAAGGAAAAATATTTGGAAATTATGCAAATAAAAATAACATCAATATTTATAAAAATAGGATAATTATATGTGTTTGTGTGTATATCATATTCATGCAGCTCATGTAAGTTTGAGTACAAATGAGAAAGAAGATAATAATTTTAACAAGCAGAAATTTTTTTTTCACTTAAAGCCGGAATGCAGAATATACTAGTTATGCCATGTATTCCTTAGAGAGTACTATTCTGTCTTTTGGTCTTCACTTCTCACAATGTGCCTTTTACTCAATATACTAAGACAGGACTGCTGCTTACATTACAAGGATAAAGGAGGAGCAAGAGAAATATATATTTTCTAAAGTAGTGATTCTCAAATTCTTGAACTAGCATCATTAGCCATTTACTTGTATAGAATGTCATTCTCCTGACCTCAATCCAGATAATATTATTGAGTTCGAAACTGGGGAGAAGCATAATATACATTTTTTTCATATTTTTATTGTAATTAATAGAAGGGTTACATTATATTTGCCAGATAGAAGGTGCATTAATTCGCATACACTGATACCCTTTCTCATGTCTTGGTCCCCATTCCCCTCCCACTCACCCCACCCCTCATCTTGTTTTCCCCAATTCCCTATCCAATTTCAAATAACCAAATACAAATATATCCAATATATCAGATAACAAAGTGAGGTACTGTAACAGTATGAGATAACCAAGAGACAGCAAAAGAGATGAGAGATAACATAGTACATTAAGGAAAACAATCACTCATTATATGGCTTTTGTTTCTATATCCTAGGGGTCCTTTCATTTAGCATCATACTATATGGCCTTATGTATCTAGGTTTTGCTCTATTGAAAATCTCTGCTAGGAGAGCCCAAGGTTTCTACTGATTATGACAAATGACGGAAACCATTGAGCCTATGTTCCTTTGAGTCTGGCTTACTTCACTTAATATGATTTTTTCTAAGTCTTTCCATTTCCTAACAAGTGAGGCGATGTCATTCTTTCTGACAGCAGCATAGAATTCCATTGTGTACAAATATCACATCTTGTTGATCCACTCATCAACTGAGGGACATTTAGGTTGGTTCCATATCTTTGCTATGGTAAATAGTGCTGCAGTGAACATCATTGTGCTAGCGGAATTAGTATGTCCTTATTTCTGGACAATTGGGTAAATGCCTAGTAGTAGAATTGCTGGGTCATAGGGGAGATCTATGTTTAGTCTTTTGAGGAACTGCCATACTGCTTTCCATAGTGGTTGAACGAATTTGCACCTCCACCAACAGTGTAGTAGTGATCCCTCCTGGCCACATTCCCTCCAGCATCTGTTGTTTGTTATTAGTTTTCTTAATGCTGACCATTCTAACTGGAGTGAGGTGGAATCTTAGAGTTGTTTCAATTTGCATTTCTTTTATGACCAGAGATGTTGAGCATATCTTCATGTGTCAATATACAATTTTTTTGAACAAGGTTTCCTGGAGCTTCTGTAATAGGTCTAAGATTTCAAATATCCTAAACATGTTTCTGGAAGTTCTAGAGTTTTTATGTTGCAACCTAACCATGCAGAATTAGCACATGGTCACAACCAAATGCAAACATAGGTAGAAAAAAAATAGTCTATTCATTGACTACAGAAAAAAAAAAAGAAACTTAAATTGTACAATTGAATTTAAATAAGAGAAAAAAAAAGAAATTGATAGGAAGAATGAATAACAAACAGTCCCCATCCACAGTTCCATTCACAATTGGCTAATTTTACAATGGTCAACAGGAAATGTATTTACTGCCACATGTAAGTAATTATACAACTCTAGTACATCCACTTGAAAATAAAATAAAATTAAAAACATTTAATTAAAAATAATTAAGAATTTACATAAAAATATTTAATAATAAATCTTAATGTACATTGATCCAATAATATATATTAAAATAACAATATCTACTACAATACTTTTGAATGGGGATATTTCCCATAGCTGTATATGATATCATTACTCTAGTTGTGGTATGAATTAATTACAAGTAAAAAGTTATATTTTTGCCCCTAAGTTTTTTTTATAATTTTTTATTGTGATTAATAGAAGGGTTATATTATATTCACCAGATAGAAGGTGTATAACTTCACAAACATTGATACGCTTTCTCATTACATGGTCCCCATTTCCCTCCCACCCTCCCCCTGCTTATTTTGATTTCCCCCTTCCCTATCCAATTTCAAATAACCAATTAAGCACCTATAAAATATATCAGCTAACAAGGTTAAATATTATAACAATATGAGATAAACAAGGGATGGCAAAAGAGATGAGCGATAACATAGTATATTAAGGACAACAGTCACTCATTGTATGGCTTTTGTTTCCTTATCCTGGAAGTCCTTACATTTAGTGTCATAGTATTTTTACCCTAATTTTCTATATCTCTTTTTCAAGTGTCACCTGCTACTTTGGTAATTAAAAACAAACATAATAAGAAGGGAAAACATTGTCTCCCAAGGCTTAATTGGTAAATTATCAGTCTGAGGTTGGAAATGATTCTTCATAGAATGAAAATTAACTTGAAAACAAATATCTAAATATCACAAATTCTTGCTGTTCTTTTTGGATGAGAATGTGGAAGGAAGTTGGATACCAATTCAGTGTTCTCTTTGTGGATACAAATTACATTAAAATAAGCCCAAACACTGCCAGAAATCTGTAAAAAAGTCACACAGGGTCCATAATCCTTGAGAAAAGGAAAAATTAAACGCAGTCAATTGTTTGCAACTGTATCATGTTTTCTAAATTATGTAGATTAGTGGCTTTTGAAACAGCATCAGTGTGAAGGAACTTTCTGGAAATTCATGTTCCTGGGCAACAAGCCACACCTAATCAGAAACCAGGGGTGGTACACAATCATCTGCTTTAAAAAATAACAATAAAATCATTCCACAAGGTGTACTAATACCAGCTGAAGTTGAGAACCACTGACCTAGATAATTATCTAACCTTATTGCTTTGTTTTTCTTCTGCAAACATGTCGGTAATTGCTATGGAAATATATTGTAATATAGTCAGCATGCAATTATCTCTGATATTCAGGGAGCAGAATGATTTGGACAAGAGAATAGGCTGGCTAAACTTCACACCTTTCTTTAGCTGTTAAAGCCAGACTCCACCCAAAGGAGAACTTTAATTGACTGTGTCTTGTTTTAGCTCCTTTATTTCCCTGCCCACTCTCTGGTGAAGGTGCTAATGAGCAGTGTGAAATAGCCTGCAGGTAAACATCAGGAGGGGAAGAAAGAGAGCTTTCTTACAGAATATTTGAGAATATATGATACTATTTTTTTTATAAAAGAGAATAATCTCTTCTCCATCTGAAATGAAGTAACTTTCAAAGAATTTTCTAGTAAAACTTGGAGCCAGTATAATTATACAACTCCATCGCCAGGTAACTCTGACCCTGTAAAGACTGTTCATTTCCTTTATCTTTAATGCCTTTCTTCTGACTATTTGTTTAATTTTATTTTGTAAGTACAATCCAAAAAGCTTTTGTCTCCTTCCTCTGTATCTTTCTAAATTTTCACCTTTGTTCAATTGGCTTTGAATGTTAGTCTCAAAACATTTAAAAACAGATGAGAAAGAGAGAAAATGTAATATAGCATTAAATACCCACACATTATATACTTAATTCTAAGGGGGTCTGAGCTTGGTAATATCAAATAATCCTTCATGTGAAAGATATTATTGGGCTTCTCTTCCCAAATTGTTCTCTGCAAAGGGATCGCAAGAGGGAAAAAAAATTTTGGAAATTATTTTATGATTTTTTCATTTTATTTTTTTGCTGTTCTGTTTTTTCATATATTTTTATTGTAATTAATAGAAGGGTTACATTATATACGTCAGATAGGAGGTGCATTAAATCACATACATTGATGCCCTTTCTCGTGTCATGGTCCCCATTTCCCCCCCACCCCCAAGCCTCATTTTCTTTTCCCCCTTCCCTATCCAATTTCAAATAACCAAATACAAATATATCCAATATATCAGATAAAAAAGTGAAATACTGTAACAATATGAGATAAAAAAGGGACAGCAAAAGAGATGAGAGATAACATAGTACATTAAGGAAAACAGTCACTCATTATATGGCTTTTGTTTCTAAATCCTAGAGGTCCTTTCATTTAGCGTCATACTATATGGCCTTATGTATCTAGGTTTTGCTCAATTGCAAATCTCTGCTATGAGAGCCCAAGTATTCTACTGATTATGACAAATGAGGGAAACCATTGAGCTTATGTTCCTATGAGTCTGGATTACTTCACCTAATATGATTTTTCTAAGTCTTTCCATTTTCTAACAAATGGGATGATGTCATTCTTTCTGAGAGCAGCATAGAATTCCATTGTGCACAAATATCACATCTTGTTGATCCACTCATCAACTGAGGGATATCTGGGTTGGTTCCATATCTTTGTTATGGTAAAGTGTTGCAATGAACATCATTGTGCTAATGGATTTTGTATGTCCTTGTTTCTGCACAATTGGGAAAATGCCTAATAGTGGAATTGCTGGGTCATAGGGGAGCTCTATATTTAGTCTTTTGAGAAACTGCCATACTGCTTTCCATAGTGGTTGGAGGAGTTTGCACTCCCACCAACAGTGTAATAGTGATCCATCCCACCCACATCCCCTCCAGCATCAGTTGTTATTAGATTTCTTGATCCTGGCCATTCTAATTGGAGTGAGGTGGAATCTTACAATTGTTTTGATTTGCATTACTTTTTGACCAGAGTTGTTGAGCATTTCTTCATGTTCCTATACGCCATTTTTCTTTCTTCTTCTGAGATTACTCTCTTTAAGTCTTTGGCCCATCTTTTAATGTGATAGTTGTTTCTTTGGAGATTAGTTTTGGAGTGATTCAATTTTTTGAGCTGTTGATACATTTTAGATATGAGGCCTTTGTCCGTTGTATGGTTAGTGAAGATCTTCTCCTATTATGTAGGCTTCCTAACTAATTAACTAGCTATGTCCTTTGCCACACAAAAACTCTGCAGTTAAAATGCAGTCCCACTTATCCAGCCTTTCTTTGATTTGTTGTGTTTCTGGGTCCTTCTTAAGAAAGTTTCAACTTGTGCCAAGGAGGCCTACTGTGTGTCCTATTCCTTCTTATAAAGTTTTCAGTGTGTCAGCTTTTACCTCAAGGTCTTTGATCCAGTTGGAGTTAATTCTAGTGCAGGGTGACAAAGAACGATCCAACTTTAGCTTTCTGCAGGTGCTTAACCAGTTCTGCCAGCACCACTTGTTGAAGAGGCTGTCTTTTTTCCATTCTATTTTTTTTGGCTCACTTGTCAAAGATTAGGTGGCCATAGGTCTGTGGTTTAATATCTGGGTCATTAGTTCTATTCCATTGGTCTTCAGGCCTGTTCTTGTGCCAGTACCAAGCTGTTTTGATTCTTGTAGTTCTGTAACAGTGTCTAAAGTTTGGTATTGAAATTCCTCCTGTGCTGTTCTTTCTACTAAGAAGTGTTTTTGCTATATGGGGTCTTGTATTATTCAATATGAAATTTTGGATTGCCTCTTCTATTTCTTTAAAGAATGCCATTGGGTTACTGATGGGTGTTGCGTCAAATTTGTAGATAGCCCTTGGCAAGATTGCCATGTTCACGATGTTGATTCTTCCAATCCAAGAGCATGGGAGATTTTTCCATTTCCTCAGTTCTGCTTTAATTTCCTTTTTCAGGGTTTTAAAGTTTTCATCAAAAAGGTCCTTTACATTCTTAGTTAAGATAATTCCTAGGTACTTTATTTTCTTTGAGGCTATTGCAAAAGGAGTTGCTTTCCTGATTGTTGCCTCATTCCTCTCACTGTTGGCATAGAGGAAGGTAGTAAATTTTTGAGGGTTAATTTTATATCCTACTACCTTTCCAAAATTTTGAATCAATTCAAGTAGCTTGGGAGTGGAGTCTGTAGGATTCTTTAAATACAGAATCATATCGTCTCTACAGAGGGAAAATATTACTTCCTCTTTTTCTATTTGGATCCCCTTTATGCTTGCTTCTTGCCTTATTGCTCTGGCTAGGAATTCTAATACTATGTTAAAAAGGAGTGGAGAGAGTGGGCATCCTTGTCTCATTCCTGATTTTAGAGGGAATGGCTTTAGCTTTTCACCATTAAGTATAATACTAGGTGTGGGTTTGTCATACACAGCCTTTATTATACTGAGGAATGTTCCATGGATTCCTAGTTTCTCCAGAGCTTTCAACATAAAGGGGTGTTGGATCTTGTCAAATGACTTTTCTGCATCTACTGAGACAATCATGTGATTTTTGTCCCTGCTCCTGTTGATGTGTTGAATTATATCAATTGATTTGCGTATGTTGAACCAGCTTTGCCTCCCTGTGATGAATCCTGTTTGATCATAGTGTATGATCTTTTTGATGAGTTGTGGTAGATGGTTGGCCAGTATTTTGTTCAGAAGTTTTGAACCCATGTTCATCAAAGAAATGAGTCTATAGTTCTCTTTCTTTGATGAATCTCTGTCTGGTTTGGCGATGAGAGTTACTGGCATCATAGAATGAGTTTGGCAAAGAGCCTTCATTTTCAATTTCATTGAAGAGCTTGAGGAGTATTGGTTTGAGCTCTGCTTTGAAGGCCTTATAGAATTCAGCCAGGAATCCATTTGGCCCTGGGCTTTTCTTAGGTGGAAGGTCTCTTATTGCCATTTCTAATTCAGTGCTTGAAATAATCTGTTTAGTTGGATTATGTCTTCTTGGTTCAGTGTGGGTATGTTAATATTGGTTAGAAATTCTCAAATTTGTTGGCGTAAATGTTTGAGAAGTATTCCCTCATGAGGCTCTGGATCTTGGAAGACTCCCCTCTAGATTTGCCACTGACTGCTCCATTGCCTGTTTATATTGGGTGGGGGATGCTATTCCTTGATTTGACATTTTTCTTGAGTTTCTTGTTCTGCCCATTTGAAAATGGGAGCAAGATTAATACTAAACAAGATTTTTCAGATATAACCAACCTAGACCTTTTAGTTAGCTGACGATAGATGTTCGCACTTTTAGATTGCTAATATCACTCTCTCTTTCTTTTTGTGCACTTACATACAAGTCTAATACAACCATAGATTACCAATTTATGACCAAAACAATAAGTCCCTCAATCCAATCTGTATTGTATTTAAGTCCCTCTGGACCTAGAGTATAATTAAATGCCTAGATATACAGCATTGCTCAACAACCATCAACCATGCATTATAAGAGTTGAAGGATGAACAGAGGACCAGAGGTAGAAAAATAATATGAAAGACAACAAGAGAGGTAGGAAAACAATAATGCAGGAGTGTAAGATTATTCTAGTAATGAAGAAAAGGTATAGTGTAAGGATAACTAACCTAAGGTGATAGACAGATAGAATATTTGAGTAGAAAGTTTAGAAGAACATAGATAAAACTTATGAAGATAGGAAGAATAATAAGAAGAATATATAGACAAAAGAGGGAGATAGATATAGGAGATTTCAATGACACAAATTTTAAAAATAAAGAAGAAACAAAACAACAACAAAATAAAACAAAGCAAAACACACCAAAAAAAAAAAAAAAAGGTTGGTGGAGATTCCTCACTATTGTGAGTTCTTACCCAAGAGATACTAGGGCTGAGAACCCGGAGATTAAAAAGCAGGTGACTGTATCGATATAGATATCATTTATATTCAGACTGTACCCAGAGCTGTCACTGTGTTTCTAGGAATGAGACAGTGACAGAAGGAATGCGGGAAAAAAGAGAAAAAAAAGAAAAAAAGAAAAAAGTATTCTTCAGGTTTTTTGGGGGGGCAGGGCAGGATAGGAACCTTGTGTCTCCACTAAATTTGGGGTCCAAACACTTCATAAAATCTTTTTCTCTTGTGATTTGGCTTTGCAGTTTTTTGGATCAGATTGCTTGATTGGTAAAACAAAGCTGAAAGATTCGCGGGTGACTTTGTTTACCAGGTCTGTTGCTGGTGCAGGGGACGGACTTCAGCAGCTCTGGGGCCGGATTTCCCACTAAGGTATCTCTGCAAAATCCCTTGCCAGTTAGAATGATGGTGCTGCCAGCACCACCTCTTAAGTTCCAATTTCTTTGGCTGGGTCTTTGCCAGCAGTCAAATGGCGCTGCTCTCAACTGGAGGGGGAGGGGCTCCCTCCCAATGCCGTTCCACTAGCAGAAGTGGAAACTTCTCCTCGGAGGTACTCACAAATTGCTGGATTCTCAGGTTCCGTGAAGCTGGCAGGTCCGAGCACGGCCGGGTGTCGGCTCTGGGCTTTTGCAGGCTCTGTGTGGCTCTGTCTGCAGCTGACAGGTCTGTGCCCCCAAGAAGCGCTGTCTGCTCTGAGGCTGGCAGGGCTCCACGCTGTCTTCTCTCGCTGGTATTTTGCCTTTTTTCTCTCTGACTGAGAACTCTGTGGCGCTAAAGCTTACTTAGGATCAATTTTTAGTCAAGAACAGCCCCCACGCTGCCAGAACTTGTATCTTGGCAGGAGCTCAGAACGACTCACACTGAACCGCCGCCATCTTCCCCCGATGTCGTGTTTATGATTTTTCTAATGAAGAGAAAAAACAAAAAACCTGCCATAATACTCCCAAGCTCTTCTTTTTCTATATTGTTTTGTATTTGATTCAAAAGATAACCCTTGTAAAGAAACCCTAATATATCATTACCTCATGAATCTTTAAGAACCTTTTTACAAGCTTCCTTAAGCCTATAATAGCATTGTGAATTACCTATTACTTATTGCAGCAGAACTCAGTAGTAATTATCTTACTGGCATGTTAAACCAATAATGTGGATGACATCCTCCTTACTATTAGCATTGATGGCCAGACTATCTCTTCTGTCAGTGTTAATGCTACCATATTAATCCTAATTCTCTTCCAGCAAGGCTAAGCATGTGTTATATTTGATGTGATTTAGCTTATCGATCGGGGAGAACTGCACTGAAATCAAAGTGTAACAAAAAAAAAATAGCAAAGATCAGAGTTATTTAATCACAGCATTCATTCCCTCCTTCCCCTTGGTTGTATAACATAAGGTTGTCAACTGGAATATAAGTACCATGAACATGAATAATATTACAATGTAAATAAAGGTAACTGCTTTGTAAAAAGAAACAAGTCTAGTAAGTGTTCACTTTTACATCCATTTTCTTGAAATGAAATGTGAACACTTCATTTTGAATGGTATCAAAGTTCTACCACTGGAGCCTTGCCTCTATGTGAATTTTTGTCAGCTATTTTGGGTACAGGGTCTCATGGGCTTTTGTGCTTGTGCTATTTTTTTTAATTTTTAAATTTTAGTTATTTATTTTTGCCAATCCTGAGGACTGACTGAGCACTATCCTTGGACTTTCTCCAAGAGCAAGAGCTCTATTATCTGAGCCACAGTACCCCTTCTGGCTTTTTCTATGTATGTGGTACCTAGAAATTGAACCAGGGTCTTTGTGCATGCTAGGCAAGCACTCTACCACTAGGCCTAACTCCTAGCCCAGGTGATGCTCTGCATTTAAACCACTGAATATCTGGGATTACAGGTATGAGTCACTGGCAACAGACTAGTATTTAATATTTTTGAGGTCTTATAAGTTGAAATTGATTTGAATCTTGATAAACACTCAAAAGTTTGTGGAACCACTTCTGATAAATAAAGTAATTAAGCTGTAATAGGAATAAAATCTCAAAACAAAGGACTGATATGTTCTCTCCTGGCTGAATGCACAGAAGCTAATCAGAATATCTGGATTATGAGCAGCCAGTAGTTTCATACTATATTTACTTTTCATCAAAACAGACTGATTTACTACCATTGTGTTATCGCTAAAATTGTGCAAAAGAAACTTTTTTTGGGGGGAGGGAGGATCATGGGGTTTGAACTCTGGGCCTGGGCGCTGTCCCTGAGCTCTTCAGCTCAAGCCTACCGCCCTACCCTTGAGCCAAGCCCCACTTCCTGTTTTCTTGAGGTTAACTGGAGATAAGAGTATCAGGTCCTTTTGTGCCTGGGCTGGCTTTGAACCTTGATCCTCAAATCTCAACCTCCTGAATAGCTAGGATTACAGACTTGAGCCACCACACATGAATAAGAAACTTCTTAATAAATTTATATTGCATCAAATCTGCTCAATTATGTAATATAGGACTTATATCCTAAATTGAAAATGCCAATTTAAAGTACTCCAAATTCTACCCAACATATTTCAGCTAACATTCCACCTTACCATAGTGGCAGGTTCCAGTTGACTTCAGGTGACAGGTCATAGTCCAAAGTCAGGTTCATTGAAAATATAGCAATAACTTACATTTAAGCTGCATTTAAATAGTTAATAAAGAAGATGAATTTTGTGCTTAGAATTCTGTTCTTTCCTCAAAATATTTCATTGCAGATATAAAAGCATTTCAAAATACAAAAAAAAATCTGAACCCTTAAAACTTTTCTGGTTCAAAGTAGTGGTGTTTAGCAATTTAGTGTGTATAAGCAATTGTGACTTAGGCCCCAGTAAATGACAGAGAGCAGAAGAATCAGAAACATCCATTATTAGGCTACCCTTTGCTTCAGTTTCCTGGACATCAGTGGTAAGTGGACTTGCCCTAACTTTGAAAAGGAAGTAAGGTACTTTTATAAATTATAAAAGTATTTTGTAATTTATAACTAAATTAAGCACCATTTGTGTTAGAGAAAATATTTGTTTTCATTTTGCCCCTATTGTGCATGAACAAACAATACATTTGTCTAAAGGGCTGAGAACATGTTTGGTACCATTTAATAATCTCTGAACTATAAAGTTATAGTTTTTGCACTTGTCTATCATTGTGAAGAATAAACAAAGCAATCATTCATTTTTAATAGGCCAATATTAGTTTTGCTATTCAATATGTGCAACCCTAACTTTTTAAATCCAGCAGCTGTTTCACAAAGCAGAACTGCTGCTAGACTTTATGAATATAATTCCAACTGTTTCTTATGCAGTGTTAGCCACATGCTTAGAGATTCATAAACATCTGGGAATCCAAAGATTTCTGCCTATAATTTAAATCAAAATCTTAATATTATTTTAATCCCTAGATTTTAACAAGAAAAAAAATCATTTTAAGTGCTGGCATTAAAATAGCCACTACATTTGCAACCATTATTGTCCTCAAATAAAAATGACCCCAAGATATATTTTGTGTGTGTGTGTGTGTGGATCCTGGGGCTTGAACTAGATCTGGGTACTGTCCCTGAGCTTTTCAGCTCAAGGCCACATCCCTACCCCTGGGCCTAGGTATTGTCCGTGAGCTCTTCAGCTCAAGGGCTACCACCCTACCCTAGAGCTAAGCCCCACTTCCTGTTTTCTAGAGGTTAATTGGAAATAAGAATTCCAGGTCCCGGGCTAGGAGTTTGGCCTAGTGGTAAAGTGCTTACCAAGTGGTAAAGTGCATGAAGACCTGGGTTCAATTCCTTGGTACCACATACACAGAAAAAAGCTGGAAGTGGTGCTGAGGCGCAAGTGGTAGAGCTCTAGCTTTGAGAAAGTCGAAGGACAGTGCCAAGACCCTGAGCTTAAGCCCAGGGCTGTCAAAGAAAAAATAAATTCAGGTCCTTTTGTGGCTTTGAAATTTGATCCTCAGAGCTCAACCTCCTGCCTCCTGAGTAGCTAGGATTCCAGGCATGGGACACCATGCCTGGCATGACCCCAAATTTTGTGATGTAAAGTAGCATTTTGTAGATCAAAAATTCATATAAAATATAGTAAGGAAAATTGCCACATGCGCTGTTATGACTGGACACTCAGTTCAGAAATCTCAAACTATGTGGTGATTTCATAATTTGTCCAGAAATATTGAGTTGTTTCATTACCTGTATATGTAGGTCACAGAAACAAGTGGGAGACCAGAACCAACACATAAAGCATTATAAAGTTTCTTCTCATCATAACAGTGTCAGGTTGGTAGACTTTTTCTTTTACATAATGGCTTAATGCTTCAAGTCTAAATAAGACAGAAATGAAATATCACCTAATGTAAATGGAAAAACTGTCAAATATGTATGCCATTTTGCAATATATTTACATTTAAGGAACATTTCAAAATGTAATTCTCCCAACATAATATATTGGAAAGCCTTTAGGTTTCCCAATAAATCAACCTTCTTGATGTCATATTGAACATCTATGGATCCTTTAGTTTTTTTTGAACTCTACTAAATGTCATTGGTTTTATGAAAGTACCATTCCATTTGATTACTACAGGGTTTGTAGTATATTTGAAAATCAGTTCATGAAGCTCATAGCTGAACAATTTTGTACTTTTCAATTATTTTTAATTGATACCTTTTATTCAAAATCATTGAAGGTTTGTATACATTTTAGAAGTAAAAAAACATGGACTAGTATTCAGATATAGATTGCATTGGGTCTATTCATCACATTGGTAATAAATCATAGCTCTTCTCTACATAGTACTCATTGTGTAATTTGATTTATGTCTGAGTTCAAAGTACATGTACTTTCTTCATCAATTCAAATGTGATCTTTCTTTGTGAATAATATAATGTTCAATAGCTCATGAATACTTATAGATCTTAAGCAAAGAAACACCATGGTGAATTTTATGATCACAATTTTGTTAAAAGCTCCAAAGTTTCATTTTCTCTTGGAAATAAAAACAATATCTGATCTATTTTTTCACATATTTTATTGTAATTAATTGAAGGGTTACATTATATTCACCAGATAGAAGGTACATTACTTCACAAATATTGATACCCTTTCTCATGTCATGGTCCCCATTTCCCTTCCTTTCTCCCCCCACACAACTTGATTCCCCCCTTCCCTCTCCTATTTCAAATAATCAAATAAGCATATATAAAATAGATAACAAGATTAAATATTGTAACAATATGAGATAACCAAGGGATAACAAAAGAGATGAGAGATAACATAGTACATTAAGGACAACAATCACTCATTATATGGCTTTTGTTTCTATATCCAGGAGGTCCTTACATTTAGCGTCATACTATATGGCCTTAAGTATGTAGATTTTGCACTATTGTAAATCTCTGCTAGGAGAGCCCAAGGTTTCTACTGATTATGACAAATGAGGGAAACCATTGAGCATATGTTCCTTTGAGTCTGGCTTATTTCACTTAATATGATTTTTTCTAAGTCTTTCCATTACCTTACAAATGGGGCACTATCGTTATTTCAGACAGCAGCATAGAATTCCATTGTGTATAAATACCACATCTTTTTTGATCCACTCATCAACTGAGGGACATCTCTGATCTATTTTGGAAAGATTTGATAAAATAACTCTTACTATTCAAGCAGGTGACTAATCACTACAAATAATACATATACTGCTCAAATTGTATCATTTAGACTTTTCAGGCCTTAAGAATGCAGTTCTCAAACTTTCTTACATTGGATATATAAAATATACTTTTTTCTTACTTCTACGTCTCTGAGTCCTTATATATACTTCTATAATTTTTTAGAGAATTCAGAAGCTGAAATAGCTGATTATAAACTTCTAAAGGAGCATGAACATTAATTATAAAACTGGAGAATTGAATTCATTCTCTTAAACTATTAATTTGTTAAATACTTTAGTTCATAAACACTAAAGACAGGATTCTACACTGTCAGATAAAATATTTCTGAAGCTATATTATTTATTGCTTTGAAAGAATAGCTTAAATAATGAAGGATTTTCATCAAAGGTAGTTAGAATTAACTTGTAACAACATTGAAAAAATTATAAAGTCTAACATTATAAAAAAACCTCCAAATTTCAAATAATTAAAATTTTGAGTGATATTTTACTTTGTTAGTAGTGTGCTTTGAGGCATTATTATTATGATAAAAATAATTTTTGTTATTGTTTTTTGTTTTTTAATTAAATTCAAATTTATCTAATATTAAGAGCTAAGTGAAGCATTGGGTTCAAATTCAAAGGAATTTAGTTCTAATAAGTAAGATAAAGACAATTACAAATGATTTAAGGTTAAATATTTATATCAAACATTGCACTTACCATGTATGCTTTTTAAACTAATAAACAGTAGGACTATCGCACACTTCATTTGAACATATTCAAAGATACTTTAAGAAAATGTATAAATGGGTTATAAATATAAGTGGAGTATCAATTATATAATGTGATCTATTGGTACCAATTCAAAATGAAATCAAACAGCATTCATTTTCATTGATCATTTGCTAGTCAGATGGAAAAATATATAACCTGAAAAGTAATTATAAGCAATATTTTCAAAAAGTTTGTTGAAGTTGGCTCATTTTAAGCCTATATGATCTATACATAAAATTTTCAAAATAGAGGAAAATAAATAAGGTATTTCTTATGAATTATACATTTTCTAATTCATTCATAATAATCTTTATAGTTTTTGAAAATATTAAAGAGTTTGTGCTACTTTTGTTCAGTGTTATATTTATCATAAGGGCAAGCATTTCAATTAGGAATAACTTTAACTTTAAACTTATTATGTATTTTAGTTCAGAATATTTGTTTTAATTTCACAAATTAGTGCATTTAGAAAGGGTTTGAGAACCCCTCTCAACTTTCCAAATATGTGTAAAACAACTTGTGTTCTCTGGGCCAGTATTTTATTGACCTTGATCATATGCAGGTTCAAGTATGCAAAACATTTTTAGAGTTCTTATTACATAGCTCTTTATTTCTACAGTACAGCCTAATGTTTTATTTCTTTGAACTGTTAATTTACTGTTTTGTTGGTTTTGCTTTTATTCTGGGAGGAATGAATCTGTTCTCTAAAAAATATTTTGACCTTATCACCATACTGTTACAAAATTTCCTGAAAAATGCCTGGCTTAGGTTATTGTAGCCCTTCTGTACTTCACTATAACAATAATAATAATGCTATAAAATATATAGTTTCTAGTTCAGTTTGTATTGTTAATAAAAATTAATAGTAATAGTAACAATAATAATAATAATAATGCTGTAAAATATACAGGCAGGGTCTAAGCAGTATTGGCTCATGTTTGTAATCCTAGCAACTCAGGAGGTTAAGATCTGAAGACCACAATTCAAAGCCAGCCCATGTGACTCTTAAATCCAATTAACCACCAAAAAGCTGGAAATGGAGATGTGACTCAAGTGGTAGAGCACTAGCTTTGAGCATAAAAGCTTAAAGACAGCCCTCAGGACCTGACCTCAAGTCTATAATCAGTACACACACACACACACACACACACACACACACAGACACACACATGAAGGGGGACTAGACTGATGTATAAGAAGGAAAAACATTTATCACAAAACTTTGATAAATAGATAAGTTATCATATAAGCTTGATAAATAAATGTCAAGAGTAGACTTTTAGGAAGAACTTTCTAATGAACTATGGTGTGGTATGGAACACATTAACAATGATGAGCAGGTCAAATAGTATTAAGAAAATGAATGAATTTATACAATACTGACAGAAATAGTATAGGCAGAGAAGAATATTACATTGATCATGTGGGATATTACCACAATTATGTATGTCTGTATCTATATATATGTATTTACATGTATGTGTGTATATATAAATATATGCATGTATGTAAATCTATATACATATATGTATTTATGCATATGTAAGTATGTGTATATGCCTATGTATGTAGATGTATTTAGGCACTAGGAATGGGGCTTGAACTCCGGACCTAGGCACTGTCTCTTATCTATTGATTAATTGACTGAATGACTGATTTAATGATTAAGGCTAATTCTCTACTACTTGGGCCATATCTCCACTTCTGGGTTTTTGATAACTCACTGAAGACTAGAGTTGGGCTTCAAACGGAGACCTCAAAACTAACACTCTACCACTCCAGCCACAGCTTCATTTCTGATCTCAAGGATATTCTTGCCTAGTCTGACTTAGAACTGAAATCTACAGATCTCGGCCTGCTGAATTACTAGGATTAACAATTTCAGTTTTTTAGAAATTGATGTAGGAACAAGAGCATAACTTAATGGTAGACTGCTTGACTAGCACACATGCACAAAGCCATGGGTCAATTCCTCAGTACCACATACACAGAAAAAGCCAGATGTAGTGTTGTGGATCAAGTGGGAGAGGGCTAGCTTTGAGAATGCCTAAGAACAGTGACCAGGACCTGAGTAAGAATAAAAAAAATAAAGCCAAAAGAAAAAAAAAAGAAACTGATGTAGAATATTGAATTAATTACAATGATGGGCATAATGAATCATTACATAGTAATGAGCTTAGCAAGACTATTAATTACAAAGATAACACGGCTGAAAATTAAGAACAATATTTAAAATAAGACTATTTTAAGGCAGTTTACAGAAGCTCACAAAAGCATGAGGGATGAGTCATTGTATAATACTAAGCACGATGAATAAAAATTGCAGATGTCCTGGTACATATAAAGGTCACTAGTTTGTCGACTAATGGATGAGATATTAGAAAATTATTTTTACTGAAATGAGAGTGAATTTGCTGATGAAAGAAAAATCAGAGAGCTTTATGTTTCAGAAGCATCCAGGAACAATGTGGTTTCAAAGGGACATATGATTTTAAAACCAAATACTAATAGGGTAAAATCATTAGTGAATTTCTGAGGAACATATGTACCTGGAAGTCACTTCTGAAAGACAAGTTAAAATGAGCAAAAGAGAATATTTAACCTCACCTCCAGTATTCAGAGAAGTAAAATGGAATGACATTTGAGTCTAAGAATAAACAGGAAAATTGTTCCTAAAGAACTATAACAAAATTCAATTTCTAAAATAGATTTGCATATTCAAAATATCTACAAGCCAACAAGATCCAAATAGAACTAGAATTAAAGCTAGACTCAGAAAGATAGAGTAGATGGTTCTTGATCATCCAAGACATCTCAGGATTAGGGAGAATCAGGCAAAATGAGACAAAATATAAGCAAGGACATCCTAACCTTCATAGTAAGATTTTGTCTATAAAGAGTGACAGTTCTAAAAAGAGTGATTCAGGAAAGTCTGACTAAGGGTTGATGGTAAATATCACTCAGGACTTTCTTGAAACTACCCATTGCTTGGCCACAGCAGATAAGAATTTTAAAGCAATAATACGATCACATTCAAAGAATGACAGAAAATAGCCTAATGGAGGACTAGAAATGTCTAATGAAAATTAGAAAACTAAAGAAAAAAAATGAAATGCCACAGAGTACTTCTATTCCATTTTATTGCAAGGTGAATTTTAGTTTCATGAATTTTCTTTTCATTATTTGAAGTAAGCCCCCACAATTTCTGACACATTGTGTTTTATTGTCATTGTTTTATTTGAAAATCATCTTCTATTTGTTTCTCCCATTTCTCCAAAATGATAAATTATTGAACTTTTTCTATTACGTAGAAATATTTTTTTCAGGCTTTACTGCTCATTTTCATTGTAGGTTGAAATGGAATTTGTTTTAAATATATATTTGGAAGTTGACATTACATCTTTTGCTCTAAAGTGTGACTATTTTATTCAGTGTATAGTATAGGCAAGAGGAAAGTTCCTTCCTTATCACAGGGTATAGTAATTTTATTTTGCCAGTGTGGGGATTGAACTAAGGGCCTGGGCATTATCCTTGGTCTTTCTCAAGGTTAGTGCTCTACCACTTGAGTCACAGCACAACTTCCAGCTTTTCTTTATATGTGGTACCTAGGATTTGAACACAGGGCTTCATGCATGCTAGGCAAGCTCTCTACCACTAGGCCAAGCTCTCAGTCCCAGGGAATAGTATTTTTTTATGTCTCCAAAAATGTACCTTATTCATATTTTAAATATTTTATTCCCTTCATATATTTTGTATGTTTCAAGGGATGATTGTAAAGCTGTATGTTACCATCACAAAGATTTTTATTTTTGTCTAGTAACATACTTTTGGAAGTGAATTAATTTTAGTGTTTTTAATCACATAATTCTGAGCCTACCTGAAAATACTTTTACTTAAAGCAAACTCACTCATACTTATTGAAAATTATTATATTAGTCTCAATTTTCTATATTATATACTGACATTAGTTGATATGTTGTTTTTTTTTCTAATTGGCATTTATTTGGAAAGATTTGTGTTTTCCTTAGAGTAGTCTTGTGGAATAATACTTTGTATAATTAATTTTTGATCTTAAAATGAACTTTTCAAATTACTCAGGAGGCTGAGATCTGAGGGTTTGGATTGAAAACCAGCATAAGCAAAAAAATCATAGAAAAATCTTATCTCTGGTAGGCAGCAGAATATCTAAAGTGGATGAGGGGCTCAAGTAGTATAGCACCAGCCTTTGAGTATAAAAAATGAGGAAGAGCACAAGTCCCTGAATTATAGCACCCATGCTAGCACAAAACAAAATTAGCCTTCTCTGTTTTGTTGATATTATAAGAAATTATTTATATATATATTTATTGTAATTAATAGAGGGGTTACAGTTATATTCGCCAGATAGAAGGAGCATTACTTCACACACATTGCTAACTCTTCTCATGGTTTTGTCCCCATTACCCTCCCCCACCCCTCCCCCATCTTGTTTTCTCCCCTTCCCTTTTCTATTTCAAAGTAAGCCAGACCCAAAGGAACATAGGCTCAATGGTTTCCCTCATTTGTAATTATTAGTACAAACCTTGGACTCTCCTAGCAGAAGATTACAATAGCTCAAAACCTAGATACATAAGGCCATATAGGATGAGGCTAAATGAAAGGACCTCTACGACAAAGAAATTCTTTTGTTCTTGCAGACTGTTTAAAAATAGTCAACAACTTCACTTTACTTTTTTCATTTACTCTCTCCTATTCTCACGTACATAATTCTACTTTGCCAACCACATAATCTTACATAAAGTTTTCAAACCACAAACATCCTGTAATTTGGTCTTAGATGCACACTTAGATATGGGATGTTCAACATCAGTTTCCTGGTTCATTTTTTGTGATGGTAGATGTCATCCTAGTATTGATTCACTGAGAATAGTAGAAGTATATAACATTCCCTGAAATGTAGCACATCCTAATGGTTGTCTCTGGTCTTTATAGCTCAAGAATAGCATTAGGGTTCATGTTTGGTACTTTTCCTGCAGCTAAGGGAAAGTGCTTAGCAACCCATCCTTTATTTCACCCAGCACTTTAATGTAAAGTCTTCCTCATCCTTTTTCCAGCATCAGGGGAACTAAAAACTCCTGATTTCCCACCAAACTATTTTTGTTTAGTTCCATATATCCACACATAAAACAACTATGATGTACTATGTGATTTATCAACTTATGACACTTTTATATCTAGTATATTGAAGCTTCCAGAAAAGATTCTGATGCATCACAATCACTACAGAAAGTATTCAACCTATGTTGGCACTAAAAATATTAAACTGTGAACAGCCCTGCATTTTGTGACATCAGTGATGACACACAATTTTGTATGATGTGAACATTGTGTTTTATAAACCATCAAAAGAGGGAGTTCAATCTATGAACAGTGTCTTATAATTAATATTGTTATTTTTCTACTTTTTTATTCTCAGTAGAAAATTTTGAGATCCTGAGTACATTGGTGAGTGTCTAGTAGAGGTTGGGATAGAAAAGTAGCCATATTATCTGGTAAATAAATTTAGTAATCAAAGAAGTTTCTGTTACTCAAATGCCTTTCTGAAATGCTCTCTTAGGAATGCTTCTAAATATACAAAGAGTATAAAGACTGTTTTATATTTAAGAGTAAAATGATTGTGACAGTCTCAGTTAATAAAGTCAAAGAAACTATTTGCTATTTGTTAACTAGAACTCTGTCTCTGTGCATGATACTAGAACTAGAAATGGAAAGTATATATTTCTCATTATGTCTTAACTGCTATCTGGGAAATGCAAACAAACTCGCTAACATCTGCTCAAAACATTAAAGAGAGAGAAACCTCAATAAAGTTGCTTAATAGTAGGATCATTACAGCTAAAGGGCAATTTGGGCAGCTACTAGATGGAGTCAATAAAATCTGAGGGTGATTCCTTCACTTCCTATTGTTTCAGTAGGAGGAAGAGGAGACAAAAATGACCCAGAGCAGTCTAGACCTCTGAATTAATGGAACTATGGCCATTCTTCTGATGGAAGTATTATTTCTCTGAGAAATGAATTAATTTATTGAGTTTAATTATTAGAAGGATAAAATGGAAAGCACTTTAACAGGTAATTTGGCATATTATGAGTCACAATTTTCTTAATTGTCGGACCCAAGTAGTCTCACGATGGGAGATAGACGATCATATACTGAGCAAAGTAATAAATAATCAATTCATAGTGCTATGAGAATCATACCATGTTATGACACCATAAAGACAGTGGCATGTCTAGGCTCATTGCTATACTATTCACAATAGCCAAGTTATGGGAACAGTACAGATGTCCTAAGATAGATAAGTGGATAAAAAAAATGTGACACCAAACAGAGACAAATAGGAAAATGTTTTCTATATTATGTGTGCTGGGAGGGTGGTGGTTCTCCCAAGTTCTCTTCCCCATAATTTGTATAGTTCATTTTCAGCATAGTGACAAGTATTACAGCTGAATTTGTTCACCTTTCATAAAACTGTTTTTGTGACCCCTTATCATCCCCAAAACAGATAAATGAACAAACAAAAGAAAACAAACACAATAACAGAGAAAAATCCTTGTTTCAATTTCCTGGAGTTAATTTCCATGCACATCATTTTAGATGATCAGAGGTACCAGAAGCATTGGGCCTTTGTGTTGTTCGTCTAACTATACATTCCTTTGGTTTCCTGTATGTAAATGGCCTAATGTAATGCCTGTAAAAATTTTCATGCCCCAGTATGTTTTAGAATATTGAAAGTTATTCCATAATTTCAAATACCTGTTTTTGCTTAGTAATTTATATGGTTACTCTGGGGAATTTGTGAATAGAATTCAATTGCTGCAATATTGTTATTATGAAAAGTGTTTTGTAATATATAGGGAACCTATAAATAGAACTATAACAATAAATAGAGATTTCATAAACATTGTGTGAATTCTCATGCTGGCATAAAAACTTTGGATAAGAGGCATATTCTGTATATATAATATGTACCCCAGATTGTATTCTTTCCTTGATCAGGAATGAGTCCTGATACTCTGAATTGTAGGTATACACATTACTATTTCAAGGTTGGCACTAAGCCCAACAATCACCACAACATTCTAGTGCAGGAATTTCACAGATGTGAACACATGCATAACTAGGTCATGGTCTCTTTGTAAATAGCCAATGCATAAATGTAGAGTGACATAGCTTATCCACTTTGAAATGTGTAATGCTCATTGACTGAGTCACTGTATCTTAGAACTAGACTGAAAACTGTGATGAGTTATTTTCAATTAAGTTCATATGAAACATGAACTGCTTCCAAATGAAACAGAAAGTGGCCATTGACATAAAATTAAGAATCTGTGAAGCAATTTGTGTCATATGATAAGGTTAGTAAATTCCATAGTAATGAATAAGACATGGACATAATTTTCTGTATAATAATTTTCTTGATGATATGCTTTTCTTCAAAGCTCAAAGATAAAGAAGTAGAAGAAATATGTATCCAAGATGGCAAGTCCATGTCAGGAGTAGGTGCCTATTTGCAAAAGAAAAATGTTGTAACTGTCTAATCCTTCATAAAATTGATGCAATATCAATTTGTTAACCATAGTAGCATTCCCTTCTGGCCAGAATCTATTGTAGATTTCTTGATAATAACCATTCTGACTGAGGTGAAGTGAATCTCAAAGTTGTCTTGATTTGCATTTCTTTTTGACCAGATGTCCAGAATTTCTTCATGTGCTTTTTGTTCATTCTTATTTCCTCTTCAGAGATGCTGCTCTTTATGTCTTCAACACACCTTTTAATGGGATGGGTGTTTCTTTGCAGATTTGTTTTTGAGAGGTATAATTTTTGATCTGTAGGTATATTTTAGGCATGAGGCCCTTGTCTGTTGTATGGCTAGTGAAGGCCTTCTCCCAATCTGTGGGGTTCTATTTATCTTGTTAGCTATGTCCTTTGCCTTGCACAATTTCTATGGTTTAATGCAGTCCCATTTGTCCATCCTTTCTATGATATGTTGCATTTCTGGCATTTATTTAAAAAGTTTTGACCTGTGTCAAGTGCCTAAGTATTTCTCCTATTTCTTCCTGTAAAATTTTCAGAGTATATGCTTTTTTTTTATTTAAATCAGTTTTTTATTTATTTTTATTGTGATTAATACAAGGGTTACATTATATTGACCAGATAAAAGGTGCATAATTTCACAAGCATTGATACACTTTCTCATGACATGGTCCCCATTTCCCTCTCCCCTCCCCCCCTGCTTATCTTGATTTCCCCCCTTCCCTATTCAATTTCAAATAACCAATTAAACACATACAAAATATATCAGATAACAAGGTGAAATATTGTAAAAATATGAGATAACCAAGGGATGGCAAAAGAGATGAGAGATAACATAGTACATTAAGAACAACAGTCATTCATTATATGGCTTTTGTTTCCTTATCCTGGAGGTCCTTACATTTAGTGTCATACTGTTTGGACTAATGTCTCTAGATTTTGTTCTATTGTAAATCTCTGCTAGGAGAGCCCAAGGTTTCTACTGATTAGGACAAATGAGGGAGACTATTGGGCCTATGTTCCTTGGAGTCTGGCTTATTTCACTTAGTATGATTTCTTCTAAGTCTTTCCATTTCCTAACAAATGGGGTGATGTCATTCTTTCTGACAGCAGCATAGAATTCCATTGTGTATAAATACCACATCTTGTTGATCCACTCAACAACTGAGGGGCATCTGGGTTGGTTCCATATCATTGCTATGGTAAATAGTGCTTCAATGAACATTGTAATGCTAGTGGATTTAGTATGCCCTAGTTTCTAGATGATTGGGTAAATGCCAAGTAGTGGAATTGCTGGGTCATAGGGGAGCTCTATGTTTACTCTTTTGAGGAACTGCCATACTCTTTCCATAGTGGTTGAATGAGTTTTCACTCCCACCAACAGTGTAGTAGTGATCTTTCCTGGCCACATCCCCTCTAGCATCTGTTGTTATTAGTTTTCTTGATCCTGGCCATTCGAACTGGAGTGAGGTGGAATCTCTTTGTCACCCTGCACTAGAATTAACTCCAAATGGATCAAAGACCTGCAGGTGAAAGCCGACACACTGAAAACTTTACAAGAAAGAATAGGAGATACACTAGGCCTCCTTGGCACAGGTCGAAACTTTCTCAATAAGGACCAAGAAACACAACAAATCAAAGAAAGGCTGGATAAGTGGGACTGCATTAAACTGCAGAGCTTCTGTAAGGCAAAGTACATAGTTAGTAAATTAATTAGGACACCTACAGAATGGGAGAAGATCTTCACTAACCATTCAACGGATAAACGCCACATATCTAAAATATATCAACAGCTCAAAAAATTGAATCACTCCAAAACTAATCTCCAAAGAAACAACCATCCCATTAAAAGATGGGCCAAAGACTTAAAGAGAGTCTTCTCTGAAGAAGAAATAAAAATGGCCTATAGACACATGAAGAAATGCTGGACATCTCTGGTCAAAAAAGGAATGCAAATCATAACAACTCTAAGATTCCACCTCACTCCAGAGTATATGCATTTACCTCGAGGTTTTTGATCCACTTGGAGTTGATTCTGATGCAGGGTGACATATAAGGATCCAACTTTAATTTCCTACAGGTGTTTTAATGATTCTTCCAGCACCACTTTTTGAAGAGATTGTCTTTATTACATTCCTTTTTTGCTTCACATATCGACTATTAGGTGTTCATAGGTCTGTGGGATAATTTCTGGGTCTTCAGTTCTATTCCTTTGGTCATCAGGCCTGTTGTTTTTGCCATTACCAACTGTTTTTTATTACTCTAACTTTGTAGTAGAGTTTGAAGTTCGGTATTGCTATTCTTCCAGCGATAATCTTTCTGCTAAGAATTGTTTTGCTACATGGGGGTCTTTTATTATTCCATATATAGTTTTGGATTGCTTCTTCTATTTTGCTGAAGAGTGATGTTGGGATATTGATTAATATTGTATGGAATGTTTAGATAGCCTTTGGCAGAACTGCCCTTTTCATGATGTTAATCCTTCCAGTCCAGGAATATGGGAGCTTTTTCTACTTCCTTAGATCTAGTTTAATTTTCTTCTTCAGATTTTTAATCACAGAAGTCCTTTTCTTCTGTAGTTAATTCCTAAGTTTTTTTTTTATTTTTCTTTGGTGTTATTGAAAAAGGAGTTGCTCTCCTGGTGTCAGCTTTACTCTTTTCATTGTTGCCATACAGGAATGCCATTGATTTTTGAGGGCTTAGCAGATTTTTTTTCTGTAGAAAACATGGTGAAAGTTTTTGCACATGTCCTTTCTCATTCTGACCAATTATCAACTTTGGTGTTTCTCTGAATGGCTCCCAAATCATAGAGTGTTCATTTTTCTACAGATCTGCAAATATAGATGTTATCTGTTCATGCAAAGTCATTTTTTGATATTTTAAATTTACTACAACATACATTTTCTGGTATTTGGGAACACAATTTCATGGGCTTGTTCTTTTGACTATTTCAACATTTTTATGATCATATATTAATAGTACTAGGGTGTTTCATTACAATAATTTAGTAATTGTTTACAGAGCAATTCAAAAGATTTCACCCCTCTATTATATCCTTTTTACCTATCTTTCTCCTTACTTCTTCAGACAGGATTTAATTGTCTCATTTTGCTATCTCCATGGATATATGTATTATATACTTCAATATTCATCACTGCCAGTGCCCTCTCCTTTCTTCTCCACCTGTTTTTTATTTATTCATGTGAACTTACTTTTATGACTATAAATAAGAAGGTAGTAGGTATCTATCATTTAGGTATGTACTTTTAACTTTGAGCTACTTGCTCATGTAACTTACTTGGGTCTTTATTTGCTCAAATGTCTTCATTTATGACACTTTCACTTGATAAATGCTGAGTGAATCAGGCAGCAGACAGTACAACATGAATTTATGTCATATGGTAGGAGTGAGCTTAATCAATAAGCTACCAATTCTTTCTAATAGGTCCTAAAAGCAAGAATAATGTGATATTCAAAACTAAGACTATTTCTGTTTAGAAACCAATGTAACACCCTTCAAAATCTTGAGCTTTTAATCTATATTTACCCAGTGTAGACCTGTCAAATGTTCTTCACAGGCATTATAAAAGAGATATGTACATATTTTTTTCTAAGCAAATCATTTGTACCTCAAGATTTCTAGAAACATGTCTCACAAATAAGTACTTAATTATTAGGAGAAACATAGAAAACAGATTGACAGTAAAATGTGGTAGAGTACCTGTTCAAATAGCTTAAGAAAAAACAGTCCACATCTTAGATAGTTAAGTTACTCTTTGGGATCTAACTGATAATTGAATTTTTTTAGCATTGTAAGTCTGTGTTAAAAAATTAGTATTTTTAATTTTTTTAAAATTTTCCCATATATTTTTATTGTAATTAATAGAAGGGTTACATTTTATTCACCAGATGGAAGGTGCATTACTTCACAAACATTGATACCCTTTCTCATGTCTTGGTCCCCATTTCCCTGCCCCCACCTCCACCCCTTATCTTGTTTCCTTCCTTTTTATTTTTTTATTTTTTATTTTTATTTATTTATTTATTTATTTTTTCTTGCCAGTCCTGGGCTTGAGCTCAGGGCCTGAGCACTGTCCTTGGACTTTATCAAGGCTAGAGCTCTATCACTTGAGCCTCAGCACCACTTGCAGCTTTTTTCTATGCATGTGGTACCGAGGAATCGAACCCGGGTCTTCATGCATGCGAGGCAAGCACTTTAACCACTAGGCCAAACTCCCGGCCCCTATTTTTTATTTTTTTTAATTTGGTATTTTTATGCCAACACGTTATTGTGTTGATAGCAGCTGTTCAATAATCAGTGCTGAAGTAATCAATTTTGACATTATGTAAAATGTTATTTTGGATCTTTCATGTGGCCTTTTGATCTTTTTTCTGCATGATTTTGTTTGCTTTTATTCTGCTAAAGAATAACTAACGATAGCTTAAATTTAGGAATAAATTGGATTTGAAATTACATTTGGGATCTTAGGAAAGTAAGTATGGATTGAATGTTATAGGTATTATAATGTTATACTGTGACTTAATAGAATAAATGTTTGTTCAGGCCATTATAGAATTGGGGTGTTGATGAGCTAATAATTCCCCATGGAAAGAAAATATATTTTCCACCCCATACTGTAAACTTTTTCTGTTAATATTCCCAAATATTCAAAGGTAACTGTAATTTATCTTGGGCCTCCCCCAACACACACACAGACACAGACACAGACACAGACACAGACACAGACACACACAGACACACACACACACACACACACACACACACACACACATTGGCATTGTGCTCTGTAATTTCCAACTCTCTAGCCTCTAAAATGAATGATAGTCATTTTCTCTTCAACTCAGAATAATTGCTGTGATTTACATGATTCTGCTTATGGGTGACACAGTTGGGAACCTTAAACCAGCTGAGAATGTAAGAGACATAGATATTTACTTGATTTGTTATCTAAGCTGTGTATTCTACTCTTGTCACTGGAGAATTATTGCCACAGACAGAAATACTAACAGATGTTTTACTGTGATCTGTTGAAATGATATGAAAAACAAAGGGATGACACTGGGTTTGATTCTTGGAAAAACCCTTGTAGGGTTTTTCTGTCATTGCATTAAGTTGATTGCAAGGATTCTCTGTAGTAAGAGTCACAGAGAATGTCATCTTAGCACTGAGCCTAATGCAACTACATTTTTGCAAACTCAGTGGCGATGGGTTTCAAGGCCACAGGTTTCTCTGGAAGATAAGGTTAAGCCCATGTGTAAATTCCCCGCAGGAGTCTATATCCCTATGTCTGCATTGGACCAAAATAAAAGTCTTCAGGGACTGTGGCTAGACTTTTTGGGCAAGGTGAAGAGAGAATTTGTAACATCTGCTTCCCCACTTTGAATCAATTCTCTTTGAGGTCCTCTGCCTTTGCTCTTCTACTGATACCTTAAACCCTCATTTCTGTGGAGAGTTTAACACCGTTCACATTTCTCCTGCCTTTAGACTTTTGCTTGTCCCACTACATGAAGAGTGTAAAAGCCTGATATTTGACAGCTCAACTCTGTCTTAATTCAGTTGACTTCTATTTTTTAATTAAATTTAATTTTTACCAACTTTATAAAAGCACAGAAACTAAGTAAGTCAGACCCAAAGAAATATGAGTGCATGGTCTCCCTTATTAGTAACAACTAGAATATGTCTAGCATATTCGTAGCAGAGGATCACAATAGCTCAATAGCTACATGCACATGATCTTATTAAATGATGAGTATCTAAATGAACTCCAAGATTTTTTCCCTGTGGTCACTTCTTTGATTTCTATGCCCTTTGTCTTGTATATAAGTTTATCTGATTTGGAGACAGGAAGGAGAATCACAGAAAGAGTGGGACAAAGTGTGAACCAATGCAATAATGATACTAGACGCTATGCTGGAAATGAACTTTACACGTTGGGGAGGAGGGATCTCAGGTGGACAAAATTGGAGAAAATCAAGAAGGTAGTAACCCTGTTCAAAAAGAAATGTATTTTTTACCTTACTTATGTGACTCCATTCCCTCTGTACATCACCTTTGCAATATTTTTTAAATAAAAATGTTGCTATGAAATCTACTGTCTGCTGATTTGCCTAGCTGTGATTGGCTCAAGAAAACAAACAAAAAACAAAAAACAAATACCTCTCCTATTTTTCTGCCTTCCAAAGCCAATATGGGTCCTTTATTGTCCAAGTTTAGAAACACAGTGAAAAACAGTTTTCAGAAATGAAGACCATAAGAGCAGGGCACTGTTGGATCATGCCTACAATCTAGTTACTCAGGAAGGTGACATCTAAGGAGCTCAGTTCCAGCCCGGTCAGGAAATCTGTGAAAGTCTTATACTGCAGCTATGGTTCAAAGTGGAAGAAAGGCAGCCCTTAGCAAAAGAGCTCAACACCCAAGCCCTAAATTCAAGCCCCACAACTAATGACCAAGAAAACAATAGCAACAAAGAAATGAAGACCATAGGAAGAAAAAAGACCAAGTAAGAATGTCAAATTGAAAACAGCCAAGCCATCGTAAATTGAAATCGTCACCTCATTTTAGAATGAAGAACTACATAATCTTTGCAACTTGATCAAAATTACAAAATAAATAACATAGCAATTAGTTTTATACTTTTCCCAAATTATGACCTCCTGCATTCACTCCTTACAGTGAGCAACTTCACATATTCACTCTATATTTGAAAAACTCATTACATTTTCAGATGTGTAAACTGTAAGTAAACTTCAAATATTTTATGATTATGCAAAACATTGAGAAAAATTGTGTTGCTTGCTTAGAAAAGTTGCCTAAAATATAAGAAGTTTTTTTTTATTTCAAGATAACTCTAGACTTAAAAAATGCATTAAATTGCTGGATATTTCCCCAGACTTTAAGCTTTTCAAGTGGAGAAGATATCTCCTGCTAATTATGTTTCTTATCTTACCCAAACACTTTCAGCATACATTATTTTCAAAAGTCTAGTGAAATTGTATCCAGGATATTTTTCACAGTTTCTTTCTTCCTAAATTTTTCTATACTGTGTAAGGTGAACTGAAGATATTGATTCTTACCTCCAATGTTTGATTTTTATCTTTTCTTCTTCTAACCTTTATATTCCTTCAGAGCTCTGTAAAAATTTTTCAAAAATTTGGGTCATTACATAATGTTTTTAATTCTTATTTAATTTATTACTACTTAAAATGTGACAATTACTAAATTTCAAGCTGAAATATTGATCTTAGACTGGTAGATTATAAACACACACACACACACACACACACACACACACACACACACACACACACACATACTGTAATCAGATGGTCATGGGGCTGTCCCTGAGCTCTTCAAATCAAGGATACCACCCTACCCCGTGGAGCTACAGCCTCACTTCCTGTTTTCTAGTGATTAGTTGTAGATAAAAGTCTCATGTCCTTTAGCCAGGTCCGGCTTTGAATTGCAATCCTCAAATCTCAGCCTCCTGAGTAACAAAGATTTCAGGCATGAGCTCATATTTTATACTTTCAAACACTTAGTATGAAAAGGAATTCCAAAAGCTAATTCTTTTGGTTATCTAGAGGGTCTTTTTTCTTTAAAAAAAATTGTGGTTATTTTTAAAGCCAATTAATCACTATGTAGCCTTAGGGTTTTAGAGAGGGTATGTTAGGAGGAACAGAGAATGTGTTTAAATTTAGTTTTGAGTGAAAAAACATACTATGTTACAAATTTTGTGTTCAATATGCTATGCTAGAAATTTTGTAGGTTTGTGTTCAATGTCACTTAGGAGACATAAAAGTATTTAGAAAAAAATCAAGTTACTATAATTAAATTTTAATGAAAGATCTATGTCCCTCTATTGCAAAAACATGGAATAGAGTAGAGTTTAAATTTTAGAGAATTTTAAGTTCTGTTTTTGATGTGGAGACCAGGTTAGTGATATACTTCAAATCTCTGTTGAGACTACTACATTATGAGTCAGCCAATACTGGCAGTATTTGCCCACTTCATTAAGTTATCTGCATCAAGTCAGGACAGTGTCTAATGCTTATAATCCTAAATGCTTGGAAGGACTGCAGTTGGAGCTCAGCCTAGCATTCCTAAAACACTTGCTTAATCTATAGTTTAGCTCAATGGTATATATCTGTCATCCTAGATACATGGGAACTGGAGATGAATCCAGCTCATGTAAATATGTTTACAAAATTCAATTTCAATGAAAAAAATCATAGCTGAGCAAGATGCAATGTATGAACTATCCCAGCTACAGCAGGAAGCTAAAATAGGTGGATAATTGTCCAGGCCGGGAACAGTAAAGGGAGTGAGAAATATCTCAAAATAGGGGGAACAAAATGTCCTAAAGCTGTGGTTTAACAGTAATGACAGCCTCATGAGAACAATGCATGTGGTGATTTAAATAAAATGACTCTCAGGCTTTTGTCTTTTTTTTTTTCTTTTGTTCTTGAAGAAACAGAGAATTCAGTTAATTTTTTTAGCACAACTTGAATGATAGAAGATTTTCCTGATATTATACCATAAAACATAAACAATCAAGCAAAACACTAACTGCTATTATTAGAGATAAAAAGGATATAAGACCTAGGGTTTGATGTATATCACTTGGACTTTCTTTCAGATATTTTCCCAGGGGTGCCATATGGATTAGAAATTGTTACCTCTAGAACTAAAACATAAAAACACAAAATTTAAGTGACTTATATTACATTTTCAAATAGTCTTCTTTATACAGTGCATTTCCAAAAGCACCTCAGGTACAAAATTTATTTTCGCTAATGTGTCACTTATTTTTCTTTTTTTAATTTAAATTTATTGTCAATATTCTACATAGAGGGATTATAGCCACATAAATAAGGTATTGAGTTCATTTCTTGACAAACATTGTGACTCCATCCCTCAATTTTCTCCCAGTTTCCAAGAATATAGATGTAAAATTAAACTGAAAACAGAGATCTCATTCCTGATATTTTGTATAATTTGGCTTATTAGATTAATATCACCTTAAAATTATAGTACATATAAAAAACACAGAAACTACATTCAGTAACATTGTTTGGATTTTTCAATAGAGAATTTTTTTTTTAATTTCAATGAAGCTCATAACAGACTTCTGTGAGTCCCTCTGGAAAACTGTAAAGATCTTTAATAAATAATTAACAGACTATTAAAGTGATATACATTAAAGAATATTTGAACCCATTAATGTGAAATATAATGAATTATTTCCCCAGGCTATGTTTCTCATTGTCTTTGGTACATAAGATTTATTTCATATCACTTATTGTTTTTTTCAGTATTGATGTTTAAATGTAAAGCATTGTGTGGGTACTCTCCTGCTTAAGTCCTGTGGTCAGCTCTCTTTGCTCTATTGCTTTTGACTTAGGCCTAATTTTTATACCAGTGCTGGCCAGAACTCTGTTACTCCTATTTTACACATCCTACCATAGTTGAGACAAGAGGCATGTACCACCACACCCAGTTTTTTTCTCTTGAGTTGCTGGTCTGGTTGTTGTTTTGCCTGAGTTGACCTTGAACAACAATAACCATGATCTTAGCTTACACTACAAGCATGAGACATTTTGCTCATTCTAGATTTTTTATATGACCTAAGCATTTTCTAATGATCAAAAGACAGGAACACAAAGACATTGAACAGATCTTCATAATTATGTACAAAGATAGTTTTCAGACTGGTTCTCAGTGTTTTCAAATATGAACCATGAAAAACAAAGTACATGATTTTTCTTCCCCTTCATGGCTAATGGATGAATGCTGTTTAAGTATCAATGTGCTTATGGGTCAAACATTGTATTTTTCTTTCTGTGTGCACAGAAAATTTCATTTAAACTAAGAAGGTAAATTTTTATTCTATGTTAAGAAAATTGTTGAAAGAAGATATGAGAACAAAATCATTCTGAACAATTTTTATTTGTCAATCTTTGTATATGATTATTTTTCTTATAGATTTTATATGACATTTATTATCAAGAAACTCCTTTTAGTTTTTTAAAATTATTTTAGTGCTATGTTTTATAAATTTTCAAGTTTACACTGAAAGTACAACTCCAATTTCATATAATGTCATAAGGGAAAATTACGTTGGGGATTTTGTATTCCTTAAAAATTCTCAGTAACATAATAAAGAACATATGGAAAATGTTAATGCTGTAACTAAACCACAGAAAAGGAGAATAGCATCTCTCATCCAATTTTACCTGAACTTATTTTATATGCAAATAAGAGAAGAGTTCTGAAAAATATTTTAGAAGTTTTTCATCATTTACTATTTGTGAAAAATATAAAAATAAAAAAGGGTTGAAAGTTTGGCCGAGTGGCAGAGTCCTTGCTTAGCATTCATAAGCCCTGGGTTTGTTTTTTCAGTACCACATATATAGAAAATGCCATAAGTGGTAATCTGACTCAAGTGGTAGAGCTCTAGCCTTGAGAAAACCCAAGGAAAACGATCAGACCTTGAGTTCAAGCCCCAAGACCAGCAAAAAAAAAATCCATGTATCCATCAATCAATCAATAAAAGTAAAATAAAATGTCTCTATGCACTTTAAAGCTGACCCTGGAATCATTTTGAAGAATTCTGTTTTTAGATTAATTAAAAAATATTCCCTTTATATAAATACCATGGAAAGTTCTGGATAGTTGTCTTCAAAGATTTTCATCAGCTATAATTTCTGGAATACATAAAAGATATTATATTTTCCTAATCAAAGCCATTGATAAAATATTGGGTCTTATTTTCCATAAGAGGGTTTTGAGTCCTACAAATAACTGGTCAGTCACTCTGTTATGAATTCCAAACATACAAGTCAACTACGCTTGGCATTTGTGGTAGTGGAAGATTTCATTTCTCTATTCTCCTTTACTTTATATTTAGGCTTTTATGTCCAAACTCTGGATGGGCATATTAGCTTAATTGCACTAAGTGTCTCCTGTTGATTTTCCTTGTTTATTTTGAAAACAAAGACTTCCTAACAAACCTCCTCAACAATCTCAGGTTGTGCTATCTGATGTCTTCTCAATTGCTAGGCTTTCAGCAGTTTAACACCTTTATATAATCTCCACAGAATTTTTTTTCATAGTAATGTACTTAGTTAATTTCCTGTTTGAGCAAGACTATCATTGTGGATTTTCTCATCCATTAATGTGTGCATGTTTATTTTCAGTAGCTTCTTTGGTTGAAAAGCAGCCATCACTAGTTGTTAACTAGTTTGTAACCTCCAACTAAAGTCTTTCAGAAACTTTTAAGTGTACTTCAATGTTTGTAGTTTGATTCATATATATTGATGTAGACTCCTGTCTCATTTCCTTTCTTACTCCATAATCTTGTGGGGGAAAAACAAACAAATAATTAAAAAAACCTTCCTTTGATAGCTAATGAGGCTTCTTTATATATGGATCATTTCTGTGAGAAAAAATTTCCAGGCCAGAAATGTGACCTAATGGTAAAGTGCTTGTCTAGCATGCACAGTGTCCTGGGTTCTATCGCTCAGTACCACATACAGAGAAATGGCTAGAAGTGGGGCTGTGGCTCAAGTGGTATAACACTGGCCTTTGGAAAGCTTAAAGACAATGCCCAAGCCCTGAGTTGAAACCTCAGAATTGAGAGGAGGAAGAGAAGGAGTGGGAGGGGGAGGAGAAAAAAAAGGGAGGAGGAGGAGGAGGAGAAGAAGAAGGAGAAGGAGAAGGAGAAGGAGAAGAAGGAGAAGAAGAAGAAGAAAAGGAGGAAGAGGAGGAGGACGAGGACGAGGAGGACGAGGAGTAGGAAAGAGAAGAAGAAGAAATTTCTCAAAAGAGATATAATGGTCCTTAACAAATTTTTTTCAGGTAACTAATTTCTATTTGTTGTGACTGTTCTTGATGTGTTTTAATTTTTTCTGAATGCCTATCTTCTTTGTTGCATCACTGTCTTTTAAATTGTCTTCCAATTTTGGCAATTTCTCCTGATTGGCACAAAATCGATTTTGGTTACTAATATTTGTATCTGTCATTCACTCTAGGTGACTGCTAAGGCATGAGGATTGATATTAGGCATTAAGACATTGGACATTCACCCTCATTATAATCCAAGCTTGGGAGATACTTGGTGGGGGCGGGTATTGTCGCTGAGATTGGCCATCTGACATTTAAATAGTTGTTGGTTAGCCCTGACAAAATTATTATTATGGTTGATCTATTATCAGGTGTTTCAGTTTAGGAGGGGGTCATCAAATTTCCTCTGGAGCCAAAAGTCCACTGGATAGACATTCTGAACCTAGGGGACTTGTGGTAGCATGTACATTGTTAGTGACCACTGAGGGACTATGATTATCCTACGAAAAATCACCCCTGACAACTAGGAGCACAGTGGGTTGGCCCAAGTGTTACTCATGATTTTGATGTTTGAGGGGCCTTTTCCCAGTTTAGTGCTGTTGAATTAATTCCAGGAGCCTGGATTTCAAGAACTATGGCCTATGCGAGCTCTCCATTTCTTGTATAGCTCTAACAGTTATGGGAGCTTTCCATTTTTTGCCTGCTTTTCTCTGAGAAAATTGGCTCTGAGGTGCTTTTTTTCTTAGGCTATAGAATGAAACCAGGCTTTGCATTCAACATAGTTGTTCATGAATGGTCATTTCTTCAGTTTTTGACCCTTGTTGGTATTTGAGATGGCCTGGTAGTTTAATGTTCTGTGCTGTCAGCCTACCTCAGGTAGCAAGAGGTTCAGAAGGTTTAGGTGGTATTAAATGGAAACTCATAACTTTGAGAGACACAATTTTGTGGTGACCTTTGCTTTTTGTGGGGTCAAGTTCAATGTCACAGTTTGGGTGACGGTGGATGATGCCTTGCATGGTTTAATCTCTTGGACATCTGATTATTCATTAGCAGCTAAGTTTAAAATGACAGTGCCTCAATTTATGGATCTAGAGGGTTAATACACACTGTTGTTACTCAAGGCAACCCAGTATATTTCATCAATGAATATTTGGTTCTGCCAAACTCTTGTGCAACAGGTGTGCCCAAAACTAAGGAATTAACTTTTGAAGATGAGAGCCCAGAATTTTGTCTGCCTCTTTGGGGTCTGAATGTAACACATCATTTCTTGCTAGTCAGAGTAGTCTTCTGGGGCTTAATATCTATTGCTTATTTAGACGTGGCAGCGTTGAACACATCAATTTGGCCCCCATATGATTTCGGGCTTTAAGTTAATAAGGTTGTTGATCATTGAGTTAGCTATGCCCCCATTTCCCTTCTTCAAGAGAAAAATATGAACACCAGTAGATAATCTATTTTGGGCTCCATTTTTGAATATTTCAGGATACACAGTGATGTGACCATTTGTGTTCTGTTCACTGCTCTTTAGGGCCTATTGACTTCCGTTCTCCATATAAGACCAGGCTTTCTTCTTCCAGAGTCCTTCTCTATAGGATACCTTGCACTCATTATCTTATTAAAATTATATTTAACTATAAAAATAATCCTAAATTAGCAGATAATAGATTCCAGGTTATGAGTGATGACATGAGCCCTAGCTCCCTCTCTAGAACCTGAAGCAAAGTGAATTATTTGAATGATCCACAGCTTAGAATGTAAATATCAGTCAGTGACTATCTAGCTGTAAAGTGACTCTATAATGCTGTGGCAGAGGCTAGCATCACAAAATAATGGGATAAACTATGTGCCCCTTGGTAGTTTTCCCTTGATCCCATGTATATTAACTTAAGGAGTAACATCCACACAAACTGATGATTTCTAATGCATAGGTATGGAAAGTGTATAGAAAAGTATGTATGCAGCTGGCAGAAGGGTCCAAAGGAATGGGAGGGTTGTCTGTCTTTGGGTAGTTGGAGGCTCCAGACTTTGGGAGTCTTGTGATCAACTCCATTTCAATCTCCGAAAGACTTCACATCCCTGCCTGGGATATCCCTCCTGCACCCTCATTGCAAGGTACAGCTGAGCATAGGAAAAACCTAAAAAGATTTTTTCAGGAAGAATTGCCAAAGCAATATTTCATATGTGCTTATCATGTTTTAAATACTGGCAGTTGACAAAATTCCTACTGTCTTCAAGTTATTGTGTCAGTGAAGTGGGCAAAATCTCTACCTATATGTCTAATGTAAGTAGAGAAGTCTTGAAGATAAGGAAAAAATATTTTAGTCATGTACTTATGCTAACGTGCTTATGGCTGTGCCAACCTGGTATAAATAACTTAAGGGAAGGAAAATATCATTTAGTTTCATATTCTCTGATGTTTTTTGCTAGTGAATGAAGAGAGTATGTGTGTGACAAGACAGCAGCTCACATTGTGGCAGCCAAGAAGAAAAGAGATAAAAATCCAGTATTCATGTTAAATCATGTTTAGTCTTTATAATTACATTTGTTTTTATTTGCATATGACAGTTACTAACTCTTGAGTTAGACTACTTGGTTTCACAGCCTTCACCCATATTAAATCTGCATCTTTTAAAACAGCTTTGACTTTACTTTCATGAGTAAGCGGTTGGTCAAATGTACTTAAAGAGCTATTTCCAAAACTACAACACTGGAAACGTGAGTAGGACCTGATTCTCCTTGAGCAAACACACACCAAGGGCTAGAGAAATCCAGGAAACTTAGTATAGCTTTTATTGAGCTTTCTAAGCCTGCTGTTTCCCATGTTGTTGTTATCCTGGGTGATCTTTTGCAAGAGGTGGAAGTTCTGTTGGAAAATTCTCAGCAAATATCCCTTAAATTCCTTAAGCACACCATTCTTGGACATGATTTCACTGATGCATGACATAGAAAACAATCCAAGACAGCCAGATAAGAGATACCAACTCAGAGATAGGCTCACATTTCCATCTGAAATAGGGCAGGGATAGAGTGATAATGTGTTTGTGCCAAAGTGTATCTATCTCACCATCAGGAGCCAGAACAATGTCTGCACCTGGTCCAGCATTAGCTTCTCACAAGGACAATCTGGCATGGTCTTCAGAATGGTCATCTCAAGTACTGTGCAATAATGAAATTCTGGATCAATGACTCAGACAACTCCACCTTCTCTGCTTCCAGAGCAGCCCTGCTTGGCCTTAGGCTGCCGACTGGGCCTTCATTGCAACCTTAGAACCACAACTCCAATGTGGGAAAATGAAGAGTTCAAGCACCAGAAAACTTTTGTAATTATAAAGTAAGTCAATTATAGTAGGAAAGGCTGGATTTATTAAGTGTGTTTTTATAACTTCTGTAATTTAATCTAGTTATATTGTCTTATGAGCCATGGATGGCCTGAGTGTCTCGTGCTTTTTAGATTTAATTAACTTATACACAATTTGATGCAATACTTGATAAAATTTAATAAGGCTTTATAGACTCTTCAAAATGAGATGAATTCTCTGTATAGTTAGGAAAAGCATATGAAATCTGTCACACACTATCTGTGCCTCAAACAAGATCTACCTTTTATATATATATATATATATATATATATATATATATATATTATCCTCTTCACATCAATTTTATTTTTCAAGCACTGGAAAAATATGCATATATTAAATCTCCTTTCTAATCTGAATCTATTTTAAAGACTATTGTTGAGCACTGCTGGCTCTGGCCTTTATTCCTAGCTACTCAGATAGATGACATCAGAGCAACAAGATTAAAAACAATCAGGGCAGAAAAAATCTATAAGACCCCATATCCAGTTAACCAATCAAAACCCAGTGGCTTACACTTGTAATCCTAGTTTCGCAGGAGCCTGACAATTGTAGTAAAAAATCAGCCTGGATAGAAAAGACTCATGAGACTCTTATCTGTAATAAACTACTCAAAAAAATCCAGAAACAGTTCTGTGGCTCAAGTGGAAGAGTGCTGGCCTTGAGCCCAAGGAGGCTGGGGGACAGTGCGCAGGCTGAGATCAAGCTCCAGGACAGAACACACACACACACACACACACACACACACACACACACCCCAGGCTGGAGATATGATTCTATCGTATAATTTCCTCATCCTCATTAATAAAGAAATAAAAAACTAGCATAATTTAATGCTCCAGTATTAGGACAAAATGTTTTTTTTTTCCTTTTGGTATATTGGTTTCATTGTATTCATTTGTGAACAAAATGTTCTAGGTCTAAGGACTGCTGAAAGGAAACTCCAAGCAGTTCGGGAGAAGATGGTTAATTGTGTAATGGAAAGAGCACATACATATACTTGATTGCCGATCCCAGGGCTTAAACTCAAGGCCTGGGCACTGCCCTTGAGTTTTCTCAAAGCTAGCACTGTACTACCTGAGCTGCAGCACCACTTCTGGCTTTTTCTGTGTGTGGTAACTAGGAAGCAGACCCAGGGCTTCATACATGCTAGGCATCCATTCTACAGCTGGGTCACATTCCCCACCTGATACTGTATACATTTTCTGAAAATAAGCAATTTGCATCCCACATGGCAGAAAGATAGACAAACACCACAGAGAAATAAAATCAGAGATTTCCAGAGTAAGAGAAGGTTCCTTTTCAGAACAGTTAAGGTGTGAGAAGCTGAGGATTAATTACATTATGTTGGTTTTTAATAAATAAAGTCATAAAGTTTAGAGAAAAGGAAAGAAAAAATTCATAGTCACTACTTTGGAGTCTAAAACGCTGTGAATCCATCTGGCCCTGGGCTTTTCTTAGGTGGAAGTTCTCTAATTGCCATTTCTATTTCAGAGCTTGAAATAGGCCTGTTGAGTTGGCTTAGTTCTTCTTGGTTCAGTGTGGGTATGTTAATATTGGCTAGGAAGTCATCCATTTCATCTAGATTCTCAAATTTGTTGGCGTAAAGGTTTGAGAAGTATTCCCTCATGATATTCTGGATCTTGGTAATTTCTGTCATGATATTACCGTTTTCATCTGCGATTTATTTATTTCGATATGCTCCCTTCTTTTTTTGGTAAGATTTGCTAAGGGCTTGTCATTTTGTTAATTCTTTCAAAGAACCAACTCCTTGTTTTGTTGATTCTTTCTATAGTTTTTTTGGATTCCAAATCATTTAATTCTGCTTTGATTTTAATAATTTGCTTTCTTCTACTGGGATTAGGGTTGGTTTTTTGCTCTTTTTCCAGGAGCTTAAGGTGAGACATTAACTTGATGGTTTGCAATCCTTCCAACTTGTTGTTGTGGGAACTCAGCGCTATAAATTTCCCTCTGAGTACTGCCTTTGCTGTGTCCCAAAGGAGTTGGTATTTTGTGTGCTCCTTACTGTTAAATTTCATAAACTGTTGGATTTCTGTTCTGATCTCTTCGATGACCCATTGGTGATTCAACAATGTGTTGTTCAGGCTCCATGAATTACAGGGTTTTCATTGATGGAGATGTGTGTTCAGTTCCAATTTGATGCCTTTGTGGTCTGAGAGTGTGCATGGAATAATTTCAGTGTTTCTGAATCTGATCAGGTTTGTTTTATGGCCTAAGATGTGATCTATTTTGGAAAATGTTCCATGTGCTGCTGAAAAAAACGTATATTGTGTTGTTGCTGGGTGGAATATTCTGCAGATGTCTGTTAGATCTAGTTGGTCTACATAGTTGTTCAGTTCTATGGTTTCTCTGTTGAGTATTTGCCTTGTTGATCTGTCCATAGGTGAGAGTGGTGTGTTAAAGTAACCAACAATCACTGTATTTCGATCTATGTATGGTTTCCGTGTAAGTAAAGTTTGCTTGATGAAGTTTGGACCTCCGGGATTGGGTGTGTAAATATTTAGGATCGTTATGTCTTCCGGGAGAAAAGATCCCTTTAGTAGTATGTAGTAACCTTCTTTGTCTTTTCTTACTAATTTTAGTTTGAAGTCTATTTTATCTGATATGAGGATGGCAACTCCAGCCTGTTTATGGGGGCCGTTAGCTTGATAGACTTTATTCCAACCTCTCACTTTCAAAAGATGATTGGTTTTTTGGGTAAGATGTGTCTCTTGAAGACAGCATAACGATGGCTCTTGCTTTTTGATCCAACTAGACAGCCTATGCCATTTAATTGGAGAGTTAATCGTTTGATATTGAGAGTTAGGATTGAGAGATATTTATTAGTTCCTACCATTTTTAAGAGCTTTTATTAGGGCCTGTGTCTTGACAGTTCTTGTGGTCCTTAGATGGTATGCTGTTTAGGTGCCATTTCTTTCCCTATATTGCATTTATTTTGGTATTCTATGTATAGAACATCTTTCAGAATTCTCTGTAGTGTTGGTTTTGTTGCGACATATTGTTGCAGCTTTTCCCTGGAATGGAATGCTTTTATTGTTCCCTCAGTTATGAATGAGAGCTTAGCTGGGTACAGTATTCTTGGTTGGTAGTTATTTGACTTAAGGGCATGACATATATGCTTCCAGTCACTTCTTGCTTGCATGGTCTCTGCTGAGAAATCTGGGGTTATTCTGATTGGTTTTCCTGTATAGGTTGCTGAACCCTTTTCCCTGGCTGCCTTTAGGATCCTTTCTTTGGTTTCTATTGATCCAGTTCGGATTACGATGTGGCGGTGGGATGTTCTTTTCTGGTCAGGTCTGTTTGGAGTTCTAAAAGCTTCTTGTATCTGGATGGGGCCTGCCCTTCTGGATATTTGGGAAATTCTCTGAGATGATTCCCTGAAGTATATTTCCAATACCATTGACCTCTTTCTTCAGACCCTCCTCAATACCAATTAGCCTTAAATTAGGCTTCCTAATTGTATCTTGAACCTCCTGAAGCGCTCTCTCATTTTTTCTAGATTTGGATTGACTCATTTTCTGTTCTTTCTCTATAATAACTAAATTATCTTCAGCCCCAGAAATTCTCTCCTCTGCATTGTCTAACCTGCTATCAAAGCTATCTACTTTATTTTTCATCTCCCTTGCTTCTAATTGCTCATTTTTGATGCCTTGCATCTCTTCTTTTAGATCATGTATGGATTTCTTTAGCTCCTTGATTTCCATTTGAGTGGTTAGCTCAGTAGCTTTATTTTCTTTGAACATTTGCTGGAGTTCGGTCACCTTTCTATTCGTGGATTCTATGAATTCATCCATCTTTCTTTGAAAAACCTTTATTATGGCCTCCTTTATGGTTTCCACTTGTTCAGCTATGGCTTCCTTCCTTATCTCTTTCTTTATATTTTCACATTTTTCATTAATGATGTTTATCAATTGCATTTGTATAGCACTTGGAAGACTCTCCTCTAGGTTTGCCAGTGACTGTTCCATTGTCTGTTTACATTGGGTGGGGGATGTTGTTTCTTGATTTGACATTTTTCTTGAGTTTCTTGTTCTGCCCATTTGAAAATGGGAGCAAGATTAATACTAAACACGATTATAGTTTTTCAGATATAACCAACCTAGACCTCTGTAGCTGGCAGACACTAGATGGTCACAAGTTTTGATTGGTGTTATCACTCTTTCTTTTTGTGCAGTTACCGACCAGTCTAATACATCCACTGATTTATACCCAAAACAATAAGCCTCTCAATCCAATCTCTATTGTCTTTAAGTCCCTCTGAGCCTAGAGAATAATTAACCACCTAGATATACAATATTGCTCAACAGCCATCAGGTGTAGATCCATGCAGTATAAGGGTTGAAAGACGAACAGAGGTTCAGAGATACAAAAATAGAATGAGAGAAGTCAGGGGAGGTAGAAGAGGATTAACGTAGGAGTGTAAGAATATTGTAGTAATGAAGAAAAGGTATAGCGTAAGGGTAACTGACCTAAGTTGGTAAGTAGGTAGCGTATTTGAGTACAAAGTTTGGAAAGTATTAGAATAAAACTTATGTGTTGCTGCATGACTAGCTCTTAGCCCAAACAGTGGCCTCACAGTGGACCATGGTATGTATCTGCAAGCTTCTGTCTGAGTGCTGTTGGCAGACGTTTTCCTGTGCTGCTTCCAGTGGCGGCCCCAAGCCAAGGGTCTGGGGATTGAGAGTTTCAGGGGCTCTAAGCAGGACCAGCAGGAGACCCCTCTGTTCCCAGGGGCGGGGCCCAGCTGAGGACATGGGCTCCAAGGGCGGAGCTGCGCCTTTTTGATTCTCAGAAGGAGAGCTTGGCTGCTGGTTGGCCCTTCAGATCCCTGCTGTGTTTCCACTGTTTTGTCAGAGTCTGTGACTGTGGGGGGCCCCTCCGTGCTGTCTTGCTCAGCTGGAGGATTCCCTGCTCAAGAATTGAGGGGGGGGGCAGATGCTGGCTCCTATTTTCCCTCACCCCCTACCCGCTATTGTAAGGCAGGGTCCCAGCGCCCTCCACTCTCCAGATCCAGTGGCCTGGGAGAGGAGCCTGGTGGGCGGGTGGGAGCTGGGACAGCTCCGCCTCCCCTGGTGGGGTGCTGAGTCTTAGGGTCTGCCTGCTTGTCAGTCTCCAGTCAGAGGGCTGGGGGTTGAGCCCGTTGGGCGGGTGGGAGTTGGGACAGCCCCGCCTCACTTAGTGGGGTACTGGGTCTTAGGTAGCCCGCCTGTCAATCTCTAGTCAATGGCCTGAGGGAGGGGGCTGTTGAGGGAAGGGACAGGATTCTAAATTCCTTGCCCCCCTCCTCCCACCAGTCTTTCTCGGGCGGGGTGGAGGGGTCTGTGTTAAGTTCTGTTGCTTGGCACCTGCTCTGCTTTCCCAATGTTTTTGGGGACCTGCTGTATTACTCACGCCTCTGCGTCTGTCTGCGGGTGCTCCACGGCGGTGGGGAGTCTTTCACTCCCCTCGGGTCTCCGCCGCCGCCTGTGTTTTGCGTCTGGGTTCCACTGCTTGCTGTTCTGGTTCCGCGTCTGGGTTCCCCTGCTTCTGCCATTCGCTGGCCCGGTTCTGTGCTGGTTTCTGCAGCAGTTGGGCTCCCGGCCTAGCGCCCTCCACTGCCGCCACTTTTCGTGGCTTGGAGCTGGCACCCGCTGCCGCTCTTCGTGGTTTGGGCTGGTGACAGCTGCCGCTTTGGAACCGGAGGAGAGAGGTGGGGGAGGGGTCCTCGCGTTCCGAATTCTTTGAGAAAGTTGGATGTGAGCTTTATCTGGATTTCTTTTCCGGTTTGAGTCCTTCTCCGTTGCTTTTTGAGTTTGTTGTTGTGGATTTCTTAAGGTAATTGGCTCGTGGGACTCCCTGGTTCTCTCTTTTTGTGAGAGAGAGCTAGGCAGCGTCCCTATTTTCTCGGTGCCATCTTCCTTCTCCTAGTGTAGTAATTTTATGAGAGATGTCAAAATGTATATTTTGTCAATTATCAATATTGTATATATTTGCACTAGGAATGTTATAACTATTTCACTTATCCAAGATATATTCATTATCAATATCCCATTCATAATTCATCAATAAATAGGGAAATGGTATTTGTTTTCATTTAATAAGAAATCAAACATTGGAAATTTGGAAATCTATAAAACTTAAGAGAATTCTATTTTCCTCCATATTATACATGTATATTATCTCAACTCAAATTTTCCAGCTTCTCAAATGTTATATACACTTCTCTAAATTTCAGGTATGATTCAGGTATGATTGTTTTCTTGAATATTATTTTTTTCCTTTGTAGAGATTCATGTTATAATAGCAAAACAGCACTTGGAAAATATTTGGAATTAATTTTTTCTCCATGGTAGGTGTCTTTTTCTCTAACTATGATGGAGTTGCCATTCATGTAAACATATTTATGATTGTGTTAGTTTGTGTGAATCCCACTGAGACAGTGAAAAAAATGTAATCACTATGGAAGACAGTTTCAACTGATTTCTCAAGAGTCCAAGGTATATTTTAATACATTAGAAATAACTGTCAGAATGGGATAACCTGAATATCATCCCATCCCATGGGACATTCATGGGGCTTTCTTTTATTCGAATTCACTCTGTAAGCAACTAAGCAAATGGACGGGTAATGCAAATACATCTTACAGTTTGCTAATAATTCTAGAAAAAATAATGCTTGCAGAAAAGAAATAATCTTGACACTGATGTTTAAATTTACAGAAAATAAATGCTTTCATAGATAGCTAATCATTTTTCTAAAATACTATATCTCTTTCTTATTACAATGTTTAGATTTTTCCTGTCTTGAACTCTCAACTATATAATCAACTTACAAAGTAGTCTGATTTATGAAGCATTTTTAAAATAATGTGAATATGACCTAATTTTATTATCAAATAGCTACATATAGTGTCCTACATAAGAAGAGTAGAATAAGTATTTAGAAATATTGACTCAGTAAATTATATATTTGCCTTGTATAATACATACCATACTTTAAAATATTAAAATACACAAATCAGGCCAGGCACTATTAACTCCCACTTATAATTTTAACTATTCAGGAAGCTGTGATCTGAGGACCATGGTTCAAAGCCAGCCTGAGCACAAAAGTCCTTGAGATTCTTAGCTGAAATTAAATACCAGAAAAACAGATATGTTATTGTGGCTCAAGTAGTGGAGCATTAGCCTTGAGCTGAAGAGCTCAGGGACAAAGCAAAGGCCCAGAATTCAAGCCCACACTGACCAAAATAAATAAATAAATAAATAAATAAATAAATAAATAAATAGCACAAATCACATGAAATAATAAAAACAATATATTGGGTTGGTAGTGTAGCCTACTGGTATGTCTAGCATGAATGGAGCCCAGAGTTCAATTTCTTGGTAGCATATAAACAAACAAAGCCAGAAGTCTTGTTGTCTCTTAAGTGATATAGCCTTAGCTTTGAGAAAGCTCAAAGCCAGTGCCCAAGCCTTGAATTCAAGCCACAGGACTGGCAAAACAAAAGAAAAAAGAAGAGAAGAAAAGAAAAGAAGAGAAATGTTGTTTAATAGGATGTGTGTAACTTAAAGAGAATAGAAATTGTATATGGAAAGTGGTGCTGTGGCTCAAGTGGTAGAGTAATACCCTTGAACTGAAGAGCTCAAGGACATTGCCCACATCCAGAGTTCAGGTCCCAAACTAACAAAAAAAATTTTTTTTAAAAAGAAATAATGTATTTTAAATAACATAATTAGCATTTTAATTAGACCAAGAAATTGCAAATTATAAAACATTTCTAATGTAATTATTATTCTTTCTAAAATTAACATATAATTCACCTCATTACTAAGAAATAACAAATTTTATTACATATAATGCTAAAAATTATGCCTGAGTTTCACAGTCTGTCCATTTATACAATGCATACTTGTTACACAGTATGGAGTTCATTGCAAGAAATTTATATCACACAATTCTTCATCTTCTAAATCTGTTGCTGGCTAATGGATTTTTAAAATTTGTGACATAGAATTAGAATTTGTTAGTCATTACACATTCTTTATTGAAGTAACTTTAATTTACATTTGTGTATTTCAATTGATATGAAATTGTATTTATTGCATACTGTGTAATGTTTTAATATATGAATACTTTGTGTAATATTAAAATCAAAGTCAGCATATCTCATAATATGTATCACTCCTTTGTACTAATTATACTTAAAACCCTAAATTCACTTAATTTCTATAATTATGTACAATAGAACACCTGGATGTATTTCTCCTCCTGAGTTATATCTTAGTAACTGGATGCAATTTGAAGTATCTTCCACAGATCCATGTGTTAAATACAAATTGACCACATGTGATATATATATATATATATATATATATATATATATATATATATATATATATGTTTTTACTCTACTTTACAGCAACTTAAATGAGGAAAAAAATATTGTGGCTCACTGTTCAGAAATTTCAAGTCCATGCTCATATGACTGAACTTTTGGGCCAGTGTCAGGCTCATAACTTCAGGAATGCCTCACTTCATGGCAGCTAGAAATCATTTTGAAATCGGTAGCCAAACCTCAACACAAAATGTTCTTAAAGGCAATTGCACAATGGCTTGCATCCTCCCACTATATCTCCTAAAGTTTCTACAACCTCCCAATCTAGTGCTACTAACAGGTTACCAATCTCCCAGAAGATAACCCTATGGGGAAAATTTCAGACTCAAAAGATGATATTTTGCTTGCAGCCTCCATAATCTCTAGACCATCTTCTAATTCAAAAGAATCCCTGAAATCATAACTTCTAATACTGTTCACAAGCCCAAATTTAAACTCTCTCTGTACAAAGGGCCAACACTTAGCTGTGAGCTCCTTTGAAACACAAAAGAAAATCTCCTGCATTAAATATACATCCGCAAAGAGTAAACACTATCATTACAAAATAAAATGCCATGACTAGGAAATTGTTTCTGTGTGATATATCTCAACATGGTAAGCCACCCAGGCACCTCAGAGATTATTTCAGCAATGATCAAATGTCACTGGCTACTGCTTGATTTGGTAGCAGATTCTATTTCCTTAGGGATCCATATCTAATAGATTGTTTATCCTTATAGTAGTACTATGTATACATTTTCTGAAGAATGTATCTTTGTATTTTCTAGTGACTGTGCTAGTTAATATTCCCATCAAGAATATACAAGAGTGTTCTGTCTCCACACCTTTATCAACACTTGTATTTTTTATTGTATTTTATTGTCAGGATAATGTATAGAGGGGTTACAGTTACATTCATCATGTAGTGGGTACATTATTTCTCGAAACTTGATAACACTTCTCGTGGTTTTTAGCCCTTTGTGTTTTTACTTTATCTTTTCTGATAAACGTTAAGGGATGTTGTGCCTTTTAAAATCAAAGTGTTTTCACCTGGTGAGGTGAGTCTTATTTATTGCAGGTATTTATGTCCTGTTGTATACAGTTTTCTAAATCTCCTCTCCATATATTGGATAGATCTACTTAAAACATCCTCATTCTGTTCAATCTCAAACACATAATAATCAAAGAATCCTTAGAAAAATAATCAGCACAATGAATAGGGTGCTTATTGGTAAAGAATTGGATGAACCTGGAAAAAATTTGGCTCAGTGAAGCAAGTCAAACCAAGAGAGACAAAAAATATATTTTTCCTTCATATTTAGAAAGTAAAATTAATTTATAAATCTACAACTATATTTATACATTATACAATATACAAGTTTGTATGCACTGTACATAAATATATTAATTGATGTGCAATATTTTCAAGAGAGAATTCAAATGGGGTAATTTCTTAACTCACTGTCCAACTAAATGAATCCTTGTAAACTGGTATTTGAAAGAGGGAAGGAGGGAGTTCAAGGAGATGAGAATAGATTAACAAAGAGAGGAAGTTTGGGAACATAGTAATAATATGAATGTGTACACTATAAAATTAAGATAACTGAAGGGAGAGATCAGGGTGCACTGTATTCATAAATTAATTTGTTGAATAGTAATTTCTTTATAGCTAATTAGTGATATTAAAATATAATTTAAAGGAGGTTTAGCACTATATAGACTAAAACCATTGACAAGAATAGCCATTGATCTGTAGTTACTGATCTGTAAATTTTCTGAGTTACATATTATGTTTATATTTGAAAAATATTCTTAGGGAAAATAAATGGCTTGCCCAAGGTTATACAATATATAAAACATAAAAATGTTTCCAGGTTTAGAGGCAGGTATCAATAATAATGAATTATATAGTCTATAACATGTCCTATCTGTTTTTCTTTTTGTACAATTTTTCCTTTTCATAATTTTTCTGACCTCTGAATATTTCTTTATCTTTTAGGATAAAACTTCAATGCAGAAAACTGATCTTTCTCTTGAATAGTTCTAGTCAAGAGACAAATTATAATGTGCACAAGTTTATTCTTAGGATGATATAGGTTTTACTGATATAAGATACTGCCACTTTGAATTGGGTCTCTCGAAGATCTGCTGATTGAAGCACAATAAGTGGTTTATTGATTTTTCCTCCTATTCTAGTCTTGGTTTTATCATAATAGTAATAGAACATTTTGTTCCTTTGGTCTTGACATTTCTCACTCAACATGATTTGCTCTAGATTCATCCACTTCCTTGTGAATGCCATTATTTTATCTTGTCTGTTGGCTATGTAGAATTCCATCATGTGTGTATACATGTATATATATATACATATATATATGTATATATATATACATATATGACATTTTCAGTATCCATTCATCTGCAGCAGGGCATCTGGATTGTTTCCATCACCTGGCTATTGTGAATAGTGCAGAGATGAACATAGCTGAGCAGGTGTCCTTATCGTATTCTGGGTTATGATATTCAGGATAGATGCCCAGGAGTAGAATGGCGGGATTGTAGGGAAGGTCAATTTTCAGTTCTTTAAGAAACCTCCACACTGCTTTCCAGAGTGGAGAGCAAGCTGAACTTGCTTTTAATTCCACCAGCAATACAGTAGGGTTCCTTTTTCTCCACAACTCCACAAGTATCTGTCATTGCCTGAGAAAAATTTTAGACATTCTTTTTGGGGTAAGGTGGTATCTTAGGACTGTTTTAATTTGCATTTCCTTTATGATCATGGATGATGAGAATTTTCTCATATGCTTTTCTGCCATTTTAATCTCTTCTTTTGATAATCTCTCTTCAATTCTCTTGCCCATTTAATGACTGGTTTGTTGGATTTGGGGGAGGATTAGTTTTTTGAGTTCCCTCTCAAAACTGGATATTAAGCATTTGTCTGATGTATTATTGGTAAATATCTTTTCCCAGTTGGTTGGCTGCCTTTCTACTTTAGTAGCTATGCTTTTATCTGTGCAGAAACTTTTTATTTTTAGGTAATCCCATTTATTGAGTCTCTCTCCGATCTGTTGTGAACCTGTGATTCTGTTCAGGAAGTGTTTGCCTGTGCCTATGACTTCCAGTGTCTCTCCAACTCTATCGTGTAGCAGTTTCAAGGCTTCTGGTCTGATATTGAGGTCTTTGATCCATTTGGAGTTAATGCTTGTGCATGGCAAAAGCTAGGGTCAATTTTCAGTTTCCTGCATGTGGCTGCTGCCCAGTTTTGCCAGCACAAATGATTGAATAGGCTGTGTTTGTTCCACTGTATATCTTTGGCTCCTTTGTCAAATACAAGTTGACTATAGGTCCTATTATGGTTCTATTACTGGATCTTCTATTCTGTTCCATTGATCTTCTGGTCTATTTTTGTGCCAATACCATGTTGGTTTTGTTATTATGGCTTTATAGTAGAGTTTGAAGTCTGGTTATGTATTGTTGGTGTACAAGAAGGCTACTGACTTCTGAAGGTTAATTTTGTATCTTGCCACTTTGCCAAAGTAGTTTATTAATTCTAGGAGTTTGGGAGTGGAGCTTACTCGGTCACTGAAATAGAGGATCGTGTCATCTGCGAATAGGGATAGTTTAATTTCTTCTTTCCTTATGTGGATCCCTTTGATGTCCTTCTCTTGCTTTATTGCTCTGGCTAAGGTTTCCAGCACTATATTGAAGAGAAGTGGAGAGAGTGGGCATCCCTGTCTAGTGCCTGATTTTAAGGTTAATGGTTCCAGTCTTTCCCCATTTAGTATAATACTGGCTATAGGATTTTCATATATGGCTTTAATTATTTTAAATTATTCCTATTATTTCAACATGAATGGATACTCTCACCAAATGACCGGTCAACTCAATAAAAGATAAGCAAAGACACCACTGACTTAAATGATGCCCTATCCCAGGTGAGCTTAACAGATAAACCCAGAGTCTTCCACTCAACAGCAAAAGTTTATACAGTTTTCTCAGCAGTACATGGAACATACTCCAAAATAGATTATACAATCGTTTATACAGAGAACTTAAGCAGATACAAGAGGACTGATATAATCCCATGAATTCTATCTGATCACAGTGGAATCAGACTAGTTCTGAACAACATAGTCAACTGTAAAAAAACAAAAACAAAAACAAAAACAACAACAAAAAAACATTCAAACATTTGGAAGCTGAACAACACACTGAATAACTCCTAGGTTACAGAACAAATCAAAGAAGAAATTCAATCTTTCTTGAATGTAATGACAATCAAGAGATAACAAAGGAACTTATGGGACACAGCAAAGGTAGTTCTCAGGGGCAAACTTATCACACTAGGAGCCCATATTAAAAAGACAGAAGAAGAGCATGAAATAACCTAAAGAAGAAATTGAAGCACATAGAGGAGCAAGAAAAAGTTAATTCTAAAACAACTAGAAGGACAGAAATAACAAAAATAAAATCAGATGGATCAGAGATTGAAATAAGATCTACTATACATACAATGAATAAATCAAAAAAGTTGGTTCTTTGAGTCAATAAAATTGACAGACCCCTGGAAAGACTAATCAAAAAAAGGAGAGGGAAGACTCAAATAAACCATATTAGAGACCCCACGGAAACAATAACGACCGATATTCAAGAAATTCATTCCATTATGAATAAGTACTACAGAGCCTATTTTCAAAGAGGAAAATCTAGTAGAAATAGATGAGTTCTTAAATAGATACAGGCTTCCAACATTAAAACAAGAAGAGGTAAACAATTTGAACAAACTAATTTCATACAATGAAATAGCAGAAGCAATCAGAGAAATGCCAACCAAAAAAAGCCCAGGTCCTGATGGTTTCACTGTGGAATTCTATATGACTTTTAAAGATGAAGTAACACCTATACTCTTAAAACTCTTCTGAGAAATAGCAACAGAAGGAGCAATACTAAACTCATTTTATGAAGCTAATATGACACTCATCCCCAAATCAGGGAAAGACCCAACAAAAGATGCGAACTACAGACCTATCTCTCTAATGAACACAGACATAAAACTCCTCAATAAAACACTTGCCAACAGAATCCAAAAACAAATTTTAAAAACTTATACACTGGGCTGGGAGTTTGGCCTAGTGGTTAAAGTGCTTGCCAAGCATGCATGAAGACCTGAGTTCGATTCCTTGGTACCACATGCATTGAAAAAAGCCGGAAGTGGTGCTGAGGCTCAAGTGGTAGAGCTCTAGCCTTGAGAAAGTCCAAGGACAGTGATCAGGCCATGAGCTCAAGCCCAGGACTGGCAAAAAAACAAAAACAAAAACAAAAACAAAAACAAAAACTAAAAAAACAACTTATACACTAAGTTCAAGTAGGCTTCATCCCGCAGATGCAAGGCTGGTTTAACATTAGCAAATCAATGAATGTAATACATCATATCAATAGGGCTAAGGATAAGAATCATATAATAATGTCTCTAGACGCAGAGAAGGCATTTGACAAAATACAACATCCATTCATGTTCATAGATTATTTTTAGTCATCACATAAGATTTCAGTAATTTCAAGGCTTCAGTTACTGGCAAGATATTTGACAATGAAATTTCATATTTTGAATGTTGGATGGAATCCTGTGAATGACAAAGCAATTCAAATAAAGTTTTATTTAATGAAATGTTTAGTTAGGGACTTTAGGCTTTTGATTAATTTCTAAATGCTTAGTCCTTATTTTCTATATTAATAATTTTAATAAATGTTTATCTGATTTTTTAAAAGTAATTTTATGTCTAGGCAACCTGGCCTGTAGTATAGCAGAGTCAGTAGATTAAATCTTTAAATTTCAGTGCCTCATTTAAAAAATATGAACAAACAGATATGTGAAGAACTATTGTTTGAAAAGTTAATAAGGGGTGGCAGTAAGAAAATGACCTCAGTAATCAAATGTATGATTACCAGATGCCAAAGGAAATTGCAATAATCCAGTTATGGTACTTTTGAGAACATTAGAAAACAATAAACAAATAAAAAGCAAGTCAAACACAAGTAAAGACGCTTTCAAGATGAACAGTGATATGCTAACACAGTTAAAATATCAAGTTGTAGAGTAGTCATCTGCCAATTTCAAATGTTTTCAGGAAGCACATTTATTGCTTAAATCAGACATAATATACTTTAATCTAAGCATTATAGATATTACTTTATATTTCAATGCAATTTTTCTTTTTATTTTTCATCTGTAAATGATATGTTGCATTTGTTTAATATCATTTCATCAAGCAGGAATGAGTCAATACTTCCAGGCCTCAATTTCTTCATATGTAAGTTTATTGAACATATGTAATTAAATATAATTCTGGTCTAGATTAACAAAGAACAGCATGTTAAAGACTGTTAATTTTATAACATGAATTTATGGTTTTAATTTTGAAACATATATTCTTTGAATGTTAATGTTTTTATGTTTGGAGTATATTATTTTGTCTGTTAGCATTCTCTGCATGCCTTCTAAGTGAATGTCTATTTTCATGTTGATTATTGTTATATTTAAACAACTTTTATAGAAATGGCTCTTGGTGCTTTTTATATTAAAAGTATTCATATTCTTAATTACTCGATGCTAAGTTAATTGAGATATTTTAGTGTTTGCAGGCTTGCTATTAAATTCAGATAACTTCTTTAAGGTAACTCAAGTACTAACTACTTTATTGTACCCCTACAGAGTTCTGTAAATTTCCTGCCAAACCAAATACTATGCAGCAAAGCCATACAAAAAAGGCAGCATTCAATTCAATGATACATTAAGTCTATTTGTAAAACATGTGACTTAGCTGGGTTCCATTGGCTTATGTGTATAATTCTAGCTAATCAGGAAATTGATAATGAGGACTGAAGTTCAAGTCCACCCTGGGCAGGAAAGTCAGTGAGAGTCTTATCTCAGTTTACCAAAGAAAAGCCTAAAGTAGATCAGTAGTTCAAGTGGCAATAGCATTGAAAAAAGCTAAGAGATAGCACCTAGACAGTGTAACACACACACACACAGACATCCTACTCCAAGAAAATTGAGACTTATATTGATATAATTTTCAAGCTCCATTTTAATTGTTACTGTAGATAGATAAATATACACATTCATACTATTTCCTGTCACATGTCTATTCCTCTAAATTATAACTCAGCAGCCAGTCTCACGCTAGAAATGCCCATCTTGAATATTTCTGATTTCCATTAAACTATGCAATTTCAGAAATGATTCATTAAATTATAAATGGAAGTTTAAAAGTGATGTATAAGGAATGTATCTCACATAAGCCTTTGGGACACATTAATTTTGCATTTATTAATGAACTAATTATCTCAGAATTAGAAGGCAACATATTTGAGGAAGGTTGCAGATGGGAATTTTTTTAATTAAAGAATTTATTAACATTGATTTTTACATCATATTTCAAATGACACATTTTACAAACAGGTATTCAAGAAGTGAATCTCTATACAATCACTGACACTTCGATTTGAGAACATAATCAAAATTAGGCTGAGGGTTTGTATGTCATAGATACATCATAGTCTATGTAATAACACATTATGTCTATTGAGTCATAAGTTTTTGTGACTATGTAGTTGTGTTTATATTTCCAATACTATGTCCATAGCACTGTGTATGAAACTTTTGAGACTTCGCTCTTGTACTGTTTGGATCTAATAGCCACATATGAAGGATACCATGTGCCTTTTGTTACTTTGGTCTTGACTTGTCTCACTCCACATGATTCACTCTAGATTCATCCACTTCCCTGCAATGCCATTATTTTATCTTGTCTATTGGTTATGTAGAATTCCATTTTTTGTGTATATATATATATATCACATTTTCTGTACCCATTCATCTATAGTAGGGCATCTGGATTGTTTTCATCACCTGGCTATTGTGTGTAGTGTAGAGATAAACATAGCTGAGCAGGTGTCCTTATCATATCTTGGGTTATGATGTTCAGGGTAGATGTCTATGAATGATATGGCGGGATCATAGGGAAGGTCAATTTTCAGTTCTTTAAGAAACCTCCATACTGCTTTCCAGAGTGGCTGAACTAGTTTACAATCCCATCAGCAGTGTAGTAGGATTCCTTTTTCTGAAGATGGGAATTTTTGATGAGAGGTAGATATAAAATACCATCAATGGCCTGTCCTGGCATGACAAAGGACTTGTGTAAATTCCACACTAAATACTGGTTTCTCAAAATCATGCAGGATCTAAACTTGGGTCCAATAGGCTTCTTTATCTATGGGACAGTCTTGTTGTGTTATAATCTATTAGGAAATGTTATTGAACTGCTTTTTTCTTCATTCATCATTAAGATATAGTTGAAAGCAATATGGTTGGTAGGTACTGCTGGTTATAGAACAAGAAATAAAGTCAATCATTAAAATCCAGCAGTTTGAATATTATTTTTAAATCAGCTGATGAAAAAATTACATTTTCCACATAGATGCTTAATCTGAAACAAGGGTTGCACTATACTCATTTTCACGTATACCTTTCCTCTTCCAGTGTTCCAAGAAGAAATTAAGTATTAATTTATAGAATCACTTTAAAAATAGTGGCTGTAACTATTATTAATCACATTGCAATGGTTGCTTAGTTGTTCTTTCACCTTTCCTTTTCATTCTTTTTTTCTAAATTTCTAATTCAATACTAAAATGTGGCCTAATCAGTAAAAAAAAAAAAAAAAAAAAAACTGGACAGAAGATTTGAGTATATATCATTGAAAATATGTGGGTTCTAAATTGGAGATTAAGAATATGTTTATTACTGAACAATAATGAAGACAGACAAATAAATATGTAAAAAATAATTTAGAATGGGTGCTTTGTCAAATATTGAAACAGATTTCACGCCACACACTGAGACAGAGCTTTTTTGTTTTCCCACGCTTGGAAAGGGCAAGGGCTCATGTGGGAAATAAAATATCCTAAGAGAAATTAAATATCAGTTAATATTAAATGTTGAGATGACAGAGGATGATTAATAAGAATTGAGCAATACGCTTTAAAATTTATATATATATATATATATATATATATCATGAATACCACTACTAGAGGCAAAACTACTTAAGGTACTCACACCTGTTATAAGTATAAAGTACTGAAATTATTCTAAGAAACTAGAGTAATGCTGAAAATAAAATAACTCTCTGAAATTGAAAATAAATGCATGTGGCATAATACCTTTATGCCATGTTGAAGACAATGTTGTCATTTACCTTTCAATTAGGAAATAAGAAATACCTTAACAAAATAATAGAATTTCCCAACCTGCATTTTAGATCCATCTTCTAGGTAGCTGAACTTTAGATTAGTCTTTGGATTTAGTCTTGGCATAGTGGTAACAAATTAGGTGATGCAAAGCAGTAAAGCTTTTGCTAAGACATTATGTATACAAAAACATTCTTATATCAAAAGCACTTTTACCCTATTGACACTTGGACCATTTACTAAAATTGCCATTGAAAATAATAGTAAGCATTTATTCTACTAATGCTCAAATACAGGCTAAATTCCATAATTGTGAACTTCTACTAATTGCTGTCTTTACTCATTATGGTCATAAATGGCTTCATTACACTCTATGTGCTGATTGCCTTGCAATATGAGGAAATTCTATAGCTATGATTTTGTGTCCAAAACATCATTTTTTCACATCAATAGTACTAACTGGAATTTCCAGCAATTGTAGAGTCACATAATTACCAAAATATGGCTCATTTTCCCCTTTTATTATAGGGGACTCAATTCTGTCCTTAATTATTCTTTCTTGTTTCAGGTTTGGAGGCTATGCAGTTGACCTTACGTGATTTCTGGAATAAATTTATTATCTTTCCAATGTAAAGCAAATTGTCATAATAATGATGTTGAAATGAGTGAATTTAACATTAAATAACAAGAAAAAATTCATGGACAAGCCAATAACATTAGACAACTAATAAATGTTTAATGAAAAATTACAAGCTTTTCTTTTATTGTTGAGGATGAAGTTGGAGATGTCAAATGGCATAAAATGCTATCATAATGAACACATTTTGTAAGTCAAATTGTGGGGGGTATGATTAAGGGCAATCTAGAGAAAGCAAATGATTCAGAGGGTGCACATTAACCCAAGGCTTCAGTACAAAAAACTCAATGAACTGAATAATCTCAAAATTTGAGATAGAACAGTATTTAAACCTACAAATATGTATATACATGTCCAAGTCAGTGACACTATCTATTTGAATGATGGGAAACATAGAGGTAGAGTGCTTGGGGAATTTGGAAAATGTAAGTAGTTAGGTCCTAATTCTCCGGGGAAAACTACAGATATTAAAATGAATTATAAATCTCATTCTGACTATCTTACTTCAAACTTATTTTTTCCAAGTGCCTACAGATAAGTTATAGAATTTAAAGTGATGCAACAAAAATTTCACAAAGCATACATAGGCATAAATAATGAATAATTATTTGGTATGGTATTATCTTTGTCATTTAAGATAGCTCCAAGCAGATGGACATATTTTAGTTAATCTGTGTGTTTTCATACTATAAATACAAGAGATAGAAAGTTCCTGGTATCTAGAAAGAACTCAATACATTTTCATGAACAAATACATAGGATAGTACTTACATGAATGAAATGGATGTAATCCATACAACTCTTCTTTTAGAAAACATAACCAATATAGGTATTTTCTCCTAGTTTATATATGAATGATTTCTTCATCAGTTAACTACATTTACATGTATTTGAAGGCCGATTGATAGTTCTGAGGCTTGAGCTCAGAGCCCTTTATCAACCTCACTGGGTTTTCTTGTTCACAGCTGGCATTCTACCACTTGAGTGAGGCCTTTCATCTTATGTTTTGCTGGTTAATTAGAGATAGAATTAAGTATAATTTCCAGGCCAGCTTAAACAGACACTCAGCCTCAGCCTCCTGAGTAGCTAGTATTACATATGTGAGTCACTTGCATTTGTTTAAACAATATAGGAAGTGATGACATTTCTTCCTGTGTTGATCACACAACCAGTTTTACCTTTGGAAAATATTTCATTATTTACATTATCATTATTGAGCTAATTGGTCCCAGTCTATACTTTCTTCCTACCTGGTTCATAAGAGAGCTATTGCTTTGGTGCCTCAGCAACTCTGCACAAACATCCAGATATGAGGAAATCGGTGCTGAAAATTTAGGTTCTTGGAGGACATATTTTCTTTATTATTTTATCTCTTTTTTTTTCATTTTATCTCTAATGAGAACCTAGTCAAAAAGATATCCTCAGTAATGACTGATGAAGGATTGAATAAAAATTGAGCCCTGACTTATTTACTACACACACAAAGTATTAATGAAAACCATAAAATTACTTTTCAAAAGTTTATTTTTTGGTATAAAGTAAACCTAAATGATTAAATTATTTAATGTTTAGTATTATAAGTATATTGTCCAGTACGGAGAGATGTACTTTTGAATGAGTTGAATTAACATTTGCACATATATGCACATAAGTGTAGCTGTTATAATTAGTTCTATATCAAACTGAAAGAAGTTTAGAAGAAATGTGTTATTAAAACACTTCAAAATAAAGCTTTAGCTTTATAATATTAAGGCTAAATTTTAATTTCTAATAAGTTGTATAATATAGGAAAGTAGTCTGTGTAGAGATGCATTTGAAATTGTCTGACCCTTTTATTTTCCATTTACATTTAGACCTACTTTAAAATTATCTGGTAGGTTTTGCCTTTAAGAGTGTTAATATTATAGTTGATTTTGATTTCTATATCAGACCTTAGTTTTTTCATAATGTGTATGCTATTGCTATCAAATATTAGCTCAAGCTATAAAGACACAGTCAAATAATTGCACTTATTTTTCCAATATTTTTCACTTCTTTAATTACATTAAAGTCATCCATGTATACACAATTCTGGTGGCAAAACATTGGAATTACATAATTTCAATGGAAAATTTCTTTGTTCCATTGTATAGAAATGTAATATCACACCTGCATGTGTTCAAAATGTTTTAGAATGACTTTATATGTGGTCAGTGTACCATTTCCCCAAAGTAATGAGGATTTCAAAATAAAGTATGTGACAGACTCTCTCTGCATAAATGTTACTACATTTGTAGGGTCTTATTTATGAACTGATTTCCTATTTCCTGAATAAAAACAAGAGGGGACAAAACCCAGACTTACTTGGAGACAAATGTGTTTAGTTAAAGTGATCATCACAGGCCAACACTACTCATAGCTCTGGTAATTACTTAGTTGTCATTTTCTTCACTCAGTGACCATTTCAAGGTATGTACAGTTCACAAATGTGCTTTCGTTTTTATTTGTATGTATACTCACACACTTGAAATGTCATTCAGAAAAAAATACTACCTGTTTAAAATTCCTATAATTATTTTGAAGCATAAAATATATCTACCTAAAAGAAACTCTGAGAGTGCCTACACCTTCACTAGGGGACATCTTTCCCCCAATGACAGGCATATCTGTCACAGGGTGAGATGATTTATCTCCTCTGATTTCATCCTGTAAAGACGTCCTATACAAGGTGAAGTGATAATTTTCCTCAAAGTTAACATGTCCAGTGTCTCATTTTTCATTCTAGTCCTTGTGAAATGACATCGAACACTAAATTGGAGACTAATTTTGGAGGTGAAGTTTGGCTGCCTGCCTATTTCTCTGGGAAAACAAGAAAATTATCTGTGCTTTGTAGTCATAAAAGTCATAGGACACCAGGATATGAATTTCTCTTTTTAACCCATACAGAAGAAGAGAAATGATGCATAACAGAGAATGCTGCAAATGTTTACATGAAATAGCCAACAAATAAATTTAGTAGGCCAAAGTGTAAAAAAAAAAACAATTGTGTATGATTTCAGACAGAAAATTATTTCATAATATTATGTTATTTTAATCTACTAGTTTGTAACTATGGTCTTAGTACAGAACATAGATTTAGTGTTTATATTTGAAATTACCTGTTTTATAACATAAACAGATGTCAGTAATATATGTCTAAATAGAAAACATCATGTGCCTGGTAAACATGATTTTGTCCTTTGTAATTAAGAATGTTATTCTAGCAGAAGAGGGTGACAGTGAGGAAACATCTAAAAATAAAAAGTCATCATGGTAAAGATCTCCCATTCTCCTGGATTGAAAGGATTAACATCTTGAAAATAGCAACACTGCCAAAGACCATCTACTCTAAAATTCAGTGCCATACCCATCAATATCCCAATGTCATTTTTTAGTAAAATAGAGGAAGCAATCCAAAAATTCATATAGAATAACAAAAGATCCTGTATAGAAAAAACTATCTGTAGCAGAAAGTACAGTGATGGAGGAATATCAATACCAAACATAAAGAGCAATAGTAGTCAAAACAACTTGTTACTGGCACAAGAAGAAGCCTGATGACCGATGGAATAGAACTGAAGATACAGAAATTAACTCGCAGACCTATGGTCACCTAACTTTGATAAGGGAGCCAAAAAAATGGAGGGGAGGAGGCCAGCCTCTTCAACAAATGGTGCTGGCAGAATTGGTTAAGCATCTGTAGTTGGACCTTTGTCATCCTGCACCAGAATTGATTCCAAATGGATCAAAGACCTTGAGTTAAAAGTAGATTCCCTGCTAACTTTACAAGAAAGAATGGGAGATACACTAGGACTCCTTGGCACAGGTCAAAAATTTCTCAATAAAGGACCAGAAATACAAGAAATCAAAGAAGGACAAATGGGACAACATTAAATTGCAGAGTTTCTTTCTGACTAGGAGTATAGATAGGAAGATAAATCGAAAGCCTACGAAGTGAGAGAAGATCTTCACTAATCATACAACAGACAAGGTTCTCATATCTAAAATATACCTACAGCTCAAAAACTTGAATCTCTCAATTCATATCATCAAATAATAACCATCCCATTTAAGGTGGGGCAAAGCTTGGTTATCTCATATTGTTACAGTATCTTACCTAGTTATCTGATTATATTGTATATATGTACATTTGTTTATCCAAAATAGGATAGGGAAGGGGGAAAACAAGATGATTGGGAGGGGCTGGGGGAGAGAAATAGGGACAAAAACATGAGAAGGGGTAGCAATGTCTGTGAAGCAATGAACCTTCTATCTGGAGAATATAATGTAATCCTGCTATTAATTACAATAAAATGTATTTTAAAAAAGTGGGGTAAAGGCTTAAAGACAGACTTCTTTTTTTTTCTTTTTTTAAATCTATTTTTATTGTAATTAATAGAAGGGTTACAAGATATTTGCCAGATAGAAGGTGCATTAATTCACATACATTGATACCTTTTCACATGTCTTCGTCCCGATTTCCCTCCCCCCCACCCTCACCCTCATTTTGTTTTCCCCATTCCCTATCCAATTTCAAATAACCAAATACAAATATATCCAATATATCAGTTAACAAAGTGAGATACTGTAACAATATGAGATAACCAAGGGACAGCAAAAGAGATGAGAGATAACATAGTATATTAAGGACAACAATCATTCATTATATGGCTTTTGTTTCTATATCCTGGAGGTCCTTTGATTTAGCGTCATACTATGTGGCCTTATGTATCAAGGTTTTGCTGTATTGCAAATCACTGCTAGGAGAGCCCAATGTTTCTACTGATTATGACAAATGAGGGAAACCATTGAGCCAAAGTTCCTTTGAGTCTGGCTTACTTCACTTAATATGATTTTTTCGATGTCCATTTCCTAACAAATGGGGCAATGTCATTCTTTCTGAGAGCAGCATAGAATTCCATTGTGTTCAAATACCACAGCTTGTTGATCCACTCATCAACTGAGGGACATTGGGGTTGGTTCCATATCTTTGCTATGGTAATAGTGTGCAATGAACATCCTGTGCAAGTGGATTTAGTATATCCTTGTTTTTGGACAATTGGGTAAATGCCAAGTAGTGAAATTGCTGGATCATAGGGGAGATCTATGTTTAGTCTTTTGAGGAACTGCCATATTGCTTTCCATAGTGGTTGAACAAGTTTGCACTCCCAGTATAGTAGTGATCGCTCCTGGTCACATCCCCTGCAGCATCTGTTGCTTTTAGTTTTCTTGATCATGGCCATTCTAACTGGAGTGAGGTGGAATCTTAGAGTTGTTTTGATTTTTTTTTACTTTTATGACCAGAGACGTTGAGCATTTCTTCATGTGTCTACAGGCCATTTTCGTTTATTCTTCAGAGAGGACTCTCTTTAAGTCTTTGGCACATTTTTTCATGGGATGGATGGTTGTGACTTTGGAGATTAATTTTGGAGTGATTCAAATTTTTGAGGTGATTATATATTTTAGATATGAGGCTTTTGTCCGTTGTATGGTTGGTGAAGATCTTCTCCCACTCTGTAGGCTTCTTAATTAATTTACTAGCTATGTACTTTGCCATACAAAACCTCTGCAGTTTAACGCAGTCCCACTTATCCAGCCTTTCTCTGATTTGTTGTGATTCTTGGTCCTAAATAAGAAAGTTTCAACCTGTGCCAAGGAGGCCTACTGTATGTTCCTTCTTGTAAAGTTTTCAGTGTGTCAGCTTTTACCTCGAAGTCTTTGATCCATTTGGAGTTAATTCTGGAGCAGGGTGACAAAGACGGATGCAACTTATTTTTCTGCAGGTACTTAACCAGTTCTACCAGCTCCACTTGTTGAAGAAGCTATCTTTCTTCCATTCTATTTTTTTGGCTCCCTTGTCAAAGATTAGGTGGCCATAGGTCTGTGGTTTAATATCTGGGTCCTCAGTTCTATTCCATTTGACTTCAGGCCTGTTCTTGTGCCAGTACCAAGCTGTTTTGATAATTATAGCTCTGTAATAGTCTAAAGTTTGGTATTGCAATTCCTCCTGTGCTGTTCTTTCTGCTAAGAAGTGTTTTTGCTATAAGGGGTCTTTTATTATTCCATATGAAATTTTGGATTGCCTCTTCTATTTCATTAAAGAATGACATTGAGTTATTGATGGGTATTGTGTTGAATTTGTAGATAGCCCTTGGCAAGATTGTCATTTTCATGATGTTGAATCTTCCAATCCAGGAGCATGGGAGGTAAGCCAGACTAAAAGAAAGACAGGCTCAATGGTTTCCCTCATTTGTCATAATCAGTAGAAAACTTGGTCTCTCCTAGCAGAGATTTGCAAAAGAGGAAAACCTAGATACATAGGCCATATAGTAGGACTCTAAATGAAAGCACCTATAGGATATAGAAACAAAAGCCATATAATGAGTCATTGTTTTCCATAACATACTATGTTATCTCTCATCACTTTTACTATCCCTTGATTATCTCCTATTGTTACAGTATCTTACTTTGTTATCTGATATATTGGATATATTTGTATTTGGTTATTTGAAATTGGATAGGGAAGGGGGGAAAACAAGATGAGTGGTGGGGGGGGGAGTGAAATTGAACCAAGACATGAGAAAGGGTATCAATGTATGTGAATTAATGTACCTTCTATCTGGCAAATATAATGTAGCCCTTCTATGAAAAAATGCTATTAAATGTAAAAAAAAAGTCCTTTATATTCTTAGTCAAGGTAATTGCTAGGTACTTTATTTTCTTTTAGGCTATTGCAAAAGGAGTTGCTTTCCTGAGTTTTGCCCCATTCCTCTCACTGTTGGTGTAGAGGAAGGCAGTTGATTTTTGAGGGTTAATTTTATACCCACGTACCTTTCCAAAGTTTTGAATCAGCTCAAGGAGTTTGGGTTTAGAGTCTATAGGGTTCTTTAAATACAGAATCATGTCATCTGCAAAGAGGGAAATTTCACTTCATCTGTCCCTATTTGGATCCCCTTTATGTTCCTTCTTGCCTTATTTCTCTGGCTAGGAAATCTATTACTATGTTAAAGAGAAGCACAGAGAGAGTGAGAATCCTTGTCTCATTCCTGATTTTAGAGGGAATGGCTTTAGATTTTCGCCATTAGGTATAATACTAGCTGTGGGTTTGTCATAGCCTTTATTATACTGAGGAATGTTCCATGGATTCCTAGTTTCTCCAGAGCTTTTAACATAAAGGGGTGTTGGATGTTGTCAAAGGCCTTTTCTGCATCTTTTGGGACAATCATGTGATTTTTGTCCTTGCTTCTGTTGATGTGTTGAATTATATTAATTGATTTGTGTATGTGGAACCAGCTTTGCCTCCCTGTGATGAATCCTGTTTGATCATAGTGTATAATTTTTTTGATGAGTTGTTGTAGACGGTTGGCCAGTATTTTGTTGAGAAGTTTTGCATCGATGTTCATCAAAGAAACAGGTCTATAGTTCTCTTTCTTTGATGAATCTCTGTCTGGTTTGGAAATGAGGGTTATACTGGCTTCATAGAATGAGTTTGGTAAAAAGCCTTCATTTTCAATTTCGTTGAAGAGCTTGAGGAGTATTGGTGTGAGCTCTGCTTTGAAGACTTTAGTTCAGTTATCCTTACACGATACCTTTTCTTCATTACTATAATAATTTTACACTTCTGCGTTATTCTTTTCCTACCTCCCTAGTCATCTTTCACATTACTTTTCTATCTCTGGTCCTCCGTTCACCCTTCAACTCTTATAATGCATGGATCTACATTTCATGTTTATTAAGCAATGCTGTGTATCTAGGTGTTCAATTATTCTCTAGGTCCAGAGGATCTTAAATACAATAGAGATTGAATTGAGGGGCTTATTGTTTTGGTCATAAAGTGGTCATCTCTGGTTGTATTAGATTTGTATGTAAGTGCAGAAAACGAAAGAGTGATATTACCAATCTAAAAGAGCAAACATGTATTGTCAGGCACCTAAAAAGGTCTAGGTTGGTTATATCTGAAAAATTATAATCTTTTGTAGTAGTAATTTTGCTCCCATTTTCAAATGGGCAGAACAAGAAACTCAAGAAAAATGTCAAATCAAGGAATAGCATCTCCCATCCAACATAAACAGGCAATGGAGCAGTCAGTGGTAAATCTAGAGGAGAGCCTTCCAAGTGCTATACAAATGCAATTGATAATCATTAATGAAAAGTGTGAAAACATAAAGAAAGAAATAAGGGAGGAAGCCACAGCTCAACAAGAGGAAACCATAAACAAGGTGATATGTGAAAAAGGGGAAGCCATAAAGGAGGCCATAATAAAGGTTTTTCAAAGAAAAATGGATGAATTCATAGAATCCACACACAAAAAGGTGACCGAACTACAACAAATATCCAAAGAGAATAAAGCTGCTGAGCTAACCACTCAAATGGAAATCAGGAGGTAAAGCAATCCATACATGATGTAAAACAAGAGATGCAAGGCATCAAAAATGAGCAGTTAGAAGCAAGGGAGCTGAAGAATAAAGTAGAAAGCTTAGATAGCAGGTTAGACAATGCAGAAGAGAGAATTTCTGGGCTTGAAGATAATTTAATTGTTATAGAGAAAGAACAGAAATTGAGTCAATTCAAATCTAGGAAATATGAGAAAATGCTACAGAAGGTCCAAGATACAATTAGGAAGCCCAATTTAAGGCTAATTGATATTGAGGAGGGTCTGGAGAAAGAGGTCAATGATATTGGAAATATACTTCAGGGAATCATCTCAAAGAACTTCCCAAAGATCCCAAAGGGCAGGCCCATGCAGATACAAGAAGCTTTTAGAACCCCAAACAGACCCGACCGGAAAAGGAAATCCCACCGCCACATTTTAATTTGAAGTGGATCAATAGAGACCAAAGATAGACTCCTAAAAGCAGCCATGGAGAAGAGAACAACCACCTATAAATCATAATAACCCCAGATTTCTCAGCAGAGGCCATGCAAGCAAGAAGAGAGTTGAAGGATATATGTCATGCCCTGAAGTCAAATAACTACCAACCAAGAATACTGTGCCCAGCTAAGCTCTTATTCATAACTGAGGGAACAGTAAAAACATTCTATTCCAGGGAAAAGCTGCAACATTATGTAGCAACAAAACCAACATTAGAGAAAATTCTCAAAGATGTTCTACACATAGAAAACCAAAATAAATGCAATATAGGGAAAGAAATAGCACCTAAAATTCACACCATCTAAGTATCACAAAAACTATCAAGACACAGGCCCTAATGAAAGCTTGTAAAAATGGCAGGAACTAATAAATATTTCTCAATCCTGAGAAATATCAATGGACTTAACTCTCCAATTAAATGACATAGACTATCTAGTTGGATCAAAAAGCAAGATCCATCATTCTTCATGTGTCTTCAAGAGACACATCTTACCCCCCAAAACAAACATTTTTTGAAAGTGAGAGGTTGGAAGAAAGTATATCAAGCTAACGGCCCCCATAAACAGGCCGGAGTTGCCATCCTCATATCAGATAAAATAGACTTCAAACAAACTTACTGAGAAAAGATAAAGAAGGTTACTACATACTACTAAAGGGATCATTCCTCCAGGAGGACATAACCATCCTAAATATCCTAAATATCTAATCCCGGAGCTCCGAACTTCATCAAGCAAACTATTTTCACTGAAACCATACATAAGTCGAAACACACTGATTGTTGGTAACTTTAACACACCACTCTCACCTATGGAGAGATCAACAAGGCAAAAACTGAACAGAGAAACCTTAGATTTCAACAACTGTATGGAGCAACTAGATCTAACAGACATCTGCAGAATATTCCACCCAGCAACAAGACAGACTTCTTTAAATAGGAAGTAAAAATGCCCAATGAAAAAATCTTCCACATATCTGGCCATAAAAGAAACACAACTCAAAACAACTTTCATAATCCACTTTACTCCAATTAGAATGGCCATAATCAAGAAATCTAGTAAAAATCTGTTGCTGGCATGTGTTTGTTCCACTGTACATCTTTGGCTCCTTTGTCAAATACAAGTTGACTATAGGTATGTGGTTCTATTTCTGAGTCTTCTGTTCTGTTCCACTGATCTTCTGGTCTGTTCTTGTGCCAATACCAAGCAGTTTTTCTTGTTATGTCACTATAGTAGAGATTGAAGTCTGGTATTGTAATACCACCTGCATTGCTCTTTTTGCCTACAATTGTTTGGGCTATTCTAGGTCTTTTCTTGTTCCATATGAACCTTTGGATTCTATCTTCTATTTCCATAAAGAATGTCTTTGGGATTTTGTTGGTGATTGCATTGAATTTGTATATCAATTTTGGCAGTATGGTCATTTTCACTATGTTGGTTCTCCCTAGCCATGAGCATGGGATGACTTTCCATTTCCTAGTGTCCTCTTTAATTTCTTTCATTAGGCTTTTATACTTTTCATTGAATAATTCCTTTACATCTTTGGTTAAGTATATTCCTAAGTATTTTATTCTCTTGGAGGCTATTGCATATGGGATCCTTTTCTTGATTTGGCCTTCTGTTTGTGTATTATTGGTGTACAAGAAGGCTACTGACTTCTGAAGGTTAATTTTGTATCCTGCCACTTTGCTAAAGTAGTTTATTAATTCTAGGAGTTTGGGAGTGGAATTTGTTGGGTCACTCAAGTAGAGGATCATGTCATCTGCAAATAGGGATATTTTAATTCTTCTTTCCTTGTGAATCCCTTTGATGTCCTTTTCTTGCCTTATTGCTCTGGCTAAGGGTTCCAGCAATATATTGAAGAGAAGTGGAGAGAGTGGGCATCCCTGTCTAGTTCCTGATTTTAAGGTGAATGGTTCCAGTCTTTCACCATTTAGTATAATATTCAATTATTGGTGCTGGCAAAACTGAGCAGCCACATGCAGAAAAATAAAAATTGACCATAGCCTTTAGCCATGCACAAGCATTAACTCAAAATGGATCACAGATGTTAATGTCAGACCGGAAACCGTGAAACTGCTACAAGATAAAGTAGGAGAAACAGTGAAACTCATAGGCACAAGCAAAAGATTCCTGAACAGAATCCCAGGGTCACAACAGATTGGAGAGTGACTCGATAAATGGGACTACCTAAAAATAAAAAGTTTCTGTATATATAAAAACATAGTTACAAAAGTAGAGATAGCCAACCAACTGGGAAAAGATATTCACCAACAATACATCTGACAAATGCTTAATATCCAGTATCTACAGGGAACTCTAGAAACGAATCCCCCCAAACCCAATAAACCATTCACTAAATGGGCAAGGGAACTAAAGAGTGACTTATCAGAAGAAGAGATTAAAATGGCAGAAAAGCATATGAGAAAATGTTCATCATCCATGGTCATAAAAGAAATGCAAATAAAAACAACCCTAAGATACCACCTTACCCCAACAAGATTGTCCAAGATTTTGAACTCAGACAATGACAGTTGCTGGCGAGGTTGTGGAGAAAAGGAACCCTACTACACTGCTGGTGGGAATGTAAACTAGTGCAGCCACTCTGGAAAACAGTGTGGAGGTTTCTTAAAGAACTGAAAATTGACGTTCCCTACGATCCCACCATACCTCTTCTGGGCATCTATCCTGAACATCATGACCCAAGATATGATAAGGACACCTGCTCAGCTATGTTCATCTCTACACTATTCACAATAGCCAGGCGATGGAAACAATCCAGATGCCCTACTGCAGACGAATGGACACAGAAAATGTGGTATATATACACAATGGAATTCTTCATAGCCAACAGACAAGATAAAATAATGGCATTCACAGGGAAGTAAATGAATTTAGAGCGAATCATGTTGAGTGAGACAAGTCAAGACCTAAGGAACAAAAGGCACAGGGTATCCTTACTATGTGGCTATTAAATCCAAAGAGTACAAGAGCAGGGACTCAATAACTGCATACCCAATGCTTTGGACATGGTAATGGAAATATAAACATAACTATATAGACATAAAAAACTATGACTCTATAGACATAATGTTTTACTTCATAAATTAATGTTTCTATTACATACAAACCCTTAGCCTAATTTTGATTAAGTTCTAAATACTAAGTCCCAGTGATTGTAAATAGAGATTCCCTCCTTGAACACTTGTTTGTTAAACTTGTCATTTAAAATATGATGTAAAAATCAATGTTAATAAATTCTTTAATAAAAAAAGAGGACCTGCCCTATAAAAAGAAATCTGTTGCTGGCAGAGACCTGGCCAATAGGAAACGTTTCCTCTCTGTTGGTGGGAATATAAACTTGTTCAACTCCTATGGAAAGCAGTATGGCATTTTGTCAAAGACTAAACACAGAGATCCCCTATGACTCCACAATCCCACTCGTGGTAATTTTCTTAAATGTCCAGAAACAAGGCCATACTCATCCAACCAGCACAGCAATGTTTATTTCAGCATTATTTGACATTGCTATGGAGTCAACCAAGATGCCTCTCAGTAGATGAAAGTGAAATATTTAGTTCTCCAACTATTACTGTTATTCTATATTTCTGTATTTAATTTTGTTACTTTTATCTTTAAGTATATTGAGTAACCATTTTTGATACATGTGTTTATTTTTGATAATATTCATAGCTTTTTCTATTGATCCATTTAACAAAATATAGTACACCATATTGTCTCTAGTGATATTTTTCTTAAAATTTAATTTGATTTATATTAGCATAAATTTACACTTTTGGACATTACATGTTATTGCATTGTGGTTTCTAAAAATGTAATTAGAATCTTAATGTAAAAAGTTCCTTAGAGTAATCCAAATTATTTTTAATTGAATACAAAAAATACAAGTTTCTGCCACTGTAATATGTACCTTCTCTTGTGTTTTGTGCTATTATGACAATACAAATTAAATGTATGCACACCATAGAAAGAACAAAGATACAATTATTTCCTTATATTTGTGCCTTTTAAATTAAGTTACAGTATGAAATAACATAAAACAATATACATTTTTTGTGTTGACATATGTGGGTGTCTTCATCATTGCTATTTATTTATTCATGTGCCTTTGAATTATCAATCAGTACACTTTCATTTCTACTTGAGAAGAACTAGAACTGCTAATAACTACTTTTCTCAGTTTTATTTAACTAGAAAATGTTGTCACTTCACCTTTATTTTTAAGGATTATATTTGCTGAGTATGTTGATTAACCCTCTTTTGTCCTATGTGTTTGCTTTTATTTTCCCAGCACTTCAAGTATCATGTCCAATCAGTTTCTCTTGTCTTCATAAACAGTAAGCAGTCAGCTGACAAACATGTTTTGAGAATTCTTTGTAAATGCTGAATGGAAGCTCTCTTGCTGCTTTCAAATTATCTCTTCATATTTAATATTTTGTGTCTTGGATTTGTCTGGCTCAGGATTATCGAAATGTATCCAAATGTACTTGGGTGTGTAGTTTATAAATATTCTTCTTTGAATAAATATTTATACACCTTCCTTTTCTTCCTTTCTCTCTTAGATACTTTTTTATTTTTCTTTCTCCTACCTTCCTTCTTTCCTTCCCTCTCTGGCTGCTGCCCTTTTGCCCTCTCTCCCTCCCTCCCTCCCTTCCTCCCTCCCTCCCTCCCTCCCTCCCTCCCTCCCTCCCTTCCTTCCTTCCTTCCTTCCTTCCTTCCTTCCTTCCTTCCTTCCTTCCTTCCTTCCTTTCCTCCTTCCTTCCTCTCTTCCCTCTTCTCTCAACTTTCTGAGCTCCCAAAATATGTCCAGGCATTTAAGCTGTTCTTTGAGAATTTCATTCCTAGATATACCTTTCACAATTTTGACTAGACTTTCATATCCCACATTGTTATTTAGGTATATGGTGGGGGGAGACATTTTTTAAATGTGAGTGGTTACTTTAACTTCCTTGGACCAAAGATTTTTTTCCCTTATTAAGAAAGGTCTATATTAGGGTAAACAACCAGTGTTACTTACTGTGTTCTTCAATAAAAATATATCTGTGTTTGATATATTCTCAACTGTGAAGCTGCTGATGCCATCTTTTTTTCCTCCTCCTTTCTTTTTTCTTTTCATTTCTTTTTTCTTTTTTCTTTTTTTTTTTGGTTACGAGATTTGAACTCAGCTCAACTCAAGGCCTGTGCATCCTGACCTTGAGCTCTTTTGCTAAAGGCTAGTGCTCTACCAGTTTGCATACAATACTACAAACTGTGGGCTAGGGACTAAAAGTGAGACTTCTCAGAAAAGGAAATAAGAATGGCAAATAGACAAATGAAGAAATGCCCAACATCTCTAGCCATAAAAGAAGTGAAAATCAAAACAACCTTGAGATTCCACCTTACCCCAATTAGAATGGCCATTATCAAGAAATCTAGTAAAAGCAGATGCTGGCAGGGATGTGGCCAGGAGGGATCATTACTACACTGTTGTTGGGAGTGTCACCCTCTTCAACTACTCTGGAAAACAGTATGGAGGTTCCTCAAAAGACTAAGCATAGAGTTCCCCTATGACCCAGCAAACCCACTCCTCTCAAATCCTTCCTCAATATGGATTTTGTCCTGTCTGAATATTCTTATTATCAATTTTAAGTTTTGAATTTTTTTCCTGTTTTCAATGTGTCAGAGTCACTCATATATGCATATTATATTATTCTCAATCTCTTATAAATGAGTACAGTTGAAGAAATGCAACTAAAACAGCCTCCGGAGCATATAGGCGATTACAGGTGTGAGCCAGTGCAACCTTCCTCTGTGGACATATTAAAAAATTCCTGGCAAGTGAAGACAAAAAATAAATTATAAAACAACAGTTAAACTTCAGTGCTATAACATCCCATGGCTCTTTAATTCTAGCCTGATGTTTGTAGGGAGTTTTCCTGGCTTATTCTTTTTTAGATAGAATCTTACAGCAGACTATTTGATAGCTTTTTATTTTTTGCCAGTCCTGGGTCCTGAGCACTGTCCTTGGACTTTCTCAAGGCTAGAGCTGTACCACTTGAGCCACAACACCACTGTGTATGTGGTACAGAGGAATTGAACCCTGGTCTTCATGCATACAAGGCAAGCATTCTACCACTAGGCCAAAATTCTGGCCCAATTTGATAGTTTTTAAAAGGTTGTTTTTTTTTTAAATAATGGGCCAGATCTGTAAATTATTTTATTCCTTAGAATAAAATATTTACTTTCATGTATGTGTATGAAAAATTCATATTACACTATCAGTTATTTGGAATTAAAAATACTTCGATTACTGTATGTCTCAAATTCGATAAAGACATTTACAAAATTATTTTCCAAAGTACACTTTTACAAACAAATAACTACTGTGGGATTTTTGGAGAATCTTATGTAAGTTCAGTTTATATGAAAGAACCAAAGATAAAGGACAATAAGCCATGCAATGGACTACAGTATTCATTAAATTTATAATTTAATTATGGAGTACAAGAAATCTTTCTTCCCTTAAACATAAGGATTAAAAAAATAAACCCACAGACCAGGGCCAGGAGTTTGGCCTAGTGGTAGAATGCTCACCTAGCATGCATGAAGAACCGGGTTCGATTCCTCGGTACTACATACATAGAAAAAAGCCGGAAGTGGTGCTGAGGCTCAAGTGGTAGAGCTCTAGCTTTGAGAAAGTCCAAGGACGGGGCACATGCCCTGAGCTCAACTTGAGCCCAGGACTGCAAAAATAAACAAAAAAACCAAAAAGACAACACAGACCAAATGTTTGCTTAATAAAACAAATTAATAGGTGTCCGAATTAGAGTACTTTGAAAATGATAGTGTGTTGGATTCTATTGCATTTTCTGCTTTCTTCAACTTAATATAATTTTTAATATTTTTATTCTTAGGGTGATAATAGGGGGTTAGAGTTACATTTATAAGCTAGTGAGTAAATTACTTCTTGGACATTGTTACCCCTTCCCATATTTTCCTCCCACTTTCCTTCCCCTCACCCCCTTCAATTACTATCATTTTTATGAAATGGCAATTCAGCTGATGTGAAAGAGTGATAACAGTAAAGGCTTTATAAAGTTTATGTTCATATTATGTTTTTCATCTACAAGTAGGTTCTAATAGCAGGGAGATACAGCCCATGTAATGCACCCGGGCTATAAGAGAATTTCTTATATGACACACACTTTTGAAATTTAGACACCTTAGACTTCTATTGATAGAAGTGACTCTTAAGAGTATTTACAAAATACCAGAAGAAATAATACCAATATCTTACCTCCAGCCTGTTGTCTGCACCTTCCATATATTATATTCTTTCATTACAAGTGTATGTGCCTGTGGTGCTCGACACCATCAAAGGTATAATAAGTACATACACACACACACACACACGTAACTCTGAAATGTTTTTCATATCATTAAGATTTCACTGTTTAACAATACTTGCAGGTAAACAATGATCCCATATCCTTCCGCAGTATGGATTTTGTCCTATCTGAATATTCTTATTATTAACTACAAGCTTTTGAAATTTTTTTCTGTTTTCAATGTGTCATATTCACTCATATATTCATTTTATGTTCTCAATCTCTTATCTGATTATTTGCCCTATGTAGTAGTAACTCAGGTAGAATTTAAACCTGATACTGCACAACATCCCTAAAATACCTCTTAAAACCCCTTGTGCATATTTTCAGCTCTCTCACCGCCATCCACAGGCTCATTCATCTTGTGTCATTCATAGAAGATTTTAGGATTGCTGGTTGTCATGAAGCCTAACAATTGCCTTAAATAATAATTATTCAAATAGTATGCAGATTATTCATTCAAGATGTCTGTTATTCCGTATTTTATCTCCAGTGTTTTAATAAGCATAATTTTCAACTTACTCATCGGTTTCCACATTCTTACACTTTTTATTACTAATACCATTATTATCAATAATCTCGGGTTAAATATTCTACTATACAGCACCAATTTTTCCGTTGTCTTTATGGTTCCACTTTTAATGTTTTGCATTTCTTCAACTGTACTCATTTATAAGCCAAATCACTACTTCTCTTAATTGTTTTTAAAGTTATTCATTTAAATAGCACATTTTCTCTTTCTTTAGTTTTGTTTTCTCCCTTTCTTCCTTCTTCCTTCCTTCCTTCCTTTCTTTCTTTCTTCTCTTCTTTTCTCTCTTTCTTTTCTTCTTTCTTTCTTTTCTTCTTTCTCTTTTTCTTCTTTCTCTTTTTCTTTCATTGTCTTCCTTTTTTCTCTTTCTTTCCTTCATTCTATTCTTTCCTTCTTTTCTTTTTCCTTTTTCTCCTTCCTTCCTTCCTTCCTTCCTTCCTTCCTTCCTTCCTTCCTTCCTTCCCTTGTTTGGTTTTTACTGGGATTAACCACCAGACCATGTATTCCTGCTTCTCCTTCTCTACTCATGAATATCACTGTATTACTTGAGTCATGGCTCCACTTCTGCTTCTTCACTGATAAATTGTAGATGATAATATTATAGATAATAATATAGATAATAATTTTATGAACTGTTCTTCTTGGGCTGGCTTTGAACTGTGATCTTAAGACCTCAGCTGCCTAAGTAATTAGGAGCCCTGGAGTTTTTCTTTAGCTAGATTATAAACATCTACACATCCCCACAGTATAGTGAGACTTTTAGTGCTTTGTTTTCTCTCTGTATTTTTGGCCTGGTGCTTGAACTGAGGACCTATCATCTGTCACAAAGCTTTGTCATGTGAGAAGGCTTTGAACCATGATCCTCAGATCTTAGCTTTCAGAGTAGGTATGATTATAGGTATGAGCCACCAACACCTAGCATGGGTTTAACTTCCTATTTAATCTTGCCCCTACTATGGTATGCAAATATTATATCAATATTCTTTAGTATTTGTATTTAAAAGTGCCATCAAATGCTCCTCCATAAAACATATAAACATCACATTTTTACATTGTGCTCATTTTATGCACACATGGGGCTTGAACTCTGGGGTTGGATGCAGTACCTGAGATCTTCAGCACAAGGCTAGCACACCAGCATTTCAGCCACAGTGCCACTTCAGGTTTTCTGGTTGATAACTGGAGATAAGTGTCTCCTGGACATTTTGTACCCAGGCTGGCTTTGAATCACAACCACTATCCTCAGTTTTCAGCCTTCTGAGTATCTAGGATTATAGGCATGAGCCACCAGCATCCAGCTCATGCACACAATATTGTGCTTTGTTTCTCAGTAGAAAAAAAATCATTTTATGTACTGTGTAGCTTTTCATCTTCTTTTATCATTGTGATATCCTGTTGCCACAAAGAGTAACTGGAATGTGTTAATTGTAATTGGAATGAATTATTTTATTTTTTCTTAGTGACTCAATTATTATGCTGATACTGTGCTTGATAATGGGATTGAAACAACTTAGTTACACTAGAATTATGAAAGGGCAAACCATACAAAGTACTGAACTTTACAGAATTAAACATTCTATAATGGAAGATTTGTAACATGAATAGCTTATGGAATAGTTTCATCAAGGACATGGGACTAAAGTACACTTTCTTATTTAAAAAATGTATGAAGGAATACTCTATGCAAAGACATTGTAGGTTATAGTTGAGTCTTCTCACATCAAAAAGTAGCAATCTAACTACAGTTTCCAGGCAACAAAGCTGCAGAACCCATGTAAGTGTAGTGTATTCAAGGCAGTTTCACAATTGGCAAAACTATGTTTTATCTTGAGACAATTTAATTAAATGAAAGTAGTAAGATATAAAAATATTATACACTTTCTGGGCTGGGAGTTTGGCCTAGTGGTTAAAGTGCTTGCCTAGCATGCATGAAGACCTGCGTTCAATTCCTTGGTACATCATATATAGAAAAAGCCGGAAGTGGTGCCGAGGCTCAAGTGGTAGAGTTCTAGCCTTGAGAAAGTCCAAGGACAGTGCTCAGGCTCTGAGCTCAAGCCCAGGACTGGCAAAAAAAAAGTATTATATACTTTCTTTTTCCTAAAGATAGTACAGATAGTAAAGATAGATCTTCTTATACATGCTCAGTAAGAGACCACATTAAAATTAGGCATTTTCCGAAGGAAATAACTATTCTCATTATTATAGGGTGTCAAATCCATAACTTAAAAAAAAGCATCTTGTTTTTCCCTAGACGCTATATTCCATTCATTTTAGATCAAATGTTCCTTGACTTTTTCAGGCCAAATGTTGTATGCTTTTGCTTTTGTCTCAAAGAAAGATGGTCAAGAACATATGTGAAGGCCACACTCTAGGTCATGCATTATTCATAAATAAAAGAATACTTCAGGCATTAGAAAGAGGTTCTAGGCTGAATGAAAACCTAACAAAACTTATTATACCCTGTCACCACTTAAAGATCCGTTTTAGTTCTAATTATTTTTTTCTAGCAGTACCATACTAAGCCACAGGATGGTAATTTCAAAAACTGTCATGTAATTTATGTTAGGATATTTTATATTCTTATTGTAAAGCTAGGAATATGAAAATATTTGGACATTGGTAGTATATGTATAGTAGAAAGAAATTTATGTTTGTGGATCAACAAACAAAATATCACAGACGAGGTGATATAAAAATACAGGCTAGATTATTTGTTGAGGTAATTTTTCTGTAAGTAAATTGATTGTATAAAAACAGAGATAAAATTCACATTCCTAAAATATGTCATTTTAATTTCTTTGTCCTTCTCAAAATGTCTCATTTAGACAGATACATATAATCAGATGTGTGGCTTCAAAAGCATTAAAGAAATTGATCATGAGAAACACTGTATACCAGTTAGAAAGACATGCAAGACAGCAATGTGTGGTCAGGGAATACCTAGGGATACACAGGAAAAAAAATATTCCTTTTTTTCTGTTGGTGCTTGAGCTTTGGACTTGGGCACTGTACCTAGCTCTTCATCTTAAGACTTCTGCCCGACCACTGGGCCTGGGTGTTGTCCCTATGCTATTTAGCTCAAGACTGCCAATCTACCCCTGGAGACATAGCCTCACTTCCACTTTCTAGGGGTAAATTTCATGTAAGTGTCTCAAGCACTTTAGTGTCCAGGCTGGCTTTGAACCTTGATCCTCAGATCTGAGCCTCCTGAGTAGCTGGGATTACAGATGTAAGCCACCAGGCCGGTCTGAGAAGCTATTCTTTTATGAAGGATTCTAACTTGGGTTTGGAAACAATATTCCAGTGTATAGCTACCCCATCTCTGGCACTTGTAAATCTATTGTAAATTTCATAGGCCATGACATTGCCCCATTGGAGTGCATAGTTTCCACTGCATGCCTCTCATGTCACTCAAGACAGAAACACTCCATGTCTTTACTCAAGTCACAGTCCTGTGTATTCTTCTCTGGTGGATGCAAAGGCAAACTAGATTCACATCCCATGAGGACAACTAATCTTGAAGGCAACAGTGTGTTCTTGCTGAAACCAAGATGGACATTTCTCTGATTTTCCAAGGAGACTGGAGAAAATGGAATTTCAGGAATTTCCCACTGCATCAAGCATCCACAGAAGGAACTCCAGTGCTTGCCTGGCAGATGTAGTCAGGCAAGTGTCTGCTGCTTCTTAGGTTCATCTAGAAGAGGAGCTCAAAATCTTTTCAGGTGTTTTGTATCAAAGCCATGTCCTTCTGTCAGTTCCTGATCTCATCTAAAAAACGAGTTCAGGGGCCAGGAGTTTGGCCTAGTGGTAGAGTGCTTGCCTAGCATGCACGAAGACCCAGGTTCGATTCCTTGGTACCACATATGTACGAAAACGCCACAAGTGGTGCTGTGGCTCAAGTGGAAGAGCCCTAGCCTTGAGAAAATCCAGCGACAGTGCTCAGGCCCTGAGCCCAAGCTCAGGACTGGCAAAAAAAAATGAGTTCAAAGCAGAAAAAGGATTTCTGTAAGCAAGGAGGAACTGCTACTGCTCCCTACTTTCTGAGACTAGGTGGTGTAGAAAGCAGTTGATGAAATAAAAGCCAGAACTCAATATGTTTCCATAAGTCATCTGCTTCTGAGTTTTGAAACTTGGTAGAAGCAACAGCAAAAGGCCCAACACTGGTCTCTAGAAATCTAAATGTCTCTGTATGAAATTTTGTGGGTAGGAAATATGTGTGAGAGGAGATTAAGCAAAATTAATAGACGTTTCTGTCCAGCAACGTTAATTTTCCTTGTTTTTTTCATATATTTTATTGTAATATATTTCATATATTAATAGAAGGGTTACATGATATTTGCCAGAGAGATGGTGCATTAATTCCCAAACATTGATACTCTTTCACATGTCTTGGTACCCATTTCCCTCCCCCCTTCCCTATCCAATTTCAAATAAACAAATACAGATATATCTGATGATCTATCAGGTAACAAAGTGAGATACTGTAACAGTATGAAATAACCAAGGGACAGCAAAAGAGATGAGAGATAACATAGTACCTTAGGAACAACAATCATTCATTATATGGCTTATGTTTCTATATCCTAGAGATCCTTTCATTTAGCGTCCTACTATATGGCCTTTTGTATCAAGGTTTTGTTCTATTGCAAATCTCTGCTAGGAGAGCCCAAGATTTCTACTGATTATGACAAATGATGGAAACCATTGAGCCTAAGTTCCTTTGAGTCTGGCTTACTTCACTTAATATGATCTTTACTAAGTCTTTCCATTTCCTAACAAATGGGGAATGTCATTCTTTCTGGCAGCAGCATAGAATTACATTGTGTACAAATACCACATCTTGTTGATTCACTCATCAACTGAGGGACATCTAGGTTGGTTCCATATCTTTGCTATGGTAAATAGTGCTGCTACGAACATTGTTGTGCTGGTGAATTTAGTATGTCCTTGTTTCTGGACAATTGGTAAATGCCTAGTAGTGGAATTGCTAGGTCATAGGGGAGCTCTATGTTTATTCTTTTGAGGAACTGCCATACTACTTTCCATAGTGGTTGAATGAGTTTACACTCCCACCAACAGTGTAGTAGTGATCCCTCCTGGCCACATCCCCTCCAGCATCTGTTGTTATTAGTTTCCAAGAATTCTCTTGATCAAAGCCCTGGTTTCACTTGGTTTTATGAATTTGTCTGAAGCCAGGAAAGTGTCTACATTCCCTCCACATCCCCTCCAGCATCTGTTATTATTCTTTTTCCTGATCCTGGCCATTCTAACTGGAGTGAGGTGGAATCTTAGAGTTGTTTTGATTTGCATTTCTTTTATGACCAGAGATATTGGGCATTTCTTCATGTGTCTGTAGGCCATTTTTGTTTCTTCTTCAGAGAAGACTCTCTTTAAGTCTTTGGCCCATCTTTTAATGGGATGGATCTAAAATATATCAACAGCTAAAAAATTTGAATCATTCCAAAACTAATCTCCTTGGTTTTTTTTGCTAGTTTTTCTCTTGCAATTAAAAAAATTGAAGAAAAACCCCACTTGATCTTAGTCAAAAGGCCAAAAAGGGATTTCTATTTTTATTTCATTTTGTTTTTTAATTTTTAGCCCTCTGTGGTTTATTCCCAGTTTTCAGTGTTTTTAATTTCCATACCCTTTGTCTTGCATGTAAGATTATCTGATTTGGGGAACAGAAGGGAAATCACAGAAACCGTAGGAGAAAGGGGGAACAAATTCAAAGGCCATACTTACTAGATATAATGTATGAAATGAACTTCATGACTTCAGGAAGAGTTGGGACAGGACAGGGAAAGAGGGGAAAAACTGAGGGAGGCTTAACACTATTCAGAAAAAGAAATGTACTCATTACCTGACTAAGTAACTGTAATCTCTGTACACCACCTTTACAAAGAATAAAAAAATTAAAAAGCTAGAAATTTGCCAAAAAGTAAATATAAACCCATTTAGAGTTTAGTTATATTTTCAAAGACTAACTCATTAGTGAATGTAATAATATTCAGATAAACTAGTGAATAACTATAAGTTGATTTATAAAAGTCAACCTGGACCTGGGAGTCAGTGGTATAATTCTAGCTACTTAGAAGGCTAAGATCTGAGGATCCTAGTTTGATGACAGCCCTGCCAGGAAAGTCTATGACTCTTACCTCCAATTAAGCACTGGAAAAGTCAAAAGTGAAGTTATAGTTCAAGTGCTGGAGGAGCAAAAGGCTCAGGAATGATACTCATGTCCTTATGTCTAGTTCCAACTAGGAAGCTACAACAAAAAGTTATAGGAGATAAATGAAGTCCATATGGAGAAATATTAAAATGGAACAAAAGTGAAAATATCTCCTCTAGGCTTGACCGAGGCCAGTTTCTTGCTCTGGAATGGTCCTTACATGATTGACTCTTTCCCTGATTCTATGCTTTATGACAAATAATATCTTTAAAAGAATTTCCCTTATGCATTCCTCCAACATTTTCCCTTCATAATGTTGTCTGATTGGCATTGTAGTACCTACCATTTGCTGAAATTACCTTGGTCATTCAGGTCTTATTTATACTTACCAGCTTCCTCCTTTGAAATCACAATTGAAGCACAAAGGCATCAGATTTTATCTCTTGTTCATCACAGATACAAAGTGTGTTGGAGAGTCCTTGGGATTTGGAGCACTCAGCAGATGCATGCTGAAAAATAAATGAAATAATGAACAGTGAGTATTTGATAAGTGATTGTTGAATAGATATGGAAATCATAGAGCTGAATAAAGTGTCGAGCTCTTGGAGCTTTGATTATAGCCAATTGTTTATGAATCTCCTCAATAAAAAAGAATGTGGAGTTTCAAAAAGAACTTTGGAATGTTGCTTTTCCTAATGCTCTGTATTACTGTTTAATTTTAAAACCAATATTAGAGTTACAATGTAAAATGTAAAATGGATTCTTGTGAACTATAGATGTTATGTCTCTTTTTGTTTCATTATCTTTGTAAACTGCTTGCCTTTTCCTAAATTTAATTGTCCTTAGATATTAAATAAGAATACATTTTTAATTTATGTTTTCAATTATTAAACAATGCAGTTTGTCCCAAAGTTTCAGTGCAGTAACAATTGTTTTGGACAGCCTTCACTGGCTTTGGAGGACAGACAGTATGACAAGTATCAATGAACTCAAGCATACCCTGATCACTCTGAAGCTATGCTCATTCATAGAGGAGAAATACAACATTGTGATTGGGCCACACACGAAGCCTATGATTAGTGGAACTGAAACAGTGTTTTCATTGGTGTAAACTCATTTCATTTTTTATGCCACACCCATTCCTATACCACTCACCATTTTCTAGCTCTTTTGGTGTCATCCAGGATACATCCCTGCTGTGGCATATTGGTGTCATCACATTAGACCTCAATGAATGTTTCTTCCTGATACTCTTTTCTTACCTAGTTGTGATCTTTTACTATGAGTTAAAACAAATTCATCTGATAACACAGAGTCAAAATGTTGGTACACATGTTGACAGAGACAGCACAGAAGCCATAGTAATAATATAGTGCATCAGAGTCTAATAGAAAAATGAGGGACAGAAAGAGCAGGAGTACAGAAGCCTGAGAGAGTGAAGAATGGTGGAAATAGAAGGTAGGCAACTATGAGGACCCCAAGATGAGGGACAATAGATCACTGGTAGAGATTCCCCCAAATATGAAGGGTCAATAGCTATAATTCTTCTTTTTGTGTTAGAGTATGGAGCCTAGCTGCCACTCATGGCACATGTCTATAATGCTAGCTTATTTGGAAGGCTGTGCTCTTAAGACAAAAGGTCCAGTGTCAGCACAGACAGAATATTCAGTGGATTTTTATTACCAATTACCCAGCAAAAATAAACAGAACCTAACTGGAGACTAGACTCAAGTGGTGGGATGCCAAACAGGAGCCAAAGAGTCAAGTGATAGAACTAGATATTGAGTTTAAACTTTGCACACACACACACACACACACACAAATAACAGTAGCCAAAGCTTACTAGCTATAGAAATAACTGTGACTGACTTGCTGATTTCTTTTATTGATGGATGCTGCTACTAAGCATGTGGGTATATGTTCCTTTATTGTGGTTTGGAATCAAGGTCTCATGCTTGCTAAGCTTTCTTGCCCAGTTGGTCAGTTAGTATCTTCTACTTGAACCATACAGCCTGAGATTTCTACTGATTATACTTGGAATTTTGCAGCCATCCCTCCCACCCTTTGGGTTCACTTCCAGCCACAACTCACTCTCCTAAGTAGCTAGGATTAAAGTGCCTGGCCTTAATCAGAATTTCTAAACAGAGAAAGTGGTTAGTATTATGACAAAATTCTGAAATCTGTATCTCAAATTTTTTATAGCTCATTTATGTATATTGTCAAGTTATAGAGGAACTTTTATAGAAATATAGACGCATACAACCAGGAAAATCACAAGAGAATCTCAAGTAATCATATTTTTATGGCTTTAGCATATTAAAAAAGAAGAAAAATATTTTCATCAAGGGTAAAAGACTTTGATGTAGGGAAATATTTAATATAATTGAATTTTCAGGTAATATAACTGCATAATATATCATCGAATGTGAGTGGAAGAAAAACAATAGCATTTTTATACCACACAAGCAAACAGGTATGAACTTGTACTCACCTTTTATTTTAAATATTTTAGTTCCTGTTATAGATTGTCAACTCTGCTAATAAATCTTACCAAGACTGTCAGCTTTCATCAATGTTGTATCTAAGAAACATTAGCAAATTAAGACGACAAGGTGAAAAATATAAGCAAACTGGTTACTAAATTATTTGTGATCTAAGGTTTGTATAGAGGCTTAATATACTTTATGCTCTAAAAATCTTGAAATCTAGAGTACAATAGAATAAACAAAACTGTTTTCAAATTCCACTGCATTCCTTTTTTCTACCTCATAGTAAATATTCTTCAAGAAATTTCCACTCTGTGTCTTTGTCTCATCAAGAAGTAAATCATGTCAGTACTCAGAAAAGTAGGTAAAATTCATTTTATTTTTCAAAAATAATGTTGGTCTTCAAGTTACCCAGTGCCATGGGCAACATTTTATCCTTATTTTAGGTAATGTATTCACTGTTTAGTTGTAGGACATAATTAACCATATTGACTTGTGAAAAAGGCAATCAGAAATATAGCTCAAACAATTCAAAGAAAAAAAATCAATTGACCATGTCTCAATACAAGGACATTCAAAAATTGAATGGCTACTGGGCAGAGATAGCATAACATAATGTATTTCTACAATAAAATGGGAATAAAAAGCTCTAATATTTTTTCAGTTTACATGTTATTAGCAAAATTAAAAATTCAGAGTGCTAAATTAAATTATCCTTAATTGAAGCATGATGTCATTCCTGTATATGATGAATGCACAGTGACCCTCCTTTACATGTATCCCCAAGACTGAACAGATTACAGTTGTCACCAGATGAATGAATGAGGCTTGAAGGCTTCTCTCAGATTGCCAGGTTCATGAACATTTCATGAACAGCACTGCTATTAAGAAGGGAAAATCTTTAAGTCCTGGGCCCATCTTTTAATGGGATGGTTGTTTCTTTGGAGAATAGTTTTGCATTGATTCAATTTTTTTAGCTGTTGATATATTTTAGATATGAGGCCTTTGTCTGTTTTATGGTTAGTGAAGATCTTCTCCCATTGTGTAGGCTTTCTAGTCAGTTTGCTAGGTATGTTATTTGCCATACAGAAGAAATAAGAATGGCCTTTATACACATGAAGAAATGCTGGACATCTTTGGCCATAAAAGGAATGCAAATCAAAACAACTCTAAGACTCCCCATGTTTTCCCTCATTTGTAATAATTTGTAAACAGCTAGGATTCTCCTAGCAGAAAATCATATACCACAAATCCATGTGCATATAGTTATACAGGATGAGACTAAACAAAATGAACTCTAGGTTATGGAAAAAGTGGTTTAGCTTTGTGATTGCTGTTCTTAATGTACTACTTGACATTATTTTCTCTTTTTTTCCACTTATGGTTAATCTCATGTAGCTACTATATCTGACTTTGATACCAGGTATACTGTGTATTCACGTATTTGTTTATTTGAAATATGAAAGGGAAGGGGGAAATCAAGATTAACTGGGAAGGGGTGGGAGGCCGGGAAGGGGGACAAAAACCTGAGAAGAGGTATTAATGTTTGAGAAGTAAGCACCCACTACCTGACAAATGTAACTGTAACCCCTCTATATATTATCCTTTCAATAAAATACAATAAAAAAGAGCAAATCTGTACTTAGAGAAGTCTATTGATATTAGAAGGAAGCAAGAGTCCATCCAGGACTGAATGACTGACATGTCTCTCTACATATTTTACCTGATACTATTTGAGCTCCGTAGGAATTTGAGATCCACAAGGGAGAATCTCACAGGGTAGAAGCTTTGACCAGAATTTATCTTAGTTTAATACTCAATAACAATGTACCATTAGCCTATGCTAAGTTAAGTAAAGATGTTATCATTTACCTAGTACTAAATTCAAACTTCCTAAGGGCTGTTCCTTTTTTTTTCTTCCTCAGGCTAGAGATTGCAGACATTGTGAGACATTTCACTGTCATAAGATTATGGCCACATGTGATTTGCTCTAGCATATATTTCTTAATCAAAAGCAATGTTGTGTGAAATAATACAAAGATGAAAAATTATTAAAGATAATGATTTGTACCACAGCACTGCTATTAAGAAGGGAAAATCTGTATTCAGAGAAGCTTATTGATGTGAAAAGGAAACAAGGGCCCATCCAGGACTGAATGACTGACATGTTTCTCTACATTTTACAAGATATTATTTAAGGGACCATTCATAATATGAAAACTAGTTAGTGAGTGACTATTCTCATGGATGTAGTCATGAAAAAAAAAACCTTCCATTCTGTTTCAAGCCTTGGAAACATGCTACTTTCTCTATGAGTTAGACCTCCAGCAAGAAGTGAGCTGATACCCACAGAATGTTTCCTCTCATCCCCATAAATATTTCTGTATTATAGTTTTGCCTTTGCTCTTCAGGGAGCAATTATTTACATGACACCCAAGTAGCCTCATATCTTCTGTCCATCCCTGAACTTCCCCATAGAAAATTTCTACTGATACTCCTTTCCATGCTCTGATGATTCAACCAAGCCCTTAGACATTGTTAATGTTCAATATAAATCTATTTTTTTCTGATGGTTTTTCTGTACTCAAAATAGACAACAAGGTACTCTTAAATGTCTTACCACTGACCTTTGAGGATAATATAAAGAAGCTCATAATACTCTAGGTCCCCTACTTTCAGAAACTACAAATATAATTGTATGTGAGCATATGTGATTTCCCCCCCCCCTCAGTCTCCCTGTTAAAAATCCATAGCAGACAATTCAGAGGGAAGAGCAAAATATCCATCATCACAGCATCAGGTCCAACAATATTTGTGTAACTTGTCTATGTAACCTACTTACAATTACCGAAGCTCTTTAGCTCAAGAACACACACACACACACACACACACACACACACACACACACACACACACACACACACACACACACACCCAGTTCCATTTAATGACAGAAGATTGCCGGGCCTGTGGCCCAGGTTTGTAGCTTATTGGATTAGATAACTTTCCACTCTTTCTGAGCCACTTGAATCTTATGGGAATTTTCTGGCTAAAAGTCAAGTTTGCAGTATCTACTAAAGACTGAATAACAAGTTAAAGGTTGTTTTGTAAAACAAGAACAGCTATTTGCAGCAGATGGTACAATTTTTATCTCAAAACCCTAAAGGTTTACAGTATATTGCCTCAGGAGAATCCTGCTATCATCTCCTTACTGCACTCCTATTTGCAGGAGATATTTGCAGGAGATAGTCAAATACGACTGGATCTGTTAAACTCCATGGATGAAAGGCAAGGACAGTTTCACAGTAATCTGCTTCACTTGAAATGATATTATTAGTAGAGACAAATGAGGCTAGAAAGCAAGAGGAATACATTAATAAAGTCAGCAGTTAATAAAGCCTATCCAACCCTATCAAGGATGAAAAAAAAGACTAGTTAAAATTATAGAGCCCTAATCTATGACAAATGGAAAATATCTCGTAGAAAAATTATAAATTTCCTTTCAGAAGCCTCAAACTGTGTTCCATTTTCTGAATCCTTTAAGGAATCCATCCAATAAAATTCCTACCTTTGTATATTTTTCACAGAAATAGGGAAGAATGTTTCTGTGTTCTTGGGAAATTTTCTTTTTTCATATACTTTTATTTATATGTAAAATAGTATAGCTATAATTTCAAAAAGTATTGGGCCTATTAAAATAAAATAAGTTGCACATGAAACCCAGTGACAATGCTGACTTTATGGTGCATGATTTTCAAAGTTTACAGTCGAACACACATGTACAAAAAAACAAATAAAAATAAAAATTAAATTAAATTAATTAAAAAGATAAAACACTGTTTAGATACATGGCGAAAGTACACATTTAAGAGCTGAACATTTAAAAGTAATAGTTGTTCAGAAGTAGCATACAGAAAAGTTTGAATAGCTTTGTTTACATTATATGATAGAGGTTTTGAATTCCTGACTGAGAAGTTAAGACTTTTCTAATGCATAGTATCAGCACAAGGTAAGTATTTAAGAAAATCTGAAGCAGAATTACTAATATCAATCCAATGGCTGGACATAAGATAGTGATATAACAACTTTTGTTAAGAATAAAAAAAATTGTGGAAAAGGAAAATTTTCTTTTTTACATTACTTAAAGCTAATAAAAAAAGAAGTTTACTTGCAATCCCATAATGCAAACACATGCATATATGTATGTGTATTTATTTGTATATACATTTATAATTTGAATTTTGAAATAGGGTATTTTTTCAACTACGCTTGCCTTGAACTTACCCTTTTCCTCACTCTCATTCCAAGGACTGAATTTGACACATTTTCCAGACTCAAAGTACATTTTTCTGAGAAAATCTATAAAAAATGAATTACTATAAAAAACGAATGACTAGTGGTGTCCTAAATGGAAATTCAATGGGAGAAAAACAGGCAGACAGAAAGAGAAAGAAAGAGAGACAGAGACAGAGCGAAGGAAAAGGAAAGGGAGTGAGAGATAATGAATTTACATAGAAGCATAACTAATATTTTAATGATTACTAGCTAAAGGGGGGTAGGCCAATAAGGAGAATACAATGAGCAAAATAGATAGTTTGCATGTATGAAAATCTAGCAATAAAGCTCACTGGAAGGCCAAAGGGAGAATGATTGAGCGGGCAGGGAAGATTGGTTGGAATACATTGTATACAAGAGTAGAAATGTGACAATGATCTCCCCTCCCCTGTGTAACCAAATTATGGCAATAAATAAATAATTGTTGGTGAGATTTCATACTAAGTATTCTAGTTTACATGAGCCAGTAAATAGTTTAGTTGGTGTGTGAAACCAGAATGTCTAGTACTTCAGGAAATAATGAAATCATAGACTCTGCCATTGAAATGTAAATCTTGATCCCTTTCCCATGAAGAGCCTGAGAATTTTCTGAAATTGAAATAATGTTAATTGATCATTACCAGTATGGCAGTGACCTAAGGGATATGCTATTGTAAACAGCAGCAGTATCTTTGCAACCTGGTTAAAGAAGCTACTAGTAAATTAGATATTTTGGAAATAAAACCTGAGATGTGAATAACGCAGGTATGTATCTTGAGTATTTCCCTGTGTATTACGATCAATATGAAATTCATGATGGTAAAATGCTAGTGGTAGCTTAAAATAAATATGTATTTTTCACCAATTGCAATGTTGATAAAAATAGTCATTTATGTCATCTGTAATTCACAAGACACTCAATAAACTTGTAACAGTCTTAGCTATCTCAAAAATAAAATTATGATGAGTATATTAAATACATATAATTTCATATATACTAATATATGGAGAGTAAATATTAGTATATATGAAATTATATATGTATTAATCTATGAAATATTCATTTAATCACACTGATAATATAACACTAATATATATTTCAAAAGTTATATTCAGATAAAGGACAATTTGCTTCCCAGAACCAAATCCAAGCAAATGTAAAATTACAAATATTTTAGATACTGAATGTAGTGAGTGAATGTAAAAATTTACATTTGTTCTGATCCTTTCTAGGACTATACAATGGATATGTATTTAGTTTATGGTGATATATTTGGTTTTTTACTCATAATGAAAAAGGGTATTGCAGTCTTATCTGAAGTGTGCCACACTCCTATCTTCACTCTGTCAGCCTCATCTTGTTATAGAAGGACTTGATTTTGACCTGTCTGTAGATATATACCTTGTAACTTAATCAGACTCCCTCCCTCTGTCATTTTTTCATCCCTTTTTGTCTTCTCCCCAGACCAATCTCAACAAGTTTCAGTGTTCCATTTCCACACATATGTAAAAACATTTCAACAATACTCACATGTTCTCCCTTCTCAGTAGTGTTCCACGCTCAAAAAGAAATGTTTTACATTCTTTTTAATCATTTACAAAATGTATGTCATTTTTTCTAAGGGGTTTTCCATCTCCAACCAGCATAAAGATGAATTCGAGCCATGACTCAAATGGTAGAGTGTCCTCAGCAAGGAAGCCAAACAAACATGTGAGGATCTGGTATAAAAGCTGTCACCATCAAAAATACATTTTGCCCACCAAAGGAATAATCATTAATATAAACAGTCTACAAAATGGAAGCCAGTGTCAATGTGGGGAGAGGCAGGGAGTATTGCCTGGAAGTGTTAAAGTTTATCTTGCTCAATGCATTATGTGCACTTGTTTGAAAAAAAAAAACAACACAATGTTTGTCATTCATTTGCAGTAACTGTATGAAAATATGGCTCCTGTTTTGAAGCTAAGTGAACCTTGTATGTGAACTCTGATTTAGTACACCACTACAGACTCAGCCACTCTCACAGTCAATAATAGCAGAATTCTTATTATAATATTTCTCTTGCAGGCTGCTCTGTTTCAAAAGGAAAAGGTAGCAGTGTTACAGATTGTGTGTCCTTGCATGAGTCATTCTAGTTCCTTATGTAACAGAATGGGGATTCATAAAAGTCATGCTCATTAAGTTTTCTTTTGGTAAAATAAAATACATGTGAGTTATGGACATATGGTACTTTAGCATATGGCACTTCAGTTAACTTGTAAATGTCCTGATTATTTTCCCTATAATCAGCTTGTGATAGAGGAAGAATAACAGTTGACAATCTCAAAATTCAGTGGTAAGCTTTAAAAAAAATCATCAAAGTTGTTTCAGCTGCTTATTAACTCTTTCTATTGAATAATTCTGATTGATGTGATTTGCTAAGATAATCATCCACAGGAAAAAGAATTTGTATACAGTTGAGTGAAACAGTTATCATTGGCCTAGCTGGGCCTCATATTTACCTTGGAGAGAAGAGGAACCGACTATCTTTCCAAGGAAAGAAATAAGAAATATTAAAATTGAGTATACATTACAATGGCCCTTAAAAATCCCTGAACTTTATCTTTCATCCATTCAACTAATATTGGTTGGATACCTGGAATGTAGCAAATGCTGTGCCATCTAACATCATTTATTTGCACTTTCCCCTGAGAGTAGGTGGAACGTGATAGGATGCTCATTTTTTCCCAAACAATCTTTTCTCTATGTCTTTAATAGTTCACTGTGTTCCACCTAAAAGTACACTTCAGTGTATTTACAAATTGGATTCAATTAAAGCATGTTAATATTTAATTTTAAACCTCTTTCCCTTCTAGAATACATCATTCTCCAAACTGTGTGTGTTTGTACACCCCGTGTATGTATGTGTGTTTGTACAAAACTCTTAGTAACTTTTTCCATGTTTTACTCCTTATATAGCTTCATCATGTAAATCTTTCTCTCCTACTCAATTTTCTTCCTATTATTTTTTATTAAAGAATTGATCAACACTGATTTTTACATCATATTTCAAATGACATGTTTAACAAGCAAGTATTCAAGAAGGGAATCTCTATATACAATCACTGGCACTTAGATTTTAGAACATAATTAAAATTAGGCTGAGGGTTTGTATGTCATAGTTGCATATTAATCTATACAGTCATAAATTTTCTGTCTATGTAGTTGTGTTTATATTTCCAATATCTTCTTATTATTTTTGTAATACTGGGGTTTGAGAACAAGATTATACACTTGCTTAGCTTGGCATTCTACCAATTGAGCAGTGGCCTTAGATGTTTTGTGCTCCAGTTATATTTTTAGGTAGATGTTCTGAGTTTTGAATGGGCTAGCCTATGATTTGATAGTTGGCTACCTAAGACAAGAGACACATACCTAGCTTATCAATGAGATAGGATTTCACCATTTTTTTTCTTTTTTATCGCTGGCCGCATTGTCTTCACATTGAAGTCTTTTCAGTCTATTCAAATTTTGTCAGTCTCCGAATCGAAAATAGACAGATGCCCACACATGACTTTTTCTTCTTTATTATTTTTAATCACACTAGATCAGTATCACTTCAATTTCTCTTGGCATTTTTTTTTTTTGCCAGTCCTGGGCCTCTCCCCTAAGAGTACCAGAGGCTACACTCATTTCTACACCTTTTAGCCAGGAAGTGTTAATTTTTCATCCACATATAAGCCATATGGAGTGGTGAAAGGGAAACTCCAGTAAGAGAACTTCATTTACATTCTTATACAGTATGTTGCTCAGAAGAAAACAATTTATGCAAACAGCCATGAGGCTGGTGCATAAAGCTCAAATCTCTATCTTGAGAAGTGAACAAAGCTGTTCTGGGATTTAATTATCAACACCTTTTCCAGGAGGCAGTCTGATGAATGGTGAAAACTGCTTTATGTTCATGGAAACCAGGTTCTGTGCATCTTGGGAGAACTCTGAATAATTTAGCCACTATTTTTCAGCATTTTTTGGATTGAGTGACAAGGTATTTCTATTCTAGTGCTTACTTTGTTCAATACCTCCTTCATGACCCCCAGAAATACACTGTCATTCTCCTCTTTGCCAGTTTTTTGCCTTCGCTTCATCCTTCCACCAAGCCCTCTTCTTCAGTAAGAGTGTGTATACCAACTCTTCCAAGTATCTTCAGATTTGTAAAATTTCCTCTTTTACCTGTGTCATAGGAAGATCTTGGCAAGCACAGATAATTGTTAGCATTGAGACAAGATTGATAAGTGGCCTATCTCAAGAAACTGTGCTGGATGCACTTTTGAAGGAACTAAGATGTCTGCAATTTGCTGGAAACTTTCTAAAACTCACTGTGCCATGCAGCCCTCCTAGTAGGTCCAGATATGGAAAACATTCAGATGTAGATGCAAAAAATGCACGGAAAATAAAAAATTCCCATGGGGTATACTCAGCAACCTTTCCTCTCTCCGAGGTGAGAGAATTTAATTTTTAATATTATTCCAAGAATTGGAAAGGTCTCTGTCAAGAACTGACATTCTTCTCCCATCCCATTTCACCCAGCTATTTAATTCTTTGCAGAAGATACCAGAGAAGATGATAAATGTCCAAATCAGGGCAAAGACTTTTCTATGTTCTGATCCTTCCCAGACTCTGACCATTGTTATATTTATAACTCATCCATGGGTGTATAACCTGGTTTGAATGTGAGGAGGACAGTCAAAATGTTCAAAGTTCATTCTCCATGTTCATTTTCTATTCTTCCTATGTAGATATCCCCAAGATTTATTTCCAGCAGAAACTAGTATTATTACCTGTGTTAATGTTAGTTATTTTAAGAGCAAGGGGTTCTTGCATGCAGCCTCCTTTCTCCATAGAAGTGTATCTTAGCACAGATCTTTTTCCTGATGTTTCTTAAACAATTTTCTAGTAGGATCTGTTGTCACTTCTGTCTTACCTTATACTGCTGATGTGGCTCCCAAAGGACTAACTGCCTTGTTTCCTATCTTTATTCTTCACTCACAGAGAGGAGTCAAAGAAATAACTCAATCACCTGCCTTTCTTCCTGATGAAGATTCCATATTGCACAGGATTCTGAGGACATGAGATAGATTGTGCCTTTAGATACATATGATACTGACCCTTCTCCATCTGGCTATCCCTATCTTCCTAAGGCTAACATACTTTTTGTCATAAAGACGGGGACCACCATCTCACCTGAGGAGACTCAGAGCTTCTTTCATCTGTAGCTAGCCCATTCTTTTGGTAACTTTATAAGATTAAATGATCTCTTCCTCTTTCTTCTGAAAGAAGTAGCAACAGAAGACCCTTCCGTGGGTTGGAGCCTGTTATAACTGCTTTTCCTCTGAGACCTTCTGAGTCTTTTTTGTTTAGATTTTCTACCTTCCTCTGTTGAATGCAATAAATCTGTTTGACATCACCAAATTTAAAAAAAAAGAAAACTGTAAAACAAAGTTGCTTGTATTTAGCAGGAAAATGCTATATGTGCAGTGTAGTTGCAAGGCAGTTTATAATAGATCACCTACACATTTTATGCTATTCTGTAAGAAATTAGAAACTTCTATAAGAGATTAGAAACTAATGATTATAATAAGGAAGTAACTTGATTTAACTTTCATTGATTCCTTATTCTGGAGTTGGCATTGTCTGACCTTTTTTTTTTATTAATGCTTGCATTATACATACATACATACATACATACATACATACATACATACATACAAATATTTCCTTATGGGTATCTGTCTTAGTGTTTTATGTTTGGCTTTTTTGTTCCTTTGTTTCTACTTTCTTGGGTTCATTTATCTTTAATTGTTTAATTTTAATTGTTTTACATTACTTTTATTTTTCTCTTTGAATAACCTTATTTATGTAATGTTTTAAATGGTGATGAAAATATTCACTCCTGCCTCATGCTTGTGAATCACACCTGTAATCCTAGCTATTGAGGAAGCTGATACTTAGAGAATTCCCATTTCAAGCCAGGTAGATCACTGAGAAGTCACCCTCTCCATGTGACCAGCAAAACTTTGAACAAATCCAGTAAAAGACTGAATTCAAATCCTGGTGATTGTCATTCCAAACTTATAAACTCTACTTAGAATCAACATTTTATCTCTAAGTGCTGTATAGAATCTTGTCAATATGTTGTCATTTTACTTTTAGGTTATTATTGTCTTCCGTTTACATCTACCTGCATTAAAATCGCCCATCGGTTATTGTTATAAAACATCAAGCATATTGACAGAACTTGAGAAGAAAATTATATTTTACACAGACCCAGAAATTAACCACATACAGTATTAGTATCATTTTATATCATATATAAAATCTTTAAATTTTCTTACATTTGAAACTGTCTTTTTTTTTTTTGCCAGTCCTGGGCTTGAGCTCAGGGTCTGAGCAATGTCCTTGGAGTTTCTCAAGGCTAGAGCTCTACCACTTGAGCCTCAGCACCACTTCCGGCTTTTTTCTATGTATGTGGTACCAAGAAATTGAACCAGGGTCTTCGTGAATGCTAGACAAGCACTTTAACCACTAAGCCAAACTCCTGGCCATTGAAACCGTCTTGATTTCATGTTCATTCTAAGTATACCTATTGAAACTTCTAACTGAAATCTTATTTTACATAATTGTCAAGAAGAATCCACTTTTCTCTTCTGTCTTCCTTAGTTCCTTATAAAATATCTGAAGTCACTTAAATTATTTCCCTTGCAAAATAATTAATGTTCATTGACTTCTCCACCTGATTTTAGGATGTTTTTCAGTCTGAGGATTTTTATAGTTTGATGTGGATTTCTATAGTATTATCTTCTTCAGAGATTTTCATGGTTTCTTGAATCTTGCGCTAATTGAGTCCTTTTTCAATAATTATTTTTTCATTGTTTTCTGCATAGTTTTATTTAAATACTATATGTGAAACTCAGGAAATTGTGAAATATTTCACAAGCCTCTTAGAATTCCATTATGTTTTTCAATCTTCTACTTTAATTTAATTCATATGGATTCTTTCTCTTAATTTGTCTCAAATTCATTAGCTCTTTTTTCTCTAACTTAGCTATTGAAATGTACAATAAAAGTTTTATTTACCTTATTTTTCTTTTTCGCTTACTAATACCTTTACAGAATCCATTTAAAAATATATTTGTTCCCCAGTAAAAGAATCTGAACTCAAGTCCTCACATTTTTCTGGATCATTTATTTGGCTATTTCTCTAACAGTTGATACATGCCATGATTTCTGTTGGATCTTTTGGAGATGAAGTTTTATAGTTTTCTGTCTGGGATAGATTCACATCATTATCTTCTGGAGTTTGCTTCCTGAATAGAAAGGATTACAAGCATAAGCCATTAAAGCCTGGCTGAAACATTTTATAATACAGATAGTTCTTTGTATTCATGGACTTCACACTTGAAACTTCAATGAAATTTGATCCCAAAAAATACTTGAGAGTGGTGGGGAGTTTGGCCTAGTGGTCGAGTGTTTGCCTAGAATGCATGAAGACCCGGATTCTATTCCTTTACCACATTCACAAAAAAAAAAAAAAGCTGCAAGTGGTGCTGTGGCTCAGGTGGTAGAGTGCTAGCCTTGAGGAAAAAGCCTAAGGAGAGTGCTCAGGCCCTGAGTTCAAGGCCCAGCACTGGCAAGAAAAACAAAACCAAACAAAGCTTAAGAAACAAAACACAACTGTTGTAAACCTGTGCATATTTTATCATCATTCATTAAAAAGATAGAATAAATATATACTTTATTGCCTATTATGAGAAATTTAAAGATACTCTGACAGGAGAAGTGTGTAAGTTATGTATAGACAATTCATCAATTTTTATTAGAAGTGAACATGCACAGCTTTTGCTAACTCCGGGAACTCCCGAAACTATACCTTCATGTATACTGATTAGTAACTTTAGCTGCTGCAAAACTCTTTGCTATTTACATCCATATTATTTTACTTGCTTAGTCATCCATTCCATTACATTGCTAGGCAATAATGACAGAGTTTATAAAAATCATGATGATGCTGGAGGGGATGTGGCCAGGAGGGATCCCTACTACACTGTGCAAACTCATTCAACCACTATGGAAAGCAGTATGGCAGTGACTCAAAAGGCTAAACATAGAACTCCCCTATGACCCAGCAATTCCACTACTTGGCATTTACCCAACCATCCAGAATCTAGGGCATACTAAATCCACTAGCACATCAATGTTCATTGCAGCATTATTCACCATAGCAAACATATGGAACCAACCTAGATGTCCCTCAGTTGATGAGTGGATCAACAAGTTGTGGTATTTGTACACAATGGAATTCTATGCTGCTGTCAGAAAGAATGACATAGACCCATTTGTTAGGAAATGGAAAGACTTAGAAAAAATCATATTAAGTGAAGTAAGCCAGACTCAAAGGAACTTAGGCTCAAAGGTTTCCCTCATTTGTCATAAGCAGTAGAAACCTTGGGCTCTACTAGCAGAGATCTCCAATAGAGCAAAACCTTGATACATAAGGCCATATAGTATGAAGCTAATTGAAAGGACCTCCAGGATATTGTTGTCCTTAATGTTCTATGTAATCCCTCATCTCCTTTGTTGTCCCTTGGGTATCTCATATTGTTACAGTATCTCATTTTGTTATCTGATATATTGAATTTATTTGTATTTGGTTATCTGAAACTTGATAGGGAAGGGGGGAAAACCAATACGGGGAGTGGGTGGTAGGTGGGGGGAAGGTGATGGGTACCAAGACATGTGAAAGGGTATCAATGTATGTGAATTAATGCACCTTCTATCTGGCAAATATCATGTAACCCTTTTATCAATTACAATAAAAATATATAAAAAAATCATGTGATGACTTCTTCATCCTTATTGTCAAATAATTATTACTTATGCGCTAGACAACCTTGGCATGCGATCATTTAAGATCTTTTTCTTAATTATATGGTTTCTTTTTGTTTGTTTTTTGGGGTCATAGGGCTTGAACTCTGTGCCTGGGCACTGTCCCTAAGCTTATCAGCTCAAGGCTAGCATCCTACCTCTGAGCCACAGCTCCACTTCCCATTTTCTAGTGATTACTTTGAGATAAGTGTCTCACAGACTTTACTGCCCAGGCTGGCTTTGAACCGTGATCCTCAGATTTCAGTCTTTTGGGTAGCTAGGGATACAGTCATGAGCCACCATGCTGGGCTCTTAATTACATTCTACAGGGAGCAGAGTTGTGTTTTAGCAGGCCACCACCCTAATGGTTTCAGCTGTAAAGCAAAGCTCTCACCAGCCCTTTTCATGTTATGGTTGTATCTCTTTTGCATACCTTTCCATTGGTATCTGAATATAGCCTGCATGTGAGATACACAGTCTCCAAAATAAGTCCTGAACAGTGATATCAATTTAAGATTAGTTCCAAAAATTATTTCATAATTTTCTTTAAGTATCAGTTTTATGCTTGAATCTGGGAATGAGCTCAGGGGTTCATAAACAAAATGAGAGGATTGTTTAACCAAGATTTTTTTTTTCCTTCTAAGTCTCCTTGGCACTTTGATCATGTTTTAGACTCATTCTTGGGAAAAAGGGTTTATTGTTATTTTTGTGTTTCATCCAGTGGTGTTACTAAGACAATTAACTAATGACTGTGCCTACTGATGTGAGGATAGATCTAAAGTAAAGAGGACAGGTAAATAAGTTACTAAAGGGCTTAGAAGAGGAGAGAATTTTAGCTTGTAGTAATGTAGGCATTGGATGTATAACTGAATAAAATGTTTGTTGTATTTTGGACTCAATAGACTTTGGCATTGCTAAAATACAAGAACAGAGAAGATGTGATACCATGTCATTAGGAGAAATAGTAATTAGGCTTCAGTGTTTGGCAATATACATTCATATTGACACTGAACAAACAGGGAATTAAAAAAAAAAGCATATTTAGGGCTGGGAGTTTGGCCTAGTGGAGAGTGCTTGCCTAGCATGCACAAAGATTCTGGTTCAATTCCTCAGTACCACATACACAGAAAAAAAGCTGGAAATGGTGCTGTGTCTCATGTGATAATAGAGCTAGCCTTGAGAAAGCCCAAGGACAGTAATCAGGCCCAGAGCTCAAGCCCAGGACTGGCAAAAAAAAAAAAGCATATTGAATGTTAAGAATTTAGAAGTCTGGGTTGGTATATCTTTACACCTACTGAAAAATGATTAGAATATTTTAATACCTATATCATTTGAAACAGTTTTCAGAGGGAGAAAACATATATACTGGATTATGAGAAATTGAGGTAAATAATATGTGTGTATATGTATAATATTATTAAACAGATTAGACCTTAATATGTGCCTAAGTGTGGTCTAATTCCTTTTAAATATCTTACTGATTAATCTTCAGAGAACATTTATGAAAATGATGCTGATTTTATGTTCATTTATCAGGTGCAGAAATTTAGCCACTTAAATAATTTATTCAAGGTAATAATTTGTGGTTGGTAGTGCAAAGACCATGGTCTTACACCAGAGTTCAGGAACTTAGCATTTGACTATACTGAATCTGAAAAATTGCTATAATGTTGTTCTTTGACACCAATAATTGATGCCTACAATCTTAGCTTCCCAGCAGACTGAGATATCAAAGATGCCTATTTAAAGCCAGCTTGGGCAGGGAAGTCTGAGCAACTTTAAACATGGTTGAATTGGTTGAGCATCAACCAAGCAAGCTGAGCAAGTACAAAGTACTGTCTCCTTCCCTGTCTGCAAAGATCCAAGGTGCTCCAAAAGTAATTAGTGTTTGGCATTTACTAAAGAGAAAGTTAAAACAAGAGAAAAAATGCTCAGATGTGAATTTTCAGAAGGAAAATAAGTAGCAAGAATTTACTGTATTTTCTTTACCCAAGAGAATATAATTCACAGTTGGGACAAGTTACTCCATTTGACACTAGAATCTCTGGAGGTCTGCAAAAGGGATATGAAAGTATGGGATAGTCTAGTGAAATAGAAAGGAGAGTAATGCATCATTCTCAGAGAAATTTTGAAGGAAATTTGTAGAACCAATCAAATCATTCTAAATGTGTTACAAGAAACTACCATAGAAAAATTCAAGGAAAGGAATATTATCTTCATGAGAAACTGAAGGCAGAATAACATTTAACATGGATAAATCGTAAGTATCATCATATTCATGAATGAAGACAAGTTGGAAAAATAAAGATAAAATGATATATGATGCTTGAAAAATAGTATTTTGTATAAAACACTGGTTTTCATAAAATCTATGCTGAATTCAATGTAATTTTGTAATTAACGAATATTTTTGGCAGTTTAAAGATACTTTTCAAAATAAATCTTCATCATTTTAATGTTCTCTGATTGCATTTTAGGAGGGATTACTTTACTTTCCTCACAATATTTTGAATTTCACTCTGATTAGTTTTTAAGCAGTTTGGAGCATTAACAGAGTTAAGCAACATAAACTGTAGTTTTAAAAAATAGTAAAAATTAAATAATCATTAAACTAAGAAATATGTGCCTATTTTCTTTTTTTTTACATTTGAAGTTTTAAATGCTCATTTTTATAAGCAAATTTGACATTGAATTCTTGAGTATTTTTTCTTAAATGAGGAAAATAATATTGAAATAATTAAATATTGTTCTATACTAAACACATTTCTATATATTAATACTATGTGTCATTAATGGTTAAATGCTCAATTCCCTTAGTAATTAAAATAAATTCTGAATTAGGGTTAGTACAATCCATCACTAAGAACACTGAGGTAGGATTATAGATTTGGAAAGGAGCCTGGATTACATAGTAACTCAGTTCTTGAAAAGAAGATTAAATATACAAAATAGAAAAATGGGTATAGTATTAGAATTCCTAGCCAGAGCAATAAGGCAAGAAGCAAGCCTAAAGGGGATCCGGATAGGGACAGATGAAGTGAAACTTTCCCTCCTTGCAGATGACATGATTCTGTATTGAAAGAACCCTACAGACTCCACTCCCAAGCTCCTTGAGCTGATTCAAAACTTTGACAAAGTAGCAGGGTATAAAAATAACTCTCAAAAATCAACTGCTTTCTTCTAAGCCAACAGTGAGAGCAATGGGGCAACAATCAGGAAAGCAACTCCTTTTGCAATAGCCTCAAAGAAAATAAAGTACCTAGGAATTACCTTCACTAAGAATGTAAAGGACCTTTTGATGAAAACTTTAAAACCCTGAAAAAGGAAATTAAAGCAGAACTGAGGAAATGGAAAAACCTCCCATGTTCCTGGATTGGAAGAATCAAAATCCTGAAAATGACAATCTTGCCAAGGGCTATCTACAAATTCAATGCAATCCCATCAATATCCCAATGTCATTCTTTAAAGAAATAGAAGAGGCAATCCAAAATTTTATATGGAATAATAACAGACCCCGTATAGCAAATAAACTTCTTAGCAGAAAGAACAGATCAGGAGGAATTTCATTATTAACTTTAGACTCTATTACAGAGCTATAGTAACCAAAACAGCTTGGTACTGGCACAAGAACAGGCGTGAAGACTAATGGAATAGAACTGCGGACCCAGATATTAACCTACAGACCTATGGCCACCTAATCTTTGATAAGGGAATGGAAGAAAGACAGCCTCTTCAACAAATGGTGGTGCTGGCAGACCTGGTTAAGCCCCTGCAGAAAACTAAAGTTGGATCCTTCTATGTCACTCTGCACTGGAATTAACTCCAAATGGACAAAGACCTTGAGGTAAAAGCTAATACACTGAAAACTTTACAAGAAGGAATAGGAGATACACTAGGTCTCCTTGGCCGAAACATTCTTAATAAGGACCAAGAAACACAACAAATCAGAGAAAGTCTGGATAAATGGGACTGCATTAAGCTGCAGAGCTTCTGTATGGCAAAGGACGTAGAGAATTAACTAGAAAGCCTACAGAGTGGGAGAAGACCTTCACTGACCATACAACAGACAAACGCCTCATATCTAAAATATATCAACACCTCAAAAAATTGAATGACTCCAAAACTAATCTCCAAAGAAACAACCATCCCACTAAAAGATGGGCCAAAATCTTAAAGTTTTTTCTGAAGAAGAAATAAAAATGGCCTATAGACACATAAAGAAATGCTCCACATCTCCGGTCATAAAAGAAATACAAATCAAAACAACTCTAAAATTGCACGAGTTAGAATGGCCAGGATCAAGATTCTAATAACAACAGATGCTACAGGGGATGTGTAGGTAGAGATGGTCAGATTTGGCTGAGCCAGCTGGAGTAGCAGTTGAAACTCACTTTCTGCTCCTGGAGACGAAGCCCACAGGCATGTCTGCCTAGCTTGCTAGCCATGAGCTGTCCATGCTCCCTGCATTCCCCTGAAGGACCATTCGGTACCTTCTTCAAGTTCCTTACATCAATTCCCTACAAGGTGATTGGCCAGGTGAGACTCAGGAGGTTGGGGTGCTGGGACTATATAATTCCTGATCTATGCAGCAATAAACGAGAGACCTGCTCATACTTGTCCTCCCAGTGCATGTACTGTGTGTGCGTCTCCTACCAGAGAGCTTCCCCTACTGGGATGTGGCCAGGAGGGATCACTACTACACTGTGGTAGGAGTGCAAACTCGTTCAACCACTATGGAAAGCAGTATGGAAGTTCCTCAAAAGACTAAACATAGAGCTCCCCTATGACCTAGCAATTCCACTACTTGGCATTTACCCAAGTGTCCAGAAACAAGGACATACTAAATCCACTAGCACAACGATGTTCATTGCAGTACTATTTACCATAGCAAAGATATGGAACCAATCCAGATACTCCTCAGTTGATGAGTGGATCAACAAGATGTGGAATCTATACAGAATGGAATTCTATGCTGCTTTCAGAAAGAACGATATCACCCCATTTGTAAGGAAATGGAAAGACAGAAAAAATCATATTAAGTGAAGTAAGCCAGACTCAAAGGAACATAGGCTCAATGGTTTCCCTCATTTGTCATAATCAGTAGAAACCTTGGCCTCTCCAAGCAGACATTTGCAATAGAGCAAAATCCAGATACATAAAGCCATATAGGATGAGCCTAAATGAAAGTACCTCTAGGATATAGAAAAATAGCCATATTATGAGTGTTTGTTGTCTTTAATGTACTATGTCATCTCTTATCTCTTTTGCTGTCCCTTGCTTATCTCATATTGTTACAATATTTCACCTGGTTATCTGATATATTTCATATATGCTTAATTGGTTACTCAAAATTAAATAGCGAAGGGGGGAATCAAGATGAGGGAGGGAAATGGGGACCATGACATGGGAAAGGGTATCAATGTTTGTGAAGTAATGCACCTTGTATCTGGTAAATATAATGTAACCCTTCTATTAATTACAATAAAAAGTATATGAAAAAAATGAAAAATCAAACACATTCAAATATGAATTACAATGTTATTAAACTGACTGGAAAATAATTGTGTTAAGAGCCTTAGTAATAGTAAATTTATTTGTTTATCATTTCATTTGTCAAATGTGAAGAATAACTATCATTATATAAATACAGAATAACACACAGTCAAAATATAGCTTGCAAATTTGAGGTTAACAGTTTTGCTGCGAAAACATCCATCTAATCTTGGATGCAAATGAAATATGTTCACAAAATTTTAGTAATGAGAGTAGATTATAGATATTATGATATAAATAGTATATCCTTCAAAATTATCAGTAAATTACTTTAAGAGCTGTAGTAATAAAAACATCTTGATCCTGGAAAAAGAAAAGGCCTGAGGACCAATGGAATAGAACTGAGACCCAGAGATCAACCCACAGACCTAGGCCCACCTAATCTTTGATAAGGGAGCCAAAAATATTGAATAGAAAGACATCCTATTCAACAAATGGTGCTGGCAGAATTGATTAAACACTTGTTGGAAACTAAAGTTGTACTCTGTGCCAGTTTGGCTAAGTGACAGAGTGTTTGCCTAGCATGCAAAAAGACCTGGCTTCAATTCCTAAGTACCACATACATCGAAAAAGCTGGAAGTGGTGCTGTGGCTTAAGTGGTAAAGCTCTAGACTTGAAACCCAAAGACACTGCTCAGGCTCTGAATTCAAGTCCAATGACTGGCAATAAATTAATAAATACAAAAATAATGTTGGGCCTTATTTGTCACCCTTCACCAGAATCAATTCCAAATTAAATGAAGGACCTTGAAGTAAAAGCAGATAACCTAAAAAGCTTAGAAGAAGGAATAGAAGATGCACCAGATCTCCTGGCACAAGTTGAAACTTTCTCAATAAAGGCCCAGAAACACAAAAAAAATCAAAGAAGGTTTGCACAAATGTAACTGTATTAAACTTCAGAGATTCTGCAAGGCAAGTATTTGTTGGGGTCCTTCGTCCCCAGTCCCTCTTGAGGAGGGATGGGGAAAAGCACACCCCAACCAGTCCAAGCCGTGAGAGGAGAGGGCCCACTGTCCTCCCGCACTCAGCCTTGCTTCTCCGGAGCACTAACAGAGACACCACACAGCTTCATCAAGACAGGAATCTCTCTAAAATTCCCCTCCTTATATTGGGTGTGGGAGCCTATCAGCACAACAGGTGGGCAGGATAAAAAGGTCCACTTGTTTACCCCTACTACAGGACTCAGCAGAAAGTTATTAGAATGGCATTACTCGGCTCCCAACATCTCCCCCGTTTTTATCTTAAAGGCAAAACTTAGGATATGTGGGGCTACCACCATATTAGATCGGCTATGCCTGTCTTCTTTGACTACCAGCCATCTAAGCAAATCAGACCTGAGGGGATGCATCTATTTCCATGGGAGCAGATGCCTGTCACATTAGCATTCACTTTCTGCGTTGACTTTGTAGGCAGGCAATAGACATATTACAATTATAGTGCATAAAAACAAATCCAAACTGATCAATCCCAAAATAGTGTCAAGATAACAATCACCCAAAGTTAGAATCAATCCCAAAATAGTGTCAAGATAACAATCACCCAAAGTTAGAATATTGTCATTTGTACACTAACAATTCCAGTCCTCACATTCAAAGCATTCTCTGTAGGAACCACAGTGGCAAGGACAATACTCTCAGCAGTAAGGGCAGGAAAACAGCAAAGTCTCTTTTACTAATGAGCAGGAAAGCATTCTCCTCTGCCTGTACAGGCACTAGTATATACTGAGTGGCTCTGACTACAACAGAGAAAATAGGGAAACAACATTAAGAAAACAACATTCACACAAGCCATAGGGAATAGCAGGGCAATGGAAGAATTAGAGGAGTCTTCCAGTCCCCCCTTTTTGTTTTAAACTACTGTCCAAAAATGACTCTGGTCCCTTCATTTTAAGGGGGTTATGGGCGAAGATCCATTTTCTGTAACTTCTTCAAGCTGACTCAGGGACGTTGTCTCTATATTTTGTCAGGGACTTTACAAAGCTTTAGCCTGTTTTCAACTATTCTGAAACGGAGCACAGGCTTTCTAAATCACTACCATCAAGTGTCTCTGTGCTACTTTTCACCTGTTCTTAAACTGTTTACTCCCGTATAGACTTAGATTTAGATTTACACCTGTTCTTAAACTGTTTACTCCCGTATAGACTTAGATTTACCATTCGCACACACATTCGCGGTCATTCCAGTCTGAACCCACTTGGTTCTATTCTAAAATCTCTTTACACACATTCGTTCCCTTTCATACTCACATTCGCGGTCGTTCCAGTCAGAACCCACTTGGTTCTATTCTAAAATCTCTTTACACACATTCGTTCCCTTTCATACACACATTTGCGGTCGTTCCAGTCTGAACCCATTTGGTTCTATTCTAAAATCTCTTGAAAAATAGAAAATAGGCCTCGCCCTCCGCGAGGTAAATTTTTTTTTTTTGATTTTATTAGAAAATAGGCCTCGCCCTCCGCGAGGTTCCTCCTGAAGTGACCCGCACTTCGGAGAGGATCTGGGAATGATTAAAATCTCTTTCACACACATTCACTGGTTTAGTCTTTGAGGAGTTTTGTCTTTTGTCTTTTTCCTTTCAGATTTCTCTGGTTTTTCAGTCTGAGTTTTTTTTTCTCTTTGTCGTCCTCCCTGTCTTTTTCTCTTTCCCTGTGAGCAATTTCAGCCTGTATTTTTCCTTCAGGTTTCCCTGGTTGTTCAGTCTTTTTGTGCCTTTCAGGTTTTCTCTGGTTTTTCAGTCTTTTCTCCATGTATCTCTCACTTGGCTCAACTCACAGTCGTGCCTCTTTCGTGCCCCACATTGGGTGCCAATATGTCAGGGTCCTTCATCCCCAGTCCCTCCTGAGGAGGGATGGGAAAAAGCACACCCCAACCAGTCCAAGCCGTGAGAGGAGAGGGCCCACTGTCCTCCCGCACTCAGCCACGCAGCTTCATCAAGGCAGGAATCTCTCTAAAACTCCCCTCCTTATATTGGGTGTGGGAGCCTATCAGCACAACAGGTGGGCAGGATAAAAAGGTCCACTTGTTTACCCCTACTACAGGACTCAGCAGAAAGTTATTAGAATGGCGTTACTCGGCCCCCAACAAGTAATGTAGCTAGCAAGCAAAATAGATCACAGAGTGGGAGAAGATTTTCGCTAGCCATACAATGGACAAGGGCTTCATGTCTAAAATATACCTACAGTTACAATAATTGAATCTCTCAAAAACAAATCATCAAAGAAACAATCATCCCAATAAAAGATGGGCTGAAGATTAAAGAGAGACTTATTTGAAGAAGAAGTAAGAGTGGCCAATAGACACATGAAGAAATGCTCCACATCTCTGAGCCTAAAAGAATTACAAATCAAAACAACTTTGGGATAGTACCTCACTCCAGGTAGAATGACCATTTTCAAGAAATTTAATGATAACAGTTGCTAGCAGAGATGTATCCAGGATGTATTACTACTACATTGTTAACTTGTTCAACCACTCTGGGAAAAAGTGTGGTGATTCCTCAAAGACTAAACATAGAGCTCCCCGTGACCCAGTAATCCCACTCCTTGGCATTTACCCAAATCTTCAGAAACAAAGCCACACTAAGCCTACCAGCACAACCATGTTCATTACAGCATTATTCACCATAGCTAAGATATGGAACAAAACCCAGATGCCCCTCAGTAGATAAATGGATCAAGAAGATGTGTTATATATACACAATGGAATTCTGTGTTTCCATCAGAAAGAATGATATTGCCCCATTTGTAAGGAAATGGAAAGACTTGGGGAAAAAATCATATTAAGTGAAGTAAGCCAACCCAAAGGAACATAGGCTCCATGTTTTCCCTCATTTGTCATAATTAGTATGTGTCTAGGATTTTTCTAGAAGAGTAGCATAATATCTCAAAAGCTATGTGCACATGACCATAAAGGATAAAGCTAAGTGAAATTACACCAGGATACTGAAACAAAAGATGTTATCCTTGTGATTGTTGTGTTTAATGAACTATCTAAAGTTATTTTTATTCACTTTTTCCTTTTTCTCTTTTTCCCCCTTATGGTTTATCCTCTGTTGCTACTGTGTCTGTCCCTATTGTATTGTACATACATTCATTTGTTTATTTGAATCAGGGAAGGGTACCAGATGATGAGACAAAGGACAAAGGAATCAATGTAACAGCAATATTAACAAAACAGTATGTTAGAAATGAACCTTACCACTTGGGAGAGTTGGAAATAGGGAAAGTGGGAAAGAAAAAGGTGGGAAGGGGTAAGAATGTTCAAGAAGTACTGTACTCAATGTACTCACTACTTTATGAATGTAACTGTAACACCATTTTCCATCACCCTGATGATAAAATTTAAATAGAAAATAAGCAGTAAACTCATAAATAAATACACAGATTTATTTACTAACTTTAAAAATGCTAAGCTGTGTTTTGAGGCTCATACCTGTCATCATAACTACGCAGGTGGAGACATGAGGATCAATGTTCAAACCTAGCTTGGGAAGGAAAGTCCATGAGACTCATCTCTCCAATAAACGGCCAAAGAATTTGAAGTGAAGATGTAGTGAAGGAGTGCTAGCCTTAAATGGAAAATGCTAGCAAGGTAACCCAGGCCCTGAATTCAAGCCTTAGAACACCATACACACACACACACACACACACACACACACACACACACACACACACACCAAACATACAATACACATTAGATGACAAACAAATTGGAAAGATAAAAATTAATTATATCGGATTATGTTTCATAAATATTTCATTCATAATAATCACTATAAATTTATGTGCATTGTGATCGAAGATATATTTTTTCAGTACAACTTTTTGATTCACAGACTTCCAGTATAAGGAATGTGTAATTTAATATACTAGAAAGTGTTTTTTGTTGTTGTTCTTGTTGTTTTCTTTTACCTTTTGCAGTTATGGGGGTAATCTAGGGATTCCTACTTTCCTTGAAAGTGCTGTATGTTTTGAGCTCTATCTCAAACCTTAAAAGTAAACTTATTAACCTTAAAAGTAAACTTTCATTTTTTACTGTAAATTATAACACAAAATCAAGACAAAAAATGAATGACAATATTGTTAAAACGAAGTATTACCATCATTTCTGGTGTGATGTCAATCCAATGAATGATATTACATTTTCATTTATTTGTTCCCCACCCCACCTCCTGCCCTGGGTCCTGGGTCTTGAACTCTGGGCTTGGGCACTATCTTTGATCTCTTCAGCTCAAGGCTACTACCCTACCCCTGGAGCCACACCACCACTTCTGGTTTTCCCTTGATTAATTGGAGATAAGAGTCTCACAGACTCTAGTACATGGGCTGGCTTTAAACCACTATTCTCAGATCTTAGCCTCCTGAGTAGCTAGAATTACAGGCGTGAGCCCTCTCGTTAGATGTGTTTTTGTGCTTTTAAAAGGCTAGAGCTTCTGTATGGCAAAGGACATAGCTAGCAAATTAACTAGAAAACCTACAGGGTGGGAAAAAGATCTTCACTAACCATACAACAGACAAAGGCCTCATATCTAAAATATATCAACAGCTCAAAAAATTGAATCAATCCCAAACTAATCTCCGAAGAAACAACCATCCCATTGAAAGATGGGCCAAAGACTTAAAGAGAGTCTTCTCTGAAGAAGAAATACGAGTGGCCTATAGACACACTACACCTCACTCCAGTAAGAATGGCCATGATCAAGAAGTCTAATAACAATAGATGCTGGTGGGGATGTGGCCAATAGGGATCACTACTACACTGCTGGTGGTAGTGCAAACACATTCAACTGCTGTGGAAATGAGTATGGCAGTTCCTCAACAAACTAAATATAGAAATGGAAAGACTTAGAAAAAATCATATTAAGTGAAGTAAGCCAGACTCAAAGGAACATAGGCTCAATGGTTTCCCTCATTTGTCATAATCATTGGAAACCTTGGGCTCTCCTAGCAGAGATTTACAATAGAACAAAACCTAGACACTTAAGGCCATATAGAATGACACTAAATGAAAGGACCTCCAGGACATAGAAAAAAAAAAACATATAATGAACTATGTTATATCTCATCTCTTTTGCTGTCCCTTAGTTATCTCATATTGTTACAGTATTTCACCTGGTTATCTGATATATTGCATATATATGTATTTGGTTATTTGAAACTGGATAGGGAAGGGAGGAAAACAAGATGAGGGGCAGGGGTGGGGGGAGGGAAATGGGGATCAAGAAGTGAGAAAGGGCATCAATGTATGTGGGGTAATGCACCTTCTATCTGGTGAATATAATGTAACCCTTCTATTAATTACAATAAAAATATATGAGAAAAAAAGACTAAACATAGAGCTCCCCTATGACCCAGCAATTCCACTACTTGGCTTTTATCCAATCGTCCAGAAATAGGACACACTAAATCCACTAGCACAAGGATGTTCATTGCAGCACTATTTACCATAGCAAAGATATGGAACCATCCCAGATGCCCCTCAAGTGATGAGTGGACAATCAAGATATGGTATTTGTACAAAATGGAATTATATGCTGCTGTCAGAAAGAAAGACATCGCCCCATTTGTAAGGAAATGGAAAGACTTAGAAAAAATCATATTAAGTGAAGTAAGCCAGACTCAAATGGTTTCCCTCATTTGTCATAATCAGTAGAAACCTTGGGCCCTCCTAGCAGAGATTTATAATATAACAAAACCTAGATACATATGGCCATATAGTATGACACTAAATGAAAAGACCTCCAGGATATAGAAACAAAAGCCATATGATGAGTGATTGTTGTCTTTAATGTACTATGTTATCTCTCATCTCTTTTGCTGTCCCTTGATTATCTCATATTGTTTCAGTATTTCACCTTGTTGTCTGATATATTGTATATATCTATGTTTTTGGTTATTTGAAATTGGATAGGGAAGGGGGGGAAACAAGTTGAGGGGTGAGAGGTGGGGGGAGGAAAATGGGGACCAAGATATGAGAAGCGGTACCAATGTTTGTGAAGTAATGCACCTTCTATCTGGTGAATATAATGTAAGCCTTCTATCAATTACAATTACAATAAAATACATGGAAAAAAAGGCCAGCTTATATTTCTTTTTAAAGGAAAGGGTGAATACTTCATTTTTATTTTTTGTTTTCTCAGAGAAAGCTTTGTTGAGTTTTTTTTAGCCCAATTGTAAATAAGTTCTCTTCTTCTCTCGGGCTTACCTTCTAATAACTCCTCAATGTCCTTTATTCTATTAATTCTAATATTATTTCCACAAAGTAGTTATAATGTAAGCAGGGTAGTTATTCATTTACTTATCATTTTCTTTGGCAATACTGTGTCTTAAACTTAAGTCCTCCTGAATTGTTGGCCTGGCACTGTGTCACTTAAAACATACCTCCAATCTAGCTTTTCTCTTGTTAGTTGGAGAAAACAGTGTCTAGACATCTGGCTAGGCAGGTATTGAATAGGATCCTTCAGATTGATCTCAGCCTCTTGAACTGTTTGGTTTAAATATGAGGCAACATTACCTACTTATAGGTTGCTAATTCTGTCTTTGTATTCTTTTCATTTTTGCTTGAAAAAGCAACTGGCCAAAACAATAACATGGAATATACTAAAAATATGTTCAGATTCGTAGGTGAATATTATTGTCAACATGTTGACTCAAAAGATTAGAAGGATTTGTCTTAGAAGGGCTTGTCACAGCTCATTTTATTTTGACAGTATTGCTTCATGTTATATGAGTTCCCTCTTGACAAACGTAAGTCTGACAGAAATATCTGTAATGAATGAATCAGATGCATAGGATTTTTACTAGGTTAAAATTGCAGCCATTTAAATGGATTTGATCTATCATATCAATACATTAATGAAAACATCTGGGTAAAAAAGCTCCATTCAGGTCACTGATCAAGCTTGAAATAGGGAATTATATGTCAGATATAATATAGGCTATTTGTTGGATAGTTTGTTGAATGGTTGGTTAGCCTTCTGAGTGATGTAAAGTAAAAATACCGAAAAATATAATCAAATAGAAAAACTGACCTGCACACATATGAAAGCTCAACTAAGTATAAAAGTTAAAGTAGCCTGAAGGTATACAATATTTTGCCCCTCTTTTAGCTCCTCTTAAAGTAGAAATACAAATTTTCCTGCCACCATGCATGTTTTCTAAAATCACTGTTCTTTTTGGAGGGAAAATTCAAGCATTCTAAGACATGAATGCATTTTGCTATTCCAGCTAATCAATTGAGATAGGAACTTGTAACTGACATTTGAGAAATTGTTTTTGCCTTGAATTTTTTATGGTCTTTTATTTTTAAGGCTGAATTGTATAATAATTTCTGGTCAATTATAACATTCAACCAAGTAGGAGATCCTAACAGATACATCAATTTCAAATATTCCAGTAGTTGTATTTTATTAAAATAAGATAATACAGAGTGTCTCAACCATTTTAAGTATCACTAAGTATTGTAATTACAAGTTAATCTGTAAAACATAATTCCATTTCTGAAGAATAAATTTGCAGACTGATTTGAATGAAATTAAAATGACAACTTAGTCTATTTTCTTTCCCTAACACTAGTTTATAGGAAATTAAAAGTCAGCCATATTCTCAAAGTTATCAGATATATTTATAGGTGTGAATTCACATACAATTTAGAATGTTAAGTGAACCAAGTGTTTTGCAGTCAGCCTTAATAACTTTACTTTTTGAATTTAACTAAATAATTTTAACTCTACAGAAACAAATATGTCTTTAATGCATGATTATTGTCTTTCAAATTAATGTATGTTTATTTTTATTACATTTACTATTATTGTGAATATTAATCAGGAGAAAGTCGTCATTACACTCTATCTAGGCATTAGTATTATGTGATGACCAATGTACACATATATAAGCCTATGCAACATAGAGTAAAATTCAGATATAAAAAAATGTAATCTCAGGATGGAAGTGTGGCTTAGTGGTAGAATGCTTGTCTAGTATGCATAAAGCACTGGGTTCAATTCCATTGTACCACATACATAGCAAAAGCCAGAAGTGGTGCTGTGGCTCAAGTGGTAGAGCTCTAGCCTTGAGAAATCCCAAGGACAATACCTAGGCCCTGAGTTTAAGCTTCATGACTGGCAAAAAAAGAAAAGAAAACAAAAAGAAAAAAAGGAAATTGTAATCCACCAAAATTATATAATTGAAAGTCAATTTATAATATGCCTTAGTTATAGAATTAATTTTCTTTAACTAGCTAATAGTATAAAAATTATTAACCTAGGAGTTTGAGCTTTTTAAAGAAATAGACTGTAAATCTAAATCTCAATCATGTCATGGATTATTTGGCAATATTTTCTAAGTTCTGTCTCACACTGAAAACTAAATGGGTGCTTTGTTCTCTAAACATCTGTAGAGGTTCTTGAAGTGATTTGTTGAGTTATCAATAAACCTGCAATCCCAGCACTTGAGAAAGTAGAATCAGGAAAACTACAAGTCCGATTGAAAAACAGTAAAACCTGTTTTCAGAAAAAAATAAAATGAAAACAAATTGTTAATTCTTTGCCAAGAGAACTCAAATATTGCAAAATGTGGGAAATGGTTTAACATTTTCATTTGTTCTCTCTCTTTAACAGATATATTTTTTAATTTAGTTTTTTTTAAAAAGGCCTTGTGAGAGTATTCAGTGCACTTCAAATATAATTTGTTAAATTAAATCTTGCACAAGAATAGACACTGTTCCTGGTGTTTGAATGAGTGGAGACAGCATGGCAGCTGCCCTTTCCGCACCATAGTAATAACAGGACACTCATCTCTCAGTAGTGGCAATAGGATGACTGACAAGCCTCTCTGGAGTATTGCTCAAGAGGGATTTCCTGTTCCAGTAATACTAGCAATTGGAAGCAATCACCACAGTCAATGTAATTATTAGCCAATTACTATTGTTGATTGACTAGAAAAAGCAATTTATTTAGTTAAAATTAAACTACCATTAATTTGAATTAAAAACAAATTGGAAAATTTTAACATCATTCAAAAACTAAAATTTCAAATTAGATTATATTTCGCATTTTAGTGACTAGCTGCTTTGAATACAACAACAAAAAAATGAATGATTAAGCAGATCGAAATCTTTGCAGCATTTAGTTCTAAACAATTAAGACTTGCTCAGAAAATGACCATTTTTTTCTTAAATTTTTCCTTCATTTTAGATCTTGGAACTTGAAGTAAAAATAAGGAAGTTAACCATTTTAATTTTTAAATAGGAGTACCTGGGGGAAAATCAAATATGCCTTCCAAACTATGAAGTTGGAAATTTTCCTTTCCCATGTCTCTCATGACCTAAGATTTTTTCAACAGCAAATACAGGTGAGTGGCTGGTGTTCATGCTGTGACCCAGAGGACTTGTCATTCTTTGATTGAATGGCCTTCTGCGATTTCACAGCACTCCTGAGTTAAATGAGGAAAAGTGACTCAATAGAGAGTTAACACTAAGATCTGATTAGTTATTGTATGGATCAATTAAATAGTGAAGTATTTTCAAAAGAGAGAAACTGCAGATTGCGGTTATCAATTCAATTAAAAGTATTCAATAACCTAAGACAAAACTGAAATAGGACTTTTATTGCTTTTATTGAAAATGCATTAACCCTTCTCTTCATACTGCAAGATAAAAGCAGGACATCCCTGCCTTCAGGCTGTATGTCTCTTTTACTAACTTAAATTGTTGGTCAGATTGCTGTCCAAAGTTACATGTAGACATGTTAATCACTTAAGGAGATTTATTCAAAACTGCTTTAAAGGTAGATTACTTCATGATGTGATAGCACTCTAAGTCTGAATAATTACTCCATAATAGAAAGAGAGATTGCCCCATGCCAAGCAAAACCATTCACCACATGATGGAAATTTAATTTCCTTAGACTGATAAAGACTTCTCTAGAAATAGCAGACTCCCACAGATCCAGCTCTAAGATAATGGCCAGCAAAATCACAGACCACATAAGGCTACTTTAGCACACATCCTTTTCAACCTTTATTCCTTCCATAGTTAATACAAAGTTCTTTTCAAAATTCTCAAGGAAAAGTTGAAGCATGATAGTTTTCCTACTATCCTATGCATTTATATTAAATAAATACCTTTCCTATTTTTCTATTGTTTCTTAATAGAAAATCTGTAGAGGGAACAGAGTTGGTCTGCCTGGATACAGTAAAAGCAACCTTCTTTCACCAACTTCTCAACTAAGGGTTTTGTTGACAAAATGTTTGATTTTAAAAAGTAGGAAGAGGGCCGGGAGTTTGGCCTGCTGGTAAGAGTAACTGCCTAGCATGCATGAAAACCCGGGTTCGATTCCTCGGTACCACATACATAGAAAAAGCCGGAAGTGGTGCAATGACTCAGGGTAGAACACTACCCTTGAGGAAAGCCCAAGGACAGTGCTCAGGCCCTGAGCTCAAGCCAAAGACTGGCAAAAAAAAAAAAAAAAAAAAAGTAGGAAGAAAGAGAGAGAGGGAAGGAGAGAGAGAGAAAAAAAAGAGAGGGAGAGAGGGAAGGATGGAAGGAAGGAAGGAAGGAAGGAAGGAAGGAAGGAAGGAAGAAAGAAAGAAAAAATGATTCAAACAACTGTGAAGTATGTTGGCATTATTACATACAAAGTCTATTGGACCATTTTTATTTTCAATAATAGCTTCGACTGATAAAGAAAAACATGTTGGAGAAACAGAGAGGGCCTTGCATTTTATAAAGGCAGGTCAACAACAACTGTCCGGGCCTGGAGTTTGGCCTAGTGGTAGAGTGCTTGCCTAGCATGCACGAAGACCCGGGTTCGATTGGTCGGTACCACATACATAGAAAAACAGCTGGAAGTGGTGCGGAGGCTTAAGTGGTAGAGTGCTAAGCTTTGAGAAAGTCCAAGGACAGTGCTCAGGCCCTGAGCCCAAGCCCAGGACTGGCAAAAAACAAACAAACAAACAAACAAAAAACAAAAACAAGTGTCCATATCAGGGATCATGAGGAAAAATGGAGATAGTATGTTTTAACCATGTGAGAATGCAGAGATTCTCCTTAATCAGTCTTTTCTAGAAGCAGTAAAATTCAGGGACACTACTTAACTTTTTCAACTATTTTGGAAGTTTATGGCACAGATTATATTCAAAATCACTCGTCTTCATATTGAATATTGTTAGGGAAATTCAATTAGTAACAAACTTTCCTACTCTCACAGAACATTTCTACATTTTCAGTCGAAATATTCATTAAGAAAATAATGTACTATACAGACAATCAGAAATGGGATTGCAAAGACAAGAGCCTCACTATTCATACAATCTTTTCATGAAGTCCAGCAGAAACAATCCTTGTTATAGGTGTTCTGAAAACAAGCAAAAGGTACCCAAGTATAATTTTTCACACATAGTAAATTAGAAACTGTAGTTTCTGATCACAGGGCCAATCCTGGGCTCATCCTGCAGGTGTTTCCAAGTCCATTCATGCCACTTAACCCAAATAAATAAATGAGACAACTAATAATGAAAATGGAAAAGGGCTTGCCAGAAGAAAAGGCTAAGTAAGATTGTCAGCCCATTGTTGAGGAATAGATAAGAGTCTTGAGTTTTAGTAGAGGTTGTATTTGGAGAAAGGGCTGGTTTTCACAGTGAGACAATTTTCATCATGATGGACTGGACTGATTCTTGTCTCAGTCCTGATTTGCAGAGGGATTCAGGAAAATCAGTGCCACTCTCATCACTTGAGGAAACAATTTTGGTGAGGATAAATGAGTCACTCTTGCTTAGTGGGTAGTCTGAACTCAGAAAGCTCTGCAATCCATCCCCTTTCATTCTTGTATTTCAAGGAGAATGGCCCAATATGAAGAAATTTACAAAAAATAGAGATGGCAATATCTAGCATCCTTCATGCTTTGAGTTAATTTATAGACCCATGAAAAGAGACAGTACTTTATAGAAAAGAACAGCTTTTGAGTACTGTTACACATCAATCCAGTAGAAAACAGGATTAACCATCTGTGTGACCTAATGGGATTAAGTTCAAGTAAAAATAAAGTTGTTATATCTTTTGGATAAGATCTAGATTAGAAATGAAGCTGATGTTTAAGTTAGCCTGCTATTATTTTTGCAGAAACTGGGTGGAGGGAGGGCTATCTCCTTTGATGATGAAATTTAAAAGAGATACTTCTCTGGCAAGGGGTTTCACTTTTAAAAGGATTTGTATAAATTTTAAAGAGATAGAAAAATAGCTTATATGTGTTCTAAAATAAATGCTATATAGGTGGAGCAAAGGATGACTCTTCCCTTTTAGTAAATAGGATTTTTTTATTTTCTCTTTTGATTCTTACTTACCCTTATAATTATTTCTAATCCTTCATTGGCTGTACACTTTGCGAAGATTTCTTAGCCTTGAATTACGTTTTTATTCTTTGCTCAATGGAAATAATAATACCTATCATACTTTCCTTTTGGGAGGATTTGCTGAGTCTACAAGCAGCACACTGTAAAGCATGCTCAGAATATAAGAAACCCCTAACAAAATCTCATTATTAATGATAAAGGTAATTAATGCAGAAAAATTGTTACTCTGAAGTAATGAACTAATATTGAGGTGGATGCTCTTAGATCTGGTCTATAATCCTGTCTGTCTAGGAGACTGAGATCTGTAGGGTCAAGGCCCTAGCACATCCCTAGCAGGAAAGCTCTTAACAACCTTTCTTACCTCATAGCTGGAGGCAATTGCAAAATCCTGTCATCTGCAACTGGGTAAGAGGCAGATATTAAGAAGAACTTGGTTAGGTGTACAGCCATCCATCAACTTGGAAAGAAGATGGAAAGAGTGGCACTAGAAAACCAATGAAAATATATCCAAATAGGATGTGGTGAGGGTAGTTTATGCGTGTAATTCTAGCTACTCAAGAGGCTGAGATCTGAGGCTTACCATTTGAAGCCAGCCCAGACAGGAGAATTCCTGAGAATCTTACTTCTAACAAACAACTACAAAAGCCAGAAGTAAAGCTGTAGATCAATCAGCAGAAAGTTAACTTTGAGCCAAATAAGATCAGGGAGAGCAAGCAGACCCTGAGTTCAGCACACAACCACTGCCCCTCCCCCCAGACACACACAGACAAACAGACACACATACAGCACACAGGTGCACACAAAATATATTTTTTAAGTTTGTGTAACCGGATTTCTTTAATTTGGTGAAAATTGGTCATTAAATTGTTTACCACATTTCAATTCATTTTTAAATAACTCTGTACTTTAAAACACCTCTGTAACTTTTAAAAACAAATGCATTCACCAGCAACCACTCAGAAACTCATGTTTTCCTCTGCAGGAAAGATCTTCCCTGAAGCTAAAGTGAGGTAACTGTTGGATAGATTTTAAAAGAACAAATTATTCATGGAAATGAAACCAGGATTCCAGTGAACCAAATATAAGAAATAAATAGCATCACCAAAACTCAGTCATCATTGCATCCAAGACCAGATGGGGGATCTAGTGATTGTTTTTGACTAGGAAGGCAGCACATGAAAGCAGTACCAGAAAAAGCAAAGCAAAAGAAAGAACAAAACAAAACACTTTTTGTATCTTTAAACTTGGAACCAAACACATTTGAGCCAACAACACAAATTGGCTTGGCTTTAAAGTTTTAAAAAACAAACCAACTCAACCAAAATAATGACTTCCTAACTAATTAAAAACAAAACTTGTTATCCTCTTTAAGTGTGCTTAAAAACTCTAATTGGAAACTGTAAGTCTTCTAACATCTGTTAAATGTTTTGCCACATGGATCAGGATGAGAAGTTACTTTACCCTCTCTTTCCTTTCTTTTTTTTTTTTTAACACATTTTAATGTCTTCAAAGACAATGGTTTCTCTCTTCCATGAAATTCTTCAAATTAGGACAGCTCCCAATTAAAATAATTTATAATGTTCTGTTTCTGGGTTTTCTGTAACTTCTTTTCTAGGGAGAGTACTTCTTGAATTCACTAATTATTTTATATTTTGAGAATAATAATTTTTATTTGAAATTTATTATCAGTGTGATGTATTAGGGGTTACAGTTCCATTTGTCAGGTAGTGATTACATTACTTCTTAGACACTGTTACCTTTTCCCATCTTTTGTTTTTTCACTTTCATGTCCCCCATCCTCTCCCAAGTTGTAAAGTTCATTTCTAACAGATTGTCTTGTGAGTATCACTGTTACACTGGGTCATCCTTTGTCCTCTGTAGCATGATCTTGCTTTTCCCCTTCTCTTCTCTGATTCAAATAAACAAATAAATGTGTACAAAATACAACAGGTATCACAGTCCAATACAATACCAACAGAGGATAAACCAGAAGAAAGAAAAGAAAACAAGAAAAAATAAAGAAAAAGACAAAAAAGAACAAAAAATAAGTCCACATGGTATATTAAAAAAACAATAACCATAAAAATAAATCTCTTGTTTCCTTATCCTGTAGTTTATTTCACTTATCCTCATCCTCTATAGCCATATGTACATAGCTTTTGAGTTATTGTGTTATGAGGAGCAATTTTTAAAGTTTATTTCAGTAAGAAGAATTTGATGACTATCATGAGAATAGATACAACATAAATTTAATACATTCAATTTCTAGCCAGTCAGTATAGTGGCCTAATTTAAAGAACCATTAAACATCAGATCATACTAACTTATTCATTTTCTGTAAGACCTATCAATGCATTTTAACACATAATCCTTGAGCATGTTTGAGAACCAGGGAGATATAGGCTAGATGAAACTATTAATGAAAGTTAATCTGACAACTAGGCAAGGATCTTTAAGAGGAAGGTAGTCAACAGAACAAAGGTAAATAAGATAAGCAGAGATGAAAATTGGGTGAACAAATGGAAATAATGAAAAGATATTAAAATGTTATGAATGAAATGTGGATTGATATTGAAGTGATTATCCAAAATCTCTATAAATTAGTGTATGAATAGTGGTTGAACAGTATAGCTCCTATCAACAGAGACTCTTCCTCAGTAACATATAAAGGAATAAAAACTAGATCAATAAATTCAGCTTAATCAAACACAAAAAATTGTGACTTAGTTTAAAAATTGTATTAAAAATAATTGGACAATTAGAAAAGGCAAAATAAATACCAAAATAACTAATACTTTTCTAAAGTCAATAACAGATACTAACCACATTAGCAGAGAATATCAAGGAAGAAAATTTCCTAAACCTATACCTAAAATATATATTTAAACAATAATATATTATGATCCTAAAGGTGTAGAAAACTAATATAAGTACAATGTTTGAGGGAAAATTTAATTGAAGGTGATGGAACTGAAAATACAAACCAACAAACTCCTGTTGTTGTAAATGTCAACAACCAACTTTCAAGAATGGCAAATTAATCAGAAAAAGTAATTAGAACAGAATTGACCTAATGATCACTATTAATTACTAGATCTAATTAATGTTCATGAGCATTCACTAGAGTAAAATCAGAGTACATTTGTATTGTTGGGCTATTGATAGGCATTACGTTGAATTTATGCACCACTTTTGGTGGTGTTGCCATTTTCACAACGTTATTCCTCCCAAATCAGGAGCATGGGAGGTTTATCCACTTCCATAAATCTGCTTTAATTTCCTTTTTATTGGTTTTTTATTGTTTTCATCATAGTGGTCTTTCAACTGTTTGGTTGATTCCTATTTTTTTGTTGTTGTTGTTTGGTTGGTTTGTTGGTTGGTTTTTGTTACTCAGGGTGTTACAAAAGAAATTGCCTTTTTGATTTTAGCATTACTTGTCTCTTTGGTAGCATACAGAAAAGCTATTGATTTTTGTGATTTTATTTTATTCCCTTCTACTTTGCCAAAGTTTTAGTCAGCTCATGTCACTTTGGAGAGGAGATTATGTTGTCCTATTAATACAGGTTTATGTCATCTACAAGGAGGGAGAGTTTTACTTCTATTTCTATTTAGATCACGTTTACTTTTTTCTCTTGCCTTATTACTCTAGCTAGGAACTTGATTACAATATTGAAGCACAGTGGAGAGAGACGACATCATTGTGTTCTCCCTGATTTTAGAAAGAATGATTTTAAATTTTCACCATTAAGTATGATGCTAGCTATCATTTTGTCACATACAGCCTTTATTATATTGAAGAATGTTTCATGGATTCCTAGTTTCTCCAGAGCTTTCTTCATAAATGGGTGCTGGATCTTATCAAATGCTTTTTCTGTATCTATTGAGATCTCATTTGTTTCTCCTTCTTGTTCCTATTGATGTGTTGGATTATATTAATTGACTTGCATATATTTTACCAGCTTTGTATCCCAATTTGAATGAATCCTGTTTGGTTATAGTGTATGAATTTTTTGATTAATTATTGAAGTCATTTCACCAGAATGCTATTGAGAAGTTTTGCATCAGTGTGCATTTAAGAAATGTGTCTATACTTCTCTTTCTTTGATAAGGTCTTATTTGGTTTGGGGATGAGGATTAGGATTGTGTCATAGAATATTTGGTAGTGATCTTTCATTTTCCATCTCTTTGGAGACTTTGAGGCATATTGGAGTTCATTCTCTTTGAAATAAACCATGGAAAAGTCTCTTGTCTCTGCTCCTGCTCTCCTGTCCTTCTCTACACCTGTAGTGATGAGCTCTGTTCAACTGCTCCTTCTCATCATGATGTTTTGCCCAGAAAAATGCAGAGAAGTTAGGAACACAGATTATAAAACCTGAAACTATAAACCAAATAAATTTTTCCTCATGAGTCTTTCAGTTAATGAAGATAATTGGGACTTCCGAGGAAAAAGAAAGAATAATTAAAAATTTTGGACCTGAGGTTGGAACTCAGGTCCTCTGAGCCTCTCTGAGCACCAGGCTAGTTTTCTATCACTTGAGACACAGCACCATTAAATTAGTATATTTCTAGATTAGTCTAGCAAAAGATCACAATAGCTTAGTAGCTAAGTACTTATGACATAAGAAAATTATGACAAATGAAATACAAGATTGTTTGTTTTGTTCTATTAAGGTACAATAAAATAATAATCAGCTTTATAGCACAGTGTTAGTAAAATAAACCATTATGATCTGTCTGCAATTCCATTGTACAATGTTTATTGAGTTTTCTTAGAGAATACACATCTCCTAATAGACAAACTCGATATGTAAGCTAAAAATTCCACATTATATAACCTAAATTTTAGATTTTAGATATGAATAGGATGTATTATATATATATATACTTACATAGATACCTTGAAAGATGTATCAGACTGTATTATTCAATGAATATTTGTTAATTATTCAATACATGGTTGGCCATTTCTTGTGTTTTGATGTGCTAACAAATTTAATAACTTTCAAGTAATCAATATTTGACATTTCATAATCTATCTATATTAACACCTTTTAATTGTCTTATTTCTTTGAAATATATTCATCAAATGTGAAGAGATGCAGCTGAAAAAAAGCTCATTTTTTTCTCATAGTCTTCAAATATTTTGACACAATCCCCAGGTGTTTGCTAAAGCAGTTCTGAAGAAAAAAAAATACAAGAGTAGATCAGTTTCTTGAAATGGCAACTGTCAAGTAACTTCAACAAACTGTCAGGGCCCTGTGATTTCACTAGAGAAGAAAGGAAAAATACACTTAGATCAGTTTTACATAAAAACAATCCATGGAGATTTTAACCTCAAAAAAGTACATAAGAAGCCTTGACTTCTGATGTAATCCTTGGAAAGCTGTCTAGATAAGCAATCTAATATATCCCTTATAGTAACACATCCATCTCTATGCAGCGTATTTCTAATGTAGAATATGCTGTTACAAGATTATGGCATACTTATCACCCTGTCCACTATGCTTATGTACATGGAGTCTGTGGTCCTTTTTCCCAGAATAATGCTTTCATGGAATGTGTTTTGATATACAAAACTTATTTGAATTTTTTTAAACATGTCTCACTATTTAACAGTTAATATGAGTTGGCTGCCATTGCCTCACACTTGTAACCCCCATTATTCAAGAGGCTGAGAGCTAAAGATTTTGGTTCAAGCCAGCCTGGGCAGGAAAAGAATGTTGAGATACTTATCTCTAAGTAAGCACCAGAAAAGAAGGTAAAGGGGGAGGAAGAGGAGGAGGAGGAAGAGAAGGAGGAATAAGACGAATCTGGAATTGGATCCGTGCTTCAAATATTAGAGTGCTAGCCCTAAGTAAAAATGTTCACGTACGGTGTCTAGGCCCTGATTTTAAGTTAATGTGAAATCATGGCAGTCATCTTATGCCATGTAATTGCATTTACACTAAGCAGAGATCTTACTTGAAAAAGAGTGAATCAAGATGATGTAGAAAGAAATTTAATAAACAACATACATAGAACCTAGACACACAGAGAGATTTAATATGGGTTCTGCAGTAGTCTTCCTAGACATGCTGATTTTCTTCCTGAAGTACAGTAACTCACAGTATACAGCAACTGAAAAAGTAAATAAAAATGATAAGAAAGCAACTCCTGAACTTTTAAACAACCTTGGATGTGAATTTTCATTTTGTATAATGTTTCTACTCTGTATATATTACCCACTCACATGTCATTTAGTTACAGTGTTGGTTATCAGATTGAGTTTGATTGGAAGGTAGGATCACTGTGTGTGTTTGTAAGTAAGCTTTCCAGCTTATCAAAATGCCTCAATCGTTCACTGAACTTTCTCTCATCACATAGACTGAAACATCTCACATTATTGAACACACAGTGGGTTCCATAGAGCCTAATAAGCAAGAAGGATTATGCAAACTTTTAGGGTAATACATTATGATTCTATTTTACTAGTAGTTATTATTAATCCATTCAGTATCTAAGTCATAAGTTAAGAGCTACCATAGGAAAACACATAGTGTTTTCATAGGTCTTGATAATATGTCTTTTTTTAGGTATCCATTTTTATAATTTATCATATTCCCAGATGATAAGGATGAGCAATGGATATTAATTACTTACATCCTCTTATCACCAATAAGAACCATGAAGAAAGGTGACTTCAGCCTCTCCCAGTGTAAATCAAAATCAAAATCAGAAAGCTTACTAAATCATGCCACAACACTAGATTCCACTTTCCACTATCATTTGTCTTATAGGAAAGTGAAATATATTATAAAGAAAATAATGATAATTTTTTTCAGATGTATGTACATACAATGTTAATTCACAATCACAATAGAGAGGCACTGGAATGATGTTTTCTCTGTAATATATTTTGTCACATAGTTCATGACTGCTCAAACAATACGAGACATCTAATGTAAAATGATTGACATAGTTTATACTTTAAAGGTAAAATGATTGACATAGTTTACATTTTAAAGGAGGTTTTTATTACGTAACCTGCTGTGTAAGAGCTCAGTAAAAGGCCTGGTGGCTCACACCTGTAATCGTAGCTGCTCAGGAGGCTGAGATCTGAGGATCAAGGTTCAAAGTCAGCCTGGGCACAAAAGGACCTGAGACTCTCATCTCCAATTCACATCTAGAATATGGGCAGTGGGGCTTGGCTCAACTGTAGGGTGGTAGCCTTGAGCTGAAGAGTTCAAAAACAATGCCCAGGCCTAAGGGTAGAACTGTAGCCCTTTGCTGAATAGCTCAGGGATAGTCCCCAGGCCAAGTTCAAGCTCCATGACCATGCCTCCCCCCCCCCAAAAAAAGGTAAACAAATTGAAAATGTAGTTCAGAGAGTAAAATAAGAAAAAGAAGTGTACCTTGTTTCTGTGAAAATATTTGTAATTATTGTGCAAATATATCATTGCAAATAAAAATTCATGAAGCATGCCTCAAAATAATTTGAATGTATTTATGACTGTCACCAATATATCCCTTATTTGATCCTTTCCTTAGTATATTTTCAGCTATATTCTCTCTCATTATAACTTACTCTATTTTTATTTGTTTATTGACTAATTCTTCAATTTGACATTAAACTCTATTAAGGGTATTAGCATATACCATTGTTGATACCCAGTGAAGCACAAACTCACAATAAAAATTACTCAATAAAATGATTGCTGGATAATTGAACATATGAAAAGAAAGCGGTCATAGGGTTGAACTACTTAGTGTTCCATCATTAGTTATAATTGACACCTTAATTATGTAAACATAGCCTTAATTCCATAAATATTTTACAAAAAGTGTTCTAATTTTTTTTACTGAACATTTATGACTTTTGCCTGTGCCCTTTTAGGAAACATCTCTAAGGTTATTCATATGTTGTAGATTCTGGTATTTTATTAGTCAGTGACAGTGTTCATTCATATGGAACTGTGAGTTTTAATCCACTGCAACACTGCAGTACAGCACATTATTCATGTTTCTGTCATGGTGATGATAAACAACCCACTTCACTCTCTAACATGCACAAGTATAATGTGTAGAAAAATGAACATAAGACACATGCATATTATAATGATATTTAATAGTGAAAACAAATAATTATGTTACTGACTTATATGTTTATGATCATGAAGAATAAGAACAAAGTGGTGGAAGTTGATTTTAAGAAGATTCTTGGGCCAAGACTGTGGTGGAGTGCTTGCTCCATGAACCCCTGTGTTCAATTCCTTGGTACCACTTGCACAAAATTCAGAAGTGGTGTTGTGGCTCAAGGATAGAGTACTTATCTAAAGAAAGCTTAAGCACAGTGCTGAGTTCAAACACCAGCATTAGCCAAGAAAAAAAATAAAAGAATGGAAAACTAGTCTTCTTTCTTGAAAGCAGTTACTAACAGATGCTTGGAAAGTGTATATATCAGATAGAATCATTAAGGAATTGGTTAAAGACCAGAAATAGAATCTATATCTCCTGCAATTTACCCATTATAGCGAAACAAAAATGTACAATGTTGAAAAAAGAAAACAAAAATTAATCCAACACTGTTGGATATTTTTTACTACCTTTGCTTTATTTCAATGATTTCACAGCTGTATTCACTACATAATATGAAAGTAAATGGTAAGTACACAAATGTTCACATAAAGGTGTCTTAACAAAGTGCAGATAAAGAAATTTCAGAGAGATGGGTGTTGGTGGTCCATGCCTGTAATGCTAGCTACTTAGGAGGCTGAGATCTGTGGATGGCAATTCTACATCAGCTGGGGCACCAAAGTCCATGAGACTCTTTATCTCAAATTAACCATAAAAATCTGGAAGTTCAGGGACAGCGCCCAGGCCCAGAGTTCAAGCCACATGACCAAAAAAAAATTTTAGACAGAAATTATTTGCAAGAACAAATCTTCAAAATGCACAAAATCTCTCTAGGCTGGTAATAACATATGAAAAACTTTCCTCCATAAGGAGGACAAAAAAAATTACCAGGTTCCCTAGCTTTTAAGAATGGAGTAAATGTCTTCCCGAGAAAGGCAATGCTGCAAATGTTACAGGCTTCAGATTGAAGTCTTTGGGAATCTCGTACCATGTATAGTCATTCCCCAGGCAGCAACATGAACCGGGTGCTCTCTCACTGATTACCTCAGAGGAGTTCCTATCCTTCAGACTTCTCTCCTGGAATGGCAATATATGAGTATAGAACTTCTTATTTTTTACATCCTACTTTTACTTTGCTTTTTTATATGCAGATATGCATGCTTATGTGTGTACTTACATTTGGTGCACTTGCCCATGGAATCCACCATATTAATATACTGCACATGTAGGAACCAGGGGCAAGAGGTCATGACCTACAGGTTAGCTGTGAAGTCAGCTGTACAGTTTGTTTAAATACAAACTGAAATAGTCACAAATACACCTAAGGACATATTCTTTCTCCTCCTCATCCTTGTTTCTCTTTTTGTTCTTGATGATCTTCTTCTTCTTCTTCTTCTTCTTCTTCTTCTTCCTCCTCCTCCTCCTCCTCCTCCTCCTCCTCCTCCTCCTCCTCCTCCTCCTCCTCTTCTTCTTCTTCTTCTTCTTCTTCTTCTTCTTCTTCTTCTTCCTCCTCCTCCTCTTCTTCTTCTTCTCCTCCTTGTCCTCCTCCTTTTTCTTGGCTTCTTTAAAAATACTTACAGTATTTTAGAAGGTTATGAGGGGGGGTTATAATCACATGAGTAAGGAAATTAGTACTTTTTGGCCATTCTTGGGACTTGACCTTCCTTCCTTCCTTCCTTCCTTCCTTCCTTCCTTCCTTCCTTCCTTTCTTCCTTCCTTCCTTTCTTCCTTCCTTCCTTCCTTCCACCTCTTTCTTTCTTTCTTTCTTTCTTTCTTTCTTTCTTTCTTTCTTTCTTTCTTTCTTTCTTTCTTTCTTTCCTTTTTTATTTCTTATTGCTTATGGGGCTTGAACTCTAGGCCTGGGCACTGTCTTTGAGCTTTTTAGCTAAAGTCTAGCTCACTGTACTTTGAGCCACAGTGCCATTTCTGGTTCCTGGCAGTTAATTGGAGATAAGATTCTCACAGACTTTCATTCCAGGGCTAGCTTTGAGCAGCAACCCTCGGTTTTCAGCCTCCTGAGCAGTTAGAATTACAGCCACTCATCACTTACACTCTTACCCACTCCTGGACATATTTTTAAAACTGTATCCATGTTATCATAGAGCACATAATTGTATCTAGAAAATGAATTAGTAATTTATCTCCCTGGTTGAAAATTTGCTTTCTTATAATGTGAACATACATTAGCACTGTTTCTGGAAAGAAATAACTGATTTTCTTGATCAAGAAAGCAGTTTGATGAGAGTGGAGAACCCAGGATATGATAAGGACACCTGCTCAGCTATGTTCATCTCTGCGCTATTCACAATAACCAAACGATGGAAACAATCCAAATGTCCTCCTGCAGATGAATGGATACAGAAAATGTGATATATATGTGTATATATATATGTACACACACACACACACACACACAATGGAATTCTACTTAGCTAACAGACAAGATAAAATACTGGCATTCGCAGAGATGTGGATGAACCTAGAGTGAATCATGTTCAGTGAGACAAGTCAAGATCAAAGGAACAGAAGGTGCATGGTATCTTTAATATGTGGCTATTAGATCTAAACAGGTCAAGAGTGAAAACTCAATATTTGCATACCCAATGCTATGGACATGGTATTGGATATATAAATACAACTACATAAACATAAAAAATCTATGACTCTGTAGACATACTGTTTTATTACATAGATTAATATGTATATATGACATACAAACCCTCAGCCTAATTTTAATTATTTTCCAAAATCTAAGTGCCAGTGATCATATATAGAGATTCCCTTCTTGAATATTTCTTTGTTAAACATGTCATTTGAAGTATGATGTAAAAACCAATGTTAATAAATTCTTTAATACAAAAAGAATGCAGTTTGAACAAATAATTAATTATTGTACAAAGCACAGTGCATATTGCATAGATACAGGATTTCTGAGTCCAATTTGTTGCCATTCAGGTGTCTACATTTCTTCAAATATTTAGTTACAGTTTGATGATTCATGGTGTTAAGTTCAATTCTGACAATGGTGTCCATGTTATCAATTTTACCGTTGGAGAACTAATTAAAAATACTTGAATGGGAAAAATAAAGAAGTTATAAATTTAGTTTTCTGGTCCTCTGGAGTTATTGGATGAAGCAAATCATTATTAAATTGCTAATGAGAACTGTTTATAACAGTATTTTCTGATCACGATAGGCTTTACTTAATTAGATAAGGTCCAAGTTAGGTTGAGTGATTTAACTTCTCTTCCATGTCATAAGTCACACTTATAAAAACTCTTTTGTACTGACTAAAACAGTATTTCTAAAAATGTTCCAAAGAAAGATGCTGAAATAGAAGAAGTTCTGAGGATCAAAGGGTACAAAGTTTCAGTTGGGAACTATAATTTTTACTTATCTATCAACCACAGATGCTGATTATGATCAGTGCTATATGTTGCATATTTTGAAATTTATGAAAGAGAAATTTGTAAATCCAATTACCATAAACAATAAGTATATGAGTCAATCAATATATTAATTTGAAGATACAACACACTGTAAAATGTGAACATATATAAAACATCACATTTTATCATGTATGATCATATATATGATATGTATTTTTTTATTGTAAACATGTGTATATATGATATATATGATAACACATATAAAACATCTGCCATTTAAAACAACACCAATAGCAACAACTCCACCATAAAGAAAGAAGTATCACATTGTCCTAGAAATCAATAATTATACTGTAGTGGAAAAAATGATAAGGAACACCATGGTAATCGAAGTTAAAATTGTATTAATTGAATTGTTTCTACTAAAGTTTAAATTATGTTCATGAGTGAAATCAATAATAAGAATAATCGAGAAAGAAAAGTTAGTTGAATACTCTGGTGAAACATGTTGTGTTTTAATTTTTGCCCAACATTCTGTAATGGGTTGAACATTTGTTAGACAGGCCCTGTGTTTTGTGGGGTGTTTTGTTGTTGTTTGATGCCAGTAATGGGACTTGAAATCAAGATTTGTTCCTTGTCCTTTTGCTCAAGGATGGCACTCTTCCAGTTGAGTCATACTGCTTTGCTTAGGTTTTCATTTTTCGTATGCTGATTAATTTAAGGTATGTGTCTCAATGACAATTTCTGTCTGGCTTTGAACCACAATTTTCAGATATAACACTACTATGAAGGGAGCCAGCCCAGGACATTGTAATCTTTTGCTACTGGAAGAAGGTAGTCATAGATGGTATTCAAAATAAATAAATAAATAAAGGAATGTGCTCCCTATAAAATATATTTAAATTTGACCTTTGGATGGTGAGTCACTGGCCAATACTTCCAACCATAATTGTGACAGTGATATTTTTTTTCCAAATAGTCTTAAATTGATACAACCTGCACCATTAATTGTGGTTCAATAATCTTTGACCAAATTTGAATTACTGACATTCAATTGTGAAATATTTTTAAATAATTCAGGATACATTGTAATAAATAGTTATGTAAGATCTGTATTTATTGACTGGATAAAAATATCTACCTGTACTAGGTAGTGTTTTTCATAGTTAGATTAAATAAATGAATGGGAGATGGTGGGAGATCTACCTGCAGCAAATTGCTGCAGTTACTGATTAATAGAAATTACTTAACACTTATACACAAAGTGTGCTTTTAAAACCACTAACAGTGATGAGGTTTCAATTATAATATTTCTAAATTTCTCATCTTTTGTCCCTTCTTGGGTAAGCACTTGAGTCACAGCTCTACTTTGGGCTTTTTCTGTGCATAACTCTGCATAAACTTTCCTCTCCCTCAAACATCATTCAGTTTTCAAGACTTGGAAAGCAGTTATACCATGAAAAGTTTAACAAACCATAGAAAAAAGAAAGTTCTTAATAAATGACAATGGTACTGGCCAGACATGGCCTACTCTTCGGCTCCTATTCACTCCATTGTTTAGTTTACTTTCCATCAGAGAAGTATTCTCCATATAAAATCACTCTATTTATATGTATAATTACTGTCCAATATTGTCCAAATAAAGTACAAAATCTATGAGGATACTTATCATTTTTTGTTCAAAGTTCTAATTTTAATAACTACATGAGATTCTTATTAAAGGAAAAGTCTACCCTTACTGTGGATATTTTAAACAATATTTACTTCACATTGATTAGAATTGACTTGGAGCTTCTTAAATGCATTTAAACCATGGGTTTTGATGTACAAAAGGATATCTTTCACATCCAGGGATTAGTCATTTTCAGGCTGATGGATAATTTCAGGTCTCAGAAATATACATACTGTAGCTCATGGGAACTTAATAATCCAAGGGTTTGGCAATCTTCCAGAATATTAGTGTGCCACCATGCATTCTGGCCTTTTTTCTCAACCATTTGGAAATGCAAATTGAAGAGAAAATTAATTTGAACAAAAGTGCCAATACTCGTTGCTTGTTAGTACTGTCCAGAGCATTAAGTGAAAAGTGTTATAGAGATATGTCTGAGCACAGCTCGGAAAAGTGTCTTGAAGGCTGATTGATGTTTGGGAGTGAAGAAAGTTTGTGCAGTCATATGAATACCCTATGTTGAAGATCTTTTTTTGTTTTGTTTTGTTTTGTTTTTGCCAGTCGTGGGCTTGAGCTCAGAGCCTAAGTACTGTCTTTGGACTTTCTCAAGGTTAGAGCTCTACTGCTTGAGCCTCAGCACCATTTCTGGCTTTTTATTTCTATATATGTGGTACCGAGGAATCGAACCCGGGCCTTCGTGCATGCTAGGCAAGCACTCTACCACTAGGCCAAACTCCCAGCCCCTGAACATCTTTTAAAAGCAAGCTTAGATGTATTATTTCCAGAAGCCTTTATCCAGTTGCAAGTATATTACTGTGGTTGAAATAATGCCAGAGCTTTCTCATTTACATGCAAATGGATATTTACTTTGTTCTTTCCATTATTTCTTCTTACTGTAAGAATACATAAGTCGGGTATGTTTCCTCCTTAACATTATTTATTTATATGAAAATAATGCTTGATCAAATTCTTAGTCTAAACAGTCATAAACAGATTAAAAACTTAATGAACTATGTGTTTTAAGTCTATGTTAAATTTTAGTTTTCTAATAGTTACAGGAAAAGCAAACATTAGCTTATTAAATATTAACATCAAAGGAGATATTATGAAAATATAACCAAATGTCAGTTAAAATTACATCAACACAGACAATATGTAGGTGCTTTTGTTACCATTACATTATTTATCATGAATATAATGTTTTTATGTCCATCTGTTCAATATCCAAGATGCTACATGCCATCAAGGTACTAATACTATCAGATGCAAGATAGAATATAAATATTATACTCTACTTGTATCCTTATGTTAGAAAATACGAAATAAAAATTCCTCTCAGAACATGAAAGTTTGTGTGATCATCATGAAAGTTACCTTCAACTGTCGAAATTCTGAGTCCATTTATAGACTGGGTGTTAAATGTATGAAGTGCGTTTTGGTATCGATTGAGTCCAGAACACAGATATTAATAAATGATGAATTCAAGTGCTGGGTTTGGAAGATTTTATTCTATTTAGCTATAGTATAATAGATTACTATCATTTGAATCCACTGGTTTAGATGATTAAAAAAAAACACTTCAAATTCAGAGACTCCATGTATAACCTATTATGATAATCGTATAACTATGTATGTATCTTTTGTGAAACTGGTAGCTTCTTTATTGAATGAATAGTATATGCAAGAATATAAAAAAGGAACTATTACTACAAATAACAATTTAAGAAATTAATCAAATACAACAGAAATAAAATATATACAGCATGAGAGGAATGACTGATTTTTGATCCACTCCCCCTCCCATAGTTTTACAAGTAAAACAAAACTATATATCTTGGTATAATCTTAATACTTAAAAAAAGCAATAGCATACCAGAACTTTTTTTTTCTTTTTGCTTTGAGGTATTTCATATTTAGACATTTTTTCAAGTAAATGCATTCAGGTTCAATAGTAGATCTCCAGCAGCACTTGTTATTCTGGTACTCTCTTGAGTAGCATGTACTTTTGAGCAAGTTCTAAAACTGCTGAACCTTCCAAGAGAATTCAGTTTGTGGGCTTAATAAATTGAGGGGAAAGTAAAATCACTCCCTCTCCCTTCTCTCCAGGAACAGTGAGCTCTTATAAAAGTGTAGAAACACTTTCTTATTTTAAATTTCTTATTTTAAATTTTTGCCAGTCCTGGGTCTTGGACTTAGGGCCTGAGCACTGTTTTGGTGTCTTCTCAAGGCCAGAGTTTTACCACTTGAGCCACAGCAACACTTCCAGCTTTTTCTATATATGGGGTGCCAAGGAATTGAACCCAGGTCTTGGTCATGCTAGGCAAGCACTCTACCACCAGGCCAAACTCCTGGCCCTCTGAAGATTCCTCACTAGCATTTTCTGGTAAGGCAATACATACTTAGGAATCATCATAAATATATTTCATCTTTGACATCACCACTAAATTATTATTGATCATACAGTGATCAATAAATTAACTTTACAGTTTAATTTCAAATATTATGTTTTTAACCCAGAAAATATTGCTATAATTTGAAGAAAGATAAAATATTACTCACGTTTCAACCAATATAAAGTAACTATTACTGGAAAATACCATATTTTAACATAGTTGGCAATGGTTTTTTTATTGTATTTTATTGTCGGGATGATGCAAAGTTTTTCTTTTCTATTTTTTTAAACTTAGACTTCTTCAAAGAATTAGTTTGTGTACCACTGCCTTGATGATATAGTCTTGATCATGTAGGTATAACTTGGAATAGTAAAAAATCTTTCATATTTGCAATGTGATTTCTTATGACATCAAATCATAACTTAGAGTTCTTTATTTTCTGATCAAATAATCACAAGTTTCATCCATTTTTCCATGGAATGTTTTTTTAAGTATTTGAGGCTATATGCCAGATTTTCTGCATTACATGCTCTGAACTTCATTTTTGAGTTCCCAAAAATCTTTCTGATTATTTGTCACCAAGGCTATTGTTTCTGAGCACTATTCCTTTATTTTTAATAACCCTCCAAAAATATGATATTTCTAATGATATAAATTTAATTCGAAGGACTAATATTCACAATCCAAGACGATATCTCAGGATAAATGTACTCCTAAAAATCCACTGTCTCTCATTTCTGAAAAACAAAATGAAAAAGTATATATGCATATACATACATGTATGGAGAGAGGAGAGAGAGAGAGAGAGACCGAGAGAGAGACAGAGAGAGAGGCAGAGAAAAATCTAGAAGGTACTAAGCCCATACACTTGTTAAATGATCTAAAATCTATTTTTGGGTTAAGTCAATCAATTTGGAAATTCCCATAGCATTATCTTAACTGTCTTGTTCTCTGGCCTTGACAGAACCAGATTAATTTGAAATTTGGAAATTTGTCAGTCTTTTTTCTCCTAACAAGTGATGCAAAATGTTTGTTATTATTAAACTCAGATACATCTAGGGTAATAAATCCTTCTTCAAATTAAGCACAAAAAATCTTGGCGAGCCACATTTTTGGCTGACTTGTTTGAAAAGACAAATCCCAAATGGTTAGGATTTAGTTTAACCTTACTTTAATGAATTAGCTTAACCTCACTTTACTTGATTTCCTCATTTATTCCAAATAACTAAAATAGTGTCATTATAAAAATGAGTGAATAAGAAATTAAATGTAAGCATGTGTTATCTACAGTAAGCAAGCCTGGAGATAAGCTTATTTCCTTTATTCTTGCAAAATGAGACATGGTGGCTAAAATATAGTATTCTACACTAAAAGCTAAAGGCTAAAATATCACCTGTCTTGTTTTAAAATATTTCCACAAATTAATTTTCTAGTAATTCATTTAATAGAGAGTATTAGTGGTGAAAACGTAGTAATAACATGGTACATTTTCAAACCTTATAGTCTAGCAGAGAAAGACAGATACGCGATGGTCCACAACTTCTAATGACATGCACACAGTATAATGAGAAGAATGCAAGAATAGTTGCAAAGAATTTGTGAAACTCAAAGGAAAAGATTATAAGACATTTGAGGTATACAGTATTAGAGTGGGAAAAAGTCTTAATGCATTCTAACCAAAAGGATTTTGATTAACACCAGGGAGTTATGTTAAAGTAAACAAAGTGAGGAGCTGGGAATGTGGTTTAGTGATAGAGTGCTTGCCTAGCATGCATGAAGCCCTGGGTTTGATTCCTCAATACTGCATAAATAGTAAAAGCCAAAAGTGGAACTGTGGCTCGAGTGGTAGAGTACTAGCCTTGAGCATTGAACCTCAGGGACAATGCCCAAGCTCTGAGTTCAAGCCCCAGGACTGACTGAATTAACTAATTAATAAAGCATGTGAATCAGGTTCTTTATTTTATTATGAAAAGTAGAAAGAGGAAAGCATGTACAGATGTTGAATCTTGATCACTAGAACTGTCTCCTCCTCACTTCCCACCCTAACCTCAATGACTCAAACAGTGGTGATTTACTTATATTTCTTCACTACTTTGTGGACTGTTAAAGAAACACTTGACTCATCTGGCTGCTGAATCACCTGCAATTATCTAGTGGTCTTTTTTGCCTTTGGAAAGTAAGTGCTGGTTCACACCTTACAAATTTCAGATTTTTTTTTTTTTACAATTTAGTTTGGTGCTTCACATCACAGGGATTTCAAGGTATTAGGAGATAAGGACATTTGGAGACCTGGATGGTTAGTTAATACATGTCAGTGGCCATGCCAGTCAAGCAGAGGGAAAATAGATTCTGCCTTTTGATTTGAAACAATTAAACTTAACTTCCAGATTGCTTTTCTTTTGTTACACTTTATTTTTGTAGTATTGACCTTTGAACTCATCATGCTCAGCAGCTGCTACCTGATCTCTAGCCAACCTTTTGCTTGTTATTTTGAAGATCTACCCAGACTGCTGCATTGTTAAGATTATAGGCATGAGCCAGCAATATCTTCTTTTTTTCATTAGTAAAATCAATTTATGATTCAATGATTTATAATTGCTGGCTCACACCTGTACTCCTAGCTACTCAAGACGCTGAGATTTGAGGATAGCAGTTCAAAGCCAGCATGGAACTGAACTCCATGAGACTTTTGTCTCCAACTAACCACCAGAAACCCAGAAGTGGCACTGTGGCTCTAGGGGTAAGGCAGAAGTCTTGAGCTGAAGGGTTCAGGGAAGGACCAGAGTTCAAGCCTCCATGACCAATAAATAAATAAATAAATAAGTAAATAAAAAATCACATGTAATTTGTTGTGCAATATGTAATATTCATCCTTGCCATATACAATTATCAAATAAGGATAACTACAATTTCCATTTTCTTAAAGATTATTATCTGTTTGTGATAGGAAAGTTCCAATGCCTCTCTTCTGAATTTTGTATGAAATAAACAACGGATTGCTTGAAACTTGAGTCATCCAAAAATGCTGTGAGCATTACAACTTCTGTTCTGGAATCATTGTTCCCATTCTCTTCATTCTTCCTAACCTTTAGTGAACACTAGTCTCCTCTTTTCATGAATTCAGCTTTTCTATCTTCCATATGTGCTTGTTTTTCTATGCTTGGTTTACTTCACTTAACATAATGTCATCTTTGACAACAATCTATCACACTGCTACTAATAGCCTCTGGGGACTGGGAACCATTCAGACAGAGCAGAATCAGGAAAGATCATGGCAGAAAGTTTTGTGCCCAGGGGTGAAACTATTTTAGAAAGCATATGTAAAAGCAAGGTTGGAGAGAGGAACCAAAAGATATCCACAAGGAATATGTGCTAGAATCATTGACTCAGAGAGGATTATGCCACTATTGGAACTACAGAAATCATAGAGAAGAAAATATGCAGTTGATGGTCAAATTCTCTAGAAAGCTTAGTTTACTAAAGTTTTGAAATATTTGGACAAAATGTATACCTCAGACATTTTTTGTATTTTCAAATTGAAGATCATTCTTAGCTGAAGCAATACCAAAACCATATTGTTATTTAATGAAATTCATACCATCTGTTTCCCAAAATACTATAAAAGTAAAGCTGGTGTATTCTTTTTTTCATATATTTTATTGCAATTAATGGAAGGGTTACATTATATTCGCCAGATAGAGGGTGCATTAATTCACATACATTGATATCCTTTCTCATGTCTTGGTCCCCATTTCCCTCTCCCCCATTCCAACCCCTCATCTTGTTTTCCCCCTTCCCTATCCAATTTCAAATAACCAAATACAAATATATCCAATATATCAAATAACAAAGTGAGATACTGTAACAATATGAGATAACCAAGGGACAGCAACAGAGATGAGAGATAACATAGTACATTAAGGACAACAATCACTTATTATATGGCTTTTGTTTTTATATCCTAGAGGTCCTTTCATTTAGCATCATACTATATGGCCTTATGTATCTAGGTTTTGCTCTATTGCAAATCTCTGCTAGGAGAGCCCAAGGTTTCTACTGATTATGACAAATGAGGGAAATCATTGAGCCTATGTTCCTTTGGGTCTGGCTTACTTCACTTAATATATTTTTTTCTAAGTTTTTCCAATTCCTAACAAATGGGGTGATGTCATTCTTTCTGAGAGCAGCATAGAATTCCATTCTGTACAAATACCACATCTTGTTGATCCACTCATCAACTGAGGGACATCTGGTTTGGTTCCATATCAAAGCTGGTGTATTCTTTTATATTATTTTATTTTTTACCAGTCCTGGGCTTGAGCTCAGGGCCTGAGCACTGTCCTTGGAGTTTCTCAAGGCTAGAGCTCTACCACTTGAGCCTCAGCACCACTTCTGGCTTTTTTCTATGTATGTGGTGCCAAGGAATCGAACCCGCATCTTCATGCATGCTAGGCAAGCTCTTTAACCACTAGGCCAAACTCCCAGCCCCAAAGCTTGTGTATTCTTAATGAAATGGAGATTGTGGCTCAAAGTGATAGAGGACAAGTCTTGAGCAAAAAAGTTTAGGGTTAGTGTCCAGATCCTGAATTCAAGCTACATGATTGATGAAAAAAAAGGAAGGAAGGAAGGAAGGAAGGAAGGAAAAAAAGAAAGGAAGTGAGAAAGAAAGAAGGAAAGCAAGCAAGCAAGCAAGCAATGTATTTTAATAATGGTTACATGCTACAGTAAAAAGCCTATCCACTTGTTTTAAAATGAGCATTCATCACAAGCATATTTTTACCTCTGTGTTTATGATATCTAAAATTATTTAGTGAGAACACTATGAAGGTGAAATGGTTTACATGAAGGTGAGAAAACCTGGTCAATGAATGCTTTAAAATTTCCTTCTTTGATATGGTAGTGTTTATTAACATCATAGTAAAATGGCTATTACTATTTCAGGTCACTTGCACTGTAAAATATTACAAAAAGTAAACACTGACCTTTTTCTTTAGATTTAAACGTAAAAATTAAAAGCTTCTTTTTTTTTGCTTTTTTGGATCGTATCCAGGGATACTTTGCTTTACTTCACACGGTGTAGGTTAACCTGTTGCCCTAAAGATTATTTGTCTCCATGGAACTATACTCATTCATCCTCAAAGGCACCTTCCCCTTCACAGTCATACAAGCAGAGAAATTTTTATACAGAAAGAGAATTAATCATGTATTTGTCAAACTGCACACAAAATAAGTCATTTGACACTATAGGGCAAACTGTTAGCTGTTAGTTCACTCCAATAGAGTTTTACAATATAATGTTAGCTGTATGCTTCTAGGAGACAGCTTGGATAGATGACAGAGGAAAATATTTTAATTTTCAATTTGCACAAACAGAACTCAACTTCAAAAACACCTTTTAAGGCAAATCTAGTAGGAACATAACAAGGGTACAGGGAGAACATCTATTATATTCTATAAGCAGTTCTAATGTGTTTTTTTTTTGCAAACTTACCTTGAATTATTTGAGGTCTGACAGTTGATACTTAGATCGATCATAATTTATTATAAATAATTAAAACTTCACTGGAATTTTAAATTTGGTTCTTAACACTTTAAATTATTTAGTATGCTGTATGTTGTGTTTTATATTTTTTACCCTATTGTATGAGCTACTAATTACATTTAAATTTATGTAAACAAATTTACCCTCTTAAAAACTTGCCCCATGAGATGACAGAAGAATAATGTGAAAGAGAATCCAATGAATTCGTTGTTTATTTAAACAGCCTAAGGAGAAATGAAAACATGGATTACTGCCAAGATAAGAACAAAAAAAAGAATAATGGAAAAATAAATTAATTTTCAAAGCTATAAAGGAATATACTTCAGTTATTAGAAGATGTAACATTAGAGTATTTGCAAATTATAAAATTTAAATATTTTTAAACATTTCAAACCCCTGTAAAGTTTCCTGTATCTATTTGAAGCTTATACTAGCCAGCTATTCAGTCATTTTGAATAACTTTGTTTTTCCTTGTTTATGCAAGGTAAATTGAAGGTTATACTAAAAAATAAGTTTGGAAGACTACGAGCACAGTACCAGCTAGGAAAATATGAGAGTCGGGACATGAACCCTTCTAATAGTTGAGGATCTTGATTTCTCATAATATAATGAAAGGTATCACTGATATTATATCTGATCAGGAAACAGAGTTTCAGTTTTCACCTTACAATGAGGAAATTTGTGGCTGAATTCAAGTGTATTCTGCCAAGATTCTCCACCCAATCAAATGACAATGCAGCTACCTTTGGTTAAGCCATAAATTTTAGATTAGGTGTTACCTCCAGAGCACACGTTCTCTTATTTAAATACATTTTTTAATCTCCATCTAAAATTTTCTTTTATTTTCATTGGTTTAGGATACTTGACTTCTTAAACATATTGTTATTTTTTATTTTTAACATCATCCTTACTACTGATTTTTAGTCTCTCCTCATGTCATGTTTAAATACATTACTTTATTGTTAGTATTTTCATCTTGTATTTAATTTCCTTCCTCCATTTCCACTTTTATCTTGATGTATTTCTTGCACTACTTATTTGTTGTTTCCTATTATTTTTTCCATATGTATCATTAATTAATGAGTATATGCTCACTAGTGGGTCAGGAGTTTAGCTTAGTTGTAAAATGCTTCTCTAGCATGAATGAAGCCTTGGATTTGATTATTTTGTGTCACATACACAGAAAAAGCTGAAAGTGCTGCTGTGGCTCAAGTGGTAGAGTCCTAGCCTTGAGAAAGCTCAAGAAAAGTGCTCAGACCCTGAGTTCAAGGCCTGGCCAAAAAAAAAAAGATCAAGCTCACCAGTGACTGTATTTTCTCTTTTATTCATTTAAGGCTATTGAAGTGTAAGAATTATTTATTTTATTCTTAAGAAAAAAATAGTAGTTCACATTCTTTAACAAGAAAAAAAATTTTTTTGCCTTTCCATACTTGTTTATCAAGGAAGAGTAGCAACAAATAAAATATTACAAAATAAAATAACTGGAATGAGTAAGTAGCTTTCAATAATGATTAGGAATTTCAGTGTTGACAAATCTTCAAACAAAATATACAGTCTTTTAGTTTGGATTAGAGCACAATACACAATAATGTGTTGTAGATGTATTTCTCTGGCAACATAAAAATAATGAATGGCCTTTGTTTCTCTAAATATGAAGTTAAAATTTAACATAGCAATAAATTATACCATTACAGTATATAAAAGTTTCAAAGAGCTTGAACACTGTTATAGTTCCTGGTTAAGATGTATTTAATGAATTGGAGAGAATTGCTTCATCCAGTCCAATGTTATATGAATGAATAACCTGAATTGAAGACAGACAGACAGACAGATGCACATACAGATGGATAGACAGAATGTGTGGGTGTGTGGTAGCCAGATTAATATAAGTTGGAGAATAATTCATTGGTTACTTTATGTTTGGGAGCAATGCTATAACTCTTCATGTTAAGAAAGTAAGAGAATACCAGACTATCAGTATGTTCAGTGGGCTAATCAGAAAAGATGTCTTCAAGATTTCTTCCTGGCCAATGGCTTGAGCCATTTCCTGAATTTTAGGATAGGGAAATGGGAGAGATGATGTCATCCTAGACTGTGGTAAGATAACTTAAAATTTCATTTAAAATAGATGTTAAATCATTATAAATGTAGAATACAGACTCTGCTGGAAATTCAAATCTTACTTACTGCAAGATACAGTTTCTATGCTTATATTAAGCCTTTCTAATCACACCAACTTAACACTCTGTCTCAAAGACAAACTGCTGACATCTGTTCACAGGCAGCCACTGCATTTGTGAACCAGCAGTTGGTACAGAAGTATTTTGACATAGATTGTCATTGTCACTTGAAAATTTGGTAGCATTTGGTCAGATGTCTGCTTCTGAGAAAACAACATGAATATCTCATGCATCATATCACACGGTCTAATCAATACATTTCTGAAAATCTATATTCATTTGTAAATATTCATCTTAGCAGGCTAAATAAATTTAAATATGCTAATTTTAACGTTTAGAAATACTTAATGCACAACAAACAAGAAACTGGATATTTATGAGTAAGTTTAAATGGTCAGTAAACATAAAATAGCATAATTTAATTTAATATAACACTTTCCCCAGTAATAGAATGAAAGAAGAAATGGTCCAAGCAAAGTTGGGTAGGGTATCTGACCTGTTTCATTACAGTAAAGCTATTGCTTTACCTATTATGTTTAAAAATTGAAATGTGGAGAGTTAAAATAATTTAAAACTATGCAAATGTTCTGTTCTTAATTATACATTTGCACTCAAGCTTTATAATCTATCAAAAACTTTTATCCACACTAATTATTACTGTATTGTTTGGCTAATGATGATATTTGTTTTATCATGCTTCTTTATTCATTATTGAAATTCAGCTATATAGAAAATTCTTCTCTTAATTCTAATTTGTGTTCTTATACAACCACTGGCTTTTATCATTGTGATTTCATGGTCATATATAGTATACCAATACTTATAACTCTATGCATTTCCCTTAAATTATCTCACTTATTATTAAATCCTTCCAGTTTCATTTTCAAGTATGAATCCACTGTTTTTGACATATTCTTCTAGATTTATTTTGCAATTTTTCTGTTTCATAAATAGCCATTTACCCCATTGGAGATACTAATCTCATTGGAGATTAGAATTTATAAATAAAATCTGTGTCTGTTCATGGATAAGGTATCATAGCTGATAAGCCCAGTTAGTTGTTCCAGTCAGAAAATGTAAAGACACTGACTGGGTATGCATAAATGTATATCTGAATTCATTCTGCATAGGTATCTAAACTTAGAATCATGGATTTGCACTGCATCCAAACACAACTGCTCATCAGTTACCTATTGACTTAGTCAGGATTTTTTCCTCCTCATTGGCTCCTATCATTTGTCTTGGCCCTAGTATTTGTCAGGCTGGTGCAAAACACAAAAGGTCCTATTTGGAAGTCAAGCAAACTTTGGTGAATATTTCCCTGATACACTACACCAATATCTTATGCTAGTCCCATCTTCTCATCCTACATCATCAAAATCTTAGTGCTACGCTTTGTTTAACTTGTAAAATAAATGCTAGTTTTCTAAATTTAAGAGTGTAAATATACTGTTTGTACTATATTCTCTTCCTAACAGTATCTTTATCCTATGTCTCTAATATTCTTAATTTGAACCTCTTTTAAATAATAAAACCAAAGAGTTGCTGCTGTCAACATAATATCATTAGGGCTTGAAATAACTGGTCAGGTGATAATTATTGACATAATTCATAATTTACGTGATATTCATAATCTTTATTTTTCTTCAAGCATGTTTGTAATGAAATTAAACTTAAAAAAATACTCAAATTTTCCAGAACTCAACATGCTCTAATGCTAACTATACAGGAGGCTGAGATGTGAGGATGAAGACTCCAAACCAGCCCAGGATGAAAGTATGTGACACTGCTGTCTCCAATTAAGAATCACAGAAGCCAGAAGTACAACTGTGACTCAAGTTGTGGATTGTTAGGATTGAGAAAAAACAAACAAACAAATAACTCAAGCACAGTACTCAGAGCCTTAATTCAATGCCCAAGACCAGAACACACACACACACATACACACACACACACACACACACACACACACACACACCATTTCAGACATAATATTCTTCCTTTCATTTTCTCTTTATTCATTTAATGCATATATCATATACTATCCATTAATCACTCCTTCTTGACTAGTGTGGGAAATGTTCTTGTTGATCCTTTAGGAATCAATTTCACTTTCTGTAAATCACCAACTACTGAAAGAGATTTCTGTGTAATTTCAAATTAAGAACTCAATATACAACATTCAGATCAATATTATTATAAACATATTAAAATCATTTACATTTAGCAAATTAGGCGTTTGTACACAATGGAATTCTATGCTGCTGTCAGAAAGAATGACATCGCGCCATTTGTTAGGAAATGGAAAGACTTAGAAAAAATCATATTAAGTGAAGTAAGCCAGACTCAAAGGAGCTTAGGCTCAATGGTTTCCCTCATTCGTCATAATCAGTAGAAACCTTGGGCTCTCCTAGCAGAGATCTGCAATAGAGCAAAATCTTGATACATAAGGCCATATAGTATGAAGCTAATTGAAAGGACCTCCAGGATATTGAAACAAAAGCCATATAATGAATGATTGTTGTCCTTAATGTACTATGTTGTCTCTCATCTCCTTTGCTGTCCCTTGGTTATCTCATATTGTTATAGTATCTCACTTTGTTATCTGATATATTGAATTTATTTGTATTTGGTTATTTGAAATTTGATAGGGAAGGGGGAAAACCAAGACGGGTGGGGGGTGTAGGGTGGGAGGGAAATGGGTACCAAGACATGTGAAAGGGTATCAATGTATGTGAATTAATGCACCTTCTATCTGGCAAATATCATGTAACCCTTTTACTAATTACAATAAAAAATGCAAAAAAATAAATAAATATCATGGTTCATACTGTAATAATTTTATTTTAAACATGAGAAATGGAATATTACATATATTTTATATTTCTACATAACTACATATTTGCTTCCTTTTCTTATGCCATACCAACTACTCAGCAATTGTTCTGTGTCAGCTACAAAATCCCAAGATACATAGCACAAAAATTATAAAAATCACAAAAAAACATTAAAAACAATTTCACACTAAGAAGCAGCATCAATATCGATATATGGTCAATTCTTTTTCTATGTATGAACCTATCAACTATCATTCACTATCATGAAAAGGAGGGATAAAAAATTCAGTAGAATACTGGGTAACAGTGGCACATTCAGGTAATACTAGCTACTCAGGAGGCTGAGATCTGAGAATGAAGGTTTGAAACCAGGCCAGGCATGAAAGTCTGTGAAACACTTATCACCTATTAAACATCTAAAAAACTGGAAGTGCCTCAAGCAGTAGAAAAAATGTGAAAACAAAAGTCAATAAGAAATGAAGATAGTGTTAAAAATAAAAATGCTAAGAAAAGACTTATTGTGTTAAGTAGACAATGGTTCTTGAATACTAAGGGTTTTATCTTCACATTTACCAACTTAAAACTTTTAAGATAAATTGGAACTGTACTTTGCTTTTAGAAGTTTAGTTACCACTTATATACAAGAGTAATAAAACATTTTAAAGATTTAACTTAATAAAAGTTTTGAAAGAAAAATGCCTTTGGCCCATAATTATGTTTCACTTTATCACCTGGTAGGTTCTATATCTCAATGCAGTTAAAAGACCTGAACTGGTAATTTGCATGTTTTAATATAAAAATAACAGAATAGAATTTTAATATCCTTCTGAACTTGATTAAAGTACAAGTGGTTACTTGAATAACTGCAGTAAATATCTATAATTTTCACTCCTTTAAATATAAGGGGGTTTTGAGCATTAACCACTAAGGTAATCTCACATCAGAAGAAAAAAAAAACTTTACAAAAAACTAATATTTGCCTGTGCACTTCTCCCCATTTCTCCAGCAGAGTTCAGCAAAAGATTTTATCTGATATTCCGGTCAGTGCCTGTTGCATAAATTTCAAATGAGAGAATCAAAGTTAGAAGACATTGAGACCCATCTCCAAAATAACCAATAAACAGCAGGCCAGGAGATGTGGGTCAGGCACTAGAAGACTAGCCTAACAAGCTAGCTCAATTGCAATACCACTCCTGGGCACCTAATTTGAACATAATGAAGTAGGATATGATAAAGATGCCTGCACTTCCATTTTAATTGCTGCACTGTTTACAATAGCCAAGATATAGAAACAACCCAAATGCCCCACTATAGATGAGTGGATACCCCAAAATGTGGCGCCTATATAAAATGCAGTTTTGCGCAGCCATTAGAAAGAACAAAGTAATGATATTTATGGGGAAATAGCTGAAACTAGTACAAATAATGTTCACTGAGGTAATCCAAACTCAGAGAGACAAAAGTGCATGTTCTTTGATATGTGGAAATTAGAACTAATATATTCTGGGATATGATAAATTATACAGGATTTTAGATACTCACCCAGTGACTTGTTACTTCCCTGTGCTTCCTAAGATAAGGAAGTCAATTATCACTTGTATGCAAAGTATTTTTCATGTCAATGGTTATAACTCCAGTCTTTGCATGTTATTTGCAATCCCCATTTCTGTACTAAGCTCAATAAAAATGCTTGTTGATATTGGGATATATTTTTTATGATTCTCTATTATTTTCCATATGCATGGTGTATGTAAGTCTGTATTTCAATGTATTCAAGAGCAAAATGAGCATATTCTGAATGAATAGCATACACTAAGAGCCCCCACACACTCCCTGGAATGTAGAAGAGGTCCTGTCTGAAATGGGGATATGAATAGGAGGAGAGAACAAAAATCAGGTCATGAACACGTATATAAACATGAAGGTTGTCCAGACAGATTTGTGAATATGGAGGAGGTGGAAGAGGGTTGAAGGAGCTAGCATAATTAGGAAAACAACTCATTTTGCAATAGCACCAAAGAAAATAAAGTACCTAGGAATTAACTTAACTAAGAATGTAAAGGGCATTTTTGATGAAAACTTTAAAACTCTGAAAAGGGAAATTAAAGCAGAACTGAGGAAATGAAAAAACCTCCCATGATCCTGGATTGGAAGAATTAACATCATGAAAATGGCAATCTTGCCAAGGGCTACCTACAAATTCAATGCAATACCCATCAATATCCCAATGGCATTCTTTAAAGAAATAGAAGAGGCAATTCAAAATTTCATATGGAATAATAAAAGACCCCATATAGCAAATACACTTCTTAGAAGAAAGAACAGCGCAGAAGGAATTTCAATACCAAATTTACACTCTATTACAGAGCTATAGTAACCAAAACAGCTTGGTACTGGCACAAGAACAGGCCTGAAGACCAATGGAATAGAACTGAGGACGTAGATATTAACCCACAGACCTATGGCCACCTAATCTCTGATAAGGAAGCCAAAAAAAATAGAATGGCAGAAAGACAGCCTCTTCAACAAATGGTGCTGGTGAACCTGGTTAAGCACCTGCAGAAAACTAAAGTTGGATCCTTCTTTGTCATCCTGCACCAGGATTAAGTCCAAATGGGTAAAAGACCTTGAGGTAAACGCAAATACACTGAAAACTTTAGAAGAAAGACTAGAAGATACAATCGGTCTCCTTGGCATAGGTCGAAACTTTCTTAAAAATGACACAACAGGATGTGGTTTTTATACACAATAGAATTCTATGCTGCTGTCAGAAAGAATGACATTGTCCCATTAATAAAGAAATGGAAAGACTTAGAAAAAATCATATTAAGTGAAGTAAGCCAGACTTAAAAGAACATAGGCTCAATGGTTTCCCTCATTTGTCTTAATCAGTAGAAACCTTGGACCCTCCTAGCAGAGATTTGAAATAGAGCAAAACCTAGAAACATAAGGCCACATAGTGTGATGTTAAATGAAAGGACATAGAAACAAAAGCCATATAATGAATGATTGTTGTCCTTAATGTACTGTTATCTCATCTCTTTTGCTGTCCCTTGTTTATCTCATATTGTTACAATATTTCACCTTATTATCTGATATATTGTATATATGCATATTTGGTTATTTGAAATCAGATAGGGAAGCAAGGAAAAAAAGATGAGAGGCAGGGGTGGGCGGTGGAAATGGGGTTCAAGACATGAGGAAGAGTATCAATGTATGTGAAGTAATGCACCTACTATGTGGTGAATATATTGTAATCCTTATATTAATTATAATATAAAATATATACAATATAAAATATATGGAAAAAAGTGTTAATGGAGATGAGTCTGATCAAGATATATTGTGTTCATATAAGGACATGTCAAAATAGTACATACTTGTACAACTATTGTATGTTACTAAAAACCTACTTGAAGTAAATTACATTAAAATTCATATTGCAAAATATATTCAGGAGTGCCGTGAGTGTGGCCTACTGGAAGACTGCTTGCCTAGCATGGATTTGATTCCTTGGTACCACATATAGAGAAAAAGTAGAAAGTGTTGCTGTGGCTCAATGGTAAAGCACTAGCCTTAAGAAAGCTCAAGGTAAGTTCCCAGGCACTTATTTCAAGCCCCAGGACTGGAAAAATGTATATATATACATATATAGGTATATACATATATATAAATATGCATGAATATATTAATATGCATGTATGCACGTACATGTATATATACATCTTACCTATACATGTCTATATGCATGCATGCATATATGCATATATATATGTATATATACCCAGGAAGGAAAATATAAGTAGTAAAATATAATGGTATTATAAAATATAAGTGGTAAAATAGAATGTAAGAAACAATAATGACAATGTTAATAAAATCTTTTATAATACTTAATTACAGGCATGCTATAAATATGAAACATATTTTTGGGTGACCAAGAAAATAATTCACAGAAAATATGAAGCCAAAAAGACGTAAACAGATTTGGTGAATTTGAGAAAAAATAAATTATACAATTAATGATAGTCATAATGTACAAGGTACATTATCCTCATTGTAAATGTGCTCCAGGAGCTAATTTCTGACAGGATTGAAATGAGTCGCTATGTTATTTCTTGGCAGTCCATCAATATAATGAATGCAGGGTTATGATACATTATGTAAAATAAAGTATGCTGCAATGAATTAGGCTGGAAATAGCCAAATTGGTTTACTTATTTGGCAAATATTACCGTATTACAAGTGGAAGTATATTTTTTGAACTTTATAAAATAATACATTAAGCCCTAACATTATTGGTTAAGTAATAAAAATAGACAATGATATTTGAAATAGTTTGACCCAAAAGAGCATAGGCTCCATGGCTTCCTTCATTTGTAATAATTAATACAAATATAAGATTCTCCTAGCAGAAGATCACAATTGCTCCAAAACTATGTACATATAGATATACAGGATGAGACTAAATGAAATGAACTCTAGGTTATGGAAACAAGAGGTTTATCTTTGTGATTGTTGTTCTTAACCTAATATGTGAAGTTCTTTTTTTTCCATTTATGGTTAACCTCATGTGATGACTGTATCTGACTTTGTTACCTGGTATATTGTATATATGTTTGTTTTATTTAAAATAGAGAAGGGAAGGAGGAAATAACATGATTGAGAGGGTATGAAAGGACTAAAAGGAGGACAAACACATGAGAAGAATTATCAAGTTTCAAGAAGCAATGTACCCATTAGCTGAGAAATGAAACTGTAACCTCTCTATATATTACCCTAACAATAAAAAATGACACTGAGAAAACAATATATTATAATATATTAATAACATGTAATACATGAATATGTTGTTATATTTTCATTATCTTTAAGTAGTTGTTTAAAGGAGTTATCATGAAACAAATCTGTTTATCCATACCATACACCTTGTTTCACATTACCTCTTTCATTATACTCCCCTATTACTCACAAACTAATTCCTCCCCCCAATTTTTTAGTTTTATTGGATATGTATTGAATTTTTTTGCCAGTCCTGGGTCTTAAACACAGGCCTTAGGCTTTCTCAAGGCTAGCACTTTACCCTTGAGACATAACATCACTTCCAGCTTTCATGCATGCTAGGCAAGCACTCTATCACTAGCCAAGCTCCCAGCCCCAGGATGAGACTTTTTCTTTTCTTTTTTATTTTTTACCTGGGGCTTGAACTCAGGACATGATCACTGTCCTTGGGCTTTCTCAAGGCTAGAGCTCTACCATTTGCACTACAGCACCATGTCTGGCCTTTTCTATGTATGTAGCACCCAGGAATGGAATCCTGGTCTTTGTACATGGTAGGCAAGCACTCTACCAATAGGCCAAACTCCTGGCCTGTCTTGACTAGTATTTTTGCATTCTTCTCACTTTCTTTCCTCATTTACTAATCCTTCCTTCATGCCCTGCCCCTTTCTTCAGGTTCATTTCCTTGTATTTATTTGATTGGATTGTGAGTTAAACCTAGTAAGGAATTAAACTTTTTAATTCTCCTTCATTCATCATACATTGAACAATATGCCTTGTACACTTGCCTGTGATTCTATATTTGTTCATTGTATATTTACAAATTAGATCTATCTTAACTAGAGGCATTTTAAAAGAAAATTTTGTGCAATAATAGGATTTCAGTATCTGTATAATTATTATATTAACATTTGTAAGCTACAAGAAGCCAATTATTTTTTTTTTGCCAGTCTTGGGCTTGGGCTCAGGGCCTGAGCACTGTCCTTGGACTTTCTCAAGGCTAGAGCTCTTCCACTTGAGCCTCAGCACCACTTCCAGCTTTTTTTTTCTATGTATGTAGTACCAAGGAATTGAACCCAGGTATTCATGCATGCTACGCAAGCACTCTACCACTAGGCCAAACTCCGGGCCCCAAGAAGCCAATTATTTAACACATAAATGACAGCCTAATATATAGCAAGTGGGACATTTAGGAAGGTTAACCATTTTTCTATTAACCTATTTTAGTTGATTATTCAAAATTAAAATTTCATGAACCTCACTGTCATAGTTTGTTTAATACTTGTTTATAATATGGTACTAGTAAATCAAGCCAGTTAATTATCCATTATTACATTTACCTAGTTTTTCTCATAAGACATTTGAAATTCAGTGTTTTAGTGCTTTGTGATCTAAAATATATTATTTTTAACTGTAGTCACCCTAACCATGAGTCATCAGTAATTGCTAAGATGAACAAAAAGTTTAGTAACCTAAACTATACCAGAATTAAATGTATTTCTAAAAAGAGCCCTTTCATGTATGATTATAAAAAAATTTAATAGCCTGCAAGGTTGAAATAAGACAGGCAGTCTTTTATTTATTTTTGTTTGTTTATTTGTTTGTTTTCAGTCTTGGGGCTTGAACTCAGGGCCTGGACACTGTCCTTGGCTTCCTCGAGGCTAGCACTACTATTTGAGCCACAACCCCACAGGGGTTTGTGCATGCTAAGCAAGCACTCTACCACTAGGCCATGTTCCTGGCCCTAGCTTATTGTTTTAACATGCATAAGAAGTTGAACTTGGTGTCATGAGCTCATTTGGGAAAGAGATCAGTAGTATCTTGTTTGCCAGCTGTGACAACAAAGTTAATAAGACATCATCTAAACAAATATTCTGAGCATTTTAATCCATGCTTGAGATTCCAGCTACTGGGATAAGAGAATAGAGTTATCCACAATCCAAGGCTGATGTCAGGCAAAAAGACAAGATTCTACCTTAAAATAATGAAAGCAAAGGGAAAAAAAAACAGAAGAGAGTACTAGGTTTATGGCTCAACTGGTAGACAAACATGTAACTCTGAGTTCAAATTTAAGTATCACAACTGAAGAAAAGGGAAGAGAGAAAGAAGGAATGATAAAAAGAAAGAAAAATATAAATTTCAAGTTATTTTTTCAACCCTTCTGAAACGTTTTTCTTTTTTTTTTAACCTGGATAAAAAAATGCAATTTTCAGATTAACAAAAGCCCATTATCTCAGACTTAAGTACATGTGTCCTTCTCTATTATATATTTTGAAATCTTAAATAAATGTGGCCTTTATTTTGTACTAGTTACACTTAGGAGTGCTACTACTTTATTACTTGTAAAACCATCAAGAACTCAAGAGGATCAGCAATAGATTATTAAAACATGTAGCATTCATAATTTTGATTTGAAACTCTTGATTCACATTCAACCATTATTTTTCTACCTACTGAAACACTCTTTTCTACATTTAAAACTAATGTTAGTGAAGATAGATTCACTCAAAGTAGTGCTGATTTATAAACACTTCAGTGAGCCAAAAGTATAATTTAATAGTGAGAGAAGTGGAGCTTTGAATGAGAAAAAGGAGAAAATTGTATTATTCAAATGCTTGCCAGGAAGGTGAGCATGTTCAATTGACTCTCATTTCTCGGGACATTTACTCAGAGTATTCCATATATCTAAAAACCAGGTCAAGTTTGTTATTGCATTAATGCACTTTTGTGATTGATTTTACTAATAAAGAATGTCCATTTCCACAAAGCATGAGTAAAAGGATATTTTTTTTTGAGAAAAGATTTTCTCAAGGTCAATAAAATCATGAAATAATATAGATTGCACGGCGTGGCATTCATTTTAAGGGGAAAATGAATTATTATACTAATCAGGAATGAGGGAATGCTACATTCCGTGCCATTTTATGTTCAAGAGCATAAGAAATAGAAATATTTAATTTTGCAGATATAAATATTTTAATCATGGTATTAATTGAATCCCACAGTGTAAAAATAAAATGTCCTTCTCAAGATTTAGACGTTCATTTGTTTTAGAGATTTATAGCACCTTAATTCACAAAATTAATTCTATAAACTGATAGAATTCCAGTAAAAGTGTCTTCCTCCCATTTAAGAAAGTCAGATTATGGGATGAGTAAGTTTAACATCAAGCTTTCCTCTAATGTTGCTCTTAGAGGCTTTAGATTTAAGCAAAGGCTCTAACTAGACTAATAGTTATACTTTTAGGTAATTCTCTTCCTTTTGTCTTTTCAGCTTCAGGAGAGGATTTGAATAATCATAATCTATGTGAGATTTTGTACTGTTCATTTTTTTTCTCCCCCGAATTGTGTTAAACACTTATGTAAACTAATTTGCCAGGTGCTGACCTGAATCTTAAGAAAGAGCTAAGTTGTCAGCTTGAGGGGAACCAATCAAAGCAACCAGCCAACATATAGAACATTTCACCTTGAATCAGCACATGCTGTGATGAAATAATGGGTCTAAAATTGGAGAATGTATGGGTGCCATTTTCCATTGTCTTCTGAAGGAAAGAGTGAGTCAAAGGTACAATATTGAAAACCACAAATGTGTCTGTGGAGCCAAAGGTTCTATGCTCTCCAAAATAGTCAACCAATAAGAGACTGAGCAATCTTTGACTTGACTTATGTAATTAATTCGGTAAGTATTTATGAAATTTTTACTATGCTCAAAGATCTGAGTTGTTGCCATATAAAAGGTGACTTAGTTTCTAGGCTCAGACTTTACATTTATATATCTTGACTTTTTTTTTCTTTGTCAGAATTCATGGAATACCTGTGTTCATATAGTTAAGGTAAATCTCTTTGAAATAAAAGAGCATCTTTTTGTGCACTAAGATAGAAAGAATGCTTCATAAGGTACAATGATTATTCAAAATTCCATTCTTTGAATCACTTGTGACATTTGAAAAGTCCAAATCTGTATGTTGGCTATAGAAACAAAGCCATATTCTTCATTTCATGTAAGAGGACTTATAATATTTCTTTTCTAAAATGTCAAATTACTGCCCTTTCATAAACCAAACTAAACTAACATAATATAAAACTTTTCCTTCTTAATAAATTTAAATGAAAGCATATGTACATGTAATTTGGAAGAAGCTTTCATAATTTCTTAGTTACAGTTTTATCAAACAAAATAGATTATTGAAATAGTTGTTGAAATATTCCATAATACATATTTCATTGGCACATAAATATTCACAGAGTTCAGTGTGCATTTTATAATATCCCAACAAATGTACACTTATGGTATGATTCATGACAAAATAGTTTATAAACAGGTAATAGCTTATAAAAAAAAACAAAGTCATTTAATACAAACACATATTTCTTTTTATGGACTTGAGAATTGTCGGGGTCCTTCATTCCTGATCCTCCTCTACTCGTAGGGAGATGGGGAAAAACACACCCCAACCAGGCCAAGCCACGAGAGGAAGGGGCCCAATGTCCTCCCGCACCCAGCCTTCTTACCCGGAGCAGGAACAGAGACGCCATGCAGCTTCATCAAGGCAGGAAGAGATCTCTCTCTTTATTCCCTAAATCCCTCCTCCTTATAATGGGTGAGGGAGCCTATCAGTATACAAGATGGACAGGACAAAGAGATCCACGTGTTTTATCCCTACTACAAGCCTCAGCAGAAAGTTATTAGACATGGCGTTACTCGGGCCCCCAACAGAGAATTGTGTTAAAGTTATATCTGCAGTAATAATACCTGTTATTAATACTGAGAATTGTAATATCTTCACAAATAACCTACATTTTGAAGTATGTAGAAAAGGAAATAGCTTTGGAGAGGTTGAGTGTCTTGTTTGGGGTCCAAGTATTAAGAGACAGCAATAAATCCCAAAATCAGGTTTCTTATAAATGGTCATTGCTGTCTCCACACTAATTCGGTAACGAAGCACACACAAAAAAGTACAAATCCAATATAAAAGAAGCCAACACAAATAACACAAAACATGAAAACATGACATGTTGCATATTTCCTTTATGAAAGTCTATTTTCTTAATGAGGATTAATAACTATTTTGTTGGAGGAAAGGGGTTGAGAGGGAAAATACTGGGAAAGTATGACAGAGTGAGTGACACTATCCAAAAGTATGTATTACTGGACTGATATAACTATAGCCCTTCTGTACATTACTTTACAATGAAAAAAATTAAAATAGAAAATTATTTTATTCTAGAAAAACAAACTATGAGAACTCAAAGTGATATAACCTCTAAGTTTGTTATTTCATTTTCTATTTTCTATGTGTAATATGCCTATTTTGCATATTATTAACTTTTGAGGAAAATGCATTATATTTGGTTCCATAAAATTTCAGATGAACTTGACAAAGGACATTTTCCTGGGTAAAGAATAAAATTTAAGTCTAAAAAGGATTAGTTCCCTCTGTACCTCCCTCCTAAATCATGCCAGCTATTGCTAATCGGGGTCCAGATTTAAAGGTTTTTCATGGTATTGTGTAATGTCTTGCTTCCTTGCAGCTGGAAACAGAGCGAGGGTAGCTGGACACATTAGTTTACAGATGAGCCAACATCCCTGGAATTTGTAACCAAGATTTACACTCAAAAGTTATCTTTTTTTCATTCCATCCCTTCTCAGGCTCCATCAGAGTAGATGGGAAACATTTCTATTGGTATAAATTCTCAAACCTTTGCCATGTACCTTGCTTTTCAGAGTCAACCATGGAGGGTTATGTTCTCCATTATCTTTTCTGGGTAAACATAACCATACTCTGGACCTCTGCTGGTAGCTGATTGAATCTGAACGTCAAGCACCACATTCTCCTTAGCAGAAAGTGGCCAGCCACCTTTGCTATTTTATCCACAACATACTACCAGATCTTTAAAAAAATTGTCACATAGCTTTTTGTTGAAAATATTTTTTCTATCCACAGAACATAAAGTTATGCATGCCTTTTATTGGGCACATTTGTAGAGTATGATGTGAAAGCAATTGAATTCATTCACTTGCATGCATATATTTTCATACATTTTGTCATTTTTATACATACATTTTCATTTTTCCCATACCCATTAACTAAATAGCCCAACAGTAATGAAACAATTTATAGTGTTTTGTTTTTTCTCAGGTTTTGGTTATACATGTACTTGGATTATTTTTAGCTTTTGCATTCTTCCAACTGAGGTCACCAATATATAAGGGAATATTCAAACCACATCTACATAATAAATAAATGCAAACATATATACATATGTATATATTCATAGAGGAATAAAACTTAATATCTTGTCTGTTGACTTCTCTCCATGACATCATTTGTAAAAACTAACTTTTATTTGAATACTTTAAAGTATATAAAGTGTATCAGAAATCTGCTAATTCAGATGGCTTCAATAGTAAATTACAATGTTCATGTTCATGATCATGATCATATTTGTTTTAATGATTGCTACATGTAATGACTCGAATTCACTAATACCACCTGTATCCATGTTCTTTGCCAGGCAACTTCACAGTTTCGTCACTAAAAAGTTAATATTTATCTAATCATTCATTAATTCAGGCCTACTTCAAGACTTCTGCAGCCAATGTGATACTGTCAGTCATAAAACATGTACAGGTGTTTTAATATATTAATATGGCTGGCGGGGTAGTCCAAGTAGTAGAATACTTGTTCAGTTAACATAAGGTTCAGAGTTCAAACCACAGTATACTCAAAACCAAAGGGAAACAAAGGAAGAAAGAAGAGATTGATTTTATAGACAGAAGCCCTAGTAGCTCATACCTATAATCCTAGCTACTTGAGAGTAAGAGTTGTAAAGATTGTTTCTAGGATATTTTGGGTGAAACATTTATAAGATCTATCCTAATCATTAGCTAACTGGATGCAATGGCAAGTACCTGTCCTCTCGGAGATATGGAAAGCTATGATTGGGAGGATAAAATTCCAAGGTAGCCCCATCAAAGAAATTAGCAAGAAGGTTTCTGAAAAGAAATGCTAAGGGATTGTAGGGAATGCATACCATCTAAACTCCACTGGGGATTCCTAAAATGAACACTATCTAGGCCAGTGTTAGGTAAAAATGAAGAACTGTCTCAGAATAATAATAACAACAACAACAACAACTAAAAAATGGGCTGGAAAATTGGCTCAAGCGGTGTCCACCTACCTAGCAAGCACATCCTGAATTTAAACATCACTAGAGCCTAAATAAATAAGTAATGTAGAATACTCATTGCTTCATAATTTTTCTCTTCTATCATAGCCTGAAGCCTCATGTTGTAAAAAAACAGGAGGATAAAAAGATGATTATTAGCAAAGTTTTATATTTTAAAAGAACCAGCCTAATTGACTAAGGAAAGCCTGGCAACTTATCGTCTAGGAAAAGTTCTGAAGAGAATCGACACATGACAACACTGAGGTAATAGAAAGCTGAATTAGCCTTGTAATGCAAATCCCTATGCTCAAAATTGTCATATGGACATATGGAACATTATTTTCTTGTATATCCATACTTTATAAATAATTAATGTAAGTGGAAGGTGGATCAAATGCTAGGATGTTTGCAAAATCACTGTGGTTATCTTTGTATTTTTTATTTGAAAATCTCTAGCCTGCTTTTTGACTTTTGTTGCTATGCTAATGTTTTATTTACTAGCTTACTTTTAATTGGAATATATTAATTACACAAGCAATTTGTCTTGTGATATGTTCATACATGCCCATAATGTGCCTTGGTCAAATTCATGACCTCTATTCTGCATTCTTACACCCCCTCATTATTATTTTACAGTTTTAATAAGTTTCAATGTTGTCATACATACATATAAATTATTTCAATTCTCTTCACCTTGCCATCAACCACTCATTTTTTTTCTCTCAGATTTTCACTTACATCATTTTTATTTTGGATTTCTAAATTTCACATTTGAAAGACAGCATGTGCTACTTGTCTTTCTAGGTTATTCATTAAACATGGCAATATCTAGTTCTACATAGTTCCTGAAAGTGACATAGTTTCTTCTTATAAATGAAGAATAATTCAGGTTTATGCATTCCATATTTTATGCACCTGTTGATGGGGGTGATTCTACATTTTATTGTATATAGTGCTTCTATAAAAAATACAATATGCAAGAATCTCCGATATTTCCTTCTGATGCATGTGCAAGGATGGCACAGAAGGATCACATGGAGGCTGTGTTTGAACATATATGATGATTCCCATCATTGATTCCATCATAGTTGCAACTCCTCTTCCTCCTTCTTCTTCTCCTCCTCCTCCTCCTTCTTCTTCATATTATTATTATTGTTGTTGTTGTTGTTGTTACCTATAAGTAGTTCTGCATTTAACAAGGTAATTTATGAATATAGTATTCCTTGATCAATATCACCCCCTTCAAACTTTTCACCCATCCTTACCCTATCCAGCCCTTCTATCCCTCTTAATCTTGTAGGGTATACCTCATATTCAGGTGCATATTTTTGCCTTCTCCCCATTTGCATTAATGTACAACTTTCCCCCTTGAACTCACTTATCCCTTAATAGTACACCCTTTCAGTTGTTTATCTTTTTTCCCTGAGCTTTGATTCTTTCTATCAAAGTAATTATATTTTTCATAATCTCCCTTGACTCTATCCTACATTTGCATACCACCCAGTATGTTTGCTTATAAATTTAAAAGCTAAATTTAACTTTCACATCCAGAGGAAAACATTTATCTTTCTTTCTTCTGCCTGGACATGACTTACTTCATTTAACATATTTTTCCAGATCTTTCCATTTCTTTACAAACAGTACACTATTATTCTAATAGATGAGGGTTCTCTTCTCCAGTTTTCCTTTTTTTTTCTTGATAATATCTGTTCTGGGTGCATGTAAAAATCTCTTTTATGAGTAATTTTATGCTTGTATCAACACAAAGCTAAAATCTATCTTTTAAATTGTTCATGCTTTATTACTTTAATTTTGTTTATATTTTTTCTTTTTTGAGGGGGAATTTATATATAGTATTTTAGTATTAGTTTTCTCCAAATGTTCTGAAACTCAGATTGTCAAACTCATTTTGAGTAACATTTTGCTCTACTTCATATCAAGCAGCAACTTGGCCCCTTAATTTCCAATTCAGCCAGGCCAACATCTGCCCTAGTGATGGAGAATTGGACTCTTGTTCCAGTAAATATGGGAATATAGAAATCATGCAAGCATTCAGGAGGCTGCCTTGAGACTCTCTTCCTCCTTTGTACAGTAGTCTGAAGCTTTGAGTCTCTCCCTCTCTCCCTCTCCTCTCTTCCTCCCTCCCTTCCTCCCTCTCTCCCTCTCTCCCTCTCTCCCTCCCTCCCTCCATCTCTCTCTCTCTTTCCCCCTTTCTCCCTCCCTCCTTCCCTCTTTCTCTTTCCCTCTATCATGTCTACCTATGTACATAACTCTTATATAAATAAAGATCATATGTATTGTTCCTTATATTCTTGTTTAACTTCTGACACCCAAATTCTGCTTTTGCTGGAAGCTTTGTTTACATCTTATGGAAAGAGGAATAGCACTATGTCTTCTAGAAGTTTACATTGTTGTGTTTCTTATTATTTGTATTCATAGAATGTAGTGTGTGTGTGTGTGTGTGTGTGTGTGTGTGTGTGTGTGTGTGTGTGTGTATGTTTGAAAGAGAAAGAAAGCTAGATTGGAAAGAAACTTGTATTAATGTTAATGATCCATTATATTGGAAAATAGTTTTCTTTTGGGGACATTAAAGGAGAGATGAAAAAGAAGTTGATTGATTATGTAACTAAAATAAATAATTATTTGAAAAATTTAGATGTGAGTATTGGAAAAAGCAGTTGAAGGAATAAAGTAGTGGCTGTTGGCAGAGTGGAATTTGGAAATAACAAGGTTTTTTTTGTCTTTCCATATTTAATGCCTTGTCTGATGAGCTTTTGTTATTAAGTAGGACTGAATAAATAACATATCATGCATTGTACAATTCCAATCATAAAAGAAATTTCAAAGTAGAACACAGTGCAGGCTTCCTGGAAACAAGAACAGGTTAAGGAGACTGAAGGAAAATGAAACTAAACCCTGCATGCATTCAGACAAGAGCATATAAATCTCCAGTCCTCTAACATTCCACTCTTTGAAATGCTTGTTGGAACTAGAAGCACCTATTATCAATGGAATAATAGCCAAGGAAAGCCTGTATTTACATTCCTGTTGAACTTTTAGTTGGGCATCCATACTACCTTCTCTAGAGCTTGTTCCCTCAAGTTAAACAGAGAGTTGAATGTAAGGTGTTTTCAGAGATTTAGTTTATAATAACTTATGTAAATACTTACTTCAAAACATCGTAGATTAGGAAGTCCCAAATAATATCACTGGTGGACTGAGATTATGAAAGCTCCTTATTGTGGAAGTCTAAATTCCCTTGCTAAGAACCAGTTCTTTCTATATACATATCCAATATTTTAGTAATAAGAAATGTCAAAAGAGTACTTAAAAGGGAATAAAACTATTGCATTTTTGATATTTCAGTTCAAAGGTTTACATCATTGCTTACTTTCCCCCATCTTACCTCCATTCACTTAACCCAACAATAAAAATTCCTTACCCAGAATAATATTTACAAAAGGATAAAATTCCCTGATGTTTAATCATGGAATGCTGGATTGTGATAGGAGGGAAGCAGTTTTATAGCTCAAAAAGGAAAGGAAATAAAACATTTCCTTTCATGCTGAGTTTCATTATATTGCTCTATTTGTTTTGAAAGCTGTGGTAATCTAAGAGAAAAATTAAACAAAATTTTAAATTGCTAAAATATATTTCTTAACTTTTATGTCACTAGTTTAAATGATTTACATATGTATAACTATCTATGGATATATTTATCTATATAGCTATAGCTATCTCTATATACATATATAGATATCTAAATAACTCTATCTATCTAAATTTCCCAAGTGTAGCAGGTTCCATTTGGGAATAAATAAATTTCCAAAAGGTTTGTTGGAGGTTATGTGAAAACATTATGCCTAACAGACTTGTTCCCTTTCTTTACTGAAATTTCATTAAGGTAATAATAACACAGGGGGAAGTATCAGACAGTGCTGATAGCATCAGGAAACACCTTCATTGGCATACACTTTCAGACTTGAAGAAAGTAAACATTACCAAGTTGTGCTGCCAAATATATGAAAATCTCACATATGCTGATTAACAATTAATACACCAGAGGAAGATTTTGAATTTTTAACCAAGGAAACAGTGGTGGAAATTAGAAGAAATTGTAAAAAAAAAAATCATCTTGATGTTGGCAAATACGATTCATACAAAGTTGTTGCCTTAAAACACACACACACACAACACACACACACACACACACACACACACACACACACACACACACACTTATATACATACAAATCATCCTGCAGTTATTCTGCATAACATACCCTGCCTAATGTTGAATCACAATAGGAACAGAGTAATTTTCTTCATTAAATAAATCTATAGAGGAAGAGTTAAGATTTGCAAACAAGTAAATCTCTATTAAACTGAACTTTCACGGAAATGGTGGCTGAAATAAGAGAAAGCAAGCCTTCACATATTTATCATGATCTTTTCCTATGTTCAGCTTACTCTAACATTGAAGATTTTCTCATGCAATTGAGATTGTCAGGTGTAGTTTGCACAAACAAACCAATAACAACATTTCAATCATAAATTTGATCAAAGAAATTATATGCGAGGCCTACAACTCCTGGCAAGATAGACAGTTCCTCAACTACTACTTAAGTGTTTGTCCTATTTTACTCTCCTCAAGTCAAGTTATTTTTCTTTTCTTTTTTTTTTCTGGGGAATTGTTCTGACCTAAAAAGAACCAATCTTTAGAGGTAAAGAATGAATTAAATTCTCTCTATTGAGAATTTAAACTGAGAGACCCAGAAATTTGCTTGTGGGTAAGTGGGACAGTATCACTGGTTCTACACAAAAGAAATGGACTTCTGCAAAGTATCCAAGAGGGAGTTCAATCCTGTCATCATTTTGCCCTTATTTTTTTTTAATTTGACTGGTTATTTTGTTTTCATTTATTTTATTTTTTGAACCAGTAATAGGGCTTGTGGTCTAGATCTTGAAGTTATGTCCAAGTTTCTTGCTCACAATTGACACTCCGCCACTTTGCGCTCTGTTAGTCCAGCTTTTTGGCTAAAGATAGTTAGAGCTGAATGATCAGGTTTCAAGATACAACCTTTAGATTTGGGACTCAATAGCCAGGATTATAGGTATGAGTTAAAGGCACTCGTCTAAATATCCTTGCAAACTTTTTATACTTACCTCTGCCACCTAAATGTTTTTGATGTCTTCCTATTTCATACTTCTGAAGTTTGATTAAATTGCATGTAGATCAAACAAAGAATCATAAATATTCTGGCTGCTGGTGGCTCATATCTGTAATCCTAGCTACTCAAGAGGCTGAAATCTGAAGACTGCAATTCAAAGCCAGCCCAGCACAAAAGTCGGTGACTTTCTTTCTTTCTTTCTTTTTCGCTTTGTTTGTTTCTTTCTTTCTCTCTCTCCTTCCTTCCTTCCTTCCTTCCTTCCTTCCTTCCTTCCTTCCTTCCTTCCTTCTTTCCTTCCTCCCTCCCTCCCTCCCTCCCTTTTTTCTTTCTTTCTCTCTCTCTTTCTTTCTTTCTCTTTCTTTCTTTCTTCTTTCTTTTATTGTCAGGGTAATGAAGGTGTTAGTAGTACGTGCATTACTTCTCACACATTCATAACCCTTTTCATGCTTTTGTCCCCATGTCCCTTCCCACAGCCCCTCCCAAATAAACAAATAAATTTATATACAATATACCAGGTAACAGTAACAATATGAGATTAACCAAAGGGCAAAAAAGAGAAGAGAAATAACATAGCACATTAAGAACAACAAAGTCAGAGAGATTCTTAACTCCAAATAACCATCAGAAAACCAGAAGAGGCTCTGTGGCTCAGGGACAACACCTAGATCTAGAATTTAAGAGTTCAAGCTCCACAGCCATCGCCACCAAAAACAAAAATGCATATTGAACAAAAGTAAAACATGCAGTTTTCATTCTATTATTGTAAATGGGGATATCCTGTGATATTTTGAGATGGATATATTGAACTTTAATAGTTTTCAGAAACCAATGCTTAAACAACACTCATCCTAAATACTAGGTCCTTTATTACTTAGTCTCAAAAAACTATCAGTGATTTGGAGCCTCAAAGCAGCGAAGTCTTTAATGCTGGGCAAATCAAACGCCAACTAATTTCAGTATAATATTTGTAGCTGTGAAATACTTTGTCCTTTGGCAAAGCTCATTTCATTGTGCTAATTATACAATATAAGAAGCAGCCATGAATTTTAAAATGATATTTTTGTCCCACAAGTAGCAATTAATCCAGAATGAGTTATTTTTTCTTTTTTTATTGTAATTAATAGAAGGGCTACAATTATATTCGCCAGATAGAAGGTGCGTTACTTCACACACTTGATACCCATTCTCATGTTTTGTCCCCATTTCCCTTCCCCAACACCTTCTCATCATCTTGTTTTCCCCCTTCCCTTTCTATTTCAAATAAACAAATAATAATATGTGCAATATACCAGATAACAAGGTAACATACTATAATATGAGAATAAGCAAGGGACAACAAAAGAGATGAGCACAGTATATTAAGAACAAAAACCACACATTATATGGCTCTTGTTTCCATATTCTGGAGGTCCTTTCATTATTTATTTATTTTGTTGGTGGTTGGATTTGAACTCTAGATCTGGGCACTATCCCTGAGCTTTTCAGCTCAGGCTATCACTCTACCACTTGAGCCACAGCACCACTTCCGGTTTTCTGGAGGTTAATTGGCTAATAGAGTCTTACGGAGGTTTGTAGTGTAGCTGGCTTTGGCCTTGATCCTCGGATCTCAGCCTCCTGTGTATCTAGGATTACAGAGGTGAGCCACCAGCACCCAGCTAGCTAACTTTCTTTCCAGAGTTGTACTTACCAATAACCTCTGCAAGTCAAGGGGACCAGAACTCTTTCACTTGAAGTCCTAAAGTCCTTACCAGTGTTATTTCTACAGTAGTGGTAGTTATTAGATTTGAGCTACAGAAAACGAAACAATATATTGCGCTATTATGCAGAAGATACACGAAGAGAAGTAGAAGTAACAGTAATATTTACTGAGCAAGGCATGACCAAAATATGTTATGTGGATAGCATCAAAAATGAAAATTTGCTGGTTATTTAAAGGGCAATTGCCTCCTCTGGCTCTGGGCAGCTGTGCACAAGCCATTTTTACATCAACCACTGTTTGCTATAGGGCTAGAAATCAACAATCTACAGCTTGTACTAAACTAAGATTTGAAACTGAATGACATTAACCACAACTTGTCAATAAGATTTGCCTGGGACATTGCCCTCAGGATACTCCATAGTTTACAAAATAATCATAGCAATGTGAAAGGGTATCAATACATGTGAATTAATGCACCTTCTATCTGGCAAATATCATGTAACCCTTCTATTAATTACAATAAAAATATATGAAAAAAAGAAAAACAAAACACATACCTATACCTTCTTTACTTTGCATATTTTATCCCTAGAATCTTCATCAAGCATCATTTTAAATAAACAGATTTTTAATTTTTTTTATTTTTGCCAGTCCTGCACCTGAGCTCAGGGCCTGAACCCTGTCCTTGGACTTTCTCAAGGCTAGAGCTCTACTACTTGAGCCTCAGCACCACTTCCAGCTTTTTTCTATGCATGTGGTACCAAGGAATCAAACCCAGGTCTTCGTGCATGCTAGGCAAGCACTCTACCACTAGGCCAAACTCCCAGCCCAAATAAGCAGATTTTTAATCCCCCCTCAACCCAACAAACCAATCAGTAAATGGGCAAGGGAACTAAAGAGAGACTTATCAGAAGAGATTAAAATGGCAGAAGAGCATATGAGAAAATGTTTATCATCCATGGTCATAAAGGAAATGCAAATAAAAACAACCCTGAGATAGCACCTTACCCCAACAAGAATGGCCAAGATTTTGAACTCAGACAATGACAGATGCTGGCAGGGTTGTGGAGAAAAAGGAACCCTACAGCACTGCTGGTGGGAATGTAAACTAGTTCAGCCACTCTAGAAGGAAGTTTGAAGATTACTTAAAGAACTGAAAATAGACTTTCCCTATGATGTGGCAGTACAACTCCTGGAAATCTACCCTGAGCATCATAACACAGGATATAAGGACACCTGCTCAGCCATGTTCATCTCTGCACTATTCACAATAGCCAAGCAAAGGAAAAAAACCTGATGCCCTACTATAGATGAATGGATACAAAAAATGATATACATATATGCATATACATATATATGTATATATATGCACAATGGAATTCTACATAGCCAACAGACAAGATAAAATAATGGCACTCTCAGGAAAGTGGATGAAATTAAAATGAATCATTTTGAGTGAGATAACTCCAAACCAAAGTAACAAAAGGCGCATGGTATCCTTAATATGTGACTATTAGATCCAAACAGTACAAGAGCAGTGACTCAATATTTGGGTACCCAATGTTATGGACATGGTCTTGGAGATATAAATATAACTATATAGACGTTAAAAGCTATGATGGGTTATATACTCTATAGACATCATGTTTTAGTTCATAGATTAATATATATATATATCTATGACATACAAAGACTCAGCTTAATTTTAATTATGTTCTAAAATCTATGTGCCAGTGATTTCACATAGACATTCCCTTCTTGAATACTTATTTGTTAAATATGACATTTGAAATATGATGTAAAAAACAATGTTAATAAAATCATAAAAAATAAGCAGATTTCCCACCAATAGTTTACCTTAAATATATAAGTAGAATCTACTATGGTGTTGCCCATCTATAATCTCAGCACTTAAGAGACAAAGGAGGAACATAAATTCAAGTATCTAGGCGTAAGAGAAATGACCTATCTCAAGAAAAAAAATACCAAAAGAAAATGTATCTATATCTATCCATCTTTGTTTCAATCATATATCTACCTACCTATAGAAATGGTTAAAATAAAACTTAACCAGGATTTGATTTAGAGCAATATATGGTCATTAATGAGGTACTATTTTGGTTTTGGTGCTCAAGAGGAATCCATTTTGAGCAATGGAACAATCTTGATTTACATTCAGAAACATTTCAGGTCCTTGGATGAAGAAACCTAATATTTACTTGACCATAAACAACATAAAGATGATAAAATAACAAGGCCCAATGGTATACATTTATAATCCCACCATTAAGGAAAGAAGGAAACGAGCTAGAACCTATCAGATGATAAAGTGGGCCTGATAGGAAATACTGTCACTGGCAGCACACTGTTTTTGTGAAGAGAGGATAATCTGTTCTTTAGGCCTCAAAATACAGCTCCTACGAGGAGGAACTCATTTAGTGAATTGCCTACAAGATACCTCTTTCTGGCAGTGGGGACAATGTTCCCTAGAATGTCCTTCATTAGGCTCAATATAAAGACATCAAAATATATTTTGAGATTATTTCTTGCCTTCAGTAATATTTCCCTCTTATTCTGGACTGGAGGTTTGCTTACCACGAAGGTCTGAAATAAGACTAATGATTGACAAGGCAGTGAGTTTGCTAATAATGATTCAATAATTCAATGTCTGTGTGAGAGTACAGTAACAGCTAGAAAAACAGGTTGCAACAATTTGAGAAAGGTATGACATTTAAACTGGTGGACATCATTTGATTACATTAAAAATTACTGATTTTATTTTCATTCATCTATGTAGAGAGGTAAGATAAATTATATAAATGGATTATTAGATTTTTTGTTGCCATTCCTACTTTATAGCTAATATATGGTATCATATGAATAATTTTATGAGAAATATATACTGAGATGACTGCAGTTTCAAAAGCAAGCATTTGTGAAATGGCAGCAACAGATTTCTAGTTCATTGGAAAATTTCAAACTACTTGGTAATAACAAACCAGGAACGTGGCTGGTATGGTATAATTGAAATGCCTGTGAACTACTTCCAAGCTATTTGTTAGGAAGTAGAAAATCTGGGAGAAAAATGAGGGAAGGGGTAACTATCAATGTTTGACAAGAAATGTACTCATTACCTTATGCATGTAATGTAACCCCTCTATAGCTCACCTTGACAATAAAATTAAATTTAAAAAGTTTAAAATATTGAAATGCTTGATCAAACAAACACAGTTTTCACATGATTCTAAATACCAGCAGCTGCATTTAGAATTTTTTAAGGCTTCTAATTACAAATAAAATGTATGTATCTCTAGCATTTTGTGACAAGTATTTGTTTGGTTGTGTGTCTTGCATTTAAGTCTCTTCTGTTACTTATACTTAACCTTCTGGCTATCGGCACTGTTGCTAAGAAATATGTAACTGACATAACCATATTATATACTTCAAATACCAACTTCAGTAGTCTGTTTCACTGAGAGCAATATTCCACCGTGCACTCATACCCACACAGATCTCTAGCACGAACAATTTCATTTGGGAACCACTCTCTTCTCCCTTAACTACTAAAGCCAGTGTTACTGAAATATAGGCAGCAGCACTGCAATTATTAAAAATTGAAACATAATCCCCTATCAGGGTCCCATAGAGATAACATTTGGGTATTTCAAGGACATTTTTAAAGAGTTTCGATTTGGTCATGATAGCTATTTTGAAATTAAGAAATCAGTTTTTGTACTTGTATCATATGAAGAAAGATTTGAATGTCTCCTGTAGCTCATGTTTGATCAGGTCCTTTTATTTTCAAATGTAAGAAAAGTTCCACAACCTAATGATACCCAGCCTGTGTAGACAGCACATTCACAAAAATTAATGTCATCCATCACATTTTATAACCTGCTTGACTGTTTCAGATTCATTCAAAGTGGGCCAAATATGATTGCAAGAATTATGAAGATATATATGTGCGAATTCTCTAAAATACCTTAATTCCTTTTTGGCTCTTGATTTCACATTGTTCCCTAGCTAACAAATCATTCTGTAATATCAATGGATCTAATAATAAAATAGCAATTTTAATGTATCTGTTTGGTGCCAAAGAGATATTCATTTGGCTCTAACATTATATCTTTCTAGAAAATACAACTAGCATCCCTCCCTAGTTAGATAATGGATCACTTAACAGGAACTTCAACTACCCTTTAAGCATGATCCTTCTTTGCTGATTTAAAAAATCAGTAATGGAATTTCTTCGGATCTAGTTTAATTGGTTAATTATAAAAACAAAACATTGGTCCAATCTAACTATCTGATGACCTACAGCACACTATAAGAATTTTTGTGATTGCCAATAGGCATTTTTTTCATGTGGTACTGCAAATCAAATACAAAATGCATTAAGTAAGATAAAAAAGAATAAAATGTATACCCAGGAGAATGAAGATAAGACAATATGAATCCCATTCCAGTGACGAGTATATTTTGACTTTGCCTTGTAATGCTCTTGTGATGAAATGAATTTTAATTAATCTTATATCTGAAAGAATTAGAGTTACCACATTGTTATTTAGATCTAGCTCTCAACATGGCACTAAAGTTATAGGCAATTTTAACCCATCAATAAAAAAGAAAAATGTTGCATAGAATGTCATTAATAACTGCATCAGTTGCATTTGCTTACTATTTTGTGATAAAAGTATGATGTTGCCTTGGATGTTGTGGGAATACAGCAATGTTAGCTTTAGTGCATTGAAAATAATTAGATATTCACATCAAATCACTTCTTTTATAAAAATAAATCATACATGAGAGCTGAGTTTTTCCCTATTTGTGTTATTAAATTATCTGCTTATTTCTCCCATTTCATCCAATGTGCTGCCAAGTCAATTACCACTGATATTATAAGAATAAAGAAATTTTGTAAGAGGAGTGTAAGAGATTTAGTATGTATATTTATTTTTGCAATGGCTGAATAACAAAGAGAATAACACCTTGTTCTAGTAACTTAAGTTATATTTAAATAAGTATTAATTAAGAATCATATGGGTTGGAATATATGCTTCTAACTAGTGAACTGTGAAATAAAATGTACATGTGTTCACCCTAATGTAGAATTCATGTGTAGTACCCATTGGAATAATTATATTTTGAAAAGAATCACACATATTCAAGTAATACCTGAAGTTCATTTTTCACAGATAGCAATTTTCTTAGTAAATAGAAGCTATAATTTTCATTATAAATTTTCAAAGTTCTGCTAAGTCAATGTATAAGGAATATATCTTACATCATACTAAAATTATGCAGTATAAATACTGAATGTTCTAACCAACTATTACCATGGTGCAATAATAGATTATTAATATTATGTCATATAATTATTCATCAGTGTTTAAAAAAGCCACTCTAAGCCTGAAAATTAGGCTCTACATAGAAAAATTTAAAACATCATCTTGGAAGATACAATCTCAAAATAAACTGGTGAAATGCAAAAAAAAATACACATTTTACTTAAGATTTTGCTATTAAGAGCAGTAATATATAATGAGACATTTCAGTTTTTAACTTGGGACATTGATGACATAATTTCCATGTTTGCAATTAAAATTATCAGATTGTTTAATACTAATGTAAGAAACACTGAAGCAGAAAAGTAATATATTTCATTAATATTTGATGCTTCAAATAGTAGAAAAATATGTCATGTTGGCAAAAATGTGAGATATTCAGTTCAATATGTGATTTTTAAAGTTCAAATGAGCACATAGTAATAAAATATAAATTGTCTGTCTGGTCTAAAAAAATGTAAAATTATATTAGTCAAAGATTGTAATCCAATCTCCTAGGAAATAAAACCAATAAAAAAACATTCAAACTCTTTCCTCAAAATAGTATTCAATCTTATCCTTCTGCCTTGGCATTATTTATTATTTGACATAAATCCTAAAGAAAAACTGGTGGGCTCAGCCATATTAATTTCTAGAAAAATTAAATGGCCTCATTTAACTCTTAAATGAGAAAAAAATATTTCTATGAATTTTCTTTAGTAATTTTTCAATCTTAAAAACGTACATAGATTAACATTAATTACAACATGAATGAATACTACAAATAATCCACTAAATTTGGCAGTGCTATATATGCTTCGGTTCTTGATAGGAGCTCCCCAGAAAAATGCTTTGGTTGCATTTTATGAAGTATATATAAATAAAATATCAGCTATGTTCACTATTAGATGTCATGTTCATCATTTTATATTCTATTTGCTATAACAATAATTACAATAAAAGAATATATATCCATAAAATTTCAAGAGGAAAAATAGGATAAGTAATTACAATACATAGGAAGTAAAGATAGTGTTTACTTTAAATGAGTTTTAATGTGTTAGAAGATTGTCACTGTCATATGATAAATTTCTTATACTAATATTTAAAAGAAATACATCAGTGATTTTTATTCCATTAATATTCATAATAATTAAAACACAAATTTAAGATTTTATCTTTCTTTTAAATATCAGCTCAGTGGTAGAGATTATAATCATGTTCAAATTAAGAATACATAGTTTAAAAATAAGACTCACATTTCATTAAGTTTAAAGCTAGTTGGGCAAGGTGACTCACCCCTATAATCCTAGCTATTCAGGAGGCTGAGATCTGAGGATCAAGGTTCAAAGCTAGCCCAGGAACTAAAGTCTCTTATCTCCAGCTGACCACTAGAAAACCAGAAATGATGCTGTGACTTCAGGTGTAGGGCAGTAGCCTTGAGCTGAAGAGCTTAGGGATAGCACCCAAACTCAGAGTTCAAGCTCCACAACTGACAACAACAACAAAAAGAAAATGAAAAAAGAAAAACCTTACTCTTATTCTATTATTTTATTTTCTTCTATAAATTTATCACATTAACTTAGGCAGTTTATTATTATTTAAAAATGACAAGATTTTTCTTCTTTTCCATATACATGGTATTGATATTGTTGTATGATTGAACAATAAAGGTATTTATTTAATCTATATAAGAATGGTACTTTTCTATGTAATAGATCATTAGATTCTCAAATGAAGTTAAAGTAAATGTGATTCATTATACTGCTACCTCTACTTTAAAAATTTTTGTTTTATTATCAGGGTAACATATAGAAGGGTTTCAGTTACATTCATAAGTTAGTGAGTACGTTACTTCTTGAACGTTATTACTCCTTCCCATGTTTTTGTCCCACATTAATTTCCAACATATTGTCCTGTGAGTATTGTTACACTGGTTCACCCTTTGTCCTTTGTCTCATCATCTTACTTTTCCCCTTTCCTTTCCTGATTCAAATTACCTAATAAATGTATATACAGTATACCATTTAGCAAATCAGATATAACAACAGGGGATAGCCCTAAGGAGAAAATAACAGCATCGTTATCAACAAGGAGAGCAACAGAAAAAAAAAAAAAAGTAAAGAAATAACTGTACAAAGTACTTTAAAAACAGCAATCACTATAAAATGCTTGTTTCCCTATCCTGGAAATCATTTCACTTAGCCTCATCCTACATGGGCTATGTACTTATAAAAGTTCATTTTGTACATTTGGAAATTTTCTTAAAACCTTATTCCATCACTCAGAAAAAAAAAAAGTGCAATAAGCCATATCCAAAGATAGGCTCCTGCGTTCCTTCTTTGTAATAATTAGTGCATGTAGAGTGTAGTCCTAGTAAATGATCCCCATAGCTCAATAGTTATGTATATAGGACAATATAAGATGACGCTAATCAAAATCAACTCCAATATGTGGAAATAAGTGTTTGGGTTTTTTCCCCTCTTTTTGCTGTTGTCTCTTATGTAGCTTGTGAAGTTCTTTCTTTTCTTTTTTTCTCCCTTTGGTTTATCTCCTGTTGTCACTGTATTTGATTTGGTATATGTACATTTATCTGATTTGCAGAAGGGAAGGGGAACAAAAAAATGACAAGAAGACAAAGAGTGAACCACTGCAACAGAGGTATTTACAACACAATGTGTTGCAAATGAACTTTACACCTTGGGGAGAGTGGGAGAAAAAACAAGGGAGGGAATAAGCTTGCTCCATAAGAAATGCATTCATTATTATATAGATGTAATTGCAATTCCTCTGTACATTACCATGGCAATAAAATTGAATTTAAAAAGTTGCTCAAATTAAAATGAGAAAAATTGCTTCATATATTACTTGAGCAAACTACTTGTTACTGTCATTTGTTTTGCTTTTTCTGTGACACTAAAGTCTAAGCTCAAAGACCTAAGTTCACAGAGCTTGCTTGCTTGGCTGCTATTCTGCCATTTGAGCCAGAAAACCACCTTTGCTTTTTTACTGGTTATTTTGCAAATTGAATCTCATAGTCAGACTTCTGCACTTAGAACCGTAATCCTCTGGATATAAGCTAGGATTAAAGGAATCAGGCACTGGGATCCAACAAATAAACCAACTTTTTAGAGTGTTTTATAAGATTTTTTTTTCTTTTTTTTATTGTAATTAGTAAAAGGGTTACATGCTATTTGCCAGATAGAGGGTGCATTAATTCACATACATTGATAACCTTTCACATGTCTTGGTACCCATTACAAGATTTTTTCTTTAGCAATGAGGTTGGTCATTTTGTTGTAGTTAAGAGTGATTATATTTTTAATCTCCCTTCCCTCTTTCTTGCTTCTCTACATTCTTTTTTTTTATTTTTTTGATTTCAATAAGAGGGGTTACAGTTATATTTGCCAGATAAAGGGTGCATTACTTTTCACACATTGATATCCCTTCTTATGTTTTTGTCCCCATTATCCTCCCCTCTCTGCTTCCCCTAATTTCCTCCTCCTATTTCAAATAAACGAGTAAACATCTATATAATATACTAGGTAACAAAGTGTGATACTATACCAATATGGCTTTTCTACATTCTTATCTGTTTCTGTCTTTAAAGCAAGAAAAGTGATTGTAAAATAAATGGCTACTTTCAACCTCTTTTCTGTTAAAACAGAGAACAAATTTTATAAGAAACAACAATTGATATTCAACAACTCATTTCTTTAAGACTTTGCATAGAAATTTAAAATTTAAAACCTTCCTTAGCAAAATGTTCAAATTACATGTTTTTATGTTTATTTTTTAAACATTTAACAAGAAATTGTTTAAATATTTTGCTGATAACAATTTGGTTTCCTCAATATCTTTGCTTTTTTATTTTTAAGTGCTTAGAATATGTTTTTCAAGTGGAAATTTCTGCAAACATCTTGGACTCTGATGGATTATTTCTGAACAACTATAAGACTAAATTATAAATTGGAAAATTGATTTCAATATTATTTGAACAAAATCTAAGCGCTGTAGTAGAAGAAAATTTTGAGGCTGGTAAGCTGTAGGGATAGAATGCTAAAACCACACCCTTCTCTTAATCTTGCACAAAGACAGACCCAAATGTTCTATCTCCTGCTTAGAATTGCCCATTTCCTCTCCTCTTTCAGGTGGTTGTGGGATAGTGATGGCAGCTGTGCTGGTAATTACTAATTAGTTTGCTGTTAACTTCTCTGTAGGGATAGAACAAGCTCAGGGAAATTGTTAACAGACTGAAATGTGTGGTGGTAAGTGGAAGTACTAACCTTTTAGAACTGTATTGTACCAGTTGCACTCTGATTAAAGTGACAAAACTTGGGAATCAGTTATCTTACATTTACCTTATGTTGATGTCCTGGGCAGGCCTTGAACCATCATTCTTCTGACTTTGTCCCCTAGTAAAGAAAAGCACAGACATGTGCCACTATGCCTTTTCTTAGTGTATTGTTTATCTTTTTAAGCGGCAAAGGAGCTATCTACATCGTACTAAGCCAGTATCTCTCTCTTCCTACTTCTAAAACCTTGATTTAACTAAAAATCAAATAAAATGAAAACATATAATGTGTACATGTTTTTGTATTTGTACACATTCTATTAATCCTATTTAAAATGAGTCTAAAATTAATATATGCTTTATATTTCAGTCAAAGTGACATGTTCCACTTTCTGTGAAACATTCTGAACTTGAATATATTAACAAAAACACTTTTTACATTTCTTTAAAAAAATTTTCCTGTAAGTTTGCAACCATCTCATACAGTACAGATGAAAAGTCCTATATCAGTGTTGCATATGCATAAAAAATGTAGGTCATCGTGACATTCTGAAGAAAAGATAAAAAGGAAAAGTGGGGTAATAATTGTGTACTGTTTTCAAGTGCCTAAGATTCTAAATTCCTGTCAACTGCACTTTTACCCAAAGAAACTTGTCCAAATATAATGACTTTGAATTGAAAATCACATTATACATGAGAAGAGGAAGTTGATGAAACTCTAGTTCAAAAACATAGCTGGATGTCAGCACTTCTCTTGATTTCTAATTACTTCTTGCCTGTGGAACAAGGGCAGATTACAGTCCATCCTGCTTGTGAATTAAGCTTGTAGAATTCACTGCATAGCTTCTTTCTACGTAGCACTGGCATCCAGGTCTTTTTAGACATGAAAAAAAATCAAGGTTTATTTTATGATTTGAATGTATTTGATGAAAACTATAAAGGCAAAGTCATTTCAGTGAGCTTTTAGTGAATGTTAAATTTCAATTACACACTTGAGGAAGAGAGCAATTTTCAATTTTTATAGCTTACTTTGTTGGACAAAATTTATTATAAAACTGCAATATATTTTCTGCTTTAACTTTTACATATTTTCATCAAAAAATGTATGTATATGCAGACATGTATGTGTATATATCATATTTTATAAATTGCCTACCCCCAAGTAAAGGCACACTCACACAAGTGAATTTTCTTTTGCTTTGTTTTATTTAACTTACTTATGTTTTTATATCTTTCAGATACTGATACATTTGGAAGTCTTATTTACAGTTTCAAGGTAAAGGACTTTAGGAAAGGAGATGTTTTGTTTTGTTTTTCACTCGATATCTTGACATAACATCAAGAGTAAAAGAGAAAAAGAAATGCAGAAATTAAATTTAAAGTTTAAAATAATATTTCTTTGGGAGGCAGAAAATGAGTTTGAGTCTACATTAAATTTTCTGTGAAAGCTTGCTTTGTTTATGAGGAAGATGTGTAATTTGAAGCAAATTACTAAATCACAGTGGATTTGAGATTATATTTCCTCCATATAATTTAGGGAGAATGCTATTCTCTTAGAAAAGTCCAGAACCATGCATTTTCTTTAGCCAGGATGAGGGAGCATATTGTAGCCTGATGAAATGTCTGGTAAAGAATTCCCCAGACTTAGCTGGGTGCAGTGGCTCAAACCTGTAATCTTAGCTATTCAGGAGGCTGAGATCTGAGGATTGGGGTTCAAAGTCAGCCCCGGCACTAAACTCTCCAATTAACCACTAGAAAAAGGGAAGTGGAGCTATGGCTCAAGGGGTAAGGCGGGTAGCCTTGAGCTGAAGAGCTCAGGGACAGCGCCCAGGCCTAGAATTCAAGCCCCACGATCCACTCCCCCCCCAAAAAAAATTCCCCAGCCCTGTAAAAAGCACATTTGTAATGGGAAGGTCTGTTGTTTTGTTCTTGACTTACTTGAAAAGGTTGCATAAAGGACACATACCCTGATTGAAAGCTGTGGCAAGCCAGCCAGTATCAGTACCGGATTCCAGGAGTCCAAGGACTAGATTCCAACTAAGCAAAGAACTACAAAATATCTGGGATTTGCAGTAAAGAATGGAGCTATATTTTGTCTTAAAGATTACATTTCTGAAAAGTTCAGGGAAAGAGGGATGATTTAAGTACTGAACAATGGAAACTATGTTTAAAATCATACATGAAATGCATTGTGCTCCTAAACTGATATGTTCAATTAATCCCTCTGCCTTTCACAACTACTTAAAATAATTTTTAAAGGTAAAACTCATACATACAGGAAAAAGCAATGTAAGTTTATCAAGGCACATTGAGACTGAAAGCAATATTAAATTGTTGAGAAATAAGAAAATCCTTTAGCTCAAAAACCTTCTAATATTTTTTTTCAATTAACATTATTTTATAGAACCATTTTAGAGGTTTACAAAGAAAATGAATAAAACAAATAAAATACCCTTCCCTACTCACCATCCTGATTTTCCTATTATTTGCATAATTAATTTTTATAATATGTTTATTGCAATATGAAAATGCAAGAGCAATAGATTGTTCTTAATAAAAGCACCAGTTTATATTTACTACAATATGTTTGGTTTGAAATTTTGGGTAAGTGCTTAATATCATTTATCTCCAATTAGTACAATATATAAAACTTTCATTAGGTATTGAATATGCCCTCTGTTCTATCTAATTTTGTCTAAATGATCCTTGTATAATGTGGTGATTATATGACATTAGTGTTTTAGAAAAAAAGTAATAATATTGCCATCATTAGAGAATTCTCGAGGCTAAGAACATGATAAATCATAATTTTACATGTGGTTAATATAATTTATATTTACTAATATATGAATTTCTGTATTCATTTTTTTAAATCATGGTCTATACATATACACATGAAGCATGAATTATTAATGGCCTGTAACTTGGAATGGTTTATTAGGTATGCTGAACCACTTGTGCTGCCCAGGAATTTCTTGGAAATTTACATTAGTTTGGTGTTGTACAATTCTCAGTTCTAGCAGGTGGTTATGGAAAGCCAATGAGAAAGAAGCACAGGCAAATATTCTGTTATTTGCCAAATGATTTATTTGGTCATAAACAACTCATGGATCACATGTTACCTACTCCTGGTAAATTATGAAGACTGTTATATATATATATATATGTATATATACATATTTTCTCTTTTAAAAGCAATTTGATAACAGTGTTAATTGGGAAGGAACGAATGTTCAAGGGTGATTATAATAATCTATGTTTGACATGGAAATATGAAGATAAAGGAATTGTAATTTAATAAGACAGGAAAACTGGGAGGAGTAAGTAATGTCATAGAGGAGGAGTTTCTTGTTCACATAGCTGAGACTCCGTGGTGGGCTACCTATATTTAGTTAATAATGAAAAGTACCAACTGAAATTAAAGTCTCTGTGTAATCAACTGAGTAACACCTCTTCATACTATAGTATGGCTATAATTAGTATTTTATACTCAAGCTGATAGAATTCAGTGAAATGATAAATAGAAATTTCTTTCTTTAGTATTTTTTCAAAATGTTTACTCTGTACATGTTACTGGTAACTGGTATGAAGTAGAAATAACTGATAATTATAATTTAAACCAGAAAATATGTTTATATTCAGGTTAGAATGTACTCAAAGTTTTAAGGTTCATAAGATTCTAACATATAATAGAAGGCCTACAATGTGTGATTTAGTCATATTTGGTGAGAAAAATTAAATCTGTTGTCTCTATTTTCTTTTTTAAATTATTTTTTAAGTATTTATATATAGGAGAAGCCACTTAATAATGCTGCTCATGAATGCAGTATAACCTGATCAAAGTCATCCTGTTGTCTCCAATATCAACATACTGTTCTAAAGGAAAGTATAAAAATAACATTTGTGCTAGAGAAAAAACAATATAGTTGTACCTCTACAAGGTCATCTCTATGCATTTTCCCGTGGAATTCATGTTCTCTTCTAAACTACTACCAAAAGTTTGGAGATGATTATTGGGTAAATAAAAGTAATATGAAAAAAAACTTCAAAGGATCTTTTTCAAAATTCCCATTTTTATTGAAACATGTGAGTTCTAATCCGTACTAACTGTAGATTTAAAATCATTTTTTTCCCCAAAGAAAGCTGAAGGTATAGATTTGATTAGGAAAGTCCTATTTTCAGCTTGCGCCCAGAGGTACTTAAAATATACACCCCATATATTTGATTTAGTACATTTATTCTTCTGAAATACTTTGAGAATTAGAATTTGCTGAGATTCAAGATCACATGTACAAGGGTAGTATCTTCTACAGCAAGTAGCATTGTAAATGAATGGTAATCATTCCAGATAATAGTGGTTCACACCTGTAATCATAGTTATACAGATCTAGCTGAGAACTGAAGATCAGAATCTCTGTTCATTGCTAGCAGGATATGAAAGCCCATGAGACACTTATCTTGAATTAACTTCCAAAATAACCAGAAGTTGAAGTGTTATACAAATCTTACACCAGTACCACTTTGCGAAAAAGTTCAGGGACAGTGACCATGCTTTCAGGATCAGCACACATGCATAAACACACACACACACACACACACACACTCAAAATATTGTAATATAAATATAATATATATCTACTAAGTAAAAATAGATTGGAGATAGGACTTTTATTGAGAAAATTTAAATAGTTATTTAACCAAAATTGCATATGATGCAAAATTCTTACACAGTTGTATATATTAGCACCATTAAAACTCTCCAAATCTCCAAATCTCATAGCTGTTTTCTCCAGTGTCAGACATGGATAGATATAAAGGATTCACAGAACTGGCAAAAGTTCACACATGTGTGATATATTCAGCCTGAAGGATGCCAGTCAGAAACAATTAAGAGGTCATGACAAAAATGGGCTACTACAAAGGAAAGAACCTAAGCATTGTTAAGTTAGAAAGATATTCCTTTCTAACAATAGCAGTCCTATACATTATTTTCACTACTTTCAGAATTTCAGTCACTGTGAGACTAGTCCGGTTTACCTTCTTAATATAATTAAAAGTGGGTGTTTATTTGCAATGGTTATTAATAAAGTTGAGAGATGAGGATAAGACAGGAAATTGATATATAGAATTAATTGGCACACCAAAATAAAATCTGGACAATGAAAAATATTTTGTTGCAGAAAGACGAGCTTATCTGTGCTTCTAGTAAGAGTCACTTAAAATGGGATGGGAGCCAGGCATGGTGGCTCATGCCTTTAATCCCACATACTCAGGAGGATGAGATATGAGAATTGTGGTTCAAAGCCAGCCTGAGCACTAAAAGACTGTGATACTCATCTCCAATTAACAACCAGGAATCTGGAAGTGGTGCTATAGCTCAAGGGGTAGGGCAGTAGCCTTGCGCTTAAGAGTTCAGTGACAACGCTCAGGCCCAGGGGTAGGGTGGTAGCCTTGAACTAAAGGCCCAGAGTTCAAGACCCAAGACCAATAACAACAACAACAAAATACCCTCATCTTACTGCAGTATAATATTGTTCAGTAATCTTTTTTCTTTTTTCTTTTTTTTTTTTGCCCGTCCTGGGCTTGAACTCTGGCCTGAATACTGACTGTCTTTGGGCCTTCTCCAGGCTAGAGCTCTCCCACTTGAGCCACAGCACCATTTCCGGCTTTTTCTATGTATATTGGTACCAAGAAATTGAACAAGAGTCTTCGTGCATGCTAGGCAGGCACTCTACCACTAGGCCAAACTCCCGGCCCTATTTTTTTTTTTTTTTTTTGGTGGGTCATGGGTCGTCAACTCAGCCTGGACACTGCCGTGAGATCTTCAGCTCAAGGCTACCCTTGAGCCAAGCCCCACTTCTCATTTTTAGAGAATAATTGGAGATAAGAGTAGCAGGTCCTTTAGCTCCCCAGGGTGGCTTTGAACCTTTATCCTCAGATCTCAGCCTCCCGAGTAGCTAGGATTACAGGTGAGAGCCACCACGCCTGCCTTGTTCAGTAATTTTTCAGAAACTTAGGCTTCTCTTTCTTCAAAGAATATAGAGGAACAGATTTCTTCTGAAAGTTCTCCTTTCAGAGGTGTGAGAGGAGCTTAGTGGTATAACTCATGCTTAACGTAGACAGAACTTCAGTTTTAATCCTGAGCATTAGCAACAAGAGTAAATATATTGGTCCCATCATTTGAATGATGCACAAAATATATGCAAAAGATTTATTCTCATCCTGGGACAGTTTTGGCAGGTGGCGGAATTTTAGGAAATAAAATTTGATAGAAGAAAGGCATACTTTGAGACTGTGCTCTTGAATAGGATAGTGATATCTTATGTACCATGTGGTCCACAGAACTCTGCCATGAAATTCCTTTTATGATGTTCTGAATCACCACATGTTAAACAAAATAGTGCTAAACAAACGAGGAGTGAAACGTGAAATCATGATTTGAAAACGTACTCCTAATCAATCAAGTGTGAAGAAAGCTGACTAACACAGTTTTCATTATTTGAGGTATATATAATGACTTCACATTGTTCAATCATGTGTTAAATCTGTTATGTTTATCATTATTACTATGAGAAACTTCAATATTGTTTTCTATAGACTATAATTCATGCTACTCCAATCTCAATCATATCATGATCTATAGAATACAGACCATTGTTAATTATGTCAATTCCCTTCCTTGAATAGTATCTTTCTGTATACATTTGATGGGATATCTCATTTTTTCCAGATTTATGTTTCACCAATGATCAGTAAACATCAGTATCATTTCTTGAAGAGAAAAAGGGTGAGTATATGCAGTCATGGTATATAGGATATACTACATAGGAAATGAGTATTGAAATTCCCAGGGTAAAACACTCCACCACAGCATTCTATGCTCTTATGCCTCAGAATCTGGAGGAAATTTTCTTAAATGGTCTAGTTTTAGTTTTTAGATGGCTTCAAAGATTTTGTGAATATTTTTTATGCTTAAGATAGCCATCATTTTCGTAGTTTATCGGGCCTGGTTCTATTTTAAGCACTATTTTGTAGCTGCTCTTACTTTTGGAAATCATGACTTCATTTACATTCTAAGTCCTAATCATGTTTAAGATGACAAATCTTTAAAGGATGACATATTAATCAGGCTCCCACATTGAGATTATGAATGAAAATATTAAGAAATAAGCCTAAGTGGCCAGATGAGACTTCAATACAAAGATTAACTTTGACTCCAAGATGAACAATAGATACACGTCTATACCTGCAAAAATGCAACTTGAAGTTCTTTGTCAGGAAAGAGGCATTAAAAAAATTGGTAACCCTTTCAAATAATAGTGCAATTAATCACAGCTGAAATCAGCATTGAAGTCCCTAAGTAGTTATGACCTGCATATTAATACCAAATGAATTTATCATGATTAACACTGTGACAATAAATACCAGAGGAAATTCATAATGATCAGCCAGCCATTATTTTAAAGCATTGGTATATAATTCAAGCATGGTTCCTTGAAATGCAAATATTTTTGAATACACATTACATACCATTTTCCATATTGTACTTTGATTCAACTAATTTCATATTTTGAAATATTTTATTTATGAAATACTATTATACATTATATATTTTCATTTTTATCGCATGGGAGAAATTAAGACATTAGAAAATATGACACAATTTAGATATAATTTTTGTTTTCCCAAAATATAAATTAAGTTTTTCCTAATAAAAATGATTTTCTTTCTCAAAATTGGTAATTTATTTGACTTCTCTAAAAGAACTCCATAAAGCAGGGCATGTCTACTTTCTGTATCTGAGTGTCCCAAAACAAAGTACTGCAGTTGTGGAGGAAAATTAAGATTATTTTAATATAACAAAGACAAGGAATTATATTTAAATATAAATTACCTACATATCCATTGTTATAAGTGTTTGAGGATTAAGGGAACAGAAAAAATCTCTAAATTATAGTATTTTTAATTAAATAGTAATTCAATTACATTGACCTGTGCATGTTACATGACAAATATAGAAGTTACAAACACACACTTTGACATATAATACAAAACATATTTCAAATGCATAAAATATTATTGTAAATTTCATGATTTTCAAAATATTACTTCCATATGTATTTATTCTGTGGGAAATTTTCAGAAAATGAAGCCTTTATAGAGAAAAAACTGTAAATATTCAATAATATGATAATTGTTTTGGGCTTTCTGGATCATTTTCATAAAGCCATTGTCAAAGTAATAGTAAAAAGAGAAATGAAAAAATATTAAGTAAATAAAATTGTTTACTTCATTGGGAATGACAATTAAATACATAATACTTCTAAATTTGAAACTATTATCTTTTTGAAATCCCAAACTTCACCATTTTATTATATGGTACTAAAAGTACCTATTTCTTTTTCCTTTAGTGAACTTGAAAATTGAGTTAGGACACAAGTCTAATTTTAATATGAGGATGTAATTTACGAGTGGAGTAAGAATGTACTATGAATGTAGTCTTAAACATGTCAAATTATAATCAAGGTTTATATGTAGACTTGGAATATTACAAAGTTCTTCAATCAGAATAAATTGCCTATATTTATCTTCTAATAACAAAATTTATCTTTTCCATAAAACCTATACATTTAAAAAACTTTGAAAATAGACATTGAGGAATGAGGAGAAAGTATAGTATTGCATATTTTATTGCACTAACTTTTGAAATTAAAAATTGTTTTTAAAGGAAACTGGTTGTTACTTAAATGATAGAGTGATAGCCTTCGACAAAAATTCAGGGACATGATCAAGCCCCAAGACAATTACAAAGCAACAGGAAAAAGAAAAGCTATTATCCAGTGGCTCATGCCTAAAATCATAGCTAGCTGCTCAAAAGACAGACATGAGGATTGTGGTTCAAAGCCAGCAAAGTCAAGAAAGTAGTCTACAAGACTCTTATCTCCAGTTAACTCTTCTTATTTTCCTTTTTTTGGGGGGTGGGGGTGTGGGGGGGGCTGTCGTGGGATTGAATTCTGGGCCTGGGCACTGTCCCTGAGCTCATTAAATCAAGCCTACCGCCCTACCCTTGAGCCACAGCACCACTTCTGGCTTTCTGGTGGTTAATTGGAGATGAGTCTCCTGGACTTGAGTGCCCCAGCTGTCATTGAACCGCGATCCTCAGATCTCAGCTGCCTCAGTAGCTAGGATTAGAGCTGTGAGCCACCGAGCCTGGCTCCAGCCAACTCATATCTCCAACCATTTCTGGCCAATTCTGGCCAATTTTTTTCATCAATAGTGGGGCTTGAACTGTGAGTCAGGGTGTTGTTCCTGAGCTCTTCAGTTCAAGGCTACCACTCTACCCAGTGAGACAAAAGGCCACTTCACTTTTCCTGGTGGTTAATTGGAGATAAGAGTCTCAGAGACTTTAAGTACCTGGACTCCTTTCAACCATGATCCTCAGATCTCAGCTTTTGAGTAGCTAGGATTATAGGCATGTGCTGAGAGCACCGGGTTTATAATTCCCATTTGAAAGATTAACACAGGCAGACTCAAAGATAAAGTAACTTGTACAGAATAAGAGAGTCAATTTTAGAAATCAAAAGTATATAAATAAAATGTATAATTTTGTAATCACACTGTTACTAAGTACTAAAAAGTTATGTAAATATAAATGGCAGCTTGTAATTATTGGTATATGATTAAATTTACATGATTATGTGTTTTACTTAATTGCTGTAAGTTACTTACAAACATGATATTGTTTTTTTTACTCACCTTGACCAACTATTCCATCTGGACTCACCATTTTAATGAAAAATTTTGAATGTAATACAGCCCTATACAAAACATATAATATTAAGCCATAGTTAAAAATGTAAGAAAGCTATTTACTGAATAATAAAATATATAAAAAAATGTCTATCAAATGGCATATGTTCTTGTAACTATCTAAGGAGATTTAATGAAAATCACCTTTATTTAATGTCTAAAGTTCAAATGAAATGAAAACTGAAAATATAGGAAGTGAGTTAGAAAGTTGTTGAAAATAATTTTTCTGATTTTATGTTTCTTTTCTTTCATGTGACATCTTTTTTCTCTTAATGTAGCTGAGTGTTAGTACAGCTTTTCCAAAAATATAAACAAATGTTATATCTGGAAAAGGAGAAGTTATATAATTTCACTCAATCATAAAAACTGAGTTTATTGTGATTTATGATTTTATATGGATATCTTTTCTCTTAAGTAGATTTATATCAATATTTGTTTTTCTATTAATTGTGTTAATTTCCATTGGCCATCTAGCATATTTATATTTTATTTTATAAAATGTATATTTTTCGCATGAGAAGTTGTGTGCAGTGTGCTAAGAGTTAAGAGCTTTGGTTCTGGAGCTGGAATGCAATATTAAATTAACTAAGAATCAATAATATCAATCAATACTATCAAGAATAACATACACAATTAATAAAGTAATAAGTAATATTATTATTGATGATATAAAGATATATAAGTATTATGTTGATATATAAAACTTATGAAACAAGTATTTCTTCACAGAATTGTTTAAAATTTGAAATATTTAATACATATAAAAAGTTTAAATTCTGCTTGTAAACATAACAAGCATTTGAAAATAGTCATTCTTCAATCAAACTTCAGAAAGTTAAAATAGGCCGGGAGTTTGGCGTCATGATAGAGTGTTTGCCTAGCATGCACGAAGACTTAGGTTCAATTCCTCAGAACCACATACATAGAAAAAGCTGAAAGTGGTGCTGTGCGCCAAGTGGTAGAGCTCTAGCCCTGAGAAAGCCCAGGTTTTCAGGCCCTGAGTTCAAGCCCCAGGACTGACCAAATAAAAAATAATAAAAGTAAAAATAAAAATAATAAATTTACAAAAAATTTTATTATATTGAAATCAAGTATAAGTGTAACATTTTATCAAACAAATATCATTTAATGAAAGTAGCAGGTATAATTGAATTATTTTATATGGTGAACTACATGCAATAATTGAGTAAATTAGTTTTATAACAGTAGTAAAATGATTACAGACATATATTGTTCAGTATGAAAATTATAAAAGATGTTTCTTACTCAACATACATATATATTTAAATTTATCTAATGTGCACTCTTAATTACATATTAATTTTTAAATAAAACTCCAAAAGTTTCAATATGTCATTTTGAAAAATAGTAACTTGCATCCATGTTAATATAATTTACAATTGATTTTTACTTATGTTAGTTAATTTCAGTTGTTGATAACTCAGTAATAGGAGAAAAGTGTCACATACGCATTAACATACTTTGAACACAATGTAGTATCTCAAACAGACCAATTTCTATGAAACTGTATATAACAAAATAAAAAGTTTTCTTCATCTCCTTATGGAAAATATTTCAACAAAAGCCACTTATTTTTCTTTAAATAATCTATTCTGGTTATTCAATTTAAATTAATTATTTTTATATGGAAATATAAATGTGTGGTAAACAGTGCTTGAATAGATGATCTAATTCTTCAAAGTTATAACTCAAGACTTATAAAAAAATAATTCTGGATAGACATTCATAACTTCTGTTTCATGATTATATATTTATTTGTATTCTTCTGATATTTGTTCTAATTGCATTTTCCCTAGTGATTATGTGTGTCATTAATCCCATATTGTGGAAAGGTATTTATTTTATTATGTTTTCGTGTATTTTATTTAAAAATATTTTCTATTTATTCTGTGTGCTTTAGTTTGTGGCCTAAAATGTTTACATCAAATATGGCTTTGATTTAATGAAGTCTCTTCTGTTTTAAAAGTCCTCTGTCACATTAATAATTGCCAATAATAAAAGTTGGTAGGATTTAAAGCTTATTAAAGGTCATCTCAACTGAAGTTTTATTGTCATTACATTGGAGTAAGAACAGTGTTTGAAGTCAATCTAGGTACAGTCATTCTTTAACTGTTAGCCTTTCTACCAATATATATGACCATAATAAATTTCAGAGTAATGAAACTTTTATAGGTTAGCAAACATCATTTGGAGATATTTAAGCATTGCTCTAAAAGTATCACTAAAATGGACACCTCGTACAATTTAAAGATTTATTAGATGATCTCTTTTAGCCAAAGAAGTGACAAAAATTAACTGTACATAAGATAAAAAAGGTAAAAACTAAAAAAAAAGATATAAGAAGAAAGAAAAAAGAAATAAGAGGTCTCTTGTTTCCATATCTTGGAGTTAATTTTGGTATGTATATTTTATTTAAATATGAAGAGGAATTTAGGCATTGTACATTGGTGGTTCTCTCCTAAGAACATTCTGTTTTGGTCTCACTGTGAGTATCTAGAATCTTATGTGATTTATCCTATTCTATTGTTGTTTAGATCTAACTTCAGTGTATCAGAGAGAACATGCATCATTTGTCTCTCAGTGCCTGGTTTAACTCGCTTAACATGATTGGTTCCATTTTTATTCTAATTCCTGCAAATGACATAATGTTATTCTTTCTGTGTAAAATTTCATTTTTAAGAGGAACCATGGTTTTTGGATCCACTAATCTATTGTAGGGTATGTGGGCTGATTCCATATTTTGGCTTCACCTTATGTATGGTATATCCAAGTGTACATCTTTGGGAGAGTGGGGAGGAGGATATAACAGAACTGGAGGACAAAACGGTAAAAACATGCAGCAGTGGACACAGATGAAAGTGACTACACATTTTGTGAGTGGAGAAGTCAGGGAGGGATTGAGAGAGAATGAGGGAAGAGAAGACACTGTACCAAAGGAAATGTACTCAATACCCAACTCATGGAATTGTAATCCCTCTACAGTGCATCTCTATAATAAAAAGAATGAAAAATTTAAAAATTAACTATAGTAATCTTCTATGCAGTACACAAAACCTGAGCTCATCAAACCAATTTTGATTAAAAATATGTATTTCTATTAAGGTATGAATCCATCCTGTGAATGTGCAGGTTTGCACATTTTGATATTACAATTTCCTTTTTACTACACAATTAGATATCATCAGGAAGTCAATTGCAAACAAATTTGTGATTGCAACAGATGTACATTTTATTTTTAATGTAGATTTTTAAAAAATAACTAAAGTCTGAGGCCAGGAGTTTGTCCTAGTGGTAAAGTGCTTGCCTAGCCTGCACGAAGACCCAGGTGCAATTCCTTGGTACCACATATGTAGGAAAAAGCCAGAAGTGGTGCAGAGGTTCAAGTGGTAGAGTGGTAGCCTTGAGAAAGTCCAAGGATAGTGCTCAGGCCCTGAGCTCAAGCCCAGGACTGGCAAAAAAAAAAAAAAAAAAAAAAAAAGAACTAAAATGGGGAAATCACCCTGTGATCTTATCGAAGAACACGCAGTACTTCCATGCCAGAACTAATTACTAGAAATGATTATTCCAAGCAATACTTCCCTACTAGAATGACACACTCAAAAAGTTTATGGATAATGTTTAGAAGATGAGTACGGAATTTATAGGAAACAAAACTTAATCAAATGATTTTTTTTACAGAGATAATACATATGTGCAAGAAATAGTAGCATAAAGCTGGCATGGTGGCTCATGCCTATAATCCTAATTATTCGGGAGGCTGAGATCCAAGGATCACGGTTCAAAGCCAGCTGATACACCAAAGGTCAAGAGACTCTTATCTCCAATTAACATGTAAAAAGTGGGAAGTGAGGCTATGGCTCAAGGGTAAGGTGGTAGCCTTGAGCTGAACAACTCAGGGACAGCGTCCAAGCCCAGATTTCAGCCCCTATGAAAAAAAAAAACAGCAAAGTCACATAAATACAGAAAAAGTCTCAAATAACATGTCAAATTACAGTTTTACAGTTTGGAAATCTTTCCTTGTTATTTTGATCAGTCTGTGGCTTGAATTTAAGGCCTGGAAATTTTATCTCTGCCTTTGGGCTCAAGGATCAGTATTCTACCATTTGACCTACAGTTCTAATTCTGGCTGTCAGGAGTTTTTATTTGGAGGTACAGCTTAACTATTTTCCTGCCTGTGTGAACCAGAATCCTCAGACCTCAGCCTTTTATTTACTTCATCTTTCCTGCATGAGCCACTAGTGCATGGGCTCTTCTCAGTTTTTTTTTAATTAAAGAATTTATTAACATTGTTTTTTACATCATTTTTGAAATGATATATTTAGCAAACAAGTATTCAAGAAAGGAATCTCTATATACAATTATTGGCACTTAGTTTTTAGAACATAATCAAAATTAGGCTAAGGGTTTATATATCATAGATGCATATTAATCTATGTAATAAAACATTATGTCTATAGAATCATAGGTTTTTATGTCTATGTAATTGTGTTTATATTTCCCATACCATATCCTTAGGATTGGTTATGCAAATATTGAGTCCTCATTCTTGTACTGTTTGGATTAATAGCCACATATTAAGGTTACCATGCGCCTTTTGTTCCTTTGTTGTGACTTGTCTCACTCAACATGATTCGCTCTAGATTCATCCACTTCCCTGCGAATGCCATTATTTTATCTTGTCTGTTGGCTACCTCCAACCCCTTTGGTGGGGTGCTGGGTCTTAGCACCAGCCCACCTGTCAGTCTCCAGTCAATGGCCTGAGGGAGGGGGCTATTGGGGGAAGGGACAGGATTCTGAATTCTTTGCCTCCTCCTGTACTTGCCAGTCTTTCTTGGATGGGGTGGGAGGGGTCTGGGTTAAGTTCTGTAGCTCGCCACCAGTTCTGCTTTCCTGATGGGTTTGGGGGAACCCGCTGAACTACGTACTCATCACGGTTTGATGTGAGCTGCTCTATGTTGCTGGAGGGTCATTCGCTTCCCCTTTGCTGTCCACCACCATTTGTGCTGCCTGTGCCTGGTTTTTGTGGGGTTCCTGTGTCTGGATAACGCTACTTGTTGGACTTTTGGGCTTCCTGGACCCGGTGCTGGCCACCGCTGCTTTTGTGCCCGATCTGTGTGGGGTTCATACGTCTGGATTCCACTGCTTGTTGGAGTTCTGGGCTTCCCAGGCCCCGGCTCCCTCTGCCGTGGCTTTCATGGCTTGGAGCTGGAGGCAAGGGGTGGAGAAGGGGTCCTCATGTTTCAGATTCTTTGAGAACATTAGATATAAGCTGTATCTGGATTTATTTTCCAGTTTATGTACTTTTCCATTGCTTCTTGAATTTGTAGTTGTGGATTTCTTAAGATAGTTGGCTCGTGGGATTCCCTGATTCTCTCTTTTTGTGGGAGAGAGCTAGGCTGGGTCCCTATTTTGGGGGGCCATCTTCCCGATCCTCAATTCTTTATTTCTTAGTTCTTCTCAGTTATTTATTTATTTATTTTATTGAAGCTCACAATTGTCAAAGAAAAAAGCCAAACATGAGTTCTTAAAAATATGTGTTGTGTAAAGTTCATTGCAGCACTGTTTACCATAGCAAATATATGGAACCAACCCAGATGCCCCTCAGTTGATGACTGGGTTAACAAGATGTGGTATTTATATACAATGGAATTCTATGCTGCCATCAGAAAGAATGACATCAACTCATTTGTAAGGAAATAGAAAGACTTGGAAAAAATCATATTAAGTGTATACATCAGGTTCAAAGGAACATAAGCTCAATGGTTTCCCTCATTTGTCATAATTACTATAAACTTTGGACTCTCCTATCAGAGGATTACTATAAGGTAAAACTTAGATACATAAGGCCATATAGGATGAGGCTAAATGAAAGGACCTCCAAGATATGGAAACAAGAGCCATGTAATGTGTGATTGTTGTTCTTAATGTACTATGTTATTTCTTATCTCTTTTGTTGTCCCTTGGTTATTTTCATTACAGTATCTTACTTTATTATCTTGTATATTGTATACATGTTCATTTGTTTATTTGAAATAGGATAGGATGGGGGAAAACAAGATGAGAGGAAAAGTTGGGGGGAGGGTAGTATGGATAAAAACATGAGAAGGGCTATCAATGTTTATGAAGAAATTTACCCTCTGTCTAGCAACTATAATGTAACCCTTCTATTAATTATAATAAAAATAAATTGAAAAATATATGTTGTGTAATTGTTTTCACACTAGATATTGTATTTGAAATTTAAGAACTCAATAGTTTTGTGTAAAGAGTTTTGGTAATGGTTGTGGATTTCCTTTTTTCATTTTGGTTACTGACAGTATCAGGGTTGTATTCAGGGCTTTGAACTAACTCAAATTTATACCTCTTCTGTGGCTCTTCTGTATGAGCTGTACCTTCAGCCCTGATTTTTACTAGCTATTTTTAAATACTGGCTGACTTTGAACCACAATTTCTAGATCTCATCCTCTTGAGTAGTTACAATGATAGGAGCCACCTGTGTCCATTTTGAAAATAAGAATGATTTTTGAATTGGAAACTAGGAATAGAATGTATACAATGTTATATGTTCTAGAAAAGCACAAAAATTTAAAAAGAATATCAAATTAAAATATAAACAATGGTATGGGCCATGTAGAAGTTAGTCTATCATAATGTCCTCTAAGACACAGCATCCAATTACGTTGGTATTATTCTACATATAACACGCAAGTCTCTGGGAGAAAGTGTATTTATTAGGGAGTTATTATCTATAGGACTGAAAGCTAGGAAGCAGAAATCAGTGTGAGCTCTCCAGAGAAGCTGCTCCTCACAAATAATTCTTAACAAATAAACAAAAGCAATCAAAACAAACTTACTGTTCAAGTAAATTCAAACATTTTTACTTTGTAAGCTCTCTTTCTGAGAATATATTACTAATTTATAATAGAAAATATCAATGTTACTTTGACTTGACTTATATCTTGGGGATATTTTTATTAATATTTCCAAACTACATATATATATATATATATACATATATTTCTAATTTGTAGCTTTATCCAAGTGAGCACTTTTTAAGCTGTGTGTTGGGATTTAACAATGAACTCTGAAGGAAAGCTATGAGTTCATTGTCATTTTTTCTATTACAAAGCATATAAAAGGCATGATTTACAAATAATAAAAGTAAAATACCTTGTTGTAATTCCATATAGTCTATTGATTTTTACAGAATGTGATGATTGATTTTTGCCTAAGTCTTATATCTCTTCTCTGCTTATGTTTGCAGTTTATGAATGTTTTGGTACAATTGAATCAAAATAAATTCTGGATATCTTTTCAATTCTGCAAGAAGTCAGTCATATCACTGGTCAATGAGTGTAATTTTGACAAGGCTACTCATTGATAATTTCACTTCTTTAACATAAAAATGAGACTATTTAAAGATGAGATATTTTAAGAATTAACTCATTTTTCGATTACATGGAATTTTTTTAGCAGAATGAAAGGTTACCAATTACTGGAAAACTTTTTAATATCTTGTGTGTGTGTGTGTGTGTGTGTGTGTGTGTATGTGTGTGTGTTACTCATAGTGATGATAGGCAGGTTAATTTTTTATCTTTAGTCAGCATCATTAATATTTAACAATGAATTATTTTCTGTCTGAACAATCCAGAATATAATGATAATAGTGAATTTGCCATTTATTTTATGACAACATTTGTATTAGATTGCTTTATATTTTTGAGGAAATAGTGGATAAAAACAATGTGAATATGAGAAAGTTTATTTCGTTTCATGGCCACTTAGCAGTTTTGTATGGTAGAACTCAAATTATAACAAACAGTTATCTTATGTTTTACAGATGAAAACAAAGCAGAGAAAAGGAAAGGGTTTATCCTCCATGGCATATTTCTTCTAACTGGCAGATCATTTCAAGATATGATGACACCTGGATATTTTATGTGAATATCATATCCACGTAAGATATTTTACACAAAAGTTTGAGATTAACTAGAAATTTATCCATATATAATACATTCCATAAATGGAATCTCTAGTTCTTCCATGTATGTTTAGTTCTATAATGCATTGCAAAAGTAAACTACAACAATTCTTCATTATTTTTATCTGCATTACAACTTGTTACTGAAATGTTAGATGCTGTTGACTCATGCCCATGATCTTAGTTACTCAGGAGGCTAAAATTGTGTCGGAATTGTGTATCATACAGGATTATTTTTACCAAAGCATCAGGCATTTTCTGGGAAATGGGCTTGATATGTTAAATTCTATGATATTTTATTTGTGATAGTTGGAAACTCATTAGCGTTCTTTTTTAAAGCTATTATTTGCAAAATTTTAAACAAATAAAATACCATTTTTTAAAAATTGTTGCAAGTTCATATTTATTATTAAAAGTAAAGGACTATGAGCATTTGGTCTATTTAAAATGTAAATGTTAACAAAACTAAAAATATTTGTAAAAGCTCTAGCAATGTTTATCTTCCATTTGTAGCTTTTATTATTTCAAGCCTCATTTAGTATAAATTATTTAAACACATTCTCATTGCTTCAGGCAATTCTTCCTAGTGAAATTTATTCAGGATTATTAACAAGAAGAATAACAGAAGAACATAAGGATGAGGCAGATGTAGTTCAATGGTAGGGCCTTGAACAACTATGAGGAGGAGACTCCATTTTTAATTTTCAGCACCACAAATAAATAAGTAGAAATGGAAACAAGAAATAATCACTAAAGATTATTTACTTTTAGAAATTTCAAGAAGCCAAATTGAAAAAATTAAATTGATAATCCCAAATCAATGTTCTACGAAAAAATTTTAGGAGAGTTCAGTTACAGAAGGTATAGAAAAATTGTGTCAAACTGAAACGTTGAATACCTCCATAGGGATTAAATTAAAGTAGATGATTGATCAAAACCTGGGTTTAATAGAGTAGTAAGAACCATTATATTAGGAAAGATAGAAAAGAGTAGTTTGTGTCATCTTTATTCAAAATAAACAATACATATTTTAACTACCAGTATAAAGAAATCATATTGTGATGGATACTTTCTAATTAGGAACTAGTTGTTCTCCACTAATAATACATATTTAGAATAGAATTTGAGATACAAAACAAGGCAAGTTGATTTGCAAAGTAGCATATAGAAAATTGAAAAAAGTAAAAAGTCACAGAAGTAATAATTACAGAAATGATCAGTATATTAGATCATTGTAAGAATGTAAAAGTTCCTTAACTTCAGATTCTAAGAGATCAACTGACCATACTCTGGATCAACCAAAATAGTGACAATTAATGACAACAATAAAAATCTATAGCTGAAGAGAAAATTTTGAAGATAGACTTTATGAAATATTATAGGTTGAAAAGGTATTATATTAATTTTCACTGACTTTACGGAAAAAGGGAGAGAAAATTGAGTGTCATGCTTAATATATTGAGAAACACACACACAAACATACACACACACACACACACACACACACAAACACACATACACACACAAGATCCTAGAGAGTGCATATCATATCCATTTGTGAACTCAAATCCTGTAACTAAAGAGATTATTTTTACAATATGCAAGATGGAAACAACACCTAAGAACTGAGAACCTTGTCCCATTTCCTTGTCCCTCATTCTTCAATCAAAATTTTTCTTTTTAATTACATTTATACCTTTTATTTTTGAATATACAATGTAATAATATTAACTAACCCTAGCTTTTAATAACATATTCAACCTCCATTTCTTTTTATGGATCTAAATTAAATTGGTAACAATTACATTTAGTCCGAAGAACTTTTTCTTGGAGACCGAGAGTTTAGCCTAGTGATAGAATGCTTGCCAACATACACAAAGACCTGGGTTTGATTCCTTGGTACCACATACATACAAAAAGCAAGAAGTGATGTGGTGGCTCATGTGATGTATCTCTAGACGTGAGAAAGCCCAAGGATAGAGCTCACGCCCTGAGTTCAAGACCCAGGACTGGCAAAAAATATTCTACATTGAATTTTCATGTAATGAATTTTGTTTGATAGCTTACTGTTTAAATAAATATGTGATTATGAAATGTGCAAAAAATATTTCTACAGCTTTACTACACATCTCAACCTGTACATGTTGCATTAATACAAAATTCTCACCAATATTTTAGAAATCATGGTCATGTCAATATTCGTTAGTGTTATTTTTAAGTGTAGATAGGATATATCTCCACAAAGAAAATCCATAATTGAGCATCTTCATATATCTTAAGATGTTTCTTCAAAATCCTTCCTTTACTTTCTTAAATACATCTACTCAGAATAGTATAGTATTAGAAGCAGAAATAATGTAATTGAAAGACTAGGGTGATAGCAAGGAACTGATGGTTCCTGCCTGAAATTCTTGCTACTCAAGAGGCTGAGATCTGAGGCTCACCACTGAAGCCCACTGCAGCAAAAAAATTTCCTGAGACCCTTATCTCATATTAAACACCCCAGACCAGAAGTGGAGCTGTGGCTCAAAGTGGTAGAGTGCTAGCCTTGAGCACAATGGCTTTGGGACAACATCCAAGCCTTGAGTTCAAATTTCAACAAGAAAAACGAAAGTCATTACCGGAGTGGTTTTTCAGTAACTTGATGTTGTGATAGATAATGTAAATGTTCTGGGTAAGTTATTTCTATACAATCTTGGGGGCACAGATTGACACATCAAATCTTTGATTTGAAAAACCAGTGTAACATATAGAGCAGTAGAAGATATAGTAGAAACAGAAGAAGTAAATTTTAAGCACAATATTCAAAGTCTTGAGAGACAGTTGCTAGAATTCCACAGAGAAAGGAGATGCAAAGTTGCCTATATTCTGAAAGCATAGATAAACCCGGGACTGAGGTTTTACACATGATTAGCGAATGCTTTAATTGCTGTTTGGAATGGTATGAGATTTAAAGTAATTATACAAGACTGCATGGTAGCTACACTTGTTATCATTATCCCAGAGATTGCTGCTTCTGGAAGATGTGGAGTAATATGTATGTAATCAGTCCAGAATCTATGCTGCTGAAACAGAAACTCTCTCAAACAGCAATTATTGAAACCTGTGGCTCAAAATCAGATCTGTCATTGGGTATTGTCAACCAAGAGGACTGCTTTCAATGAAATTATTTTGGTTTCTCTATCATCTCAGCTGGTAATTATTGCTCTCCATAGCCACTAGAGGAGTAAACAAGTATTCCATTATGGGTGTGAATTTCCAGAGTTAGATGAAAGCAAGTCTTCAAGGGAAAGGAACAAAAGACAGGTTAATATTTTACTACTGGCTTCCACATATACGGGAAGACATGAATCCTTTTTTTTTTCTGGGTCTGACTTAACTTCTCCGTTTTTTTTTTACAAATGATACAATATTCTTTCTAATGGATAAGTACATTCCATTATGCATATATATCGTATTTTCTTGACCTATTTAGCTAATCAATTTATAAGTAAATACATTGGATGGTATGCAATAATAACAAATATTTTAATTGTAATACAGTAGATTCAAGGGAGATTTCAAATAGTTTAATTCCATGAAAAATCAGAAGTATAACCAATTCTAGGGCACCATGCATTAACACTGAGGTGATTCGTGATGTAAGAGAGGCCATGGGCTTCATCAGGCAAGCTGTAGTTAGTTATCAGAACTGAAAATGGTAAAAAAAGGAAGCCATGTGTGATAACTTTGGATCAACCTCATTCAGCAATGAGTAAAAGATTTATACCTGGAAATAGTATTAAAGAAAACAGCCTGATGCTTGCATGAGGAAATCCAAGTCTCACTTAAAAGGGATGCTTACATAATATATAATAATAAGAACTTGTTACAAAGCATTCTATCAAAATCATGGGATTATGCCTCTCACATTCTCATTATGGAAGGAATGGCCATCACTTATTTTCGAAATCTAAAGAGGACTAGAACATTGTTTCAATCCTTGTAAAATTGTTAATGTTCCCTTAATGAAGTATAATTGAAATATGAAAATTTCAGATACTTCTTGCATATAATTCAATGGAATTGTGCATGTACATTTAACCAGGAAACCATACTATCAGGAAAGAAATGAACATATCCTTCTAAAAAGTTTACACAGGATACTTTGTGATGTTTTCCTTTTTTTGTTTTGTTTCTATTTTCATTGTGATAAGTTACCATGAAATTTACCACATTTTCCTAAAATATATTCCTAAAGTATATATATATGAAAATATATCATTATTTTCATTGAATATACTTGCTTTAAAGGAATTTATACTTTTTAATCTGTTTGTTACTTTGGTACAGAATATTAAGCTATTATATTCCCACTGTCACCTTTTAGTCATTAGAACTTTTGTGATGAATTCCTACTTATTATTATTTTTCTTTTTATTATGATTAGTAACATGCCAATTACATATTACAGTGATTGAGCATCATGTCATTCAACCACATTATGTCATTCAAGGTCTCCTGGTAAATTTCCTCCTTCCAACATATTCCAGCACTGATTTAAGTCTTTCAGAGTTCTTACATTCTATCTCTGCTACTTCTTTAATGTTCTTTGTCTCCAGAGACAATTGCTCAAATAGGGAAAAACATGTCTGCCTTATTATTTCCTTAAATGAGTGAGAATTCCTGGTATTCTTTCTGTTTCTTACTTGTTTCACTCAAGATGATATCTTTAGTTGCATCTGTTTACTGAAAATAGAATAATCTTATGCATTTTTCTTGATGAGTAAATATTGTATCATATAAATGCTAAATTTTCTATATGTTTTGATCAATCTAAAGGCAAATGAGTTTACTTTTTGACTATTTTGAATAGTCAAATAGAATAAACATGAAGATTTATTTTCCACTGGCAGGAAAATAAGACAGGAAACCCTTTTTCATTGTTGGGATAAGGTATACAGGGATAATCATTATATTTGTCAGGTGGTAGGTGCATTACTTCTCACACATTGATATCTCCTCTCATGTTTTTGTCCTCATTTCCCTCACCCACCCCCTCCCAATTTCTTGTTTTTCCCTCTTCTCTTTCCTATTTCAAATAAACAAATAATATATATATATATATATATATATATATACAATACACCAGGTAAAAAAGTCAGATACAGTAACAATATGAGATTTACCAAAGAGCAAAAAAGGAGAAGAGAAATAACATAGTACATTAAGAATAACAATTATAATCATAAAAGAGTAAGATCTTGTTTCCATATCCTAGAGTTCCTTTCATTTAGTCTCATCCGACATGATCTCATATACCTAGGTTTTGAGTTATTGTAATCCTCTGCTAGAAGAGTCCTAGATGTGTGAGGGAAACCATTGAGCCTATTTTCCTTTGAGTCTGGCTTATTTCACTTAATATGATTTTTTCCAAGTCTTTCCATTTCCTTACTAATGGGATGAGGTCATTCTTTCTGATGGCAGCATAGAATTCCATTGTGAATAAGTACCACCTCTTCTTGATCCATTCATTTACTGAGGGGCATCTGGGTTGGTTCCATATCTTCACTATGGTAAATAATGGTGCAATGAACATTGTTGTGCTAGTGGCTTTATTATGTCCTTGTTTCTGGACTTTGGGTAAAAGCCAATGAGTGGAATTGCTGAGTCATAGAGGGGCTCTATGTTTAGTCTTTTAAGGAATCTCTATACTGCTTTGTATAATGGTTGAATGAGTTTACACTCCCACCAAAATAGACAAGAAACTGTTCTTAATATATCTCTTCTTCTCAATGTCTTGCATTCATTTAGTTTGCCTGTTTGCTTTCTTGTTTTATTGTTCCTGGAACTTGAACTTAGAGCCTATGTGGTGTCTCTGACTTTATTTGCTGAAGGTTAGCACTCTGTCACTTGAGCCACACCTCCACTTCTGGCTTTTTGATGGTTTCTTGGAAATAACTGCCTCACAGAGTTTCCCATCTAAGCTGGCTTTGAACTGTAGTGTTGGATCTTAGCCTCCTGAGTAGCTAAGATTACAGGCATGAGGCACTGATGGGTGTGTTGTTTTATAATCTTTCTCTTTTAATTTGATTGCTTTTTCTTTCATAACGAGAGGTAATAGAATGTTTGTTTTCAACAATCACAAGCATTGAAGGCAAGTAGCAGAGACCTTCATAAACTTCAAAAATTCTGCCTGTTCCAGTGTCATGGAAATTTGTGAAGGTCGTATGATGGTAGGTTAGTTAGGGAAGATGAGTGGCCACAGAAAGCCATTTAAGCAGCATTTCTCCCTCTTAGTCTTACCCATTGAAACATCAAAATGGGAGCTTGGAATTAACAAAAGAGTCAATGAAGCAGAGCTTACACTAAGGATACTGGAATATAAACACAATTAGTACATGGAGAAAAATATAATTTGATTTATGATAAATAGATCCAAATATATAGGGAGAAATGAGAACATATCATTAATAAAGTTGAAACATTAATTATAAAATGTTCTTTTATTTATTAAAAGACATTTACTTAACTAGGTACATGCAGAGAGTGTCTAAAAACCAGAATATAAGTATGTAAATACTAGAAAATATGAGACAGAATCACATTTAAGTTTGGTTGATATGAAGAGATACCTTAAGTTAATATTGAGTTATGTTGAGTCATTCCTATTAATTTATGACATAGTTTTAACTGTATTTTTTTGAATTCCAGGAGCATCTACTTTTTTGTCTTAACCTCTTTGCTAGCATTTACATGTTATTAAATATAAATTTTAAAACAATAAGAATATTTTGATTACCTGAGCTATTTGTTATTCATAAGTGTTATTTCACACTGAACATAATTATCCTTTAATTTATCTGTTTAGCAACTCTTTAATTTAATACTCAGAATTGCTTTAAATTAGTTCAAGTATAATCTGAATGAATTAGATAATTATACAAAGCCTTTTAAAATTTTTCTCTAGGTAATGGCGGACGCCGGTCATTTTAATCTATTTTTATTATTTGTTTGTTTGACATTTGGATGGTTTCTTTTTGTTTGTTTGCTTCAACCATTTTTTTTTTGCCAGTCCTGGGCTTGAGCTTAGGGCCTGAGCACTGGCTTGGATTTTCTCAAGGCTAGAGCTCTACCACTTAAGCCTCAGCACCACTTCAGGCTTTTTCTATATATGTGGTACCAAGGACTTGAACCCGGGTCTTTGTGCATCCTAGGTAAGCACTTTAACCACTAGGCCAAACTCCCGGCCGCTTCAACCATTTTTATATAAATAAAATTTCTTTAGGAATATTGATCAACTGACCTTCATTTACTGAAACACTACTGATAAATATGTCAGTAAAATATTAATTATATTGAAAGAGTACACAAAACATTTTTCAGGCAAGAGACTGATTAAAGGAATAGCATTTTGCTTGATGTGAGTGACTCAACCTAATATTTTTGCTATGCAAGAGGCAGAGATACAAGTATCACAGATTGAAGCCAGTACAGGCAGGCTCTTATCTCCAAAAACTACAACATGCTCCTGAGCCTTGAACTAAGCAAATATATACTGTCTCTGAGCTATTTTTGCTGAAGGGTAGTGTCACTACTAATGTCTCAACACCTTTTGGGGCTTTGTTTTTTTTGCTAATTGGATGTAAGAGTCTGTGAAAAGTCCTGCCCAGATTTGCTTCAAGCTGTGATATTCACATTTCAGCCTCCTGAGTAGTTAGGATTACAGATGTAAAACCACCATACAAGCTTAAGAGCTTGTCTGTCTGTCTCTATCTATCTAGACCCAAGTCCTGGGTCTTGAAATCAGGGCCAGGACACTGTTCTTGGGCTTTCTCAGGGCTAGCACTCTACCACTTGAGCCACAGTGTCACTTCCAGCTTTGTCTGTGTACGTTGTACCGAGGAATCAAACCCAGAGTTTAGAATGCAAGGCATGCAGTATAACACTAGGCCATGCTCCCTGCCCAGAAGTTAGAATATCCTAAAACCTTTGTGCTTATTTTGTACTAACTGTAAACTTATAGTGTCCAGTTTAATTATTTTGCCTAACAGCTTCAGTAACCATAGGTCCACTTTAAAAGAAAAAGATATTCTTATCATTCTGTTTCAATAAATATATAAAAATATGTATACTAGTTCATACTTCTTTGGAAGATAGTTTCTACAACCATATTATTTATTTATTTACATAGATCATTTGGTCTACATTGATCCTTTTTGAAATATCTCTTCATGGGTGTATTTATGTGTCTGTGTGGGTTTGTAGATTCGTATGTCTCTTTGTCATTTTGACACTACATTCTCATCTATGCTTGTTGAGTCCATCAAAGATAAATGATGTCACATCACTGTTGCTCCATGATAACTCGGATTTTGTTGACTAGCCTTTCTCTTCTCATGCCATACTTACTATTAGGAGTCATTTTTAATACTGAAGAATATCTATTACATTTAAAGTAAAAGCATTCCTAGTTTGAGCTTTTAAGAAAATTAGTGTCTCTTGCTAATTTTCTTGAGATAACTCAAAAAAAGTAAAAATCTAGACTAAGTATAAATTGAACACTGGTTGTTCATGCTTGTAGCAGTAGCTACTCAGGAGGTTGAAATCTGGTAAATGCAGAACAAGTAATCCCCAGCAAGGAAGTCCGTGTAACACATAACTCCAATTTACCACCCAAAAGAAGTAAATGGAGGAGTGGTTCAAGCAGTAGCTAACTTTGAGCAGAGAACTAACCATATCTTAACTTCAACCACAGCACCAGCACACACACAAAAAAGGAAAGTCATATAAATGGTTTTATTCTATATATGAACATTATAAATTCATTTCTATCATCCTCACTTTACACATAAGAAAAGGATCTACTGACTATTTAAGAAATACATATAATTTACACTACTAGAAGGGAATAAAATGTTGATTCAAACCCAATTATTTTACTTTAGCACTGCCACACCATTTTTATTGTATTTCTTTATTTATGTATCCAAATCTTAGTTTTCTTCTCTAGAAAGCATCACAAATTAATTATACTGTAAGTCAGGCAATTATTCATGTGACAGAAGATTTTGTTACCATGTAAATGTTCTTTTTTTCATATATTTTTATTGTATTTAATAGAAGGGTTACATGATAATTGCCAGATAGATGGTGCATTAATTCTCATCCATTGATACCCTTTCACATGTCTTGGTCCCCATTTCCCTCCCCCCTCCCCCCACCCATCATCTTGTTTTCCCCCATTCCCTATCCAATTCCAAATGACCAAATACAAATGTATCTGATATATCAGGTAACAAAGTGAGATACTGTAACAATATGAGATAACCAAGGGACAGCAAAAGAGATGAGAGATAATACAGTACATTAAGAACAACAATCATTCATTATATGGCTTATGTTTCTATATCCTAGACATCATTTCATTTAGCATCCTACTCTATGGCCTTTTGTATCAAGTTTTTGCTCTATTGCAAATATCTGCTAGGAGAGCCCAAGGTTTCTACTGATTATGACAAATGAGGGAAACCATTGAGCCTAAGTTCCTTTGAGTCTGGCTTACTTCACTTAATATGATCTTTTCTAAGTCTTTCCATTTCCTAACAAATGGGGTAATGTCATTCTTTCTGAGAGCAGCATAGAATTCCATTGTGTACAGATACTACATCTTGTTGATCCACTCATCAACTGAGAGACATCTAGGTTGGTTCCATATCTTTGCTATGGTAAATAATGCTGCAATGAACATTGTGGTGCTAGTGGATTCAATATGTCTTTGTTTCTGGATGGTTGGGTAAATGACAAGTAGTGGAATTGCTGGGTCATAGGGGAGCTCTATGTTTAGTCTTTTGAGGAACTGCCATACTGCTTTCCATAGTGGTTGAATGAGTTTACACTCCCACCAACAGTGTAGAAGTGATCCCTCCTGGCCACATCCCCTCCAGCATCTGTTGTTATTCGTTTTCTTGATCCTGGCCATTCTAACTGGAGTGAGTTGTTTTGATTTACATTTCTTTTATGACCAGAGATGTTGAGCATTTCTTCATGTATGTACAGGCCATTTTTGTTTCTTCTTCAGAGAAAACTCTCTTTAAGTCTTTGGCCCATATTTTAATGGGATGGTTATTACTTTGGAGATTAGTTTTGGATTGATTCAATTTTTTGAGCTGTTTATATATTTTAGATATGAGGCCTTTGTCTGTTGTATGGTTGGTGAAGATCTTCTCCCACTCTGTAGGCTTCCTAATTAGTTTGCTAGCTATGTCCTTTGCCATACAAAAGCTCTGTAGTTTAATGCAGTCCCACTTATACAGCATTTCTCTGATCTGTTTTGATACTTGGTCCTTATTAAGAAAGTTTTGACCTGTGCCAAGGAGGCCTAGTATATCTCCTATTTCTTCTTGTAAATTTTTCAGAGTGTCAGCTTTTACCTCCAGGTCTTTGATCCATTTGGAGTTAATTCTAGTACAGGGTGACAAAGAAGGATCCAACTTTAGTTTTCTGCAGGTGCTTAACCAGTTCTGCCACACCACTTGTTGAAGAGGCTATCTTTATTCCATTCTATATTTTTGGCTCCATTGTCAAAGATTAGGTGGCCATAGGTCTGTGGTTTAATATCTGGGTGTTCAGTTCTATTCCATTAGTCTTCAGGCCTGTTCTCGTGCCATTACCAAGCTGTCTGTTCACTAGAGCTTTGTAATAGAGTCTAAAGTTGGTATTGAAATTCCTCATGAGGCGTTCTTTCTGCTAAGAAGTGTTTTTGCTATACGGGGTCTTTTATTATTCCATATGAAATTTTGGATTGCCTTATATTTCTTTAAAGAATGACATTGGAATATGGATGGGTATTGCATTGAATTTGTAGATAGCCCTTGGCAAGGTTGTCTTTTTCATGATATTGATTCTTCCAATCCAGGAGCATGGGAGGTTTTTCCATTTCCTCAGTTCTGCTTTAATTTCCTTTTTCAAGGTTTTAAACTTTTCATTAAAAAGATCCTTTACATTCTCAGTTAAGGTAATTCCAAGGTACTTTATTTTCTTTGAGGCTATTGCAAAAGGAGTCGCTTTCCTGATTGTTGCCTCATTCCTCTCACTGTTGGTGTAGAGGAACGCAGTTGATTTTTGAGGGTAAATTTTATCCCCTGCTACCCTTCCAAAGTTTTGAATCAGCTCAAGGAGCTTGGGAGTAGAGTCTATAGGTTTCTTTAAATACAGGATCATGTCATCTGCAAAGAGGGAAAGGTTTACTTCCTCTTTCCCTATTTGGATCCTCTTTATGCTTGCTTCTTGCCTTATTGCACTGGCTAGGAATTCTAATACTATGTTAAAGAGGAGTAGGGAGTGTGGGCATCCTTGTCTTGTTCCTGATTTTAGAGGGAATGGCTTTAACTTTTCACCATTAAGTATAATATTAGCTGTGGGTTTGTCATACACAGCCTCTATTATATTGAGGAATGTTCCATGGATTCCTAGTTTCTCCACAGCTTTTAACAGAAAAGCGTGTTGGATCTTGTCAAATGCTTTTTCTGCATCTATCGAGAAAATCATGTGATTTTTGTCCCTCCTCCTGTTGATGTGTTGAATTATATTAATCGATTTGCGTATGTGGAACTAGCTTTGCCTCCCTGTGATGAATCCTGTTTGATCATAGTGTATAATTTTTTTGATGAGTTGTTGTAGACGGTTGGCCAGTATTTTGTTGAAAAGTTTTGCATCGATGTTCATCAAAGAAATAGGTCTATAGTTCTCTTTATTTGATGAATCTCTGTCTGGTTTGGGGATGAGGGTTATTCTGGCTTCAAAGAATGAGTGTGGTAAAGAACCTTCATTTTCAATTTCGTTGAAGAGCTTGAGGAGTATTGGTGTGATCTCTGCTTTGAAGACCTTATAGAATTCAGCTGTGAATTCATATGGCCCTGGGCTTTTCTTAGGTGGAAGGTCTCTTATTGCCATTTCTATTTTAGTGCTTGAAATAGGCCTGTTGAGTTGGGTTAGTTCTTGTTTCATTGTAGGTATGTTAATATTGACTAGGAACCGGTCCATTTGTTCTAGATTCTCAAATTTGTTGGCGCAAAGTTTTGAGAATATTCCCTTGGGATACTCTGGATCTTGGTAATTTCTGTCGTGATATTACCATTTTCGTGTGTGATTTTGTTTATTTAGAGATGCTCCCTTCTTTTTTTGGTAAGATTTGCTAAGGGTTTGTCAATTTTGTTAATTCTTTCAAAGAACCAACTCCTTGTTTTGTTGATTCTTTGTATAGTTGTTTTGGATTCCAATTTGTTTAATTCTGCTTTGATTTTAATAATTTGCTTCCTTCTAGTGGGATTAGGCTTGGTTTTTTGCTCTTTTTCCAGGAGCTTCAGGTGACACATTAAATTCTTGGTTTGCGATTTTTCCAATTTGTTATTGTAGGTGCTGAGAGCTATAAATTTTCCTCTGAATACACATAAATACCAGCTCCTTTTTGTTAAATTTCATAAACTGTTGGATTTCTGTTCTGATCTCTTCAATGACCCATTGGTCATTCAGCAATGTGTTGTTCAATCTCCATGAGTTACAGGGTTTTCGTTGGTGGAGTTGTATGTTCAGTTCCAATTTGATGCCCTTGTGGTCTGAAAGAGTGCAGGGAATAATTTCAGTGTTTCTGAATCTGTCCAGGTTTGTTTCATGGCCTAAAATGTGGTCTATTTTGGAAAATGTTCCATGTGCTGCTGAGAAAAACTTTTATTGTGTTGTTGCTGGTTGGAATATTCTGCAGATGTCTGTTAGATCTAGTTGGTCCATATAGTTGTTCAATTCTAAGGTTTCTCTGTTGAGTTTTTGCCTTGTTGATCTGTCCATTGGTTAGAGTGATGTGTTAAAGTCACCAACAATCAGTGTGTTTCGATCTGTGCATGGTTTCAGTGAAAGGAAAGTTTGGTTGATGAAGTTTGGAGCTCCAGATTCGGTGTGCAGATATTTAGGATGATTATGTCCTCCTGGAGGAAAGATCCCTTTAGTAGTATGTAGTAACCTTCTTTGTCTTTTCTCACTAATTTTAGTTTGAAATCTATTTTATCTGATATGAGGATGGCAACTCCGTTCTGTTTATGCGGGCCGTTAGCTTGATAGAGTTTATTCCAACCTCTCATTTTCAAAAGGTGTTTGTTTTTTTGGGTAAGATGTGTCTCTTGAAGGCAGCAGAATGATGGATCCTGTTTTTTGATCCAACTAGATAATCTATGCCATTTAATTGGAGAGTTCAGTCCATTGATACTGAGAGTCAGGATTGAGAAATATTTATTAGTTCCTGCCATTTTTACAAGCTTTCATTAGGGCCTGTGTCTTGATAGTTTTTGTGATTCTTAGATGTTATGAGTCTTAGGTGCCATGTCTTTGTATTACATTTTTGTTGGTTTTCCATGTGTAGAACATCTTTGAGAATTTTCTGTAGTGTTGGTTTTGTTGTTACATAATGTTGAAGCTTTTCCTTGAAATGGAATATTTTTATTGTTCCCTCAGTTATGAATGAGAGCTTAGCTGGGTACAGTATTCTTGGCTGGTATTTACTTTACTTCAGGGCATGGTATATATCGTTCCAATCTCTTCTTGCTTGCATGGTCTCTGCTGAGAAATCTGGGGTTATTCTGATTGGTTTGCCTTTATAGGTGATTGTTCTCTTGTACCTGACTGCTTTTAGGATCCTATCTTTTGCCACTATTAATCCAATTCGGATTAAAATGTGGTGGTGGGATGTCCTTTTCTGGTCAGGTCTGTTTGGGGTTCTAAAAGCTTCTTGTTTCTGGATGGGCCTGCCCTTCTTGATATTTGGGAATTTCTCTGAGATGTTTCCCTGAAGTATATTTCCAATGGCATTGACTTCTTTCTCTAGACCCTCCTCAGTACCAATTAGCCTGAAATTAGGCTTCCTAATTGTATATTGGACCTCCTCTAGTGTTTTCTCATATTTCCTAGATTTGAATTAACTCATTTTCTGTTCTTTTCCTATAACAACTAAATTATCTTCAACCCCGGAAATTTTCTCTTCTGCATTGTCTAACCTGCTATCAAAGCTATCTACTTTATTCTTCATCTCCCTTGCTTCTAATTGCTCATTTTTGATCCCTTGCATCTCTTGTTTTAGATAATGTATGTATTTCTTTAGCTCCTTGATTTCCATTTTAGTGGTTAGCTCAGCAGCTTTATTCTCTTTGGACATTTGTTGGAGTTCAGTCACCTTTTTGTTTGTGGATTCTATGAATTCATCCATTTTTATTTGAAAAACATTTATTATGGCTTCCTTTATGGCTTCCCCTTTTTCACATATCACCTTCTTTATGGTTTCCTCTTGTTTAGCTGTGGCTTCCTCCCTTACCTCTTTCTTTATGTTTTCACATTTTTCATTGATGTTGTTTATCAATTGCATTTGTATAGCACTTGGAAGGCTCTCCTCTAGATTTGCCACTGACTGCTCTATTGCCTGTTTATGTTGGGTGGGAGATACTAGTCCTTGATTTGACATTTTTCTTGAGTTTCTTGTTCTGCGCATTTGAGGATGGGAGCAAGAGAAATACTAAACAAGATTATAATTTTTCAGATATAACCAACCTAGACCTTTTTAGTTGGCTGACAATTTATATTAGGTATTTTAGATTGGTAATAACACTCTTTCTTTTTGTACACTTACATACAAAACTAATACAATCATAGATGACCAATTTATGACCAAAACAATAAGCCCCTCAATCCAATCTCTATTGTATTTAAGTTCCTGTGGACGTAGAGTAAAACTGAACACCTAGACACACAGCATTGTTCAACAACTATCAAATATAGATCCATGCATTATATGAGTTGAAGGACGAACAGAGGACCAGAGATAGAAAAATAATATGAAAGACGACAAGGGAGGTAGGAAAAGAATAATACAGGAGTGTAAGAATATTATAGTTATGAAGAAAGGGTATTGTGTAAGGATAACTGACCTAAGGTGATAGACAGGTAGAGTATTTGTGTAGTAAGTTTAGATGAACTTAGATAAAACTTATCAAAATAAGAAGAGTAATAAGAAGAATATATAGAGAAAAGAGAGAGAGGTTGATATAGGTGATTTCAATGATACCAATTTAAGAAAGAAAAAAGAAAAAGAAAAAAACATAAAACAGCAACAAAATAAAAGAAAACAGAACACACACACACACACGCACAACACGAAAACAAAACAAAACAAAACAAAAAAAAAAAAAGAAAAAAGGTGGAGGTAGATTCCTTGCTGTTCTGTGTTCTTACCCAAGAGATACTAGGGTTGAAAACCCAGAGTTTAAAAAGCAGGTGACTGTATTAATGTGGGTATCGTTTTTGTTCAAACTGGGGGAAAAGAGAGGAGAAAAAAAGAAAAAAAAAAGGAATGAATTACAACATTAGAAAAAAAAGGTGTAGGTTAAATGGCAAAGAGAAAAATAAGAACATTTAAAAATGCAAATGAAATGGGGTAAAAAATAGATTAAAAAAGTGTATTCTCCAGTTTTTTTTTTTTTTTCGGTGGGGGGAGAGGTTAGGAAACTTGTGTCTCCACTAAATTCGGGATCTAAACACTTCACAAAGTCTTTTTCTCTTGTGATTTGGCTTTCCAGTTTTTCAGATGAGATTGCTTGTTTGGTAAAACAAAGCTGAAAGATCCATGGGTGGCTTTGTTTACAGGTCTGCGGGTGGCGCAGTGGGATGGACTTCAGCAGCTCTGGGACCTGATTTCTGGCTAAGGGATCTCTGAGAAATCCTTTGCCAATTAGGTGGCGCTGTAAGCAACACCTCTCAGGCTCCAATTGCCTTGGCCTGGGTCTTTGCCAGCAGTCAAGATGGTGCTGCTCTCAGCTGGTGGGGGAGGGGCTCCCTCCCAATGCCATTCCCAGAGCAGAAGTGGAAACTTCTCCTCGGAGCTACTCACAAATTGCTAGATTCTCCGGTTCAGTGAAGCTGGCAGGTCCGTGAATGACCGGGTGTCGGCTCTGGGCTCGCGCAGGCTCTGTGTGGCTCTGTCTGCAGCCAGCGGGTCTGTGCTGCTGTGGAGCACTTTTTCTGCTCTGATTCAGAAGAGCCTTTGTCTCCCCGGCCACTCCGTGGCGGAGCTCCATGCTCTCTTTTCCACCCCAGGCTGGCTTTGAACCATTGTCCTCAGTTCTCAGCCTCCTGAGTAGCTAGGATTACAGATAAGATCCACTGGTGCCTGCCTTGTGAAATTCTTTTTATTTCTGTAATTTATTGTTATTATAGTAATGATATACAGAGATATTACAATTACATGTATCAGGTAATTATATTCCCTTCCACACAGTGTCTTCTGTTCCCTAGCTTTCTGCCCATCCCCACTTCCTGTGTCCAAACCCTCATGTTGCATGGTTTGCTTTCATCAGTGTCCACTGAGTTTGACTGCTACATTTTCACCCCTTTTCTCTTGATTTCTGTACCCTACCTCCAATCCTTCCAAAATTTACATTTGAATACCCATACAAAAGAAAAAGAAGACACAGTCATAAAAAATAAAGACCAAAAAATTAAAAAAAATAAAAGAAACAAGGAAAGAGAGGTGGCTAGTTTCCATGTCAGAATTTATTTCAGTATGTTTATTATTTTATGTAAATATGAAGAAGCACTTAAGTATTAGTCTTTGTGCTTCTCTTCGAGAATCTTCTTTTGGCGTTTCTGTGTGTGAGCATTTGGGTTGCTGTATAGTTTTATCATAGCCCAGTGTGTTTCAGATCTAATTTCCCACATCAGAGAGAAAATGTGGCTTTTTTCCCCACTTAGCTCAACTTACCTCAGTTAATATGATCTGTTCTAAGTCCATTCGTTTCCACGAAAATTACGTAATTTTATTATTTCTAATGGCTGCATAAAACTTTGTTGTACATAGGTACCATATTTTTTGGATCCATTGATTTATTGAGGGCCATCTGGGTTGTTTCCATATCTTGGCCATTGTGACTAGTGTCTCAATGGACATAGATGTGCAGGTGAGGGCTAATAAGGGTCAGGGCAGAGGCCCAGGAGTGGTATGGGTGAGTTGTAGAGAAGGCCTATATTTCATTTTGGGGGAACAAACAGACTGCTTTTCAGAGAGGCTGTGCTAGTTTGTATTCCACCAACAGTGCAATATGGTTCCATTTTTCCTCATCTTCACTGACATTTGTTGTTCAAATTCACAATTTTGGCCAAGGGAATCTCAGGAGTTTTGATTTGGATTTCCTTTATGGTCAGGGAGTTAGAGCACATCCTCATGTGTTTCTTGGTCAATCTTGCCTCTTCTTCTGAGACATCTCTCTATAGTCCCTTTGCCCATTAAGTGATTGATTTAGTAGGTTTGAGAGGGGTTAGATTTTTGAGCTCCTTATGTATGTTTGATATATTGTTGGTAAAGATTTTCTCACAGGTTACCTTTCTACATTCGTAAATATGTCCTTAGCAGAGAAAACACTAGCAGTGATGCATTATCTTTTTGATAATGGAGCCTGACATGCAGTGAAAAAAATAGCTTATTCAATTGGTGGTGGTAGGTAAACGTGGCATCCATATGCACAGAAGTAAAAGTGGATCCCTGCTTGTCATCAAGCAGTAGAATCTATTCTAAATGGATAAAAGATCTCAATGTTGGACCAGAAACTTCTTGAAACTACTGCAAGACAAATGAGAAGAAACATTAAAACTTATATTGTTAGAAACTTGGAAAGAGTCTCGGTGCATAACAAATAGGATATAGATTTTGTGGATAGAGCCGGTCAGATCTGGCTGAGTCAGCTAGAGCAGCAGTAGAAGCACACTTCCTGCTCATAGAGACGTGACCCACAGGCATACCTGCCTATCTTGCTGGCCATGAGCTGTCCACACTCCCTGCACTACCCCCAAGGACCAATTGGTACCCACCTCAAGTGCCTTACATCAGCTCCCTGCTAGGTGATTGGCCGGGGAAGACTCAGGAGGTTGAGGTGTAGGGGATATATAATTCCTGATCTGCGCAATAATAAAGGAGACCTGCTCTTGCTTGTTCTTCCGGCTTCTGTTCTGGGTGCTGGTCATTCACACTTACCTTCTGCCAGAGATCTAACCCCATAGATTTGAGAAATGACACTACATTAAACTACAATTGTTGGCATTCTTATTAAGTGATCCAAAGTAAACCATTCTTGATGATGTGTTACAGATGCAAAAACTTCTAAATTGAGGTCATCAACCAGAGTGTCTTTACATTTTCCCAATGATTGAAATGTTTATGAATGTTTTTTTGCTGATTTTTATTTATTGTAAAGGTGATGAAGTACAAAATATTTGTTATATAAGGTAATAAGTACATATATTTTTAGTTTTCATGAAGGTTTTCTTAGTCCTAACCATTTGACTTCGTAGGTAAATAACAAAAAAGATTAATATTGAAACCTGAATAATTCCAATTTGATCTACAAGAGAGTTTTCTTTACAAAGACATTATTTGAGACATAATATTAATCATTATAAGCAATAAGTAGAACAGACTGGCAAATTTAATGATATTTTATGTGCATATTTTTCTTGGGCTATCATGGTGATGAAGTATAAAAATATTTAAGAAAAGCACTGACAATTACGTATGAAGAGACAATGATAATAATAACAAGTGGAGATTAACCACTTGGAATCATCTGTAGCATTCTGCATGGTGGTTGTTAAAAACTTCAGCAACATACCCAATAGTGCATTATTGGTGGATTTGATACATCACAGGCTCTCAGAAAAATTTAGCTACCATGAGAGAAAAAATGAAAAAAATGTGTGCTGTAAGCTAGCAAACTTCTTTCATAAGTGAAGACAATTATTTTCTCTGTGAGTCTATCAATTTTTTGTTTTGCTTGTGAAATATAAACAAATGTTTCAACTTGAGTGACATATTATTTTTTCTTACTTAATCGTCCTATATATCTTATATTTTGGTTTTTATATTAGCTTGTAAATACAAAAAAACCTGATATTTTGCCTCCAGGAAATATGTAAGATACAATTAATAATATGATTTGAAAGTAGAGTAGCAAAAAAAGAAAAGAAAAACTCTGAAATAAAATGTGACAGAAAGATAAAAAACATGTTTCTCTTCTTAAATTTTATTTCTTGTTGCTCTAATACTAAAAAAATGATCTATATACTGGTAAATTAAGGAATATGCACTTTAAATGAATTTAAGTCTTTATAAAATTCTACTATACCAAGACAAGAAAGCATTGCTTAGATATAATGGAAAAAATTACTTGGAATTATATAAAATTTATAACACAACTATGAAATTTCAAGTTTCATTGTCTATATCTCTGTGAGAATGGAGCTACTGAAAGACTAAACAATGCAGATAACTATTTTGTTTATATTATTGATAATTAGAATTGAATTAATTTATTAATGTTTAAATGGTATCAAATTTTCTTCTAAATATTTCAGCTTATCACTTATGTTAAAATAACATGCATTCCCGTATTAAAAACAACACCATCCCATTTGTTAGGAAATGGAAAGTCTTAGAAAAAATCATATTAAGTAAAGTAAGCCAGACTCGAAGGAAATTAGGCTCAATGGTTCCCCTCATTTGTCATAATCAGTAGAAACCTTGGGCTCTACTTGCAGAGACCTGCAATAGAGCAAAACCTTGATACATAAGGCCATATAGTATGAAGCTAATTGAAAGACCTCCAGGATATTGAAACAAAAGCCATACAATGAATGATTATTGTCCTTAATGTACTATGTTATTTCTCATCTCTTCTGCTGTCCCTTGGTTATCTCATACTGTTACAGTATCTCACTTTGTTATCTGATATATTGGATTTATTTGTATTGGTTATTTGAAATTGGATAGGGAAGGGGGGAAAACCAAGGCGGGGGGGGGGTGGAGGGGGGGTAATGGGGACCAAGACATGTGAAAGGGTATCAATATATGTGAATTAATACACCTTCTATCTGGCAAATATCATGTAACCCTTTTATTAATTACAATAAAAAATATATATAATAAAAAAATAAGTAGCCAAAATAATTTCCATAAATTCGATATTACATTTCAAATTCTTAAACTGTATAAACATGTAATCCACGCAAGAGAGTGTATATAAAGGATAGATTATTTGAGATTACTTAAGGTTTTGGGTACTTTTTGAAATACATTAAGGAAAACAAAGCCTGAGAATTTTATTTGCATTGTTATGCAGATCAAATAGCATATATCCTATAACAATGTTGTTTAGAGATTCTTATGGTAATTCATTTCATATGTAGTATTTGTCAATGAGCATACTAAATTTATTCTGTTTTATTCTTTTATTCTTTATTCTTTATTTATTTATTCTTTGTTCTTGTATTCTTTTATTATTGTAGGACAATAATTTGAAGAAAACAAGTATACATGCCTAAAAGAAATGACAAATTTCAGAAAGATAAACAGATAAAGCAATTTAAATCTAAAAGTAATTGATTATGTTAACATTATTCACATATATTTTGTATAATTAAATAAAAAATTAATTGATTCAAAGATTAAATTATACATTGGAAACAATTTCTAAAAGTCTTATCTTCATGAATATATATATATAGTTTAATTACGTATGTGAATATATGTGTAATTAAGACAATTTATTATTTGAAAAATGAACAACTGAGTTAAAATATTTTATGTAAATAAAACTGAAAAATAATTACTTAATTCTAATTATGAAGCTCATTTGCATTAAAATGACATTCAGCCTTTTACCTTGAAAAACAAAGAATTCTACCATCTGTTATCAAACAACATTAGAAAGCATTAACTTGAGTACCAGTAGAAACTATTATTTTCTTTTGTGTGTGTGGGTGATGGGGCTTGAAATTGGCATGGGCACTGTCCCTGAGCTCTTCAGTTCAAGGATACCATCCTACCCTTGAGCCAAACCCCACTTCGCATTTTCTAGTTGCTAACTGGAGAAAAGGGTCTCAGGTCCTTTTGTGCCTGTGCTGGCTTTGAACCTTGATCCTCAGATCTCAGTCTCTTGAGTAGCTAGCATGAGTCGCCACATCCAGCTCAGTAGAAATTAATTTTAAGAAGAAAATACTTGAGGAATGATCAATAGTTGGCATTTTAACATAAATGCATAAAACTTTAAAGTCAAATCAACTCATTAGAAATTCCCAAACTTTGTATTGGCTTATCACAGTTTCTACATATGTAAAGCACTGATGATCATCTATTCACATCAAGGAATAGTGAAACTCTTCCATAAAACATGATTTTAATTCTATAGATTGAATTGGATTGAAACATTATTCTTTTGGAAGTTCAAAATTTACAAGTAATTCTCTAGAATTCTTTTTCTACCACTGCAAATATATGAAAACAGTCACCAGGTTAAATTTATATTTTAAGAGAAGCCATGATTGATTTGGTATTAATAAATAATTTAATAAGAAAATAGTAGTATGCATATTATATTAGATTTCCAAATACCTTAGTGTGTGTATATCTATTTATCTCTCTATCTGGATAGATACACACACACATGCACACACATATGTATACATATACAGGTATGTATCATTTCCTATCTGTTAAATCATTTTTGTATTCATATTTGCTATTATTTCAGCCATAATTTTTTGGGCTTATCTCAACTTCTGTGGAATTTAATCACTACCAAGTTTAAGCTGCAATTACTATATTCTTGTTTTAATGCCAAGTATGTATGCTTTTAATTTAGTGAAGGACATGGAAGTTAAATTTCATCTTGAACATTTGAGATTGCTACACATAATTTAACTTTAGTAATGAATTTTTTGCATGGATTTTGCATGAATTTTACAGATGATTTTCATATAAGATTTTCTAAATATTCTTAGCATATTTCTATTTTTAGTTTCTTATCCCCCAATCATTTTAAAAGCTGTAGCTTCTTTTTCTGCTCTAATTTTAGTAAGTTATATTACTAACTTCATAGGAAACACAAAATTAACATGTGCTATAAAAAAGAATATATCAGAGGTGGGAGTTTGACCTAGTGATAGAGAGTTTGCCTAGTATGCAAAAAGATCCAGGTTTGATTCCTTATTGTCACGTACATAGAAAAAGACAGAAGTTGTGCTGTGGCTTAAGTGGTGGAGGTCTGGCCTTGAGAAAGCCCAAGAATAGTGCTCAGGACCTGACTTCAATCTCCAGGATTGTCGAAAAAAATAAAGAATAAACCAGAAATATCTTTGATATCAATTATATTAGACAATGGTGGACTTTATTTAAAAGATATTATAAACTACTCTAGTTTTATTCATCAAATGTACTAAATAAACGAAGGTGACATTAAGACAGCTACATTGTCTACATTGTGATATTTAGGTTTTATTGATAAAATATATAGTCATTCTTTTAATTACTTATTTTTCCTCAAGAATATCTTAAGTGTAAGTCAGGAGCTGAGGCTCCTGTAATCCTAGCTACTCAGAATCCTAGATCTGAGGATCACGATTCAAAGCCAGCCAGGGCCCTGAAGTCCCAGCAGTGGTGCTGTGGCTCAAGTGGTAGGGTGGTATCCTTGTGCTGCAAGCTCAGGAATAGGGCCCAGTTCCAGAGTTCAAGCCAAACCACCGACAAAAAAAAAAAACAAAGAATATTTAAACGTATTAAATACTGAGTTTTAAGAACATTATAGATGATCTCCTTGAGTTTCTATTGCATAATGATATTTAGTAATGGCATTAATATTCCTGGCACTGCGATGGAGAAATACACTTTATCTTCGTCAGGGAGACATGAGTCACCATAAAGCATTAGGAATGCCAAACGCACACAGGTAGATTGTACAGAGTTGTGCCATCCTGGGAAATTTTCATTAGCATTTAAAGCAGTCAGGAGGCGCTTTTCACAATCTATTGGAAGGAGGCAAAGCTTTTTGTAGAAGCTATTGATAAAGATGTACTTCGTAATGCAAACTGCGAGTGATTTTAAAGAAAATACTAATCACTTCCTGGAATTAGCCAAGACTCTGTATCAAGCTGCAGGTGTTCCAGAAAGGTGTTTTGACACTTGCAGGAGATCAGTTAAACCTGGAATAAAAACTTGAAATATTTTTTGGATGATTAATGTTTCACTTAGGAAAGTGTCTGTATTTAGTTTTAGAAAATAAATCTATGAAGAGAAGGATTAAATGCCTTATAATTGTTATGTATTTAGCTAAGGGTGGATTCCTATTGTTTGTATTATAGGAAAATGCCATAGGGGTGTGTGTGTGTGAGAGAGAGACAGAGACAGAGACAGAGACAGAGAGACAGAGAGAGAGAGAGAGAGAGAGAGAGAGAGAGAGAGAGAGAGAGAGAGAGAGAGAGAGAGATGGGGGGGAGAGATCTCCAGGCCAAAACTCAGAGACTTATCCTTTGTAAGCAAGGAATCCACCATTTGAACCATGTTCCAGAATAATTTGTTTTATATTTTTGGAATAAGGTGTCATTTTTTTATATTCAGGCAAGCCGGCACAATGCTCATCATATGTATGCTTTTAATGAAGATGCAGTGAAAGGCACATAGCTTTTATTTGTTGAGATGAGATCTCTCTAACATTTTGTTAAGGCTGGTTGCACACTATGATTCTCCAGCTCTCCACCCAATGAGTACCTTGGACTACCCATGTGAGCTATATCAACCAGTCCTCATAAAGCTTTGGAAACATGCATCATTAACTATATAGACATTACCTGCATCAGGAACAACTAAAAGTGTTTGTGGCAACTCCAATAAGATATTTCCAAAAGAGAGGTTTCATGTGATTCCATTTCCATTAGGTACTTAGAGAACTCTGATTCTCAGGAGCAGAAAGTGCAGAGGTCATTACTAGTGATGAAAATGGGAAGCAGTGATGTCTAAAAGATTCAGAGATCAAAATCTTACATGGCTACAATCTCTTTCCTATATGAAATGAAATGGTCACCTATAGATTGTATCAACAAAACTCATTTAGACCATACTCGTTTGCTTCTTCATGTAACACAAACTTCAGAAAATATTTCCTATGTAGTAACAAAAAATAAGCAGAGGTTATCACTTTACTAGTAAAATGCTTAAAATATTAACACAGTATACACACATGTGGGGAACATAGAATTCGATGCAAGTATATATTGTATATTAACCCAATTAGAGTAATCATTGTTGCTATCTCTTACTACAACTTTAGATCTCCTCTTGTAGTTATTCAAGAATCCTTCTTTTTCTCTCAATGAAATATAACGAAGCCTTACAAATAAAATCCTTCCTCTCATTTGTTTTACTTAACATAGTGCCTTCCAGTGAGGAGAAGAAAGGGGGAGAGGAAAATGAGAGGGGATAGATAAATATTGAAATACATGGTGTCTCTGTATGAACATAGAAAACGGAATACTCATAGAAACCAATTCCACAAAAGAATTAGGTGGATGGAAAAGGAAAGGATTACAAGCAAGTTTAATCTGAATAAATGAATATATACCTGTGTAAATTACCATGGCACAACTTATTTTTAAAAGATTTATATTCCCAAGAATGTATGAATCATCACATGAAAGTAAAATAAATCAGAATGGGAATGATGTAAATATATAGGAGGGGAAAGTGGCTGAAAAGGGTAAATGAAGGTGAATCTTGGCAAAGTACTTTAAATGAAGGTGTAAAATAGTAAATATTGTCTAAGGTGGGGTAGAAAAAGAGTAAAAGAGAACAGTGAAGAAGGATAATTTGAGTATACTGTATGCATGTATGACAATGTCAAATTGGACATCACTTGTAAAGCTAATAAAAACAAATTAAAAAAAATAATAAATGGGATACATAAGGCTTATGTTTCCTACCTAGTAATCACAGCTACTCAAGAGTCTGACTATAAGAATTATAATTGGTTAAATGAGCTCAAAAGACTAAGCATAGAGCTCCCCTATTGACCCAGCAATTCCACTACTTGGCATTTACCCAACCGTCCAGAAACAAGGGCATACTAAATCCACTAGCACAATGATGTTCATTGCAGCACTATTTACCATAGCAAAGATATGGAACCAACCCAGATGTCCCTCAGTTGATAAGTGGATCAACAAGATGTGGTATTTAAACACAATGCAATTCTATGCTGCTGTCAGAAAGAATGACATCGCCCCATTTGTTAAGAAATGGAAAGACTTAGAAAAAATCATATTAAGTGAAGTAAGCCAGACTCAAAGGAACTTAGGCTCAATGGTTTCCCTCATTTGTCATAATCAGTAGAAACCTTGGGCTCTTCTAGCAGAGATTTGCGATAGAGCAAAACCTAGATACATAAGGCCATATAGTATGATGCTAAATTAAAGGACCTCTATGATATAGAAACAAAAGCTATATAATGAGTGATAGTTGTCCTTAATGTACTATGTTATCTCTCATCTCTGTTGCTGTCCCTTGGTTATCTCATGTTGTTACAGTATTTCACTTTGTTATCTGATATATTGGATATATGCGTATTTGGTTATTTGAAACTGGATAGGAAATGGGGGAAAACAAGATGGGGGGGCGGGGGGAGGGAAATGAGGACCAAGTCATGAGAAAGGGTATCAATGTATGTGAAGTAATGCACCTTCCATCTGGTGAATGTAATGTAACCCTTCTATTAACTACAATAAAAAATATATGAAAAAAAGAATTATATTGGGGCTGGGAGTATGGCCTAGTGGCAGAGTGCCTGTCTAGCATGCCGGAATCCATAGGATTGAATCCTCTGTAACATATACACAGAAAAAGTGAATTGGCCCTTTGGCTCAAATGGCAGAGTGTTATCCCTGAGCAAAAAGTGTTCAAGGATAGTGCCCAGACCCTGAATTCAAGCTCCATATTCAGAAACCAGCCCTGGCAGAAAAATCCACGAGGCTCTGTGTGTGTGTGGGGGGGGTGGGTGTGTGTGTGTAAGAGAGAGAGAGAGGCATAGACAGTGACAGAGAGACAGAGATCACATGAGCACATGACTATCATAGGGCTTGAAATCTGCCTGGACAAACAGATGACTATGACACTGTCGGTGAGAGTGAAAACTCATTCAAATACTCTAGGAATCCATATGGCTATTCCTCAGAAGACTAAATAATCATAGAGCTCCTCCATGGCCCATCAAACTCACTTCTTTGCATTTACCCAAATGTAGAGAAACAAGTACATAGTAAATTTATTAGCACAGCAATATTCATTGCACCATTATTTACAATTACTAAGATATGGAACCAACCCAGATGCCCCTCAGTAGATGAATAGATCAACAAGATGTGGTACTTACACACAATAGAATTCTATGCTGCCATCAGAAAGAATGATATTGCACCATTTATAAGGAAATGGAAAGACTTGGAAGAAATCATATTAAGTGAAGTAAGCCAGACCCAAAGGAACATAGGCTTCATGGTTCCCCTCACTTGTAAAAACTAGTCCATATCTAGGACTTTCCAAGCAAAGGATCACAATTAATCAAAACATGGCACATAAGATCGTATATGATGAGTCTAAATGAAGTGAACACTAAGATTTGAAAACAAGAGATTTATATTTGTGATTGTTTTTTAATGTACTATGTTATTTCTTTTCTCTTTTTTTTCTCTTTATGGTTAACCTCATGTGGTTACTGTATCTTTGTTATTCGATAGAGTGCATATACATTTATTTGTATACTTGTAATAGGGAAGGTAAGGGGGAAAACAAGATGATTGGGAGGGGATAGGAGGAGGGAAATGGCAAAAAAATGAGAAGGAGTATCAATGAGCAAAAAGTAAGGCACCCACTACCAGATGAATGCAACTATAACTCCTCTATAAATTACCCTGACAATTAAAAAAATGATGGAAAAAATATGCATGGCCACTGTCACTATATTTTCCCCCAAGGAAAAGTACTCTATCACTTTAGCCACAGCTCCATTTCCAGTTCCATGACAAGCATTTTGCAAAATCATTTTTAATCAGCAAAAAATAAAAAAAAATGAGGTATAATTCAAGTGATCGAGCATCAGACTTGAGCAAAAAAGCCAAGACCCTGAGTTATATTTCAGTACTGAGATACACACATACACACATACACACACGCGCACACACACAGAAGGCACAAGAGGAGTAAGAAAAGGAGGAAGGAGGAGGAAGAAGGAGAAGCAGTAACAGCAACAAAATGCTAAGAACATAAGAAGTACTTTACACAAATAATAGGCTTAACAAGTGAGTGAGTTTGGAAAATGAAAGGAATTTGATGACATTTTTAAACATCAAAAAAAACCCCAAAATAGTGAAAGAAGTAATAAATATAGAATGTAAAGGATGTTTTGATGAAAACTTTAAAACCCTGAAAAAGGAAATTAAAGCCGACCTGAAGAAATGGAAAAACCTCCCATTCTCCTGGATTGGAAGAATTAACATCATGAAAATTGCAATCTTGCCAAAGATTATCTACAAATTGAATGCAATACCCATCAATATTGCAATGTCATTCTTTAAAGAAATAGAAGAGGCAATCCAAAATTTCATGTGGAATAATAAAAACCCCATATAGCAAAAAGAATTCTTAGCAGAAAGAACAGCACAGGAGGAATTTCAATACCAAACTTTGGACTCTATTACAAAGCTATAGTGAACAAAACAGCTTGGTACTGCCACGAGAATAGGCCTGAAGACCAATGGAATAGAACTGAGGATGTAGATATTAACCCACAGACCTATGGCCAACTAATCTTTGATAAGGGAGCCAAAAAAATAGAATGGAAGAAAGACAGCCTCTTCAACAAATGGTGCTGGCAGAACTGGTTAAGCACATGCAGAAAACTAAAGTTGGATCCTTCTTTGTCACCGTGCACTAGGATTAACTCCAAATGGTTCAAAGACCTTGAGATAAAAGCAGATACACTGATTGTTGTCCTTAATGTACTATGTTATCTCTCATCTCTTTTGCTGTCCCTTCTTTTTCTCATATTGTTACAGTATCTCACTTTGTTATCTGATATATTGGATTTATTTGTATTTGGTTATTTGAAATTGGATAGGGAAGGGGGAAAACCAAGACCGGTGGGGGTGTGGGGTGGGAGGGAAATGGGTACCAAGACATGTGAAAGGGTATCAATATATGTGAATTAATGCACCTTCTATCTGGCAAATATCATGTAACCCTTTTATTAATTGCAATAAATATATAAAAAAAGAAATTCTGATTTGGACATTAAAAAAAAGAAAAGAAAAATAAAGCAGATACACTGAAAATTTAACAAGAACGAATGGGAGATACACTGGGTCTCCTTGGCTTAGGTCGAAACTTACTTAATAAGGACCAGGAAACAGAACAAATCAGAGAAAATCTGGAAAAGTAGGATTGCATTAAACTGCAGAGCTTCTGTATGGCAAAGGACATAGCTAGCAAATTAACTAGATAGCATACAGAGTGGGAGAAGATGTTCAATAACCATACAGCAGACAAAGGCCACATATCTAAAATAAAGCAACAGCTCAAAAAATTGAATCAGTTCAAAACTAATCGCCAAAGAAATAACCATCCCATTAAAAGATGGGCCAAAGACTTAAAGAGAGTCTTCTCTGAAGAAGAAATATGAATGGCCTATGGACACATGAAGAAATGCTCGACATCTCTGGCCATAAAAGAAATGCAAATCAAAACAACTCTAAGATTTCACCTCACTCCAGTTAGAATGGCCAGGATCAAGAAATCTAATAACAACAGATGCTGGAGGGGATGTGGCCAGGAGGGTCACTACTACACTGTTGGTGGGAGTACAAACTCGTCCAACCAGTATGGAAAGCAGTATGGCTGTTCCTCAAAATACTAAACATTGAGCTCCCCTATGACCCAGCAATTCCACTACTTGGCATTTAACCAATCGTCCAGAAACAAGGACATACTAAATCCATTGGCACAATGATGTTCATTGCAGCACTATTTACCATAGCAATGATATGGAACCAACCCAGATGCCCCTCAGTTGATGAGTGGATCAGTAAGTTGTAGTATTTATACACAATGGAATTCTATGCTGCTGTCAGAAAGAATGACATCTCTCCATTTGTAAGGAAATGGAAAGACTTAGAAAACATCATATTGTGAAGTAAGGCAGACTCAAAGGAACATAGGCTCAATGGTTTCCCTCATTTGTCATAATCAGTAGAAACCTTGGGCCCTCCTAACAGCAATTTGCAATAGAACAAAACCTACATACATAAGGCCATATAGAATGAAGTTAAATGAAAGGACCTCCAGGATTTAGAAACAAAAGCCATATAATGAGTGATTGTTGTCCTTAATGTACTATGTTATCTCTCATCTCTTTTGCTGTTCTTTGTGTCATATTGTTACAGTATTTCACCTGGTTATCTGATATATTTTATATATGCTTATTTGTTTATTCAAAATCAGATAGGAATGGGGGAAAAATAAGGTGAGGAGTGGCGCCGGAGGAAAGGTAATGGGGACCATGACATGAGAAAGGGTATCAATATTGTGACGCAATGCACCTTCTATCTGTTGAATATAATGTAACCTTTCTATTAAATATATGGAAAAAAGAACACTGCTTAGATGATGTTTTTTGCTTGTTTTTATACTGCAATAGAAAATGATAAACCGAATAGTAATAAATGCATCTTTCACCTTGGAAGATATAAAGGAGTTTAACACTAAGCCAGCAGCTGACTTTGTGTCAGGTAGAATTTTTTCTCTGTGAATTCATGTGTCAGAAAGGAGAAGGAACATTCTGCATTTGTCTTCGGAGCCTCTTTTCATGAAACCATCCTAAGGATGTAATCTTTTCTGATCTTCCAAATACCATCTCTAAACTTTCATCTCCACTTACAGTTATATCAAAGATTGTACTTTACCATAATGAATTTAAGGTGTACAGAAATTATCAGTCTATCTTCTGGATACAGTCTTCAGACAATTAGGGAACACGAACCAGGTAGAGCATATTTATTTTGTATTGTAGGATATCAAATTATTACATATTTAAGTGCTTAAAGCAACTCAATCCTTATTACACTGGAGACTTGGACCAGCTTTCTTGATTCTCAGTCCTCACACAGCTGAATTTAGAAGTATGAGTCTGACAAGATAGTTTTGACCCTGGCACCCTTTTCCCAGGGTAAACAATTCAAAACATATAAATATATTTGTGGTCTAGAGTAATATTTTACTATTATTTTTATCTATTCTTGTGAAATGTTTTCACTAGAGCAGTTCTATAATTTGTTAAATCGGTGTCCTGCAAGCCTAGTTTTGTTTATCATGATGTGGAAAAATACTTTACCACATCTCCATTATAGAATTTTATAGTGATCTTATTTTCAATGAATGATTTATCCCCTAAATATTCTAAATAATATTCAAGGTTTTATTTTTATTTATATATTTTTATACTGCTTTTGACATTCCATTTTGGGATTTCAGACGACAATAATTATATCTTTCATTTCTTAGTTTTTAAATATCTCTATTTCTCAGCAGTACTATGCTTATTATGTTTGGTAGAGGGTAGTATTGGAGTTTTACCTGAAACAAAGTGGTTGATTTATGTCAGCAAGAGCAAAGATGATTGGCAGAATTGACATCTTGTCCTACATCATTTTATTTGACATGGTTCAATGCACAGGCTCATCCCTGTTTATTGGCCTCAGTAAATATTGTTATCCAAAATATTGTCAAGCCAGACATACAGTTTTAATCGAAACATTTCAGGCACACATGAGAGAAATGTCAAATCTTAGAAAACATGCCTACAGATTTTTCTGCAATACTGTGGGAGTGTAGGGATATGTGGCTATTTTATTACTATAGAAGATAATATCAGAACCTATAGGGTTCAGAGGGTTTTCATCACCCATTCTCCATGCATGTCTCAAGGAAACAGGAGAAGAAAAACTAGTTTCTCAATACTTCTTTGAGTCATATATAGCTACAATTATGAATTTTTGTTTTTAAAACACTATAATTTCTATTATTTTTGGCCAATTATTTGACTATACACTACTACTTTACACAAATATTTTAGTGCATATGAAAAATATATTCTTCCATTATCTCTCCATATTGCAGTTTTTTATTTATGCATTTTTGTTGCTATTATAAAGGTGATGTACAGAGGGGTTATAATTTCATAAATCAGATAAAGAATACATACCTTTTTTATTGCAGCACTATTAACAGAACAAGGTTAACAAATGGTATTTAATGCATCTGTAAGTCAGTTTAAATTTAATTTATATTCATATCATTTTCAATAGTTAAAGGGCCTTTCTATTGCCACTATAACCCAGGCCCAAATCTAAAATCCTAGCATCTTTCAGTTTTATATCGATTGTCTTACAAAGAAACAATTAGACCGACAGAGCATAATTTAATTCTTATCATAGAATCCAACTTGTCATTTATCCAAGAGATTAAAAGTAAGGATGCAGTAAAGACACTTGCACAACCATGTTCATTGCTTCATTGTTCACCAATCCCAAGTTATAGAAATAGTCCAGACACCCTGCAGTGTATGCATGGATTAAGAAAAATCTGGTATATATCTATAATTGAATTTCACTCATCCATTACAAATAGTATGTCATTAGCATGGAAACAATGTTGTAACTCCTTTGAACAACTAATTTATATTTCAACTAAATGAATCACGGAATCTGAAACGTGTCATCAGGCTAGACACTAACTTCAGCGGTGTGGGAAAGGCAGAGAAGTAACCAGAGCGTAAATACAGTCATAATTTCCAATGCACATGTGTGAAAACAGAACCAGATTAAGTGAGGAAATGTCTGGGGTTGGGAGAGATAAGGATTGTTATCTTAGCATGTTTTTCTCCCAGGCAACCTATGGCCATATTTGGTACAAGCAGTAAGTAACCGGTTTTCTTTGCCCTTAGCCTTGAGATGGTACTCCTTTGGGCCAGTTACAACTGTAGGAGCCACAAGATTCCCTTAACGTAACCTTCAAGTCTGAGCAGCTGCAGACCCCTTTTCTGCCATTTGGTCAGCAGCTATAAATTGTAGTCACCATAATGAAGCTTCTCTCCACCTGTCCACACCAGAGTCTCTGCCTCCTCACATTGTAGGTTATATAGATCATTTCAGACAATAGCCCACCTTCTTCTCATTTTCAGAGAAGGGGTCTTGCCAGTCCCTTTGCTGGCAGAAAACCTTTCCTTTGTTTGTTTGCTTAGTTGTTTGTTTTGCCTGCATATTTACATGGTTTGTATCAGGGCCTACCAGGAGAGATAGATAGAAGTGATGATATTGCTCAAGATGCACCGTTTTAACAGACATGTTGAATTAAAACACCATTGTACAGATGTCTTCATCAGTAAGTAAAAACACAAAATATATGTAATTAAAATTAGGAAAAATAAAAATGAAAAAATATTTAATAAAATGATTGTTTATTTTGCCATTAGTGGTGATGATGTTCCCTGGCTCCATACATATTTAAATATATCCATATATGTGCAACAATGCATATTAATAAATGCATTTGACAAATTATAATATATAAATACAGATATTTATTTATACCAATGAAGCATCTGAAAATGCTATTTTTATTCATTTTTAAGAGTTTTGAGTCTGGCTTTCATATCTAATTCCTATTATACTAGCTACACAAGAAGCTAAGGTCATGAGACTCTTATCTCCAATTAATCACCAAAAAACTGGCCCTGTGGCTTATAGTGGTAGAGGCTTAACTTTGGGTAAAAAGAGCACAGGGCCAATACCCAGTCTCTGAGTTATAGCCTCAAGGTCAACAAAATTCACACACATACAACACAGACTTTTGGATTTATTATTCTAGAAAGCAAAGAGATTTTCTCTAATTAGTCAAGAATCAAATGATATTGTAATGCCTCATGTTTGCTTTTACACCATTTAAATTTTGTTACTATAAACAATGATAGTACTTATTTTCCTATATTTATTCAATCATCTTCTTTCATTAAGCCTCATTGTCCATGTTTTCTGCCTGTTTTATTATTCATTAATGATTTATTATGTATTATCATTATTATTATTAGACTGAAGTTTCACATAGTTTGTTTAGAAAATCTTATAGTTATTGGACAGAATGAAATGAATTTTGAATCCTGGTGTCATCTCTTACCTTCTATGAAAGACTTTAGTATTCATTTAATGCTAACTGGATACTGGTTCTGAAGCTATCCTCAGACACTTACCTGTTAAATTGTCTTTGTACTGAAGAACAAAGTAATTCACTTTGAATGTCTCTGGTTATTGATTTTTATGCAGACTTGGAAAATATTTTTACATTTTTCAGAATGCATACTTTTGTAGTCCTTTTTCCCCCCAAAATTACATGCATATGCCTGTTTTATACTTTGGTTGGAGTTAATATAATGAAATTATATTTATAATTTTCTTTCAGAATTGATTTATTATTCATTCCTGTAACCTTTTTCTCCTCTTCTCTCCTCTGCTTTCCTGTCTTAACCCTGTCCTCTCCTCTCCTTTCTTTTCCTTTCCCCCTTTCTTTCCCTTCCCCTTCTAGGCTTCAGCAGACTATTAAAATTTCCAAAAGAGACACTTTTTAAATTATGTATTATGAGTTCTTGCTCTTTATAGATGTTACATATTAATTTTTAACATTTATTAATATTAAATGTCTTAATTATATTGGTGAGAGTCACAAGGGTACAAGGGAGTCTCTCTTTCTTATATTAAATATTTTCATAAATAACATTAATTGCTAGTCCAATTCATAATTATATCACCAATTATTGACAAGGATATTGATCATTTTTGTCATACAGTTTTAAAAATTATATCTTGTTAGCAGTCACAATATGAGTGTTTTTTGAAATGTAAATAACACATTACATAAAGAAATTTCTTTCCAAATAATTTATTCTTAATAATTGTTCTTCTATTCTTTTTCATGTCTTTGGATGAAAAAGAATTTGTAGGTATTTGTCATATTCTTGACAATCTATGAGCCCACAAGTTTCTTTTTGGCTAACAATTATTTAACCATATTACTAATTCTGATGTTTGTGATAATTTATTTACCATTTCTTTGGTCAGCTTAGGTAGTTATAAAAATATTATGAGTGTTTTAAACAAGAGATTTTTTTTGCATATTAGTGGAAGGGAAAAAGAACAAGTCTAAAATGCTGATTGATTACATTCCTGCAGAGGACACTTTCCGTTGCCTATTGAACACTCTTCTCTCTTGTTTCCTCACATAGAAATATAGAGGCATGGGACAAAGAAAGATAATGAGAAAGACGGGAGAAGAGAGATAGGTTGCAGAGGAAGCCAACTCTCTTTTCCCTCCCTGGGGCCACTAAGCCTAGCTTGATGTCCTCATTACTTCCAATAAATGGAATTACTTCTAAAGATTGCCCCAACCTCCAGGTGAAATACAGCTAGTATAATTTTAATTTTATATAATATAATTTATTTAAATTCAATTAAATATATTTATTTTCTACCACAAGTTGTTTCTCTTCTGTATCCATCTACATAGTTGTTTATTAAATATTCTTGATAATTTTAATATTCCAAATACAACTAATTTTTAAGACAAAAACCTGTTTAATAAGCAGTAAAATATGCAAATAGAATGACTTAATAATTATATTTCAAACTATATATATCCTGCATTTTAACATTTATCTTTTTAAAAAGAAACAAAGATTTTGCAGACTGTATTACTAAAGCTTGTTTAATAAGCACATTAGGAATTAATATCTTTCCCAAGTTCCTCCCAAATTCAAAATGTGTTTCAGCCAGGAACCATAGCTCAGATCTGTAATCCTAGTTACTCAGAAGGCTGAGATCTGACAATCAAGGTTCAAAGCCCCCCTGGGCACTATAAAGCCAAGAGACTCTTACCTCCACACTAATCACTAGAAAATGGGAAACGGGGCTGTGGCTAGAGAATAGGTTAGTAGCTTTGAGCTGAAGAGCTCAGGTTCAGTGCCTAGCCCAGATTTCAATCCCCATGAATCCCCCCCCCCAAAAAAAACCCTCAAAAAACTGTTTCAATCTTGACTCACACATAAAACAAGTTTAGAGCCAGATTTTATTTTATGTGGGTGAATAGTGGGAACATGTATTTCAGCCATAATCCTCATGTCATCAGGGTATTGATAACATGAATATTTATCTAACAGCCAACCTGTGGATTAACTATTGCTATCAACTTCCCTATTTCATATGCTTGCATCCTTACATATATAGACCAAGGATTTCCTAGACAACTCTTCCTTTTTCTTTCATTTTTTATTTTTTTTATTATCAAGGTAATGTATAGAGGGGTTACAGTAAACATTCTACATAGTAGGTGCAGTACTTCTCGAACACATTGATACCACTACTTATGTTTTCGTCCACATTTCCCTCCCCTCTACCCTCCCAATCATCTTGTTTCCCCCCTTTCCTTTCCTATTTCACATAAACAAAAGTATATACAATATACCAAGCAACAAAGTCAGATACTGTAACAACATGAGATTAACCAAAGGGCAACAAAGCACATCAAATAGTACATTAACAACAATCACACAAGATAAAGCTCTAGTTTCCATGTCCTGGAGGTATTTTTGTTTAGTCTCATCCTATATGACCTACGAATCTAGGTTTTGCGCTATTGTAATCCTCTGCTAGGAGAGTCCTAGATGTGGACTAATTATTACAAATGAGGGAAACCAATGAGCCTATATGTTCCTTTGAGTCTAGCTTAATGTGATTTTTTCCCCCAAGTCTTCCCATTTCCTTACAAATGGTGCAATGTCATTTTATCTGATGGCAGCATAGAATTCCATTGTGTATAAGTACCACATCTTCCTGATCCATTTATCTATTGAGGGGCATCTGGGTTGGTTCCATATCTTAGCAATGGTAAATAATGCTGCAATGAACATGGTTGTACTAGTGGCTTAGTATGCCCTTGTTTCTGGACTTTTGGATAAATGAGGAGTGGGATTTCTAGGTCATAGGAGAGCTCTGTTTAGTCTTTTGTGGAACTGCCATACTGCTTTCCAAAGTGGTGGAACAAGTTTACACTCTCACTAACAGCGTAGTATCCATCCCGCCATGCCACATCCATGCCAGCACCTGTTGTTGATTTCTTGATCATGGCCATTCTAACTGGAATGAGGTAGAATCTCAGAGTTTTCATTTGCACTTCCTTTATAGCCAGACATGTCGAGCATTTCTTCATCCCTATAGGCCATTCTTATTTCCTCTTCAAAGAAATCTCTCTTTAAGTCTTTGGCCTATTTTTTAATGGGATGGTTGCTTCTTTGAAGATTTGTTTTGGAGCGATTCAATTTTTTAGCTGTAAATATATTTTAAATATGAGGCCTTGTCTGTTGTATGTTTAGTGAAGATCTTCTCCCACTCTGGGCTTTCTATTTAACTTGCTAGCTATGCCCTTTGCCATACAGAAGCTCTGGAGTTTAATGCACTCCCATTTGTTCAAACATTCTTTAATTTGTTGTTTCTGGGTCTTTGATCCATTTGGAGTTAATCCTGGTGCAGGATGACACAGAAGGATCCAACTTTAGTTTTCTGCAACTCTTTCTAATGCTGAAAATATTCTCTATTAAGGCTAAGAAATACTGTCTGGAAATGGCTTTTGAAGACTTGAAAATATGGCTAGTATAGCATTTTGTTTTGTTTTGTTTTTGCTAGTCCTGTGGCTTGAGCACAGGGCCTGAGCACTGTCCTTGAGCATTCTCAAGGCTAGAGCTCTACCACTTGAGCACAGCACCTCTTCGGGCTTTTTCTATGTCCGTGGTATCAAGGAATTGAACATGGGTCTTCCTGCATACTAGCCAAGCAAAGCACTATGCTAAACTACTGGCCCCAGATTTTTAAAAATTATTAGATCATATAATTAAAATTGAATGACACAACTACATGTGGGTAGAGTCATGCAAGTAGAGCAGCATCTCTGATAGCAAGCTATATCAAAGATTTTAAAGAAGCTCCAAATTATACCGTTCCTCTTAATCAATATCACAGAAAAAATCCTGTTTGCTCATTTCTCTAAACTGTTGAGTTACCACAGATGTTTCATTCTCACATAAATTGAAGGAGATAACATGTCAAAAATTTCATAAAACTAATGGCAAAATCATAGCAATTTAAGTTTCCTTTAAACTCTTTGACATCATTCCATAAATAACCTTGTATATTTAGTGCAATCATGGTATCTTGATTTTATTATCTGCAAGATAATCACACTGGAATGGCCTATTTCATACAGCTTTGAATTAGCTAACCAGAACGATGCATACATCATACCATATCACGCTTTACAAAGCATGAAGTCAGGATAATGAGGTGGCTCAATGCATGAGCTTGGAGGTCACACAAGTTGTGGTTCACTGAGAGCCCTACCATTTAGTAATTGCCTTATACTGAACACAGTATTCAACTACTTTGAGTTTCCAATTCATCATCTGTAAAAATATCAGTAATAATGTTTACTTCTAAGATGTTTGTGCAGATTAAAGAAGACAGTGTTGACAAAGCCCTTGGTACAGGGTTACAAAGAGGTTGGAACAAGGTAATAGATCAGAGACACAGATGTGTTCATGCTGTTATTGTTGTTGTTCTAAAAGCAGTAAATGCAATCTTCTCTCCAAAGGATTCTTATAAAGTTCTTATTGCCAAGGTAAAGGACAAATGCCTCCAACAGAATAAAACAATCTGTTTAATTTGAATATGCTTTGTATTAATTACAAAACAGCTAAATGCCCAAAACAATGGGGTCTCAGACCTGAAAGCCTTCTGGCTGCATTTGGACAGTAATGCACTTCTTTGTAGTAGTTTGCAGGTTCAGTCTCCCTTAGGCAGCAAAAGAAAGGAATATACTTTGTTGATCCAAAAAAATCATGATTAATAGTTTCCCATCGCAGTCATTTTTATGTCCTGCCTTTTGTCCAAATTTGGCTTGGCTAAGATCCTAAATAGAACACGGGTGAACTTCTTCATAGAAATTAACTCAGTGGTTGGCAAAGACACTTAGCATTTTTTTATTGTCAAAAAAAAGACATATCCTTAAATGACTTTAATTTTCAGATTCTGTAAAAATATATAGGAAAGCAAAAGGCAAAAACTTTCTAAATCTACACTGTTTCAATCACTACTTGGCAAGGCTTCACACAGTGGTGTTTTCAGGTGTTTGAAAAATAAAATACGAAATGTATAGCTGTGCATCACAGCAGAGAAGTCTTTGCTTCTCATAATTAAGGTGATTCTGCCCTGTACCCTTAAATATTTCTTCTATTCTGTTTTCAGGACACTGAGTTGTCAACTCTTCAGATACTTTCTTCTCTCCACCCACATACCCTTGAATCATCTGCTGTTTTTCATCTTTGTACTTTAAAACCCATGTGACCAATTCTTAAAAAATAATTGTTCTCTACTACAGCAACCTTTATAATCAAATCAATGTGATTGGATATAAAGATTAAACTAACACCTAGCTGAAAATGGGCTGCTTTACGGTGGTCACTGAGTCTTTCAGCACTAAGTTATGGTTCGACTGGCAGGGTGGCATGATATACAACACTATATGTAAATAAATTTAAATATATACATAAACATAGTACATATAGTTTATATGTCATATATAAATATCTTTACACACTGCTAGGATTGTACATTTAGCAAGTACTCTTTTTGACATTTAACATATCATAATCTTCAAAAATGATAAAACACACACACACATATATATATATATATATTTCTTATATCTTGCTTAGAAGTTCTTCAGAGTATAAGCTCTTCAAAGCAGAGCTCACACCAATACTCCTCAAGCTCTTCAACAAAATTGAAAATGAAGGTTCTTTACCAAACTGATTCAATGAAGCCAATATAACCCTCATCCCCAAACCAGACAGAGATTCGTCAAATAAAGAGAACTATAGACCTATTCCTTTGATAAACATTGATGCAAAACTTCTCAACAAAATACTGGCCAACCGTCTACAACAACTCATCAAAAAAAAATTATACACTGTGATCAAACAGGATTCATCACAGGGAGGCAAAGCTGGTTCCACATACACAAATCAATTAATATAATTCAACACATCAACAGAAGCAAGGACAAAAATCACATAATTGTATCAATAGATGCAGAAAAGGCATTTGACAAGATCCAACACCCCTTTCTGTTAAAAGCTCTGGAGAAACTAGGAATCCATGTAACATTCCTCCATATAATAAAGGCTGTATATGACAAACCCACACCTAGTATTATACTTAACGGCCAAAAGCTAAAGCCATTCCCTCTAAAATCAGGAATGAGACAAGGATGCACACTCTCTCCACTCCTCTTTAACACAGTATTAGAATTCCTAGCCAGTGCAATAAGGCAAGAAGCAAGCATAAAGGGGATCCAAATAGGGAAAGAGGAAGTAAACCTTTCCCTCTTTGCAGATGACATGATCCTGTATTTAAAGAATCCTATAGACTCCACTCCCAAGCTCCTTGAGCTGATTCAAAACTTTGGAAGGGTAGCAGGGGATAAAATTAACCCTCAAAATTTAACTGCCTTTCTCTATACCAACAGTGAGAGGAATGAGGCAACAATCAGGAAAGCGACTCCTTTTGCTAGGGCCTCAAAGAAAATAAAGTACCTTGGAATTACCTTAACTAAGAATGTAAAGGACCTTTTTGATGAAAACTTTAAAACCCTGAAAAAGGAAATTAAAACAGAACTGAAGAAATGGAAAAACCTCCCATGCTCCTGGATTGGAAGAATCAATATCGTGAAAATGACAACCTTGCCAAGGGCTATCTACAAATTCAACGCAATACCCATCAATATCCCAATGTCATTCTTTAAAGAAGTATAAGAGGCAATCCAAAATTTCATATGGAATAATAAAAGACCCCGTATAGCAAATACACTTCTTAGCAGAAAGCACAACACAGGAGGAATTTCAATACCAAAGTTTAGACTCTATTACAGAGCTATAGTGACTAAAACAGCTTGGTACTGGCACAAGAATAGGCCTGAAGACCAATGGAATAGAACTGAGGACCCAGATATTAAACCACAGACCTATAGCCACCTAATCTTTGACAAGGGAGCCAAAAAATAGACTGGAAGAAAGACAGCCTCTTCAACAATTTGTGGTGGCATAACTGGTTAAGCACCTGCAGAAAACTAAAGTTGGATCCTTCTTTGTCACCCTGCACTAGAATTAACTCCAAATGGATCAAAGACCTGGAGGTAAAAGCTGACACACTGAAAACTTTACAAGAAGGAATAGGAGATACATTTGGTCTTCTTGGCCCAGGTTGAAACTTTCTTAATAAGGACCAAGAATCACAGAAAATCAGAGAAAGGCTGGATAAGTGGGACTGCATTAAACTGCAAAGCTTTTGTATGGCAAAAGACATAGCTAGTAAATTAATTAGGAAGCCTACAGAGTGGGAGAAGATTTTTACCAACCAAACAACGAAAAAAGCCCTCATATCTAAAATATATCAACAGCTCAAAAAATTGAATCATTCCAAAACTAATCTCCAAAGTAACAACCATCCCATTAAAAAATGGGCCAAAGACTTAAAGAGAATCTTCTCTGAAGAAGAAACGAAAATGGCCTATACATACATGAAGAAATGCTCAACATCTCTGGTCATAAAAGAAATGCAAATGAAAACAACTCTAACATTCCACCTCACTCCAGTTAGAATGGCCAGGATCAGGAAATGAATAATAACAGATGCTGGAGGGGGTGTGGCCAGGAGGGATCCCTACTACACTGTTGGTGGGAGTGAAAACTCATTCAACCACTATGGAAAGCAGTGTGGCAGTTCCTCAAAGGACTAAACATAGAGCTCCCTGATGACCCAGCAATTCCACTACTTGGCATTTACCCAATCATCCAGAAACAAAGACATACTAAATCCACCAGCACAACAATGTTCATTGCAGCACTGTTTTCCATAGCAAATATATGGAACCAACCTAGATGTCTCTCAGTTGATGAGTGGATCAGCAAGATGTGTTATCTGTACACAATGGAATTCTATGCTGCTGTCAGAAAGAATGACATTGCCCCATTTGTTAGGAAATGGAAAGACTTAGAAAAGATCATATTAAGTGAAGTAAGCCAGACTCAAAGGAGCTTAGGCTCAATGGTTTCCCTCATTTGTCATAATCAGTAGAAACCTTGGGCTCTCCTAGCAGAGATTTGCAATAGAGCAAAACCTTGATACAAAAGGCCATATAGTAGGACGCTAAATGAAAGGATCTCTAGGATATGGAAACATAAGCCATATAATGAATGATTGTTGTCCTTAATATACTATGTTATCTCTCATCTCTTTTGCTGTCCCTTGGTTATCTCATATTGTTATAGTATCTCACTTTGTTATCTGATATATTGGATTTATTTATATTTGGTTATTTGAAATTGGATAGGGAAGGGGGAAAACAAGATGAGGGGTGGGGGTGGGTGGGAGGGAAATGGGATCCAAGACATGTGAAAGGGTATCAATGTATGGGAATTAATGCACCATGTATCTGGCAAATATCATGTAATGCTTCTATTAATAACAATAAAAAAGAAAACACTATATGTAAAGAAATTTAAATATATACATAAACATAGTAGATATAGGATATATGTCATATATAAATATCTTTACACACTGCTAGGATTGTACATTTAGCAAGTACTCTTTTTGACATTTAACATATCATAATCTTCAAAAACGATAATCCATATATTTATATATTTCCTATATCTTGCTTAGAAGTTCTTCAGAGTATTTGTTCTTAGCTTCAAGCTTTTCAGATTTTTATACTATAAACTCCTTCAAATGACTTTTATTTCCTGCAATACTATTGAGTCTCCTTTTTTATATTTAATATAACATTTTAAGAAAAGTATGATGAAAAATTAAAAATAATAATTACCTTAAAGGTAATTATTAATACATTTGGAAAAAGAATATTCAATAATGGAAAGTAGAAAAACACTTGAGTGGTTATTGCATTGAGGAAGATATGGCAAGGATGAATGAGTTACCTGTTTTTCCATAGTAACACTATTTCTCTTTCTCTAACTACATCAGTCTTTAATACAATGACTTATTATTGTATGCGATAAATTCATAACCCCCACATATTTAATTAAAATATATGCCCATTTCATGAAACTTGACACAATAGTTATTAAAATATATATTGTGTGAATATTCAGTGAGTATTCCACACTGAAATTCAACTGCATATGGATATGCTATCTTTTTCTCATAATAGTCTTTATCATGTTTGAAGAAAGGGTAAAAGTGAGAATACATTCTATCTTTAGAAGAATTGCTTTGCTTTAAGTTTTAAATACTTGCCATTTCACTTGTGTATTGAGGCACTTGGGAACCACTTGACATAAAACATTAAAAATTGGCAACATTTCTTAAAATATACTACTATGATATAGGCTTTAGTGGCTCATTCCTGTAATACTAGCTACTCAGGAGGGTGAGATTTGAGAATCCTGGTTCAAATCCAGCCTGGACATGAAAATTTCTAAAACTTTTATAACAAATTAAACACCAGAAAACTAGAAGTGATGCTGTGGCTCAAGTGGTTGAGTGTTATCCTTGGGCTGAAGCGCTCAGGGACAGCACCCAGGCCCAGAGTTCAAGTCCCATGACAACAACAACTATGCAAACATTTTTGCCTCCACTATTGTTTTTTTTTTTATTTTAAACAAGGTCTATTCTAATTCAATTTCACTCCAAAGGATGAGCAGAAGAATTTGAAATATTTCTCCCAAGTACAATTCAAAATAAAAGAGCCACGTGCTGCACATCCTTTATCTAATATACAGTATTCTAAAATTTATAGCTAACTTTCATGAGTTATTACACATTCCCCACCACCAATGGAAACTCCCAGCTTTTAAAAAAACATAGCAATTTATTATAGCAATTTAGCAAAAGTATGTCTGCTTCCTGTAAGAATTTACTGGCATCTATGCCCACAAAGTGGACATTATCTATGCCAATATGACCCTTATATGTCTCTGATGCATATCATTGATTGCATATACTCCTTTTTCCAATTTTATATCTATGTCTGGTAGTTCTGATAAACACTGAACACTTCTTCATTTCTGTAATGAAATGCTTATAGTTAAAGAAAATAAATTGTTCTTAGCACAATAAAATTGGGAAACTCAGGAAAATTTAAGAGAGACAATTTATGTAACCTGTTAGGAAAGGTAATTATTTACTTATTTTACTGATAGTAAAGGTAATAATTTACTTATTTCATGAATCCAATGCTTCATAATGACAGTAGAAATATGTTATTATGAATTCCTTAGTATGACTGGTGTTCTATTTTGCTATAGTCAAGTTAATATTTCCTATCTAAAATAATAATGAAAATGCTTTCTATTTTTCCTATGCAATGATGTAATCCAAATAATAGTTAATAAGTAGAACCAACAGCATTTTATCTTAGTATAACACTATAAATGAATTCTGTTCTTCAAATTACATCTGTGTCTAACATCATTGTGCCATATTTGTGTGATCCTATAAAATTTACAAGACCCAAGAGCAAGATCTTGAAATTGCTCCTCTGCTCTATTGGCTCAGTTTATACTAGTGTGAAAGGACCTCACGGCTCACATGGAGATATAATTTCTGCCAGCAAGCTTATGTGTTCTTCGCTGAAAAATGGAAAGAAAAGACTTAAAGCTATTAGAAAATTTTCTTAAACTCGAGTTCTTTGAAGTGACATTAAAATCCTTTATGCTTTTTTACTATCCATTCATCCACTGAAGGGCATCTGGGCTGATTCCACACTTCGGCTATGAGGAATAGTGCTGCAATTAACATGTCTGTGCTTAGTGCTTTTGTCTATTCTGGATTATAATCTTTTGAGTGGAATCTCAGGAGTGGAATTGCCATGTCCTCTGTCAGTCAACAATGTCCTTCCCTGAAATACCGTTACCACCAACTGAAATGTTGCTTCTAAGAAATATGTTTCCTATCTATACATGTAATCATATAAGATTCTTAATCATTTAGTTAGAAAAGGAGTGTGTGGTTGTTTTTAGCAATAAGTTTTGATTTACCTCTATCTGTGAGAACAAGCAATACTTTCTGTCAATTCTGCATCCAATTCTTAGATATCCAGAGAAAATATTTCAAAAAGTGTGCATAAGTTATTGTTGAAAAATAGGTAATTTAAATAAGATTTAGCATCCACTTGTAAATAGAACATCAACCACAAAGTACAATGATGATATCTCTTACCTAGAAAATTACTTCAAATTCATTTAGGAACTATTCTGAACATGTATCCTATTGACTTATACATATTATATGATCACATTATCTATACAGTGATGCATATATATTTACATTTAAATATTTTTGGCCTTGTTGGCATAGATGGACTATATATTTCCTTCAGATAGTGAGCACATTTTTTTGAACATTTTTGACCAATTATACTTCTTAAACAACAGTTTATTCATGACATTTGATTATTACTTTATTGTTTCATATTCAATATTTTACTTTACTTTTATTCAATATATTCTGCATGTTAATGCTTGACAGATAAAAGATGAAAATGATTTTATCTTATTTTTGTAGGCAGTCTCCACTCTGGTAATTGATTTGTTTGTTATTTAGAGCATTTTAATTTTGTATAATCCATATTCTCAATTATTGTTATTATTTATTGAGCTATTGATTAATATTCAGAAGGCTTTTGCCTATTTTCAAATAACTTCCCTATCCTTTCCTCTAGGAGACTGAAATTTTCAGGTCATACATTATTTGTGGTTCATTTAAAATGATTTTAATTGAAGCTGAGATAACATTATCAAATTATTTTTTCCTATATGTAGGTACCAACTTTCCTAACATCATTTCTTGAAGAAGCTGTTTTCAAAAACATGTGCTTGTGGCCATCTATAAGTGTTAAATGAGTTTACTTTTGGTCTTATATTTGAACTCACTGCTGCTATTTATGTGCCAATATCATATAGATTTTGTTGCTATGGCTTTGTAATATAATTTTGGGCCAACATTATGATTTCTTCAGCGATGCTCTTTGTTCAAAATGTATTTGACTCTTTGGGGAGTTTTATATTTCTATAAGTGTACATGAACTTTATTATTTTTGTGTGTGTGTGAAAACCAGGTGGGGTGGCTCATGCCTGTAATTCTAGCTACACAGGAGGATGAGATCTGAGGATTCTGGTTCAAAACCAGCCAGGGCACTAAAGAATGTGAGACTCTTACTTCCAATTAACTACTAGAAAATGGGAACTGGGGCTTTGTCTCAAGGGTAGAGTGATGGCCTTGAGCTGAAAAGCTCAGGGCCAACGCCCAGGTTCAGGAGTAGGAGAGTAGCTTTGAGCTGAGGAGCACATGGATAGTGCACAGGCCCAGACTTCAAGTCCCATGAAACACACAAACACACACACACACACACACACACACACACACACACACAGAGTGAAAATTTATTTCAGCAATATGTTAATTTTCAAAATATTAATTCCATGAAAATGAAAAACACATATCCATACTCTAGTGACTTCATCAATGATTTTTTGTATCTTGTAATTTGTATTATACAAGTCCTTCACCCATTTACAGTGTTCTTAGGTGTTTTCTGTGTTTATTTTATATTATTTTTGTTTTAATGCTATTTTGAATAGGATTGTTTTACTGATTTCCTCAATATATTTATTGTTTATATATTGGAAAGTTATTAAATTTTCTGCATTGATAATGCATTCTGCTATATTGCTGAATTGTTTATCAGCAATAAAATATTTATCGGTGAATTGTTTGGACAGGATCCTATTGTTTTAGAGGATCGTATTGTTGTATTAGATTCTATTATCTGCACATAGCTCATTGTTGAATTTGTATTTTGCTTGAATTTGTAATAAGTTTCTCTTTTGTAATTTTAGCATGGGTTTATTATTATGTGAGTTTTAATACTTGTCATTTTCAAAATAGCTCAAATTTAGAAAACAAAATCGGGAGAATGTTTACAAAAATATAATAGCATTAAAATATACTACTATAAAGAAGTACTATTTTAAAAATATTGACTAGATCCATGAATCAAGCATCAGATCACCATGCTAGCAAGTGAATTGTTTCAGTAGTGCCAAATCAAATTATGATTCATGCTAAACAGGTCCTTTATGATATATACATTATTGGTGCTGGGAGTATAGCATAGTGGTGGAGTGCTGCCTAGCATGCATGAAGCCCTGGGTTGGATTCCTTAGAACCACATATACAAGTGGCAGAGCGCTAGCCTCGAGCAATAAGTATCTGTGTACAGTGCCCAGGTCCTGAATTCAAGCCTCAGGAGTGGCAATATATGTATATGTATATGTGTGTGTGTATGTGTGTGTGTGTGTGTGTGTGTGTGTGTGTGTGTGTGTGTGTAAAAAAGGGTTAGATTCGAATGTTAACCAAGCAATGTTGCTTATTGAAAATATAGAAAACCAGAAACAGAGGGTTAATTGCACCCCTCTTGCTGTGGTAAAAACAACAGTATTTACTGCTCTTTTCTGTCTTCCATGGCGCTCTGGATAACTTGATCTTCATTTTGTGAATATAATACAGAACTGTGCATATATAATAGCAGATTATGTTGTTCATCACCAAGTTGTGAAGTGTATATACCACATGAACTAAAAAAATAAATAAAAGGGAGTTTTATAAAAGGCAGATTTTTTTTCAGCTCTCCTTTTACATAAGAATGTACACCATAGGCTGGACACGGTGGCTCTGGTCTGTAATCCTAGCTAATCAGGCAGCTATAATGTCCAATTAGCTTCTAGTAAATGGGAAGTGAGGCTTGGCTCCAGGGTAGGGTGGTAGTCTTGCGCTGAAGAGCTCAGGACAACACCGAGGCCCAGGGGTAGGATGGTAGGCTTGATTTGAAGAGCTCAGGGACAGCGTCCAGGCAGAGTTCAAGCCCCACAAAAGAAAAAAAAAAAAAAAAAGAATGTATGGCAGTAAGTGAAGGAAGGGGTTACACTGTTCAAAACGATATGACTATGTTACTGGGACCCCTCTGTACATCCCTTTACGAGAATTATTAAAAACTCAAATTACAAAAAGAAAACTCATATACCTACCACTTTTGCATGTTTACCAACCCCCCAAAAATTGCTTCCCAGGATTTGAAATATTTTACAGTAAAAGTTTGTAGAGAACGATATGAAGAAACATTTAAATAGAAATTTAAATATTTAAATAGCACCGAAAAGTTGATCAGGCGGGGCCAGAGGCTTATGCCTATATTCCCAGCTACTAAGTAGGCAGAGATCTGAAGAGTGTGGTTCAAAGCCATCCCAGGCACTAAAGACCTTGAGACTTTTATCTCCAATTAACTATTAGGGAACTGAAAGTTGCACTGTGGCTCAAGGTGTAGGACGGTAGCTTTGAGCTGAAGAGCTCAGGGACTGTGACCAAGCCCAGAATTCCAGCCCCACGACTGACAAAAAATAAAATAATATAAATAAAAATGAGTTGATCAGTGTAAGAGCCACAGTTACATTGCCTCCCATCTCCAGCTGCCTCTCTATTTGGGTAGATCCCTTATGACAGCTTATGCTATGAACTTATGTTTATTTCATAAGACTGATTATGGATGCTAACCACTCCTACCTCACTTTTCCCCATTAAACACATTTTAAATTTAAATACTTTGTAATGTGTACTCTGGGTAAAATTTCTGCATCTGAAATAAAGTCCCAATTGATAGATTGAAATCTGACACTTTTCTCTTTTCTACTCAATCTGAAAGTAAGGGAAAGTAGAAATAATCAGAGTAGGTGTAAGACAGAGTTCCTTCAATAAATTGTAATATCAATGTTACTTTCAACATTTTAATCTGGTAAAACTAGTACTATGAAGCTTTGAGGTTAAGTAACAGTTGTTTGGTGGTTTGAAGTTTTAGTTGAATTAAAGTATAGTTCCAGAATTGCTTAAATCCTTTTTGCATGCATTATCTCATGAAAAGAGATCAGATGTGTTTATCTGTCTTTAAAAGGATGTTAGGAAAGGAAAGTTTTATCTCTGTTTAAAATGTTCCTTTTTATTTTTTATTTATTTTTATCAAAGATTTTATTAACATAGATTTTTACCTATTTCAAATGATGTGTTTAACAAACAAGTATTCAAGAAGGGAATCTCTATATACAATCACTGGCACTTAGATTTTAAAATTAGGCTGAGGGTTTGTATGTCACAGATACATATTAACCTATGTAAGAAAACATTATGTCTATAGAATCATAAATTTTTATGTTTATGTAGCTGTGTTTATATTTCAAATACCATGTCCTTAGCATTGGATATTCAAATATTGAGTCCTCACTCTTGCACTGTTTGCATCTAATAGCCACATATTAATGATACCATGTGCCTTTTGTTCCTTTGATCTTGACTTGTCTCACGCAACATGATTTGCTCTAGATTCATCCATTTCCCTGCGAATGCCATTATTTTATCTTGCCTGTTGTCTATGTAGAATCCCATTGTGTATACCACATTTTTCATTTCCATTCATCTGCAGTAGGGCATATGGATTCTTTACATCGCTTGGTTATTGTGAATAGTGCAGAAATGAACGTGGCTGAGCAGGTGTCCTATCATATCCTGGGTTATGATGTTCAGGATAAATGCCCAAGAGTGGTATGGCCTTTTGTAGAGAAAATGACAATAGGCAAAAAGAAGGACTCATGAAGTAGTATTGGATAGAGAGTAAAGGATTAAGAGTTCTATTGCAAAGATCACAAGGACCATATTGTGTAAGAATAGGGAAACAAAGTCCTAAGTCCTATTATTGATGAAATGTCTACCTCCAGGGCTTCTAGTGTTGGTGCAATAATGGTGACTTATTTGTTGTCTTACTCACTTTGGACTATGTATGAAGCCACAGCAATAAGTTACAGCAAAATGTGCAAGCCTAAGGCCACCACCTGTTTACATACAGACTTGGCAAAAAAATGAATCTTGTGAATCATTCACCAGATAGGAATTTTATTTACTTTGACAATGCTACATTCTTGACCTCCTTGCAGGAGAATTGTTTCCTGCCAATACTGTTGACATGTTCTTTAAATCATGATATATCCTATTACTTATAATGGCTAACAGGATTATTTTAGCCACTCTTTTAGTTTATTTTAATGTGTAGTATGTACCAGTTATTTCTGCAGGAAGTCAACAGGGAAGATAAAGGTTTTTATCTGTTCAGGGAGCTTTCCTCCAGGAGACAGATATTGACAGAGAAGGAAAGCAACACATATGTGTGTTATTTCTCTCTTGACAGAAGATGTAGTGGGAGTAGATATTCTGCATATGGTGCTCAAAAAAGGCTTTGTCATCAGGGATGGAAAATCTGACCAAGGATTTTACACAAATTAGTGTTTATGATAGAACTACACTCCAATATATTTATAGAAATGCACTCTCAACAGAAATGGAAACATCTATTTCTTCCAGATTTTCTAATTTATTCGATGGTCACTATAATCCTCTGCACATCATTTGTTGTTTTATCCCTATTTTAATCTTTGTTTCATTCATTTGTGCTCCCTCTTTATTTCTGGTGGTTTTATTTTATTTTTATTTCTGGTGTTTTTATTTTTGGTGATATTTATTTCTGTTGATTTTTTTAAATTTCTGGAGATGGTCATGAGTGTTATTCATCTTTTGAATGAAGTAACTATCATTTTTTCTGACTGTACTTTAGACTCAGGGCTTCCTTCTCTCTCAGCTTGCGTGGTTGGCTGGAATTCTACCACTTGAATAGTACCTGAGTACTTCTCAGTTCTGTCTGGCCATGAACCACAATTTTCTGGATACTACTATCTACCTTCAGTAAACCATCTTATTTGTTTCAAAAATTCTTTGCATTATATATTTAGATTTTATTTCATTGATTTCTGCCATAAACTATTTTTCTTTCCATCTAACTTGAGATTTTTGTTTTTGTTGTCCTAGGAGTATGAAAAGCATCATTATGCTATTTAAAACCTGTCTCTTGGGCTGGGTATGTGCCTTAGTGGTAGAATGCTGGCCTAGCATGAATAAAACCTGGGTTTGATTCCCCATAAATAGAAAAAGCCAGAAATGGCATGGTAACTCATGTGCTAAAACACTAGACTTGAGCAAAAGAAGCTCAGGGACAGTGCCCTGAGATCAAGTCCCCGGACTGGGGAAAAAAAAAGTTATCTCTTCTCAAATGTAGACATTCAGTGTTATACATTTTTTTTACCTTTTTTTTCAGTTTCTCTGTGTATATACATAAATAAATATTAGTATATACATACAAACACAAGCAATATAACTACTGTCCTACCTCATCTCATATTCTAACTGATGTTCCTTGAAGGTTTCAAGTAACACAAACACTTTGATGGGTCTCCGTTTCTATTTTTCTTACCTCATAATGAGATACACATCTTGATATTTTTGTGTTAATGAAAATGTTCATTAAAACAAATTCACAGGATATCAGGACATCTTTATAACAATCTTATTGTCATGTTTGTGATGGAAGAGTTATTTCTTTATTCTCATTAACTTAGTAGGCAGATGTCCTAATGGCAATGAAGCACATGAGAATAATACATTTCACTTTTAGACAAATGTAGCAGGAAACTCAGGACAAATATATGAGCCATAATATTATTTTAGAATAATATCTGAAGGGAAATTTTTTCTGTATTTTTTCTAATTATACAAACATCAATTTCTAAATAAGAATAATTACCGTAGCTATTGGAAAAATTTCATTGCTCTTTTGGATATTTTGAACACAAAGTTTATTTTAACATTTTAAATAGAATTTCCTTTAATATAAAAAATAAAATCAAACGGAAACAGTTCATAATGCTAGGATTTTATGTTTTTATATGAAATACTAGATTCATACCCTAAGAGTTAAACAAAGCTTTAAGATTAGAGATATAAGTTTGAAGGAGGTTTTTCCATTTCCTCAGTTCTGCTTTAATTTCCTTTTTCAGGGTTTTAAAGTTTTAGTCAAAAAGGTCCTTTACATTCTTAGTTAAGCAAATTCCTAGGTACTTTATTTTCTTTGAGGCTATTGCAAAAGGAGTCGCTTTCCTGATTGTTGCCTCATTCCTCTCACTGTTGGTGTAGAAGAAGGCAGTTGATTTTTGAGGGTTAATTTTATCCCATACTACCCTTCCAAAGTTTTGAATCAGCTCAAGGACCTTGGGAGTAGAGTCTATAGGATTCTTTAAATACAGGATCATGTCATCTGCAAAGAGGGAAAGGTTTACTTCCTCTTTCCCTATTTGGATCCCCTTTATGCTTGCTTCTTGCCTTATTGCACTGGCTAGGAATTCTAATACTATGTTAAAGAGGAGTGGAGAGAGTGGGCATCCTTGTCTCGTTCCTGATTTTAGAGGGAATGGCTTTAGCTTTTGGCTGCTAAGTATAATACTAGGTGTGGGTTTGTCATGCACAGCCTTTATTATATTGAGGAATGTTCCATGGATTCCTAGTTTCTCCAGAGCTTTTAACAGAAAGGGGTGTTAGAACTTGTCAAATGCCTTTTCTACATCTATTGAGACAATCATGTGATTTTTGTCCTTGCTTCTGTTGATGTGCTGAATTATATTTATTGATTTGCATATGTTGAACCAGCTTTGCCTCCCTGTGATGAAACCTGTTTGATCAGTGTATAATTTTTTTGATGAGTTGTTGTAGATGGTTGGCCAGTATTTTGTTGAAAAGTTTTGCATCGATGTTCATCACAGAAATAGGTCTATAGTTCTCTTTATTTGATGAATCTCTGTCTGGTTTGGGGATGAGGGTTATATTGGCTTCATAGAATGAGTTTGGTAAAGAACCTTCATTTTCAATTTCATTGAAGAGCTTGAGGAGTATTGGTGTGAGCTGCAAACTCGTTCAACCACTATGGAAAGCAATATGGCAGTTCCTCAAAAGACTAAACATTAGGCTCCCCTATAACCCAGCAATTCCACTACTTGGCATTCATCCAATCATCCAGAAACAAAGACATACTAAATCCACCAGCAGAACAATGTTCATTGCAGCACTGTTTTCCATAGCAAATATATGGAACCAACCAAGATGTCCCTCAGTTGATGAGTGGATCAACAAGATGTGGTATCTGTACACAATGGAATTCTATGCTGCTGTCAGAAAGAATGACATTGCCCCAGTTGTTAGGAAATGGAAAGACTTAGAAAAGATCATATTAAGGGAAGTAAGCCGGAAACATAAGCCATATAATGAATGATTGTTGTCCTTAATATACTATGTTATCTCTCATCTCTTTTGCTGTCCCTTGGTTATCTCATATTGTTATAGTATCTCACTTTCTTATCTGATACATTGGATTTATTTGTATTTGGTTATTTGAAATTGGATAGGGAAGGGGGGAAAACAAGATGAGGGGTGGGGGTGGGTGGGAGGGAAATGGGGACCAAGACATGTGAAAGGATATCAATGTATGGGAATTAATGCACCATGTATCTGGCAAATATCATGTAACCCTTCTATTAATTACAATAAAAATATATAAAAAATAAGTTTGAAGGAGGTGAAGCAGTAATTCTGAAAATTTGAAGATTATAATAAATAGAAAAAAGCAGAGGAACAGCAGTATAGAGGGACTTGAGTAAATCTTCCTGATTATTTCCTGCTCTCTGGAAATGCTGAGCCTCTAGAAGCAGTTTCTGAAAGGTATGTACATTATTGGAGGGAACATAGGGACTTTAAGGGTCATTTCTATTGCTTATAACTTTAGGCATAAAGATAGCACTTATGGTCATTTAATTCCTTATCATTGTTCCTAATGCAATTTGCACTTGAATGATCTTGAGAGAACAGCTTCTCTTTCCACCGGTGTATGATGCTTTCCTAATGAATACCTGTGCCTGATATAATGAATGAGTCATTGAGTTGCTACACCAGAAATCAAATTCTGATCTATAAGAGATATTTGACAATCATTCAACCTTTACTAAAATATACATCATTGTATTTCTTATGGAACAACAATACACAAAAAAGCAACAGGAAAAGGAATTTTCTTGTGAGTTATCTAGACATGAATCTTTAATACAAGGAATACAGGTATGTGTGATTTTATTGTTTATACTTTATCTGATTATCCTCATGATCTGGAAAAATTGGAGCTTGAGAAAGCATACATATTTATAAGTATTTATTTCATATAAAGTTTATTATATATTTTAAGTAATTACATGTAATTTTATATTATATATTTATGTTTATTATGTTATGCATAAAAGGAAAAGATATCAAATGTAATATTTGGGCCTTTATTAAATATTGCAAGTTTTTCTCCTTAAAGGATTTTAATTCACAATCTATGTAGACCCTTCAATCAGTTAAAAATGCAGTTTGAATTGGATTCCGTGGAGAAGCAGGAATCTCCATTTAAATAGTCCTGCTTTTTTTTTCCTGTGAGTGCCTTAGAAACTTGACTTTCAAAAATAGCACCAAAAGTTATTTAAAATATTTCATAATATTCTTTGTTTTATTTTAAATTTTAGGTTACAATACTTGGTTTATTTAATAAGTCAAAATCTATAGAAATATATATACATATGTATATATTCTCCCCTATACTTTCAAGAACTTTGGAGTCATTCTTTGAAAAGCATTGCTAACATTATGGTTCATACATTTTGATACTGATATATGTGCATACGCACATCAATTATATTGTGCAAAATAAATATGCTTATCAAGTGGTTAATATCAGGGCAAACAAATAAATAATATCATGAAAGTTGATATGGACAAGACAGAACATCAACGGCTATCAGATGGCTAATATAAAAGAGAAAGAAAAAATAGAGAAAAGATGCATGAATAGAGAGTTGATTAGAGACTCAGAAACTTTTTCATTTATGTACATTTGGTGCAGACGAGCAAAGACTCTGCAACTCTATGTCACCACACAGAAAATAGAAGAAGAATGACTGGTAGGATTTATAGTACTCAAAGACAAATCATCTAAAGGGATGAAGTCTTCTGCTATTAAATACGAACATAATATGCAATATGTACATTATCAGTACACTTGCAAAAGGGGAATAGAACTCTCCAGAAAAAAAAAAGATCAGAACTAATTTGGGGGGATGTATAAGAGCATAATTTGAACACAAAATAAAGAACACAAAATATCTCTAAGGAAAGATAAATCTAGGAATGCTAAATGAGACAAAGCTAATCACTTGATTCTAACAGTGTATATAAGACAATTGGATTTTAAAGGAGTAATAGAAAAGTAGATCATAGTTGAATTTCATATTTGCTATTATATGGAAAAAGAAAACATGAGAAATCTATCCTTGAGGATCAGGTACAGTGATCTGAGCAACAGAGTCAAATGACTGCAGTTCAAATTCAGAATGGAAAACAATTTACCAAAATTCTCTCGATTAAAAAAACAAAATAATTGTCTGCACCTGTAATACTATGTATTCGGGGGACCAAGATGATTGCAGTCTGAGGCTGGCCTAAAACAAAAACAGGATAAACTTCCTGAAATATAAATAAAGCAAAAAATGGAGAAGAGCATGACTTAAGCATTAGATAGAGTATCATAACAACTGCAAGGCTCCAATATCACATCAGTAATAACATGTGTTTTTTAAATCCTATGAGTCATCAAACCAATGCATAAAAACTGTTAGACCAGAACATAAAAACATTGTAACCTAGTATTTTATATGAAAAATTGATCTATAAAAAGGGCATGTGAGAAACAGCAAAACATAAAAGTTAAGTAAATAAAAATTTATTCGATGAAATATTAAGAAAAGGAAAATATGAAAGAAGACAATTGTGAGAGTAATAGTAAATACCAGTTTCAAGAACTTAAAAGAATGAAGTAGTGAACAAGGAAACTAAATCATAAGGAAGGGGATATTAGAAATTAGGTATAAATCAAAGGAAAATAGTATATAAAAGGTAGATATATCATACACATATACATAAACATAAGTGAAGTATACTTGTGATTTTAAAAATATCTGAAATACTCATTTGTGATTAAATCACCATAATATCTCAAAGAAATGCTTCATTTGTAAAAAAAACCAATTGTACAACCAAGAATAAAGCATAATCAAGTGAAATTATTGACTAATAAACAGAAATACTGAAAACAATTAGACAAAAAGGTAATTTCATTTTAAATATAAACCATTGATATTATTCAGTAAATATTCTTGAGGTGTCTGGAAATCTTTTAAATGTAGAATTCCATTATTTGCAACTGTGCAAATTTTACTTTGTTTTCCATTTTAATTCTTCCTTTATTTCCTTCAATTGCACTATTGCTATGGATGAGGAATAATCAACCATTAGACTGAATATTACTGGTAGATTGGATAGAGATTTTCTAAAATTATTACCAATTTTTTAAAAAAGTCTTTTTATCTTCCTCTATTTAGTATGCAGCTAATTACAATTCTCTCAGCAATAGTGTAGACCATGTTGACATATAAAATTTCTATATTGTTGACATAGGTTTTCTATATGGTGACATAAACTTTCTATTCTATGTATACTTTCTATATTGACATATAAACTTTCTAGATTGTTCAAGACTTTTATGGGGAAGGGATATCCGAATTTTTTGAAGACTTTCCCTGCACTTTTGATATGATATTGTGATTATTTTCTGTGCTTATGCATAGTATCATATTATCAACTTACATGAGTCAAATATATTACATATCTAAAATGAACCCAACTTGAATATGCACATGATTTAACATCGAGAGTTTTTATTGAAAGGCATGTATTCTGGCTGCCATCATCTTTAATTCTTGACATTATCTTAAGTTTTCTTTAATCTCCTAATGTTCATTTGATTATCTATGTTTATTTTGTCTGTAAGATTATTTCTTTATTTACTTTGTGCTGATCCTAGGATTTGAATTTAGGGCCAGTGAGTTGTTTTTTTTTTTTTTTTTTTTTTTTTTTTTTTTTTTTTTTTGCCAGTCCTGGGCTTGAGCTCAGGGCTTGAGCACTGTCCTTGGACTTTCTCAAGGCTAGAGCTCTACCACTTGAGCCTCAGTACCACTTCCGGCTTTTTTTTCTATGTATATGGTACTGAGGAATCGAACCCGGGTCTTCATGCATGCTAGGCAAAAACTTTAACCACTAGGCCAAACTCCCGGCCCTCCAGAGAGTTATTTCTAAGATTTTTTTGCTCAAGGCTATAAACTAACACAAGCTATAGTTTTACTTCTGACATTTTTAGTAGTTTATTGCAGATGAGAGTCTGGTGGATTTTCCTTCCCCGCTGGCTTCAAACCAGAATCCTTATATTTCAGCTCCAGGAGTAACTAGGATTATAGCTATGACTCACAGTTTCCCAGCTATCAGATTATTTTCATTGTCTGCTACACTTTTGGCTCAGTAGTCATGCATTTGTTAAGTTTTCATTCATCATGGAAAGTTTTTTAGATATCTTTTAATTATGAAAGATAGCTTTTGTCTTTAATATAATCCGTTAGCAGTTAACTTCTTTCAGGGATTGAAGTATATTATATCTTATCCTATTGGTCTTTTCCATTTATTTTGAGAAATCTTATCATTTGTTTTCTGTTAATGAGACTTCAGGTTAATCTATTGCTGCTTATAGTATCTCATTTTTGTTTTGTACATAAACTGTTTTGATTATAATATAATATGGGGAAATTGCTTTCTACTCTGTCTGTTGGTTTTTTTGAAACATTTCTACATCTGGGAAATATTTTCTAGATTTGGGAAAATTTCTGAATATTATTAATATATTTGTGTCAGTTTTGTATGTCTGTGACACATAAGTTTGGTTTTCTAATCTTTCTCTGGATGCTATTACTACTCTTACCTTTATCTTTATTATGGTCTAGATGCTCTAATTTGCATAATTTTCCTTCTCACCATGGCATTCTCTATTCTATTTGTTCTAATTTTAGCTAAGAATTTCAACTGAAATTTTAGAGTTATTTTCATTTTCAAAATTTCAAGTAGACTTGTTTTTCAGAATTTCTCATTTTTGAGTTCTCTTTTATAACCTTAATTTTCCTCATATTTTATTTCTGTATCTAATTGTATTTTTAAAGCTCATCTACTTTTCTACTCTCTCCTTTGACATAATTATTTTATTTTATTTTTTTTATTTTTCATTTTTATTTTTGCCAGTCCTGGGCTTGAGCTCAGGGCTTGAGCACTGTCCTTGGACTTTCTCAAGGCTAGCACTCTACCACTTGAGCCTCAGCACCACTTCCGGCTTTTTGCTATGTATGTGGGGTACCGAGGAATCGAACCTGGGTCTTCGTGCATGCTAGGCAAGCACTCCACCACTAGGCCAAACTCCTGTCCCCGACATAATCATTTTATTATTGTGAATTTTTTTCCAATACATCTACCATTTTACTATCACTATCAATACTTCATTTCTTTGTAGAAATGTTCACTTTTAAAAGAATCATAGTGCCTTATTTTTATATTTGTCTCTATCCTGGAATTTATACACCTAGTGGATAATTCTTCACTGGAGGTCCAATGACCTGTTACTTGAAATTTTCGCAATGTTCAGGTAGACTAAATAATAATGGCTGTGGTATTATGTGGCTCGGCCACTGAAATACTATTCACTCAGTCACTAAGCATTTCCCACTGTGCACAAGACATTGGTTCCAACCACCTATTGTATTCAGGAAAAATAAGTATAGGCACAGAAACAATTGCTCTAATACCCATTATAAAATACAACCCAATGAAAATTTCCCACTATGCAAACCATGAAGATATGTATTTTGTATTCTGTGGGTACTATTTTATAATACTGCAGCTCAAATTCAAGTTTTCAGGTTTTGTTTTCTTTTTTCAAATTAAACAGATGGTAAATTATGAGCTGTGTGTTTGCTGGCTTCCTTTTTAAATTTGTACTTTCCCCTTAGAAACTACATCCTGAGTTGTTCAGTAAGAGAACTGGATGAGTTCCCTATAAATTGTCCACTGAGGAGTCCTAATGTCTAGAAGACCAATTTTCTGGTCCTAGCATAGGGTAGCTCAACAGAATCACATACTTTCAATAGAATACTCCAGTATGCCACTACTGTGACTAGGTGATTTCCTTTTTGCTACTCTTACTTCCCTTGTCCAGTGGTTTCTTTTTTTTTCTTTTTTTCTTTTTTTTGCCAGTCCTGGGCTTGAGCTCAGGGCCTGAGCACTGAGCACAGTCCTTGGACTTTCTCAAGGCTAGAGTTCTACCACTTGAGCCTCAGCACCACTTCCAGCGTTTTTTTATGTATGTGGTACCAAGGAATCGAACCCGGGTCTTCGTGCATGCTAGGCAAGCACTTTAACCACTAGGCCAAACTCCCGGCCCTGTCCAGTGATTTCTGGAAGTGTTCAGACAAATTGTGCTCAACAACTCTGTGTTTCCCCAGAGACTACAAACACTTAACAATCAAGCTGAATGATGTCATTATTCACACAATAGGATATAGCCAGTGGACAGGACATAATATCAGGACAGAATCAAATGTGGGCTAAAGATATTTCTGTGCCTATAAACATGATGATCCTCCAACATCACTAGACTTCACTAGGTTCCATAATTAGTCAAATGTGTATTGAATTTTCAGATTTGCTTTGTGTTTGTTTCATCTAAACTCCCATCTTTTCTGTATCACTTTTGCTAAACATTTCTTTCTGTCCAGTTCTATCTGAAAAGCTCCACTGGTGTTTGTTTTATTTTTAAAATTTCACATTTTCAATGAAGAGATTATATTAAAAGCCAAAGACAAAATACTTCTACTTTTCCCCATTTTTTTTCCTCTGTCCCCATCCTTTGGAACTTCATGAGCAATACCTTTGGTGCCAAACTCCTATGCCACTTTAAAAATAGGTTAGCTAGGTAAATGCACAGATATAGGATTGCTGGGCCATAGGAGAGGTCTGTGTTTAATCTTTTTAAAATTTTTTATTGTCATGGTAATGGCAATTACCAGGGCTTACAGTTACATTCGTCAAGTAATGAATGCATTACCTCTCCAACATTGATACCCCTTCTCATATTTTTGTTCCTGTTTCTCTCCTCCCAATCATCTTTTCTCTCCATTCCCTTCCCTATTTCAAATGAACAAATAAACGTATATGCAATATATTAGGACATCGTTGTGTTAGTAGCTTCAGTGTGGCCTTGCTTCTGGTGTTTGGGTAAATGCCAAGGAATGGAATTGCTGGGTCATCGGGGAGCTCTATGTTTAGTCTTTTGTGGAACCAGGACACTGCTTTCCATAGTGGTTGAACGAGTTTCCACTCCCACCAACGATGTGGTAGTGATCTCTCCGTCCAGGCTGATTTCAAGCCCTGGGAAAGTCATGGCCCTGTGCACACACCATACTGCTTTCCATAGAGGTTGAACGAGTTTACACTCCCACCAACAGTGTAGTGGTGATCCTTCCTAGCCACATCTCTACCAGCATCTATTGTTATTAGATTTTTTGATCATGGCCATTCTGAGTGGAGTGAGGTGGAATCTCAGAGTTGTTTTGATTTGCATTTCTTTAGAGTCCAAAGATTCTTACTTCCTCTTCAAAGAAGTCTCTTTTTACCCAAATCTCCACTAACAAGGCCATACTCAACCTACCAACACAACCCTATTCATTACCAAATAATTTACCATAAGTAAGATATGGAATCAACCCAGGTGCCCCTCAGTAGATGAATGGATCAAGAAGATGTGGTTTGGGATGCTATGCTGCCATTAGAAAGAATGACATTACTTCATTTGCAAGGAAATGGAAAGACTCATTAATTAAGCCAGACACAAAGGAACATAGGCACCATGGTTTTCCTCATTTGTAACAATTAGTATGTATCTAGAATTTTCCTAGCAGAGGAGAGCAATAGCTAAAGAGCTTTGTGCATATGGCCATATAGGAAGAGACTAAGCAAAATAAACTATAGGATAGACAAGCCAGAGACTTATTCCAGTGGTTGTTTTTAATGTACTTGTTTTCTTCCTATTTTTCCACCCTTACAGTTTACCCTCTGTTGTTACAATATCTGACTTTGGCACCTAGAATACTATATATACATTTATTAGTTTATTCAGGGGAAGAAAGGAGAAAAACATGATTACAAAACAAATGACAAAGAGTAATCCAGTATAACAGTGATATTCACAGGACAATATGCTAGAAATAAACTTTACAAATTGGGAAGGGGAGAGGGAAAGTGGGAGAAACACATGGGAAGGGGTAACAATGTTCAAAAAGTAACATACTCACTTCCTTTATTAATGTAACTGTTACCCCTCTATGTATCACCATGGCAATAAAATAAAATAAAAAATAAAAAGAACACAGACAAAATGAACCTTAACAAATAAAGAAACATTAGATTTCTCTAATTTTTTTTTAGATTGCTTCTTTATGTTCACTTCTGAATTCTCAATGCTTTTCCATCTTGACACACTTAAACAAAGGGTATGACCCCAGCTACTTTTTTTAAATTTCCACAAAATGCTATAATGACTTTCTTATTTGGACATTACAACCATTACCTCTTCACTTTAAAATTTAAGCAGTTTTTAACATGTAAATAACATATTTTAAATGTAATAAATTTATTTCAACAATATATATTTAACAGAAGACATAAGTGTAAAAATGTTTTCCTGGGCTGGGGGTTTAGCCTAGTGGTAGAGTGCTTGCCTCACTTGTACAAAAAACTGGGTTCAATTCCTTGGTGCTATATATATAGAAAAAAAGCCAGAAATGGTGCCGTGGCTCAAGTGGTAGAGCTCTAGCCTTGAGAAAGCCCAAGGACAGTGCTCTGGCCTTGAGTTCAAGGCCCAGAACTGGCAAAAAAAATGTTTTCCTTTTTTGCTTCATTTTCCAGGGATTATTTTGAAGTAATGTCACCATTATAAAACATCTCATAAAATGCTTTGACATGCTCCCTCATTTCTCATAATTAGTAGAAACCTTGGGCTCTCCTAGCAGAGATTTACAATAGAACAAAATCTAGAGACATTAGGCCTAAATTGTGTGACACTAAATGTAAGGACCTCCAGGAGAAGGAAACAAAAGCCATATGAGTGACTGTACTAATTAATGTACTATGTTATCTCTCATCACTTTTTCCATCCCTTGGTTATCTCATATTGTTACAATATTTCACCTTGTTATCTGATATAATTTATATGTGCTTAATTGGTTATTTGAAATTGGATAGGGAAGGGAGGAAATCGAGATAAGCAGGGGGAATGTGGGAAGGAAATGGGGACCATGTCATAAGAAAGGGTATCAATGTTTGTGAAGTTATGCACCTTCTATCTGGAGAATATACTGTAACCCTTCTATTAATCACAATAAAAAATAAAAAAAATGTTTTGACATGGTGAATACAAATTTTCAAGTATGCTATCAAACTTTAAATTAATAACATTAATAACATTGTAGCTTTAACTTTGCCAATGATTTTTTCCATGCTTTACCCTGAGGAACTCCTAGTCAGGGATAACTCATTCACGCTTAGAGTATTTAACAAATATTGTATAACAATAGCAATGATATTCACCACAAATATCAATCAAAAACACGTTATGAGTCCTACAGTCATACTTTAAACCATGTTGGCTAAATTCCATTTCTTAAGTCTCTATAAAAAGGAGAATATCTAATATTTCTTTTGAAGTAAAAATGTGTACAATGGTAGAATTAAACATTATTTAAAAATTTTAAATCTGTATTGATATGGATCTCAGTCAAAGGTAATACCCATCAGTTTCAACTTCATGGATATATTATATGCAAATAGTCTCAATTTGATATATATATGTGCATATATACACATGTATTCATACAAATATAAAACTAAAATATTGTTCACATGATATTGCTACAGACAACAATGATTTATCTGTTTTTATTATATGATGGATTATATACATGATAAAATTAGGGACAATATGAATTTAAGGAATAGAATATTCACTGAACATTCAAAATGGGATTTTTTTTTTGCCAGTCTTGGGCTTAAGCTCAGGGCCTGAGGACTGTCCTTAGATTTTTCTCAAGGCTAGAACTCTACCACTTGAGCCTCAGCACCACTTCTGGCTTTTTCTAAGTATGTGGCAAGGAATCTACCACTCGGCCAAACTCCCGGCCCAAAATGGGAACAATTTTAAAAGTGATTTAATTGTTACTGCATAAAAAGGTACACATTGTAATATTTCTTTCAAGGATATTTTATATGAATCTGATTCCATAAAAATTAAATGTTCCCACTGGAGGGTTCAAGCATACCATCTATGAACCTTTCTTTTTGCCTTAGACAAAGTTATAGTACTACTGTGGAAAATGCAATCATTTGAATGAATGCCAGCCACACTGGAATATGTGTGCCTCATATTACCTACCGAAACACTCCATCCAATATTGTAAAATATATCTTTGAGGTTATTATGTTTCAGATATACTAACATTGTCTTTATTTTACATGGATACTTTTCTTAGTTCACATATGTGAATATGGCCATATAGGATGAGGATAAGAAAAATGAACTCCAGGATAGGGAAATAAGAGGTTTATCTTTGTGATTGTTGTTTTAAACATAGTTTGTGAAGTTATTTTCTCTCTCTCTCTCTCTTTCTCTCTCTGTTTCTGTCTCTCTCTCCTCATGATTAAGATTCTGTTATAACTGTATCTGACTTTGGAACTGATATATTGTATTTAAGTTTATTTTATTATTTGTAATAAGAAAGGGAAGGGGAAAAACAATATGATTGGGAGGGGATGGAAACTGGGAGAAAAACATGGGAAGGGGTGTCAATGTACAAGAAGTAATGTACCCACTACCTGACAAATGTAACTGTAACTATACTATACATTACCCTGACAATAAAATACTTTTGGAAAAAAAAACAAATCCTATACTATTATCTCTGCTTCTAGGAATTAAATTTAAAAAGGATTTCTTAGACATTTAATATAGTTGAAAAGGCTACTAGCAAGTGTTTCAGCTAATGTAGAGAGGAAAATAAAACCTGTACTATCAATGTAGACAGATGTTTATTAAAGATTGGTAACAGACATTATGATATAGACTGGTATTTGCATCATTTATATTTGTTTAGCTCCTGGTAAAATGACTGTAGGAAATTTATGTTATTCAATAAATAATTAATGGAAATGTAAATTAAATCTGAACTATGAAGGCTTACAAAGTTGTGTCCAAGAGGTATACAAAAATCATTTATAATAATGGTTTATGATATCAAATAATCTTTATAATAAAAGCAAAAATATTTTGTAGAATATTCACATATAAGGAAAAATATTTAAACATAAATGAACAATTTATAAAAAGGAAGAACTAAACTAAGAACTTGTAAAAGTACAGAAATGGAGAGAGGAAAAGAGAACAGAAAGAAGGGAAGGAAGATTGGAAGGAAGAAAGGATGGAGAAAGATGAGAGGAAGGGAAGTAGGGAAGAAGGAAGGAAGGAAGGAAAGAAGGAAGGAAGGAAGGAGAAAGACAAAGAAAGGAAAGGAAGAAAGGAAGAAAGGAAAGAAGGAAAGAAAGAAAGAAAGAAAGAAAGAAAGAAAGAAAGAAAGAAAGAAAGAAAGAAAGAAAGGAAGGAAGGAAGGAAGAAAGAAAGAAAGAAAGAAAGAAAGAAAGAAAGAAAGAAAGAAAGAAAGGAAGGAAGGAAGGAAGGAAGGAAGGAAGGAAGGAAGGAAGGAAGGAAGGAAGGAAGGGAAGGAAGGAGGGAGGGAAAGAGGGTCAAGGGGAGGAGGAGAGAGTGAGAGAGGGAGAGGGAGAGAGAAGGAAGGCAGAGAAGAAGGAAGGAAAAGAACAGGAAAGTGCTGGGAGTTTGGCCTAATTGTAGAGAGCTTGCCTAGCATACATGAAGACCTGGGTTCAATTCCTTGTCATCAGATACACAAAAAAGCCAAAAGTGGTGCTTTGGTTCCAGTGGTAGAGTGTTAGCCTTGAGAACACTGCTCAGGCAGTGAGTCCAAGCTCCAGGCCTGGGGTGGGGAGAAAGAAAAGAAGTAAATAAAATAATTTGAAATGGTTAATGATAGTTAGACTGTGATTGAATTGAGTTATGTCTCATGTACTTAAAAGTTTGGCCTATCTTCCATATTGCATACATACCTCTCTTCATATCTTGAACAAATAAAGCTGTACTTTTACTGTGATACTATGATCTGTCTTTAGAAAACCATTTACTGTTATTAATAAATGTAATAAGGAATCCTAGGCATTGATTACTGCCTTAAACATAATCCTTTTCAAATCATGCCTCACATTGTATTTCTTCCTTGCAATTTCAAAGATTTACTTCATCATGCCCTTTTCTGTTTTATCTTTGCAAGAAATCACATTTCAGCCAACTCCTCACTTTCCAGGCTTTAATTTATGCAAATTTCCACATTCCCCCCCCCCCCCAAGTTCAGCCATTTTTAGAAAAAGTTTATTTCTAAGTTTAGTCTTACCGGATAAGACAGCAGTAAATTGAGGAACCACATGGAAAAAAAACCTGCACATAATACTTATTACAGCTTCACTTACGACTTAAAATTGGAAGTAACTAAAATATTTCTCAATAGATTAGCTGTAGCTAGAATATATATGAAAAATGATAAAATTGAGATGGATAATAAGTCAGGGATAGATACAGATGAAAACATAATGCATACTTCCAATGGATAAAAGCTAGTGTGCAAAGCCTTTGTCTTGGGAACATGAAATAAATAATATTAATCTTAATATCATCAAATAAAAAATGTCCTTTTCTGGGCCAAGAGTATGGCCTAGTGGTAGTGTTTGCCTAGCATGTACGAAGCCCTGATTTTGATTCCTTGTTACAACATATGGAGGAAAAGCATGAAGTGGCACTGTGACTCAAGTGGTAGAATGCTTTTCTTGAGTTGAAGAGCTCAGACATAGCACCCATGCTTCATATAAGTTGAAAATGTCTTTTTCCCTTTGCATCCCTTTGTTCATTTCAATGGTAAAAATATTTTGAATGAACTTCGAAAATAGAAAGGAAAACTAGCAACATAAACCAGGGATATGCGACAAATGCGTTGTTTCAAAACCGGCCTCAGGAAAAAGAGAAATAAGCATGTGCATATTTTTCATATATTTTTATTGTAATTAATAGAAGGGTTACATTATATTCACCTGATAGAAGGTGCATTACTTCACATACATTGACACCCTTTTTCATGTCTTGGTCCCCATTTCCCTCCCCCACCCCTGCCCCTCATCTTGTTTTCCTCCCTTCCCTATCCAACTTCAAATAACCAAATATGCATATATAAAATTTACCAGATAACCAGGTGAAATAATGTAACAATATGAAATATCCAAGGGACAGCATAGAGAGATAACATAGTATATTAAGGGCAACAATCATTCATTATATGGCTTTTGTTTCTATATCCTGGAGGTCATTTCATTTAGTCTCATTCTATATGGCCTTATGTATCTAGGTTTTGTTCTATTGTAAATCTCTGCCAGGAAACCCAAGGTTTCTGCAGGTTATTACAAATGAGGGAAACCATTGAGCCTATGTTCCTTTGAGTCTGGCTTGCTTCACTTAACATGATTTTTTCTAAGTATTTCCATTTCCTTACAAATAGAGTGATGTCATTCTTTCTGACAACAACGTATAATTCCATTGTGTATAAATACTACATCTTGTTGATCCAGTCATCAAATGAGGGGCTTGTTATGTATATGGGAAATTTGAGAATTGTTTATCTCATAGTTAGATCACATTGAATAAATCAAGTAGAATCTTTACCTTCTGCCCATGGTAGTTCAGTAAAGAAAACTACTTGATTTCTATTTTTATTTTTGCCAGTCCTGGCCTTGAGCTCAGGGCTTGAGCACTGTCCTTGGACTTTCTTAATGCTAGCACTCTACCTCTTGAGCCTCAGCACCACTTCCAGCTTTTTTCTATGCATATGGTACCAAGGAATCAAACCCAGGTCTTCGTGAATGTTAGGCAAGCACTCTACCACTAGGCCAAACTCCTGGCCCTTGATTTCTATTTTTGAGACTAAATAATTGAAAATGACTCATAAGTTCTTCCTTTCTTTCTCTTCTGATGAGACAGTGGAAATTCAAGCCATGGAAGATTATCTTGATTTTTCCACTAAAATGCAAATATACCCCCTGGGATTGTAACTTAACAGATTCCCTTCTTCCCATAGAAAATTAAATGGAATAAAATACCGGGGCTGATAATGAGGACATCTCTTTCACATACTCATTTTAGACATTTATATATTATATAATACACTTTTATTTATATAAGTCTGAATAATTATGATTCATATAGTGATGTACAAGCATGTATCATATAGTTTTATTTTTGCTTATTTATATTATAAATAAGAACCATGTAGAATTGTGTTTAGTGCCAAACATATTTTCTAAGGAAGATATAAAATGAGAATACAGACTCCATCCATGATGTAAAGTTAGCATTTGTGATAACATGAATTGACTCTCTTTTTCAGATACTTTTCCTATAAGCCCCTAATTCCTTGTAAAAATAAGTAGTATCTTCATCATTCAACTGTATATTCTTTGTCAGCACAACCTTGAAAATGTGGGTACTATGACAACTGTCTAAATTCAGTGTATAAATTAAACATATGCAATGCCTTTCACAGTTATACGAACCTGTGAATAATTTGTCCATAACCATAGACAGATGTTGAACTCCAAAACCATTTAAAGAAATGAAAATACACTCTTGCCTAGAGTTCTTAAAAATGAGTTTTTGTAATAAGGAAGATTTAACTTAGCTAGAGCTTGAAGACTGGAACAGAATTTAGAATGGAAAAATATGAAAGCAAAATAGTTTTACATTAAAGGGTAATGGCATGACAAAAGGAGCAGTGGGAAAATGCTATGAAAAAAAATTCCTTATAAAACAGTGTAGTTTAAAAGAAATTCTATGCAGGAAACATTTCTTTGCTGGAAAATAATGAAAGGTCAGAAAGTTGGTGAAGATGCTATTATTTAGTTCCCTGAATTCAAAGCTGTGGTATTTAACATTTTACTTGCTAGAAAGGATCAATTGTAGATTTTGATAGTATAACGATAAAGAAAGGGCACTTTTAGAACAGCAAAGAAATCGATGGCAGAGAGGTACCTTAAAATGAAACCAAAGTTATTATAATAGTTCAACTATGAGAGTATAAGTGTAATATGAACTAAAAAATGATTAGAATTGAGGTAAGTAAATAAACACAGGGACTGAGCACAATGAATACATTTTGATTGCTTAGATAAATGTATGAGGTTTGGGGAGGAAGGAAATAGTTTCCTTAAAAAGATACAACTCGTACTATATTGGCAATGACCCATAATCTTGGTCTTATTGGTAGTAACTAAATTAATATATGGATGTTGTATTGGTAACATATTCTTAGCTTGGGAATTTCAAATCTTGAAGGTCATTCAATGATTTATTTATATAAAATCATAAAACACACTTTACAAAGACTGATGTGAATTCAGTATATCATCTTTGCCTCATATTCAGAAAGGAATGAATCATATTGAGACCACCAACTTTCTCTTATGTATCAAAACAACATTAAAAAATTAGCATGTGTGCTCCAATGAAATACAGGACATTCATATTAGATCATTTTGGAAAACATTTGTCAGCTTTGATGATCAAGCTCTGCAGCACAAGGAGCTAAGTATTCTTTGTAATATAATATGTGTGGGGTTCATTCAAAATCATTACATACAGAAAATGAATATAGTATTTGATTAATTTTCATAGAGAAAAATGAATAATAATCATTCATTTACTTGAGACTGAATGGTATTAAAAATGTATATGGAAACATTGTATACAGAGTCTGGAGCAACATTTTGATGCTAAGATATATTTGAATTCCTCTGGAGAAATTAGATGTATAACTAATGAAATAAAACAATGCAATTTTGTTTAGGCTCTGTGGACACCATTTACGGGGTGTTTGATATTTCAAAAGTGTGTAATACTTGTAAGCATATTCTTGTACATTTTTGCTCAAAATGAGTATATTCTGAAGGCAATTCTGTGTTGAATGTTCATTACCAGTACAAGTTTATGAACAAAAATAATAGTATTAAATGGTATGGAACTTTCTACCTGCAAAAATCACACTATAAATATAAGGTGAGCATTTAACATTTATATTTGCACTTACTTCCTATACTTATCTCTCTATGGTTATTATAAAAATGAATACCATGAAAAGCTTTGAATTTTGCTTCCCTTTTGGTATATACTATAATAATATTAGGTCCAAACATGACACTCCTAAGCCATAAGGTATAGAAGGCTAGATATCAAATTTCCTACTTTCCAAATGGATGAAAATGAGGAAGTTATTTAAAATAAGGAAAATATTTTTCTAAGCTTTCTTTTAAAAATGAATTCTAATACATTCCATAAACTTAAAATTTCTTTTAGAATACATTCATATGACATGCCTAGGACAATATTCTGTAATATAAAATATTACAACGTTTTTTACTAGCACAATTATTTCACATTTAGTAAACTTTATAAATAAATAGAAATATTTAATGATCATAACCATAAAACCTGCTAACTTTTTTTGTTTTAAAGATAGCTTTGAAAAGCTATCATTTTTCATAAACTATCATCACACAATCTATTTTTGCCTCCTGTATTTATGAGCTATTGTTTATATAGTTAGAATTGTAGACACTTTGAGGCCAGGAGTATGGCCTACTAATAGAGTGCTAGCCTAGCATGCATGACGCCTGGGACTGGATTCCTAGGTACCACATACACAGAAAAAGCTGGAAGTGGTGCTAGGTCTCTAGTGATGGAGCTATAGCCATGAGGAAGAACAAAGACAGTGTCCAGGCCTTGAATTCAGGCCACAAGCCTGCACCAACACTCCAACACAAGAGTTGTAGACACTTTGAATAGTACCTCCCTACTCTCTGCTATGTAGAAACTTTTGTTTTTGAAGTTCAGGTGCCTATTTTTCTTTTATTAGCATTGCTTTTGAAGGGAAAAATAAGTATTTTTTTCCTTGATTCCAATGTTATGAAGCAATTACCTGTGCTTTCTCCCAGAAGTTTCAAAATTTGTAGTCTGAAATTTAAGTTTTAATAGATGCTGCGATAATTTTCTAGACATTGAATTACATATTCATTAATGAAAATGAAGCATTTTAACAAAAAATGGAAAACATAGAAAGTTACTTAATTTGTGATACTACAGAAGCTTATTGCATTTCTTTTTTCATTTTTATTATAATTAACCATTTAGGATCTAATTCTTTTCTTCTACATGTGGGTATTTCATTTCCACAAACCAATTATTGAAAAACTCTTTAGACAGTCATGTGAAAATCAAAATATGTGAAATTCTTTTTAATAATAATATTATAAGGAGTATACATGAATTAAATTAATATTTCTTACTATATTTAACTTCAATGAATACAAATATGCAAATATATGTGTACATTTATATATGTTTGGATATAACGTTTAATGAGTATATATAGTTATATATATATATATTTTTTTTTTTTTTTTGCCAGTTGTGGGGACTGAACTCAGGGCCTGAGCACTGTCCTTGGGATTTCTCAAGGCTAGAACTCTATTGCTTGAGCCACAGCACCTTTTCCAGCTTTTTTCTATATATGTGGTACTGAGGAATTGAACCCAGGTCTTCATGAATGCTAGGCAAACACTTTAACCGCTAGGCTAAATTCCTAGCCTAATGAATATATTTTGATTGGTAAAATAAATTAATTATTTAAAACTACTAATAAATAATAAATAATAATAAAATCACTCTGTTTAAATTTAATTACTTTGTAAATCATATTTTACTATTCTTCCTACTGAACTGGAAGAAACTGCATTATTCTACTTAATTAGAATTTAATTTATGTTAATTTGAGTTCTGATACATATCGATACAACAGAAATTTTTTGATGAGAAGAAAATAAACTACAAAAATTTAGATATATTAATTTGTTTCTTTGAAATAGGAAAAGGGAGGGGAAAGACAAGATAATTGGGAGGGCTTATGGGGAGGGAAACAGGGATAAAAACATTACATTATCCCCATAATAAAATAAAATTAAAAAAGAAAAATTTAGATAAGACAGTGAAAAATGTATTGAAATTTCTCTGACTGTTCTCATTAATATAGCAATTCCTTCATTGAATTAGGAATGTTTTACGTGTTTTTTAGGTATTAGTTTTTTAAAACAATGAGCTTATTTGATATGTTTTACGTTGTTTCATTTGTAAATAACCAAAACATTGAGGCCCTGATATTCTTCCAAAACATTTCCGGGTTGATGATATGGGATAAGTTGGAATTCCCATGTATATTAGTTTCTTCTATTTTTTCCTTCTGGCCTCATGCTCCCCTTCAACTGAGCTAGCAGATTTACATAAAGTGAAGTAAGAAGAAACTAGTGGTTCAGAGTACGAGGAAAAGGTTTATAAAAGTAGCTGAATTTTCAAGTGTTAGGATTAAAATTCATGTACTTTAGTGTTTTATTTAGTTTTATTATATCTCAAGATTTATTACAGATTACTCATATTCCCTTCATGTTAACAATTTACCTATTATGTCAAATAAAACAATGATTTCCATTTCACATCGGTTTCACTGGAGCACATTCCTTTTCACATGACTTGATTTTGATTTTGATGTATTGTCTACTCAACCATTGTTAGCCATGAGGAAAATTAGCATAGTGACGATAGATATTTTCTCAACATGAGATACTTGTTTTGTATACATTTCTACTGCATCTTTCTCCAGCTTTATAGAGTTGTTCTAATTCATTAACAAAGAAAGGTCCTGGAACTGCTATGGGTACTATATTCCAGTTTATATTGACCACGTTCATCTTACAATTAGTAATCTGTTCTTTGAACTGTGATACAAATGTAGGGACTATATATTTGTAATTATTTAAAAGGATTAAGCAACCTAAGTAAGATAGGCAACCCTTTTGGTTAAACTGCCAGAAATATAAATATTATGAATGCGTTTGCCATAATTATTCGGAGGTCACACTTTAAAATAGCTTAATAATTTATACCGAGCAAACTATCTATCTGAACTTAAGTGAGATAAAATAGAAAATGTGTCCTCTATATTTGAAAATTAAAAAAAAATACATATGTAAGCTGGGCCCTGGTAGCTCCTGATGTTAAACTTAGCTACTCAGGAGGCTTAGATCTAAGGATCATGGTTTAAAACTAGCCTGACAAGAAAGTCTATGAGACTCCTATCTCCAATTAATAACCTAAAAATCAGAAATGGAGCTATGGCTCAAAGTGGTAGAATAGAACCTTCAAGCATAGAAGTTCAGGGATAGTGCCAATCCCTGAATTCATGCAGCATGACCAGAAACACACACACACACACACACACACACACACACACACACACACACACACACACACACACACACCAGCCTTGGGGAAAGAAGCAATCTAGTTAGAATAAAAATCTACTTAGAATTACATGATACTACCATTACTGCATAGTAACTATTTAGTGATTTAGCAACCATCTATTTTTTTTCTCAACACTGTCTATTATGATTTCAATTGAGAGATCAGGAAGTTAATGATTTCTGTACAGCCTCAGCTAAATTATGGAAATCTTTATTTTACCAAATAAATCTGGCATCATTACACAGGTTTGTGAGTCCTGGATCATAAGATACATAAATAAAAGTATCTTGGTCTTCAGGAAGCAGGGGTGAAGATGGGAGGGCGGGAGGAAGGGAGGGAGGGAGACAGAAAGGGAGAGGTATAGTTAGGGAAGAAGGATATCATGTCTCTAATCCTCGCTATTCCTAAGGCTGAGATATGAGGATCACTGTTTGAAATCAACCTAGGTAGAAAAACCCAAGACACACTTTTCTCCACTTGACTACCGAAACCACAATGGGCCTGTGGTTCAAGCTGTAGTGTGCTAGCCTTGAACACAAAAAGTTGAAGGACAATGCTCATGGCTTGAGTTCAACTCTAAATATTGTGAGAAAAGAATTGCTTCAGATTTGAAAAGTAAAGAATCTAGTTTTTCAAAGATTTTTACCTCAAATTAAGTTCTTCCTGACATTTAAAGTATCTTGTTGACATTTCTTTTTCATCCTAACAATACCTGGTACTTTCTATTCATTTTCTTTCACACTTTGTATTGGTGGCTCACAGCTATAATCCTAGCTACTCAGGAGGCTTGAGATATGAGGATTACAGTTTAAAGCCAGCACAGGCAGAAAACTCTATGGAGAAACTTACCTTCAATTAACCACCAGAAAATGTGGGGGGGGGGGGAGGGAAGAAAAAATGAAAAGACAGACAGACGGACACACTGTTTTATGATCTCAAAAAAAGCAATTTGTAAGAATGAAGATATGAAGATTCTGTTTAACACATAAAGCAAGTGAAACATCTGACATCAAGAACTTTTTCTACCTTCAAGTAGATTGAAGCAGTTTACAAATACATATTGATTCATTATTACTCCTTTCGTCATTCTCCCCATTCCACCAATTTCACCTCTTCCCTGCATTTTGCTTTTCCTCTCCTCTCCTCTTCTCTTTTCCTCTCCTTCCCTTCCTTCCTTCCTTCCTTCCTTCCTTCCTTCCTTCCTTCCTTCCTTCCTTCCTTCCTTCCTTCCTTCCTTCCTTCCTCCCTCCCTCCTCTCCCTCCCCTCTCTCTCTCTCTCTCTCTGTCTCTCCCTCCCTCCCTCCCTTTCTCTTTTCCTTTCTTTCTTTCTTTCTTTCTTTCTTTCTTCCTTCCTTCCTTCCTTCCTTCCTTCCTTCCTTCCTTTCTTTCTTTCTTTCTTTCTTTCTTTCTTTCTTTCTTTCTTTCTTTCTTTCTTTCCTTCTTTTTCCAGTTCTGAGGGTTGAACACAGGCCCTTGACACTGTCCTGAGATTCCTCAAGGCTAGTGCTCTTCAACTTGAGCCACAGCACCACATCTGGCTTTTTTTTCTTTTTCTTTGTATATGTTAATGAGGAATAGAACCCAGGGCTTTATGCATATTAGACAAGCACTTTACCACTAGGCCACATTCCAGGCCCCTGCATTTCTTTTATGGACAGATATGTTTAGCATTTCTTCCTGTATCTATTAGCTATTTTTACTTTTTTCTTTTCAGACGTCTCTATTTAGCTTATTTGCCCATTTGCTAATTGGGTTGTTGAATCTTTGCAAGTTTAGCTTATTAAGCTCTCTGCCCAAAGCTATTTACAAATTCAGTGCAATTCCTAACAAAATCCCAGTATCATTCCTCATTTGAGGGGTGGGGGGAAACCTACAAAAGCCCTGAAATTGCTAAAGAAATTCTGAATAGAAAATGTAGTTCTGGAGGTATAACTATTCCAAACTTCAAATCAAGTACAGAGCTATAACAGCACAACAGTTTGATACAGCACGCCTGACCTGAGGACCAATAGTATAGAATAACGACCCAGAAGTAAGCCAACAGACTTATAACCAGCTGATATTTAATTTAAAAAAGTCAAAAAAGCAGAGGCTGGAAGAAATAACAGCCTCTCAAACAAAATTATGATGGTAAAACTGGTTCTCCAGCTACATATTAAAGACTCCAATGGAAGACATGAAAGTACTACAGGAAGCAGTAGTAGAACCTACGACTTTTGGTACAGCCAGACGTGTTATCTCCAGTTAACTTCTAGAAAATGGAAAGTGGCACTGTGGCTCAAGGGTAGGTCAGAAGCCTTGAGATGAAGAGCTCAGGGACAGCGCCCAGGCAAAGAGTTCAAGCCCAATGACCCCCCACTCCTCACAAAAAAAGGACAGATTTCAGAAGGATAGAAGATTTTTACCAGGCAATGGTCTAGTACATAGAACATGCATAGATTAATTAGCAACTTTCCATACTTTTATTTATTCTCTGTCATTTTTCCTTACAGAAATTTCAATTTACATAAGCATTTTTTCTTTTTCTTTTTTGGTATATGATTTATCCACTCAATTAATGACAAGTATCAGATAAAACAAAATTTCACTATTAAAGAATGGTACCAAATAGCTTTCTTATACTTTCAATATGAATCAGTGCTTTGGATACCATTACTTAAAAAGGTTTATATTTTCCTTGAAATTTTGCTCATATAGTGCAGATACCTTTTAATCCGCATTTTATTTGATGATAGAATAACAAAATAAAATGAATATATGCAAATTCACATTATTTCATTTTTCTCTAAGTTGGAAATATGTTTGCATGTAGTTCCCCATAATAACAAATTCTTGTTTCATATAACTTTCATTGAAGTAAATTCTAATACTGATATTGTTTACATGTCTTCAACCTACAACTATTTTCATTGTGCTAATAAATACACTTAAATCTTTTTACTTAATATTCTAATCCAAAAATATTAACATATATTCTGATTGCTATATTATACATACTAAAATCTAATCATATCTGGAAAATAAGTTCCTAGATTTTAAGTTTGTTCAAAGAAAACCATGCTGGGAGCACGTGGCTCATGCCTGTTATCCTAGGTAAGCAGGACGCTGAAATCTGAGGATCAAGGTTCAAAGCCAGCCTGGCACCAAAGGACCTGAGACCCTTATCTCCAATTAATCACTAGAAAACAATAAGTGGGGCTGTGACTCTAGGGGTAGGGCCGTAGACTTGAGCTGAAGAGCTCAGGGACAGTGCCCAGGTGCCCAGGTTGAGTTCAAGCCCCATGACCCACCAAAAAAAAAAAAAAGAAAAGAAAAAAGAAAAGCATGGTATAAATTTTCATACTGTCACAAACTAAGAAAACAATCACAGAATACCATGTGGAGGCAGTCAAAACTTTAATTGAATAATAAATAATATAATTGTTGATAATAATTTTAATAAGCTATGTGTAGCTATGTGTTGACCAAAGTAAAGTAACTAGCTTAAATTTGATGGTGCTGGCAATTTTTCACAGATAAAAGACATGCTTTAATGATGCTAAAATGTAATCACTGGAACTATATATTGTGTAGGTGTATCAATGAATTAAAAAGGCAGAATCATTGGAAAATAAATGCTATATTCCTTATAGAAGTACTCTTAAAAATTCAACTCTGAAAAGTCAATTTTGAGTGATATTATACTACCCTTAAAGTTTGCAAGTTACATATGAAAGGACAATTGAGAAACTGAATTTATCTCACAAGGCATAAGAAACTAGAAATCCTAGCCATGCCTATATCTCCATTCACAACCATTAAACCTGGGAAAATAGGTATCTGGCTAGAGCTCTTTCTGAATCTATTTCTTTAGTGCAGTTGTTGAGTGATAAAGATCTATATATTTCTCATATATAATGTTATACAGTGTGTATACTGTTCTTCATGTTAACTCTTTGCAGTTAACATGTATTCATTGGCTTACATGAGAATATGATCCAAACTCAGTAATGGAATCAAGAATTGAATAGTAAGGAAACAAGCTGATAAATCAATCAATCAATCAATCACAATGCCCCATGTCAGTGGCTCAAGCTTGTAATCCTAGCTACACAGGAGGCTGAGATATGAGAATCTCGGTTCAAAGCCAGTCTGTGCACTAAATCTGTGAGACTCTTACTTCCAATTAAGCACCAGAAAACTGGAAGTGAAGCGGTGGCTCAAGGAGTAGGGCAGTAGCCTTGAGCTGATGAGCTCAGGGACAGTGCCCCGGCCCAGAGTTCTAGCTCCACAACCAACAAAAATAAAATACAATAAATGTGAACTCAACTAACATGTATGTAAAAATGTTCAGCATTGCTAAACATTACAGTAATTCAAATTACAACCCATACAATCCATTGACATATTGCCTTAAATCTTTTTAAATGGTTATTATCATATGAGAAAATCCTTTATTGGAATGTGTAGAATATGAAATATGTTTACTCTTTTGTTAAGTATGTGACAACTACTGAAAATATTATTATCTTTTTTTACAAAATAATAAGCATTATTTATTCATTTATTGCCAGTCTAGGGGCTTGAACTCAGGGCCTGGGCACTGTTTTTGGAATTTCTCAAAGCTAGAGCTGTTCCACTTTAGCTACAGCACCATTTCCAGCTTTATTTTTCTTCTATGTATGTGGTACTGAGGAATCAAACTTGGGTCTTCATTCATGCTAGGCAAGCACTCTACCACTAGGCCAAACCTCCGGCCCCTGAGTATCTTTTAAATATTAAAAATTGGTTAATCATTTAATTTATCAGTATCAATGTATTTGAAAAATTTGCATAGTCAGGTGTGTACATTTTCTGTAATAGTATTCATAATATTCAAAATATGAATTAAACTTATCAACAGGCTGTTGAATAAGAAAAATAAACACATTGGAATGCTATTAATCAAGTAACAGAAAATCTTTTGTTAGAGTTCTGATAGTGCTTTAAGACTTTCTTTTGAATTAAGTTATAAAAGCACAGAAAGACATACAGACTCATACACACAAACAATCTAAAATTGCTGTCTTGAAAAGCAGAGTCCAGTGGTATTTACCAAGGGATGGTTGAAGGGGGTGGCGTTGAAGAGAGATGGATCAGAAACAAAAACAAAAACAAGCAGAAAGAAAAAAATCAAATTATAGCTAGACACTGGAAAATCTGAAGGTATCTATTGTGAAACTGTGATGATGGTAGTATATATACCAAGATTTTGGAAAACATTAGAAGAATGGATATAATCTACTCCCACTACAAAATAGCCAACTTCATGAGTTCATACTGAAAACTGGTTAAAACACTAGTTTCATTTTCTATTAAATCAGGCTCTGTGATCAGTGCTTTTTATCTTCAGTGGCCAAAATATTGAGAGACACCAGAACCATAATTGGAATTCCTCATTAACTATTAAATAAGAAAGAACAACAATGCATAGTTAATACTTGGAAATTCAGGCCATATACAAAATCAGTATGTGAATCTGGAAGAGTTATTTATATCCTTCATAATTGTTTTAATCTTGTATGATTTACATGTGTTGAAGAAGTTTTAGTTAAAAACTAAATGGTAGTTGTTTGAGTAATTGTTTAATATGCTTAATACAACATCTAACCATGTATATGACATTATGAAACAGATACTCATGAATGCTATTTTAACCTACATTCTAATGTCTTCAAAATATCATTGCAGTGTGATCACGTGAATGCTGATACGTCACATGCAACATTTAAAAAAAAATCTCCATTTGAATAAATCACTTAGAAATAGCTTCTTTTGTTTTTGTTTTTGTTTTGGCTAGTCATGGGGCTTGAACCAGGGCCTGAGCACTGTCCTTGGGTTATTCCCAAGGCTAGCACTCTGCTACTTGAGTCATAGCCCCATTTCCAGCTTTTTTTTCTATGTATGTGGTACCAAGGAGTCGAACCCGGGTCTTCATGCATGCTAGGCAAACACTCTTACCACTAGGCCAAACTCCAGACCAAATAGCCATGTTTTTAATTGATGCTCATACAAGAAATTCTTTAGCCATATTCACATTGAAGAGGCAGTAGTGAAAAGGCAAAACTGTGATGTAAATTTGGACTCAGTTTTAACTTGACAGCAGTTACCCAGCTAGAAAGGAAATAGAATTATTTACAATTGCAGAACTTGCTTTAGGATTGACAGAGACATGTAAGAAACCTACCCTTTGGCAAGACTTCATTGGCAAGAGTGCTGCCATTGCATTGTAAATAATCCTGCTAGGATCAATTGTTAGGACCTCAAGGGAACCTCTTGTCTATACTATCACAAAAGAAAGTAATGAGAGGAAAATATGTCTTGCTAGAACACAGGCTTTTCTAAGCAGTATATATTAAAAAAAAAAAACAAAAACCTTGAACTACTTGGCTCAAAAAGTACACTGTGGAAAATTTCACAGAAACTGCATGTCAGCAAATCTTGGCTGAAATGACTGGACATATAGAAGGAAACTCTGTCTTATTTATTTGCCACTCTTGGGAACAGTAATAGGAAAGTGGCTAATATGGCATGATATTTCCCAGAACCAATTAATTAATCATAGCATGCCATTAATAGGTACCTTCCTTGAGGGGAGTATTTCATGTTTAGGGACATTAAACCATTTTATTATGATAAAGTTTTCCTAGTAAAAAGTGCTTTAACTTTACATTCACACATTAGTAAGTAGGTAAGTACTTCTGAAAAGATGAATTTATTTTTCTCTAGACTACAGGTGTTTGGGGATCAAAAATAAGTACTCAGGTGAAAACAAATAATGGGAGGGGTCCTGTCTGCTTTTGTTTTCCATATAGTTTGTCTTAACTAAATATTTAGTGTTGAGATCTCATTTTCTACACTAACAAATTGGAATTTAAAAATTCCAGTGCTAAACCAAGTGTTGGTGGTTCATATATATAATCCTAGTTACTCAGGAATCTGTGGTTTTAGAATTCTGTAATTCTGTTTTCATCCCAATCTGGGCAACAAAGTCCATAAGACTTCAGTTAACCACTGGAACACCAAAAAAATGAAGCTGTGACTTAGTGGTACAGCTAGCTTTGAGAAAAAAAAAAAAGAAAAGAGAACAGAATAGAAATCCGGAGTGTTTTCCATGAGCAGAAAATCGTTATTTTGATTCTTAAGATTCTTACTTAAAATTCCTTTGACCTGCAATTTACTCTATGCATCTTAATTAGAACCTCACTTTCTAAAATGACTCAGACAGTATTCAACTGTATGATCAAGTAAAATTAATAAGGATAAAGTCAACTGATGATTTCATCAGTCTAACTTTTGTGACTACTTTATGAATTTTATGTGGATCTGTGTGTATTTTCAAGATTATAGTACCTTAAGAGCTTAGCTTTTCAATTATTGATTTATTATTTTTTTTACTTTTGTTTTTCACCCCAGGACCAGTACTCAAATCTGGTACTTAATGCTTTCACTCATTGGCTAGTGCTCCACCAAGGGAACCATACCTCTATCTCCCTCAGCCCTTTTTTTAATCTTAATCAATAGGTAGCAGTCTGCATAAACTGTAGAGCTGTACTGGCATCTGTAAATGTTGATGAGCAGGAGAGGTCCTATGAACAGCAAGCCATACATGATGCAAAGATTTTTGAACGCAGAAGGAGACATTTAAAGTACTATTTAAAAAAAAACTTGGTTTTAATTATGAAGTGCTGAACATTAGACAGATCTGGAGAGACTAAAGCAACGATTCTTCCTGAAGCATATCTTTTTTGGAGTGTTGCTAGTGTTGTTATACAATTAATTGTTCTAACAGTTATTTTTGAGACTTAATAACTTTTTGTCTTTAGCTTGCATTCTGGAAACTGAGTAAACCCAATAAAATTCAAAAATATAGATACACCTAATAATTAACACTATCTGCAAGTCCAGCTCTATGTTTGGATTCATATTACCCATTTTTTGTGATTTTAGTATAGTACATTTCATTGATAAAATATTTTTATTTTTTTGAATAGTCTATACTATAATAAACTTTCAAAATCCACAAACAAAAAAAGACTTACCTTTGTCTCTCATATTAGTCATGAGTGAATGTCAGTCAATTACTTTGTGAATGGAAGAACTTGCTAGTTTATACTCTTATTATTTTAATGTAGTACTAAGAATTTAGAAAACTACCTTGTGTTCAAATATCTTTTCAAAAGGCAAATAAGGACCAGGAGGAGTTTGGCCCAAGAGTGTTTGCCTAGCATGCACTAAGACCCAGGTTGGATTTATTGGTACCACAGAGAAAAGAAGCCAGAAGTGATGCTGAGACTCACCTGGTAGAGTTCTAGTCTTGAGAAAGTCCAAGGACAGTGCTCAGGCCCTAAGCTCAAGCTCAGGACTTGACAAAAAAAAAGCAAACAAAATTAAACACACATACATAAACACAAAAATGAAAATAAATAAATAAAAGTCCTAGATGGTGACTGTTAGCTACTTTCTGTAATCTTAGCCTGCTCAGGAACTTGAAACTAGGGGACAGAGGTTTAAAACTTAACATGAAAATCTGTGAGTCTTCTATTCAATTAACAGTCAAAAAAGCTGGAAGCAAACGTGAAAGTGAGTGCTAAACCTGAGCAAGAAAATCTTAGAGACAGCAGTCAGGTCCTGAGTCCCGATGAATTGAAAATACAGTAAGTAAATAAATAAATATGCTCAATATTGTATTAGAGAAATCAAGTCACATGACAAATGTAATTGGGCCTATGAGTTTAAATCATACAATTGCAACTATTTGTGGAAGATAAGCAGATTTGGTAAATCAATCAACAGTTTAATGATGTATTTCTCCTAATTCTTGGTGAATCTGTCAATATTTCTCATTAGGTTTGTTTTTCATGTGTATGTAGAATTCTTATTTTGTTTTATTCCCTTTATGAAACAAATTTGTAAACATTTTTTATATTTCTATGCCTGTTTTCATACTTCCTGCTTCTACCTTTTCTTATACTTATTCCTAATCCTTATTCAGACCATTAGCTACTCATCCTTTGGCTCTAACTGGGTCTTTTCTTATCTTTTTCTTTTCTTTTTTTTGCCAGTTCTAGGGCTTGAACTCAGGGCCTGAGCACTTTCCTTGGGCTTTTTCAAGGCTAGCACTCTACCCCTTGAGACATAGCACTACTTCCAGCTTTTTTTATGTATGTGGTACCAAGGAATTGATACCAGGTCTTCATGCATGCTAGGCAAGCACTCAATCAGTAGGCCAAATTCCCAGGCTCTAATTGGGTCTTTTCTAATAATTCATTCTGATAGCTGTCTTTGACATTTTCCTCTGTGGTGGCGATGAACTAGATGCATGCATTGGCTCTACCAATTAATTATATAGTCCTCACATCTATGTCAACATTTTATCCCTTTTGTAGTACAGCTAATGTCTTTAGCTATCTTATAAACTAGTCCATATCCAGTTACTAACACAGTGTCTAACATATCAAATACATTTTATTTGCAATTTTGTTTCAACAAAACTAAATTTTGATTGAACTCACTTCTGTTATCAAAGAGTATGTGTAATGATAGACTGTTAAGGATAATAGTGAATCTAGGAATGGTCTAGTAGTAGAGTGCTCGCTCACCTTGCAGGTATGAATTCCTGGATTCCATTCCTCAGACTACACGCACAGATAAAGCGGGAAGTGATGCTGTGACTCAAGTGATAGAACGCTAGCTTTAAGAGAGCCCAAGGACAATGTCCAGGCCTTGAGTTCAAGCCCCAGGGCTGGCAGTAATAATAATAATAATATAACCATCATACTATTATTAATTATTATTAATAATTATTATTGTTTTTCATAGGAACATGTATATAATGGTTGTCTTTTAATTTTTTCTTTTCTTTTTTTCTTTCTTTTCTTTTTTTTTGGTCATAGGTCTTGTACTCTGGGCCTGGGCATTGTCCTTGAGCTCTTCAGCTCAAGGCTACCACTCTACTGCTTGAACCACTTGAACCACTGGGTCACTTCCACTTTTCTAATGGTTAATTGGAGATAAGAGTCCCCTGTTGTTGGTATCAATGTGTGTGACGTAATGCACCTTCTATCTGGCGAATATAACTATCCCTTCTATTAATTACAATTAAAAAAAGGTCTCCTGTTGTTTAGTGCCCAGGCTGGCTTTGAATGGGCATCCTCAGATCTCAGCCTCTTGAGTAGCTAGGATTACAGCCACAAGCCACGACCCCTGGTTTATGGCTGTCTTTTTCTAAAGGCATAAAATTCATATATGTAGCAACATCATATATTTTACCTTTTACATATACTTAGTTAAGTTATTTTATATTTTATTTGAAAATTGAGTTTTTGGACCCCTCAGATTCCAGAAGCTCTATGTGTTTGATCCCAAAGCTTCAATTAATCTTCAACCATATTTAGGGTACAGATATTTCTTTAGAGAGAAACTAGATAGAAAATTCAAGAAAAAAAGACAAGTTTATACACTTATTAAACACTCCTGACCAAATAATTTCCTGGCTGATCATTATGTCAGAATTTATTTTGTGAATGGCTAAAGAAAAAAATGTTGTAATTATCATTACTGGTCAGGATAAATAAGTTATTGTCACTTGAGTAGTCTGTCCTGAAGAAGCTCTATTATCCTTAGAACTACTTTCAGGATGCCGGTATATGTATTATTGGTCAATAGCAAGTCCAGAATTCCAAGGTGATTGCAAAGTGACTGCAGAGAGAATGACTTAAAGCATACACACATACAAAAATGGAAGCAGAGATGCCAAGCTCTTTTTCCCCTAACTTCAGCTATTTTATGTATCCAGCAAGAGTATCTTTTAAAGAAATGAAATATATTGTAACAAAAATAGGTTTTACCTGTGCTTATGGCCTGTGTTATCAGAATGATTGCATATTATTATTCATGATGTCATGTTAGGTAACAGATTCTAAAAATCTTAATTTTATGTATATGGAATAATAAAAGCTTTTTTCTATGTTGTTCATGATATTTATGCTTTGTTATGGCTCAATTTATATTAGTTAAAAGTTGTTTTAATTTGTGGAGAGTTCATACCATGACCTTGAAACAATTCATATTTCAATACTATTTTGCTAGTACTCTTCCCTAGGATATTTTTGTCTCTGGATCTATTTTCGATAGCTTTTCTTGGTCCAAGGTGTTATAAACTCAGATTTAACTGTTGGTGCCCTGATACTATCACCTGTTCTAGATAAGATATTTAATATTTACTCTGAATGTGTAATCTACCCAACAAGGCTAGAGGGAGGATTAAATAAGAGGATTGTCATGAATGTGGCAAAAAGTCCAGTTCTGTGTAAGAATTGTGAGATCAGAGGCTGGGAATTTGGTCTAGTGGTACAGTGCTTGCCTAGCATGCACGAAGTTCAGGGTTCCATTCCTTGGAAGCACATACATAGAAAAAGTGAAGTCAGGCTGTGGCTCAAGTGGTAAAGAGTATTAGCCTTGAGAAAGGCCAAGGACAGTGCTCTGGCCTGGAGTTCAAGCCCCAGGATTGGCAAAAATGAAAAAATAATTGTGAGAGTAAAAGCAGAGAAGAGAGGCAGTCTGTCTCGAACTAGCCTCATACTTCATTCAAATATGCAGCACTCAAAACATCTAAAAGTTACTTTTAACTAGAGTGAAGAAATGGTCTACAGAATGGGATAAATTTATTACCAGCTTTTGATCTAATAGACATTTAGTATCTAGAATAAATAAAGAAGTAATCCCTTTAACATTAGAAGAATCACCCAAGAAATGAACAAACAGAACAAAGAATTATCAACAAAGAAAAGCAAATGGTTCATAAATTCAGGAATGTTCAACATTATCAGCTATCCATAGTTTAAATCAAGTTATACTAAAATTATCACATATCTGACAGAATTGCAATCATAAATGAAGCAAATGAGGCTGGAAACTCATGGCTCACATTAGCAATCCTAGCTACTCAGAAGGCTGGGATTTGATAATTGCAGTTCCAAGCTAAACTTGTCATGGAAGTGTAAGAGTATCTTATCTCCAATTAGCCACAAAAATTTCATAATATTTTAGTCCCTATAACAATTAATGGGAGTTTTCTCAAAATATAAATGTTAGAACTATCATATTATTTAGCTATATATTCCTGGGCAGCTATTCCAAGTAATCACTTTAGCACAAGAGGTTCCTGCACTGCTAGGGCTGTAGCAGCATTGTTCACAAGAGCTAAGGTGCAGAATCAGCCTATGTAGCCATCAGTGGATAAGGAGGTAAAGAGAAATATGTATCATATATATCATATGAGGACTTAAATACAATTTAGTTTAATTAAGCCCGGAATAAGAACAAAATCGTGTCATTTGTGGGAAAATGGATGAAACTGACAATCATCATGTTGTATGAAATAAAACAGACTTAGAAAAAAAATTGAATGCATTTTACCATATGTTTAATCTAGATAGAGAAAGAAAATTGAAAGTAAACTTTTTCATTTGATGGGAGATGCTTTTCCATTCAAAAATCATAGGAAGTACAGATCCACACGTAAAAATATAACAAGGTACCTCACAAAAAATGACCTGTTGACAAGGTCTAAGTTTTAACAAGAATTAATGTTATTATTTATTAATATGGATATTAGTAGTAGTAGTAGTATTTTGTGGGTCATGGGGCTTGAACTCAGCCTGGGCGCTGTCCCTGAGCTCTTCAGTTCAACCCTACCGCCCTATCCCTGGGCCTGGGCACTGGCCCTGAGCTCTTCAGCTCAAGGGTACCACCATATCCTTGAGCCCAGCCCCACTTCCCGTTTTCTAGAGGTTAATTGTAGATAAGAGTCTCAGGTCCTTTTGTGCCCGGGCTGGCTTTGAACCTTGATCCTCAGTTCTCAGCCTCTAGTAGCATGGATTACAGTCATGAGCGACTGTCACAGCTCAAGATTTAATTTTAGTATAAAAGAATACATGTGGGAATAAATAAGAAAGTAAAGGAGGATTTTCTGCTTTCTATGCTGAAAATATGAAAAACTATTATCTAACACTCTTGCAAGTATTCCTTAGACTCCACAGTTCTGGGAGGCCATTAAGTGTAAAGTACTTTATTTATTTATTTTTGCCAGTCCTGGGCTTGAGCTCAGGGCCTGAGCACTGTCCTTGGACTTTCTCAAGGCTAGAGCTCTACCACTTGAGCCTCAGCACCACTTCCGGCTTTTTTCTATGTATGTGGTACCGAGGAATCGAACCCTGGTCTTCATGCATGCTAGGCAAGCACTCTACCACTAGGCCAAACTCCTGGCCCCCTCAAGTACTTTTTTAAAACATAATGATGTGGCCCAGGCATACCTAGAGAGGACAATAGGTGAAGTTCAAGATATTGAAAAAAAATTATGCCAGGCATAGTGGCTCATGCCTGTTATCCTAGTTAATCAGGATGCTGAAATATGAGGATCAAGATTCAAAGCCAGCCCCGGCACAAAAGTGGCACTCTTAACTCCGATGAACCTCTAGAAAACAGGAAATGGCATTGTGGTTTAAGTGGTAGAATTCTGTCCTTGAGCTACCGAGCTCAGGGAGAGCACCCAAGTCTAGAGTTGAAGCCCCATGACCAACCACAAAAACAAAATGTTTCTTTACACCTTCTATGAAGTATTTGATGTCCTTAGTATATGAAACTGGAGTTCAAATGTTATGGCCCACTGTTCATGTAACTTAGGATCTGAAAAAACACCATAGGAGGGTTATTAATGCTCTAGCTTTTCAGTTTACTTCCAGGATTTAACATCTGCCTCTAAACATTTTAATATTTATTATTTTTAATTCCTCTCTCTCTCTCTCTCTCTCTCTCTCTCTCTCTCTCTCTCTCTCTCTCTCTCTCTCTCTCTCACTCTCCTCATGTATCTATCCTGTCTCAGAGCTACTTTGACAGTGAGAGAGTGAAGAGAAAGGAGATTCCAATAGAGGAGGGGACTGTGAGCAAAGTACATTACATGCTTGCATGAAAAATGCCATAAAGAAGCTCATGATTAAAAATAAATATGCACTAATAGAAATGGTATGAGTAATATATAATAGTTATTAGGAAAATTAGTTTTAAGACATGATTTTCAGGCTTATATTTGATCGATTTGTGACCCTGTAGTTCCTGTGCTATAATTGTTACAGACACTTGTATACATTAATCACACTAAATCCTGGCTTTGCTCCCACAGCTCTCCTACAAGTCTTCTCATCTTACTTTTTCCACTAACATCCACTCAAGTATATCTGCTTTTTAAATTATATTCTAGCTTGATTTATCTGCCAAAGTACTTTTGGTCATTATGTTAACCAGCAGTGTATTTCAAGAAACATATAGATCTATCCACATTGATTAGCTGAAATGATTATGAAAGCTAGTTTTGTATATGTATGCTTCTGTAAGTTTGCTAGATTCTTCAATTTCTGTATGATTTACTTTCTAGACACTTCACTTCATTGTTAATCATTGCAGGTTTTGTACATTCATGTATATTATCCTTTCAGGAACTCTGAATAAGTTAATGTGTACTAAAATTAAAACAACAACAACTTTCTGGCTAGATGCTGGTGGTTCATGCTTTTAAATCTAGCTCCTCAAGAGGTTGAGAAGTGGTAACCACACTTTGAAACTAGCCCAAGCAGGAAAGTCTGTGAGATTCATATCTCCAGTTACCAACTAACAACCAAAAAGTTAGAAGTGGAGTTATGGATCAAGTGGCACAACCCTAATCTTGAAGACAAAAGCTGAGGGACAGCACCCAGGCCCAGAGTTCAAGCCCCATGACCAACTACCACTACCACTACCAACAAAGTGAAATGCTTCTAGATTTTTGAACAAATATTCTTGGCTTGTTATCCAAAAATATTTTATAAACATTCCTTTTTGCACGTAGAAACTGGTGATTAGGGCCTTCACTATTAGCTACTTAAGCTGAGATTTGAGGATCACAGTTTGAAGCCAGACTGTACAGGAAACTCTCTACAACTCTTATATCTAACAAGTAAATGCTCAAAACATATATATTATATACTATATATAATATAAACTTATATATATATATCAGGGACAGCATACAGACACTGAATTCAAACCCTAGGTTTGGAACACTCACACACACACACACACACACACACACACACACACACATGCATGCACACACGGATATGCATACGTACTTCTTTTTTCTCTTTGTTTCTGTGAGACAATGTCTTGTTATTTGGTGCATGTGAATGGGAGCTTTGAACTTGAAATCCTCCTTCAGACTGTCAAATGTTAGAATTACACACACACGCCACTATGATGGCTCTGGGGTTATGTCTTTCATAATTTATATAATGACTTACTATGTATTTTGGGACAATCTTTGAAAGAAAAACAGGGAATTTTGGAACAGAATATCAAGATTTTATTATATGCTATTCTAATTGATCAAGAAGAAGCTTCTCATATATATTTTAATTGTAAAATATTTTTAATGTGATGAGTCCTGTAGTTCTAATAATCTACAGAATCATTTTGAATAACTTCTATTTGTTGCAGGCCCAGGAACTGGGCCCTTCGATCTCTTACTAGAGAGTCAATATTGTAGTGTTTATTTTCTAGTGAATGTAAATGGTGAGAAAGAGCATATTAGCAGAATATATAATACGCTAAAATTCTAAGTGGTCATATGAAGACTAAGGTAAATTGAAGTTTTATATGTATTTGTGTGCCTTAGTTTTTTAACTCAAGTCTGGTACTTTAACACTGAAGCCACATCTTCCCTGTTTTCTTTCTCTGATTAATTAGGTGTAAGAGTCTCTTGGATTTGTTTGCGCCATTGGCTTCACGCTGGGATCCTCAGATCTCAGCTTCTTAAGTAGTTAAGATTACAGGTATCAATCACTACAGTTCAGCTAAACTGAAACTATTCATAAAATAATGTTAAAATAGTTGAGAAGGCTGACTATAATACCTGAGTTAGGATATAATGGATATTGAAAGAGAGAATATTTCTAGTGTGTAAATTCAAAACAGAATATCTTGAACTTTTGCCAACTATAAAAATACTTGTATTAAAGAAACATCTTTAATGATGGAAGTTCTATGAAAATATGGAAATATGGCATACATGCAAGAGCTGTTAATGGCATGAAAATGATGAAAAAACTGATTCTGGGATATTTTGAATCAATAAGCTTTCCAAACAGGTTGACTCATTTTCATCTTTGAATGCTAAGAGAGATTAGAATGGGTCATGGTTATTAGATCAAACAGAATTACAGATATCTTTAGTAGAGTGGAAGGAATGTAAATAAAGATATTTACAGGTTTGAGCATATTAAATTTGAGATATTCACTAAGTATTTAATGAGGTATTGAATGTGAATTTGAGCATATTAATATGTAACCTAGAGGAGAATTCTGGCCTAAGGATAAAAGGAATATAAATGATTGTCATAACTTGTGCTAGATATTTTGCCTTATGACGAGAGACAAAGATGAGAGTAGTATATACTAGTGGCTGATACTTGTAATACAATCAGCTAAGGAGACTGAGATCCAAGAAACATATTTGAAGGCCACCAGGGTAGACAAATCTGAGAGGGTCTTATCTCCAAAAACAGCCAGTGACATGGCTGTACCTCTAGTAAGAGAGTATCAAGCTGGAAAAGCCTATCATGAGTACAAGGAAGGTCTTGAGTTTAAGCTTCAGTGCCTGTAAATACACACAAAGAAACCCACATGCACAAATACAAAAACACATGCAAATACACACATACATAAAATAAAATAGGGCATTTTTTGTGTTAACCAAATTGTAGTTTTATTGTACATTAAATAAAAACCAAATCTATAGGTATTTTAATGTTGACAATTGTAATTGACTAATTTAATTGAAGAGATTATGGTCAAAATATTTGATATTTTTTTTTATGGAATTGACTTTTAATTTCACAACATACTGGTGGATGGCAAGTAAAAATACAAATATGACAAGAATGATTGTTGTGAAATATTATTTCATATTTGATAAAATTGGAAAATAAAGATTTTCCCTTCATATAATGAAAATTATGAAATGTAATTAAGTTATAATTATGCTATATATAAGATTACCATTATATCATGTTTTAGAGATGTAAAATTTTATGAAGATCTATTTACAATAATTATCATAACAAAAGATTTCATAGTTGATGTTAGGTATAGAAAAAAGAATTTTTTTCTTATTTGCATAATTGATCATATATTGTCCATAATCAGAAAACTACTGGTAGAGATGTCAGATAATTATAAGTGAAGTCCTGAATTTGCAGAAAAATACCTGAGACATTAAATATTCTGTGATGTACTATCTCTTCCAAATTACCTTACAGTCAGCTATCAAGCATGATATTTTGAATGGAACGCTTATTAGTGTACTAGGCTTTTCTGAAGAACAAGTTCGGTTCTCTCGAACAAAATTCCATCAAGAAATTTGTCTTAAATTTATGTTTTCTCCTTCTGTTCATGTTTTGTGGCTTTGTTTTGAGTCTCATTTTATAGATTAGGCTGGCAGTAAGCTCAAAAAGCTTTCCTTACATTCCAAAGAAGCATGCTTTATGAAACCCTATTAGATATATTTAGATGATTGAAAAATTATAAGGAAAATTCAAGTGACTACATATAATAAGGATTCCTGTCTCTAAAGCAGCAGACTGTGAATTTTATCATAATTACTCATTTATTTATTTTGGTGCTTGTTCTGGGACTTGAACACAGGGCCTTGAAACTGCCCCCGAGGGTTTTTTTGTTTGTTTGTTTGTTTCTCAAGATTCATGCTTGTTCATGAGAGCCACAGCTCCAATTTCACCTCTTTTCATTTTTTCTTTTTCTTTTCTTTTCTTTTATTGGTACCTAATTGAAGTTATGAGTCTCATGGACTTTCCTATCCAATCTGATTTCAAATTGCAATCCTCAGATTTGTGCCTTTAGAGTAGTTAGGATTACAAACATGAGCCACTGACATCCTGCAATTACTTTATAAATAAACATAATTATAAAATTTTAGGAAATTCAGCAATTTAATTTATATTGGAATACAAGATCTTCCTAATAAACTCATCTAGTTGTCTTTATTATTGTGAAAATTTTAAATATAGAGGAGAATTAAATCTAAAGGATAGTTGTTAGGCTTATAATCAATCTTTTTTGTGTGGGTGAGTTTTGGGACTTGAACTCAGTGCCTGGGCATTATCCTTGGCCACTTTTTGCTCAAGGTTAGTGCTTTACCACTTGAGTCACAGAGCCACTTCCAGCCTTTTCTGTGTATCTAATACCCAGGAATCCAACACAGGGCTTCCTGCATGCTAGGCAAGTGCACAACCACTAGGCGATGCTCCGACCCCAAAAGAAACACCTTTTTTTGGTGGTTGTGGGTCTTAATCCAGCGACTGTGTGCTTTCCATGAGCTTTTTTGTGCTCAAGGCTAGGACTCTACCACTTGAGCCAGAGGGCCACTTCTCCAATCAATCTTAATAACTAAGACACACAAAAAATATTGCACACAGAACTTATGGTTTAACGGAATTCACAATAATCAATTTCCAGAAGAGGTTGTTTCAATCAAATGCACCTAGTTTTATGCTAGTACATTTTTTAAAATTTGTTTTGAAAGAATATACCATATTTGAGATCATTGGTAGAGGAAACAACTGAAGTTCCTGCAGTTAATGTGAATGCAGAACAAGACTGAGGTTTGAGAACAAGAAAAAGACAGGACTTGTGGATTACATCAATCATTTACCACTGGCACTGGACACTGTTCCAGTAAGTGATTTCATGGGAAGTCCTCTCTATGGGCTATTATTTATTCTCAGATTGTTCACCAAGTTAAGGGACTACTAGAATGAACTAATCATATATAATTTACATATATAATATATAATTTACATATATATAATGGTACTTTTACTTTTTACCATGAACTTGGAAGGTATTAAGGAAAAAAAGAAAGTTCCCATACCACAATTTGCTATGTAATTGGGGGAAAAAAGCCAATTAGTATAAAATTCTATCTTGGGGAAAAAAGAAAAGCCTAATTTAACCACCTTCAAAAGGTATTTTCAACAGGTTTCTAATTAATCACTGAAAACTTCTCATTAGTGAGTTCTTATTTTAATTCTGGAGAGGTTGTAAACCCTATTTAGTCACAGAAATAATTATTGTTGGAAATCTAAGGTGGAACTTCCAATAATTTTTGTTTTTATTATAATTGTGATTGTGGTAAGCTGTTAACTAATCATGACTAAGGAAATAATATTTAGTACAAAATTTTTATTTTTCTATTTAAGCTCAAGTGCAATGCTCATAAAATGTGATAATATATCATTCACAAATTAATTCTGTCTAAATATTTAAATGAAGCTAAGTCCAGATTATAAAACTAATTAGAGATTCAAAGAGACATATTTTCAAAACCTGAAACAAATGGGATTTATAAATGATATCTGATGAATAAAAATCTAGGATTAAACTATGTTTAGTGTTTCACATCTCTAATCCTAACTACTCAGCCTGGAGCTGGCTGGAGGAGATAAAAAGTTCACAACCTATGGTATCTATTAATATCTGGATGTTAAATGTACTAATATCATCTCATCTACTTCAGCTGGGAGGGTGGGGCACTAACAGTCAGCAGGACTGTTATTCTTAGCCAGGGAATAAAGTTCAAGACAATTCATCCCAACAAATGCAGGCATGGTAATTACGTGCCTATCATGACATCTGGCAGGAAATATAAATGAGAAGTTTGTTATCCATTACTATCTGGGAAAAAATTAAGATCTTATCTCAAAAATAAGCAGAACTCTGGAGGCCTGGTTCAAACCCCAACAACACTAGAAACAACAAAATCTAACTCCAAAGATAGTAACAGCACAGAATTAAAAGAGTCCAGTAACAAAAATAAGCAACCATCAAATTTCGACAAATATGCTATTATTTGAAAAACAAAGTTTACTAGTCACATACAATAAGGGGTAGTTTTATTTGATCAAATTTTACAGATAATATTGTGAGAAAAGTGAGCAACATTGGTAATTCATACCTGTTGTCTCATTATCTGAGGAGGTACGAATTGGGTGGATCAAAGTTTGAAATTATCCTATGATGAAAAGCTAACTTGATCTTAGTATTAAACAGATATGCATTCGTACCTGAGATTGTAATAACAGCTATTGGAAGTATTAAATGGAAAGATCATGGTTTGATGTTGGCCTCAGGCAAAAATCAAGATCCTATTTGAGAACAATGAGTATGAAAGGCTCAGGATATAGCTTATATATTGAAGTGTAAATATTAAAGTGCCTGTGTAGATGACATGAGTCCCTGAGTGAAAAAATCAGCACCATACCCTGCAAAAAATATATGCATATGTATGTATGTGTATGTGCATATATAATATACACACATATGTGTATATATGTATATATGTGTGTAGATGTTATATATACATACATGCATACATTTATATACATGCCATCATTTTATATCCTTATGTGTTTATTTATTTTATTGTTATTTTACATTTTTTTACAGTTGATATACACAGGGGTTACAGTTATGTGAATCGGGTAATGAGTACAATTTTTTGAACCATTTCTATTAAATATTTTTTCAAAATATTTTTTGGGAAGTACACACAGAATAATTATTTTAAGAATTATATTGGGGACTGGAATGTGACCTAGTGGTAGAGTGCTTGCCTAGCAAGAATGAAGCCCTGGGTTTGATACTTAGGTAGCAGATACACAGAAAAAGGCCAGAAGTGGCACTGTCACTCAAGGGGTTGAGCGCTAGACTTGAGAAAGCTCAAGGAGAGTGCCCAAGCCCTGAGTTCAAGATCCAGGACTGGCAAAAAAAGTATGCTTTTCATTTCAATATTCAAGTTATAGTCACATATTTCAGCCTTTCTTTGTTATGCTTTAATTTATATGTAGAGTAATATGAACAATTGTTATCCAAATTATCTTTGCTTACCAGATCAATCATACAAGTATCAGAAATAATTTTAAGCAAAAATGTTAAATGATAATATACCAAATGGTAATTACTATTAAAATGTATTATAATTATGAATATTATGTCTGCTGAATTGCTGCTGCTCTAACACTGGAACTACACATACAGTCAAGATATGGTTGTTTAGACTCAGATATGACATCTCATAGACTTTTCTTTCTAGGATGACTTTATATCATGGTCCTGCACATCTTAGCTTCCTTCACAGAAATAGTCAAATCACACGGTTTTTCATATGCAGACCTCTGGATCTGAAGTCCCTTCCATGTTTCTGTGTGTCTGCATGTTCTACATCCAATCTCCTAAAGGAGAATGACTGGTAAGGGTCATTATAAATAATTGAAATCCTCTTATGTGATTTTCTAAATGAAGCAAATTACTTAAGAGGTAACTTTTGATGTCAAGAAAGGGCAACTGAACCAGGCACTGATCCAAGCTATTCCGGAGTTTGAGATATTAGGACTGAAAATCAAAGCCATACAGGAAGGAAAGATCATGAGGCTCTTATCTCCAATTAACCACCCAAAAAAGTAGAAATGCAACTATGGCTCCAGTGGTAGGGCACTAGCAAAAATCACTCAAGGACATTGCAAAACTCTAGATTTCTAAGCCCAAGACCAGCATAGAAAAAGGGAAAAATATATAATATATAATAAATAATATATATTATATATAATACGTATGTTGCTACATTTAAATACTTTTTTAAACAAATATTTTTGTTTTTGTTGATACTGTGGTTTCTCTCTTAAAGGTATGGAGAAAAGAAAGCGTGGGTGAATTATCTTAACACAACATAGTGAAACTAAGTTTAATGCCTAGATCCCAGCTAACTAGAAGATACAGAAAGAAGAATTGTTTGCTGGAGATTAATTTTTCCCAAAATAGTCAGATTATTTTATGATCCCCACTAAAGTAAAATGGCCCAGGTCAGGACTCAGGAGGAGAGCACAGTGCTGAAATAACATCCTGGTTTCAATTCTTGGTATCATAAGAAAACAAAAATGTCATATGGACTTAATGTTTGCTTTTTTAAATTCTTGTTCTTTAAAATTTACATTTGCAAGGTTAATACATAATCTTCAGAAATAATACCAATTCTGGTATTCTTCTCTCAAATTTTGCAAAAGAAAGGCATTGCTCTATTCTTATGTAGCACAAAAATATTGATATAGTGGGAAAAATACAAAAAACATACAGCAAAGTAGAACTTAGTGAAAACAGTGTGGTTTCATTTGCAAATTCACATTCATCTTTCTGCCTCTACAATTTCTTATATATTAAATAACATAAAAACACTGCATGGTTCATTTACTCTCTAATTTTTCAATTGGATAAATTATCCAGATGTTCAGATTCATAAGCAATGATCTTCGGAGAGAAAGAACACAGCTTATTTTTTTATTTTATTATTTATTTATTTATTTATTTATTTATTTATTTATTTTGCCAATCCTGGGCTTGAGCTCAGGGTTTGAGCACTGTCCTTGGACTTTCTCAAGGCTAGCACTCTACCACTTAGGCCTCAGCACCACTTCCGGTTTTTTGCTATGTATGTGGGGTACCGAGGAATCAAACCCGGGTCTTCGTGCATGCTAGGCAAGGACTCTACCACTAGGCCAAACTCCCGGCCCACAGCTTATTTTTTATAAAGAAAAATATTCTTTCCAATTTTATATCAAATTAATATATTATTCCACAATGTTTCTAATTATAGTATAATTTGTGAGTCGTTATTTTTAATTTTTAATTTATTGTAATTGAATTTAATTTAAAAAGTTAATTATTTTTGTTTAATCAAACTGGGAGGACATTTTTTTTTATTATGAATGTCCTTTAGGGGCCCAAGAGCAATTTATTTATTTATTTATTTATTTATTTATTTATTTATTTATCTATTTTTTGCATATTTGCCAGTCCAGGGCCTGAGCTCAGTGCCTGAGCACTGTCCTTGGGCTTTCTCAAGTCTAGAGCTCTACCACTTGAGCCACAGCTTTTTCTATGTATGTGGTATGGAGGAATCCAACCTGGGTCTAGGGTATTTTATAAATATATATTACACATAGCCCATAGCAAAGGCCCTGAGCTCAAGTCCATAATGGACTAAAACAAATTAGCTGAACAGATTTCATGCAATTCACTTTTAATCTATTTGTATTTACTGCCACTTTTAATTAAAGATACTGACTTTTATTAAAACCAGAAATGAAAGCTATAATTGCATCATTTTCTGATATGAACTTTAGGGATAGAAATTCTTATATCAAGGGCAAATGCAGTCAAATTACTATATAAAATAATTATTTTTCCTTTATATTCAGACTTAGTTGATTTTCTTTACTACTTTAATAGGGTCAACAGAACAGGTAACTAGAACCCTAGTTACCTTTCTTTTCTGAATGAGGCAGTAAAAACTCTTACTTTAGTACCCATTACCATCTTATTCTAGGATCTGACAAGTTTGTGTGTCTCCTACCCATCCCCACAAGAGAAAAATAAGAAAAGATAGTTCTTATGCATCCCACTCTACCTTGAAATGAATGACCCACACCCCAACATACCAACTGCTGGAACCACAGGGCCAAGACCACAGCTGACAGCAGCCACAGCTCAGAACAACTTAGGAGAATAGCCTGGAATCACTTGGAACTTTTATAACACCATTTTTAAAAAAATACATAAATAAACAAACAAACCTATACAATGATTTGTAGATCAGTGCCTGTATTTTAACATAAAGATTGTTATTAAGTGGAGATGTGATTTATTTAATGAGAAGAAAATCATTTATTTGAGGTGTCATGTAAAGGTGAAATGGAAGGAGCCATTTTGTTCATTGAGGAACCCAATGATTTCAAATGGCAACCAAGTACACAACCCTACTTCCAGTACTTTAATAACAGTAGTAACTTAGTATTGGCATGCCTACTATTTCCTACTTCTGTTTTTTAACTGAAAAATCCAAGACAAATTCGTATTTTCATAAGATTTCTATAGTTTATGATAAATGGTGTAAAGGAAAAGCAATCCTTTGGTTGTTTAAAACAAATTTAAAAGCCAGGACGAAGCCAGGTACCAGTGATTTATGCCTGTAATCTTAGCTACTCAGTCATCTGAAATCTGGAAATTACAATTTGAAGCTAGCCCAGGCAAGAAAGTCTGTATGATTCATCTCCAGTTCCTCACCAAAATGTCAGTAGTGGAGTTGTGGCACAAGGGTACAGCAGTAGCCTTGAGTATGAAAGCTGGGGACAGCATGTAGGCCCACAATCCAAGCTCCTGGTTGGGAATGATAAAAAAAAAATGATGTAACTGATACTCGATATCTTACATTCATTATATCGAATAAAGCATAAAAGCTACTTTTACAAATAAAAAATTATTTTTTTAGAATTTGAAATAAACCACCTGCTTTTAGGCTGATCAATATGACTGAAGCAACTTACCTTTTATGCATTCTGTGAAAAATATATGGACAAGTAGATTTGGCTTTAATAAACTGTAAAGTTATATTGTATGAGATAATAACATTCTTTCTCAAGGCATTTACTAGAACAGTTCAAACTATCTTCATAAGTTCGTTTAATTTAGTAAATTATTCACTGAAAACCGAAGTATTTATACCATATTAACATGTTCATGTGTGAAATCTGACACTGAATTACTAAAAATACTCCTGTTTTCCTTTCTTAATATTATTAGTATAAGAATAGAAGGAAGAAAATGGATATCAAAATCACTAGATAAGAAAATCTGTAATAATTCAGACTATAAAGCAATCAGACAGGTACACTAATAGGGCTTATAGTTGCAGATTTCCTAGGTGCTACAGATTCTAGGCAACGTTTGAGGATTGAAATTTTGGTTTCCATAGATTTCATGAGTTTAAAATAAAGATTATATATTTTCAAATGTTTAACAATTCGATTAACCCCTTTTTGTAAATCCTATAGACCAAGAAATATAAAGCAATCTGAAAGTTGGAAATACTATTATCTTTTGAGTTATTAGTAAATGCATGTATGAATAATCTGGTTTATATGTGGGAAAATCTTAATCACTTATTTATTTTGTGAGTCATGGGGCTTGAACTTATTCTGGGCACTGTCCCTGAGCTCTTCAGTTGAAGATTTCCAGCCTACCATTGAGCAAAGCCCTGCTTCCCATTTTCTAGAGGTTAATTGGAGATAAGAGTCTGGGGTCATTTTGTCCCCGGGCTGGCTTTGAAGCTCTTTTTTTCATATATTTTTATTGTAATTAATGGAAGTGTTACATTATATTCGCCAGATAGACAGTGCATTACTTCACATACATTGATACCCTTTCTCGTGTTTTGGTCCCCATTTCCCACCCCCCACCCCCACCGCCCATCTTGTTTTCCTCCCTTCCCGATCCGACTCAAATAACCAAATACACATATATAAATATATCAGATAACCAGGAAAAATACTGTAACAATATGGGATAATCAAGGGATAGCAAAAGAGATGAGAGATAACATAGTACATTAAGGACAACAATCACTCATTATACCACTTTTGTTTCTATATCCTGGATGTCCTTTCATTTAGCGTCATTCTATATGGCCTATGAATCTACATTTTGTTCTATTGTAAATCTCTGCTAGAAGAGCCTAAGGTTTCTACTGGTTATTACAAATGAGGGAAACCATTGAGCCTATGTTCCTTTGAGTCTGGCTTACTTCACTTAATATAATTTTTTTCTAAGTCTTTCCATTTCCTTACAAAGAAAGCCTACAGAGTGGGAGAAGATCTTCACTAACCATACAACAGACAAAGGCCTCATATCTAAAATATATCAACACTCAAAAAATTGAATCACTCCAAAACTAATTTCCAAAGAAACAACCATCCCATTAAAAGATAGGCCAAAGACTTAAAGAGAGTCTTCTCTGAAGAAGAAACAAAAATGGCCTATAGACACATGAATAAATGCACGACATCTCTGTTCATAAAAGAAACAAATCAAAACAACTCTAAGATTACACCTCACTCAAGTTAGAATGGCCAGGATCAGGAAATCTAATAACAACAGATGCTGGAGGGTATGTGGCCAGGAGGGATCACTACTGCACTGTTGGTGGGAGTGTAAGCTTGTTGCATTTGGCATTTACCCAACTGTCCAGAAACAAGGACATACTAAATCCACTAGCACAACGATGTTCATTGCAGCACTATTTACCATAGCAAAGATATGGAACCAACCCAGATGCCCTTCAATTGATGAGTGGATCAACAAGATGTGGTATTTATACACAGTGGAATTCTGTGCTGCTGTCAGAATGACATTGGCTTTGAATCTTTATCCTCAGATCTCATCCTGTTGAGTAGCTAGGATTGCAGGCATGAGCCACTGCACCTGGCTAATGATATTTACCTTTAAACAAATTAAAACTCAATATAAATATATAATTTTCATAGGTATATATAATATATAAATATATATACACATATACATACATTCACAAAGTTTATTCCTTATATATTATAGGGAAATTTGTAACTAAGTTTACTAAGAAACTCATTTGTGCCTCTCGCATAGTTTACCTTGAAGATTATTTGTAAGGATAGCAACACATTTATGGTATAGATCTCTTTAAAACAGTATCATGATTTGACTTGGGTCATTGTATTATGTGACGATAATTCTCTGCTCATTTTTTTCTCTGGTTTATTCCCTGCTGTTGCTTTATCTGAATTTGGTGTGCTGGATGTTCAAATTATCTGGTGTGCTGTATGTTCAGTTTGTTCATTTGGATCATAGAAGGGAAGGGGATAAATAAAATGATGAGACAAAGGACCGAGGATGAACTAATGTAACAGCAATATTCACAAGTCAATATGTTGGGAATGCACTTTACAGCCTGGGAGGAGATGGGAGGAGGGAAAGTGGGAAAAAAAAACAAGGGAAGGGGTGGCAATATTTAAGAAATAATGTACTCATTACTTTATGAATGTAAGTGTAACCCTCATATACATCACCCTGATAAAATAAATTAAAACAAAAATGTTGTTAATTTGCTTTTTCCTATAAGTGCTTATATAAATTATAGTGCTGATATGAATAACTATATTTCTATACAGTATATACTATCATTCAGTGATGGATGTTATCAAATAATTAATTATTAATAGATAGAATTATTAGATTTAATTTCTAAGTGAAGCTGTATTTGTTTGATCTTTTAATCATCTTCTGGTGAGATTATCTGATAATCTGGTGAGATTATTGTCCTGGTAGATATTCAACTTTCAGAGTCCTGTAAAATGTTAGTTGTGCCCTTGTTCATGTCCTTAAAATTTTCTTTCTGTTAAAAATGTCATGAAAGTAGCGAAGTTTTCTTGGGGGTCTTGAAATACCTTAGCCTTTATCTTCCCCATTGCATCATAAAAACAAGTGAGAGAATATTTCAATACCACCTATATTGATATCAAACAGAAGCAAGCATTCTAGACACTTTCCAAAGGGACTGTCCTTTCATTGAGAAATGTTATAAGCATATTGATTTTTTAATTACTTGACATTATTTCAAATCATATCAGCATCATTAATGAATAGTGCAAAACTTAAGTTCTGTCACATGAAACATTAGATATTCCATTATTCTTAATATCTATCTACATCCTTGGCTGTCATGTAAGCTGCTGGAATCTGTTGCATGTTTTATGACATCTCACAAACCATTTAATGTGACATTATGTGAAGTTTTATTTAAATAAGATATTTAAATAGATTTTCTAAATTTAAAGAACAATGCTTTCTCAATGAACTTTTAAGAGGTCATTGCATTAAAAAATATTCCTTGGGTAATACTAATCAGATATTTAGTATTCAACTACTTGAAACAAACATCGTCAACAGCTTCAAGACAGTACATTAGCCTATTTACAGTAATAGCAGTGGGAGGAAAATATAGTTATCATCTGTTTCACTTTTTCCTTTAGTTCATCATGATAAAATGATACTCCTTTTTATCATGATTACAATAGTGTACTGCAAAGAATTCATTATTAATGCTTAAGTGGTCCAAGTTTCACTGATACAAACAATTTTATAATGATTTAAAAAAAGAATACCGACTCCCACACATTCAATTATTCCTCCAAATATTCTGAATATCAATTACTTTTTTTTTTTGCCAGTCCTGGGCTTGAGCTCAGGGCATGAACCCTTTCCTTGGACTTTCTCAAGGCTAGAGCTCTACTACTTGAGCCTCAGCACCACTTCTGGCTTTTTTCTATGTATGTGGTAGCGAGGAATTGAACCCGGGTCTTTGTGCATGCTAGGCAATCACTCTACCAAACACCTGGCCCTGAATATCAATTACTTTTTTGCTGTGAAGCACCTAAAAAACTCTATATAATAAATATTTAATGAAAATTTTAAAAGAAGATCTACTGCTTGTTTATTAAGGTTCAAATTGTTACTGTTATATTTTACTTAAACATTACCTTTAAGTTATTATCAAAGAAGTATCTATTTAACTCATCAATTGAAGACTATAATGCTAATGCCTCTTTATCCATGTCACCACTTCTTTTAACAATTCTTTCTATCTCTCCTAAACCCATGTGGCTCCATTTTCACCTATTCACAATGAACATTATGATTGCTTTCAGTCACTTTTCCTTTCTATATTGCCAAACTTCCTTTGCTTTCAAGCCCTCTGACACTAACACTACAAATTTCATCTTCCTGTTACTCAATTTATTATACTCATTTTGTTATAGTTTTTCTAACAATAAAAACTTTTGTAACTACACTAGTTTATATCTACTTCATTGTACATGTATTTTACTATACATAAAGTATTCTCTTTTTATTCATTTTATATGTATATACATAAATACATATTGTGCATATATATAAAATCAATATACATATATATTTATATATCTTTATATATATGCATACACATCCAAGTCTACCTTATATGAAATTCAGGAAGAAAATCATAATGAATGGAAAAGAAGAATGCATAAAGAAGTTGTAATTTTAAAATGTGTTATGTGTTTTATACAGACATGTATAAAATGATTTCAAGTCACAACAACAGGTTATAGGGAATGTATACATTATCTTCTAAAGTTGTTTTTTTCAGGAAAAATTATTTTATTGCATTCCATATTCAAAATCTACAAAGTACAGCCTTGAAATCTGGGAACTCTAAATTTAGCTCTAATCCTGCTGACAGGCTTATAAGAAAGGTGAGTTGTAATATGAGGCTTCAGGAAATTTATAACTGAATTCTTACCTAAGAAATAGTAGAAGATGCATGAAAGATCTAGCGAATACTGCATAGATCTGGAGACATCCATAAAAGAGGAGAAGCTAAAAATGATTTGAAAAATAAATTTGGACATACATTTATAAATATTTCACTCTATATTTGCAAAACATAATTTAATTTAAAACACAAGTTTTAAATATTTTAAACTTTTTAATAAGAGCCATCTGCAATGTGGACTTCATTGTTGATCTCAAACTAAATATAATCTACTGTCTGAAAATCGTCAGATAAAGAGGATACTCTCAGGACTAGAAGTAGAGGCAACAAAAGTATCCTAAAAATGTCACTTTATTAGAGGAAGAAAGTAGTAGACAAACAGTATCTAAGTGAAGGAGAGATTTTAGTCATTGATTTTCCAATTAGAGAGAAATATGTATTCAGTTTTGTGCCATAAGCAAGCTAAAATTATAAGTAAAGCACTAGAAGTTATTATGAACATAGCAATAAACAAGAGGAATACAGGAATCAATGGTTTGTAAATCTGATTAATTAGGGGCCGGCAGTTTGGCCTAGTGGTAGAGTGCTTGCCTAGCATGCACGAAGACCCTGGTTCAATTCCTTGGTACCACATACTTAAAAAAAGCCAGAAGTGGTGCTGAGGCTCAAGTGGTAGAGTTCTAGCCTTGAGAAAAATCCAAGACAGTCCTCAGGCCCTGAGCTTAAGCCTAGGACTGGCAAAAAAAATCTGATTAGTTAGTATAAAATAAAGTTTTAAAACTGAGTGAAATAATTAAAAGATCATAGAAATATATTCAACAGTGAACTAAAAATAGTTCTGAAAGAAAATTTCTTTCAGCCACAACATCTCTAATTATCACAAATACTGAGAATGTATTAAAACAACAACAATCATTTGGCTGGGGTGAGCTGAGGAGGGAGGTAGGGCAGTTACCTCAATACAAAGATCATGTCTGACCATGTGAAGGTCCAGTGCCCAGAATCAGAGAAACAAGATTGGATGTGGAAATTAATTCACTTCTAAGGAGTGAAATCCAGAGGAGTGAGGGTGAAAGAGGTTGATAATGAAAGAAATCAAAGCAAGCAAAGAAGAGAGATGAGTACGAACAACACACAGAAAAGTCACACTAGAACACACCAGGAAACACTGTAAACTAAAATACTGCATTGGCCCCAGTACTATAAGAAAAAAATAGCAGTGGAATAAACAGGAACATAAAATGTAGGCAGCCAGTGCAGGCATATATTTGAGATATATATGTGAGGCTTCATGAAGACATTACAGTGGAGGATTTTAATATACTTCCTCATCAGAAAGATTTCCTCAGGTGGCAGTACACCAGAAACAATATGGGAAGAGAAGGAAATTTTATTTAGATAATTACCATGTAAGCTAGCAAAAACATATGAAATAAAAAGAAAATTCAAATAGGTAAAACAGGAACTTGGATCAACAAGTTATTGTGATGCAGATTTCAAATATCCAAATTTTAGGAAATAAATGGCTATTTTAAGGCAATTGAATAGGAAAGTAATTTTCTCTATACATGCTTTTTACTTTAGCTTCTACACTGTCCTGAAATTGCTGATAAACTAACGGAAACATCCATACAAAAATCTTGATCAACTGATTTTGGGGGGTGCTCTGACTTAAAATGTATACCTACAATCTTCTATAAATACATTTCTATCAATAGGGAGATTTTGAGAGTAGCAGAACTGTATAATTTTGAGTATTTGATTTTGATACCTGATGTATATGTTTATTTACTTATTTGAAATAGGAAAGCAAAGGTGAAAAAGATGATTGGAAAGTGGTATGGGGAGGGAAATAGGGACAAAAACATGAGAAGAGGTATTAATGTGTGAGAAATAATGCACCTCCTATCTGGGGATTATAACTGAAACCACTCTATATATTACAATAAAATATCATGATTAATAAAATATAACACACCTCTGTGTTAATTAAAATGAAATAAAAGAGCCTCTATAGTTCTTGTGATTGTAAATTAAATATTTTGCATAACTTGGCTGCTGCTAAATATTTTCTGTTAAAAATTTAATTTTCATTAGGAATGTAAAATAGACTGATGTATGTGCCATATATAAAAAGTGAGTTATAAAATGTATATATACTCAACTACAAATAACTAAAATATTTCTAATTAAGCATATATTATTTTAATACCTCCTCTTAATATAGCATTTTATTACAATTATATATGTGATTTTCTAATGCATTTGAAATAATTATATCTACCATATTAGATATGTATATATTTTTAATATATTTTTATTGTAATTAATAGAAGGGTTACATGATATTTGCCAGTTAAATGGTGCCTTAATTCCCACACATTGATACCCTTTCACATGTCATGGTCCCCATTTCCCTTCCCCCTCCCCCACTCATCATCTTGTTTTCCCCTGTTCCCTATCCAATTTCAGATAACCAAATACAAATATATCCGATATATCAGGTAACAAAGTGAGATACTGTAACAATATGAGATAACCAATGGACAGTAGAAGTGATGAGAGAGAACATAGTACCTTAAGAACAACAATCATTAATTATATGGCTTATGTTTACATCATATTTTAAATGACAAGTTTAACAAACAATTGTTCAAGGAGGGAATCTCTAATTACATTCTCTGGGACTTAGCCTTTGGAACTTAATCAAAATTAGGCTAACGGTTTGTATGTCATAGAAACATATCAGTAGATATGTATATTTTTAAAATAATCATTTATTATGTGATTTTCATATATTTTGGTTTTAATTATTAAGTTTAATAATACACACATTTGTAAAATAAAGGTTTATATGACACTATTATATTTTTTAAAATCCAGGTGCCAGCCAATACTAGCTACTCAGTAGGATGATAACTAAGGATCACAGTTCAAAGCTAGCCTGAGTAAGAATTTCCATGAGACTTCTGTCTCTCATTAAGGACTGAAAAACCTGGAAGTTAATCTCAGGCCCAGCGGGTAGCTTTGAGAAAAAGTTCAGGAACAGCACTTAATCCCTGAGTTCAAGCCTCAGGAATGACACACAAAAAATGAAAACATATTAACATATGAACCAAAGAAAATGAATAAAATTTACAAGGAAAAATACCTAATTTATTATAAGTTGTTAAAAACAATTCAAATTAAAGTTGAATGGACTGAGCATAGATACCGTTACAGGTTAGATTGAACTTTAAATCCTAAAAACATGCTTTTTTTCTCCCTCACTTTAAAAGTTACAGGAGACTGGGCATAGCGGCTCACTTTGTTTTTTAATTGTCCGGGTAATATATAAAGGGTTACAGTTACATTTGCCAGATAATAGTTGCATTACTTCTCACAGAATGATACCCTTTCTCATGGTTTTGTCCCCATTTCATTTCCCACAGCCCCTCCCATTCACCTTGTTTTCTCCCCTTCCCTTTCCTATTTCAAATAAACAAATATACAATATACCAGGTAACAAAGTCAGACACAGTAACAATATGAGATTTACCAAAGGGCAACAAAAGAGAAATAACATAGTACATTAGGAACAACAATCACACAAGATAAAGCTCTCTTCTATATCCTAGAGATCCTTTTGTTTATTCTCATCCTATATGACCTTATGTACCTAGGTTTTGAGCTATTGTAATTTGTGGCTAAGAGTCCTGGATGTGTACTAAAGGTTACAAATCAGGAAAACCATGGAGCATAAGCTCCTTTGGCACTGGCTTACTTCACTTAATATGATTTTTTCGCCAAGTCTTTCCATTTCTTCATGAATGGGCCTTATGTATCTAGGTTTTGTTGTATTGTAAATCTCTGCTAGGAGGGCCCAACGTTTCTATTGATTATGACTAATGAGGGAAACCGTTGAACCTATGTTCCTTTGATTTTTTCTGTCTTTCCATTTCCTTACAAATGGAGCAATGTCGTTCTTTCTGACAGCTGCATAGAATTCCATTGTGTATAAATACCATATTTTATTTATCCACTCATCAACTGAGGGACATCTGGGTTGGTTCCACATCTTTGCTATGGTAAATAGTACTGCAATGAACATCGCTGATGTAGTGGACTTAGTATGTCTTTGTTTCTGCATGATTGAGTAAATGCCATGTAGTGGAATTGCTGGATCATAGGGGAATTCTTTGTTTTGTCTTTTGAGGAACTGCCATACTGCTTTCCATAGTGGTTGAACACCAACAGTGTAGTAGAGGGCCCTCCTGGCCTCATCCCCTCCAGCATCTGTTGTTATTAGATTTCTTGATTCTGGCCATTCTAACTGGAGTGAGTTGTTTTGATTTGTATTTTTTTTTCTTTTTTTTTTTTTTTGATTTGTATTTTTTTTGTGGCCAGAGATGTCAAGCATTTCCTCATGTGTCTATAGGCCATTCTTATTTCTTCTTCTTCAGAGAAGACTCTCTTTAATTCTTTGGCCCATCTTTTAACCATCCATTAACAAAAAAGTGGCTCACATTTTTAATTGCAGATAATCTAGTGGTGATGATTCAAGTGATGGAGGAGACCTGATGCCAGGCCTGACTAATACCATGAAGCTGGACACGTTTGAAGCCCAGTTCTTTTCCTAGCTGGGGCAGCTAGTAAATAGGACGTTGCTGATGGTGACCAGGAAATAGTAAAATCCTATCTTAAAATTAATCAAAACAGAGGTGTGAGGACATATCTCCACTGATAGAGCCTCTGCCTAGCAAGTGTGAGGCTCTAAATTCAAAACCATAATACACCAAAATGAAGTATAAAGGGCAATACATGTAGATATACCAATGTTACAATTAGTCATATTGACTATGCAAAATTTAATAACACAAATCAGAAAGCTAGTTATCAAAGAAATACAATTCTTTCTGCAAGCTTTTTTAAAAATTTTAGTGACTATAAAAGTGTATGTGAGCATATGAAAATGCGTATTTATTTATACATAATGAGCTTGGATTAAACTTTTTCAGTCACCTAAATTGATTATAAAGTGGAAGACATTCCTTTGTTACATATCCACTGGATTAAGCTTAGTATGTATGTATTCATACTTAGGAAAACGTAAAATGTTATATACAAGATACATTGTTGTACCTGACAAAATGTTCTTTATATTTTTTATGACTTCATAATTATGAACATCTATTTGGCAGCTTCCCTGATATTTTCTCAGATTAGGCCTTCATCTTAACATAAGCACTGCTTCATTTCTGAGTAATTTCAGAAATCATGAAAACCTGAGAATTAAACAACCATTTCTAGTCAACCAGATACACAGTCACTTTATAATCTCATAGCTTGTTAAGGGTGTAAAATTCAAACTTTATTTGAATTCAAATCGCCCACAAATACGATAAGAGCTATATACATCATGCCCTTTAAATTTTCCACATGAAAAAATATGAACATATAAACTATCTAAATATACGTACATATAAATATAGTTGTACATATACATATATACATACATAAATCCAATGACCCCTTGCAATGGAAAAAAACAAATAAACAGAAAAACTGGATATTGCACTATGTTCACCATTATCCTTTACATGCAGATACTACAAGTTACAAACTCTAGGATCTATGCGCTTCTTGCAGCTTTCAGTGAAGCAGCATGGATAGTCACTTTCTATTACTATTTTTAAGAAAATGTCCAGAGAAAATCTAAGTCAGAATAGGCAGAAATTTCCTCTCACCATCAGGAAATTTTACTTTACTAATTTACTAAAGTGAAGATTTTAGGAACCTAGGCAATATGCTTTTGTAAATATCTGGAAGGACATTCTGATGTATATTCACAGTATGATTTTTTAAATCTGCTTTTAGTAAAAGGAAAATAAAAGTTTAGTTTAAGAGGATGAGTGTTCTGTGTCCTTGGGTAACAGCTTTATTAATAAATTAGTGCAGTATTGTCAGAAATGCTTTGCAAAGTGGAAACAATAATGTGTAAATTATTTAAATCATAAAGTAAGGATCTTATTGGTTTCAGGCTATTATTATTTTCAGGTTATCATTATGGAAATATTTCCACTCTTCTCTTTTTGTATGACATATACTAAATTAGAAGAAATATATAAAAGTTATCTGGTGAAAAATAAGTTGAAGATGGAAACATTTTCATAAATCTTGATGCAGATTTTTCAATTATATTTAATTTCAACAGAGGTCAGTCAATCTATGCCCCTCCAAAGATTAATATGAAATGCAACCTTGAGCATTTTTAATCACTGAAACCTAAATGACCCCCGAGCAAAAACTAAGTTTAGCTAGGAATTTTGCTACTCAGCATCAGCACTTTCATTAAAGTTCAGAAATGCTGAGCATACAAAGGCCATTCACAAAGCATGTTTACACATTAATTAGAAATAAGCTATCAAGAAAATGTTTTATGTTTGATTTTGAAGTATTTCTAAATAATTACTTTTACATTAATCAAAACAACCTGTGATTTCAAAACAGGACATGGAAATGTCTATTTTCATAGTAAAAAATACTCAGGTCGTTTTGTTTGGTGGTAGGATGTCACCTTTTGAATCTGAAAGGAGAAAAAATGTTAGTTATTTCTTCAGGGCTCAATACCAAAGCCTAAATGATCTTAATTTACTTCTAGATGAAGAGAAATAAACTGAGAAAAATTTATACAGCAGTGGAAGAAATAAAAATATACAAATGGAGCGTTTACATTCCTTAGGTTATTGTCATCTGCTCTTTTTTTCCCTCAAACTATGATCTTTATGACACATCTGAGACCATTCTAGTAACTCTGCCTTCATCAATATTCATCTCATAATTGAACAACATAGGTAGATTTAATTACTTTTTAATGTGTGTTTGGGTATAAATAAATAAATTGGGTATAAATTGAATTTATTCATTGTTTAAGTTCATTTGACTCATTTTTGCTTCTCTTGTCCTTGAGAATTGTAGCTATTATACTCTGAAGTTGGCTCACAAATGTCAGTACATTGGGGGACAACTTCTGTAGCTAGACAGAGAAATCTCAGTATAGAAAAAGTTTAATGAAGTAACACATCAGTGAGTTCCAGATATTTCCTGATCCCTCAGATGTAGGACATTTTGGATATGGAATGATCCTTAGAGGCCCATCATTCTGTCTCCAGCTTGAGACTACTGACAGGCACTGGGAATGTATGTGTGAGGGGGTTTTAGTGGCAGATATTCTGTTCATTGTCAACATGTCTTTGGAGAGTAAAGTTGCGTTCAGGCCCAGATTTTCCTCTCTCCTGCCTAGATATGGAATGAAAAATCTACTACATTTCACTCTTCAGGCTCTATGTAGGGTGCTATCACAGGCCAAAGCAACTGATTCCATTGTCCATGGAACAAATTCCATGACATTAAAAGCCACATCGTGTGTTCTTCACTGTAGTTTGATAAATTTCAGGTACACTTTACAATGATGGAAAGTGGTTAGAGTTGTTTTTTTTTTTTGAAAAAGGCAGATTCTTATTACTGTCAGTAATATTCAAATAGATTATTTATGCTAAAAGATAAGGTCTAAAATAAAATTTAACTTAACACTGTATTTTGTGCAAGGTTGACTGGAATACTTACAATAAACTCAAAGGTATAACTTATGAAATGTTATATAAGAATACAATTATCTTTAAGCGGGGTTCTGTTTTATTTCAGATCCTGAAAACAAAATCTATAATATCCTAACTATAAGCTAAAAAGTGGCATGAAAATATTAATGATTTATATCAAATTATATATTCTGTAAAATGTAGCTATTTGTGTTAGAAAGCAGGCTAAGTTCATAACTTGGACATACATGACAAACCACTGCATTAAATTTAGTTCCCCAAACAAAGAATGAAGGCACATGTGTTCATAAAGGAGGTTAAAATGTCCACCTATTTATCCTAATGGAGTAAAAAAAGCTTATAGCTTCATTGAAGAGAAGGGAATTGGATACCATACTTCAATAACCCATTTTTAACTGGTATATGAATATTAAATTTGACATTCTCATGAAATCATACATTTTTCATTTATAGTATGTCATATTTTATTTGCTTTTATAATCCCGTGTCTCCACAATAGTTCCTCTTTTGCTGACAGTTTTACAGGGTAAATAGCAATATGTTTCAAATATTTTCTCACTTTATTAAGCAAAGCACCGTGTCTGGTCTCTCAAGTCACAGAGTTTTGCCCACTGTGAAATCTTATTCACAGAAATATATCTTAAAAATTCTACCCAACACATCCTTCAATAATTCAATATCTGATATTGATCATTAGGCAGATAACTGATTCATTAATTATCACATTACATTTTGTATTTTATTTATTTATTTTTGCCAGTCCTGGGGCTTGGTCTCATGGGCTCGTTGTTATTCCTGAACTTTTGTGTTCTAAGGTAGCACTCTACCATATAAGCCATAGCTCCCCTGGCTTCTTTGGTGGTTATTGAGATAAGAGGCTCCTAGACTATCCTGACCTGGCTGAGTTTAAACCTGGATCGTTAGTTCATATCCTCTTGAGTACCTATACTTGCACACATGAGCACTGGGCCTAGGGTTCACATTACTTTTTTAATATTAAGAAATAAATTAATTCCTAAGTACTTTTTTTAAACAGTCCTGGGCTTGGGCTCAGGGCCTGAGCACTGTTCTTGGGCTTTCTGAAGGCTAGAGCTCTATCACTTGAGCCACAGCACCACTTCTGGCCTTTTTTCTATGTATGTAATAGCGAGGAATTGAACTCAGGTCTTCTTGCATGCTTGAGAAACACTCTACCACTAGGTCAAACTACCGGCCATCTAAATTCTTTTTTTGTTTGTTTATTTCCAGTTCTTTTCTATGTATGTGGTACTGAGGAATCAAACACAGGTCTTTGTGCATGCTAAGCAAGCATTCTATCACTAGGCCAAACTCTCAGCTCCCAGCCGCCTGAATTCTCTTTTTTAACAGAATTTTCTCCTCTTTTAATTTCTATAAATTTCTAAAACTATAGAAATTGTTTCTTAGTATTCCTCCCTATCAAAACTGTTAGAAAGGATTTTATTGTATGTCACATTAGACTGACAATTTCTAATTTAGGAAATATTAGACAAATAATACAATCCACTTTGTAGGAAGATCCCTACTGTTTATACAAAGTTTTAGCTCTTCAAAGTCCTTGAACATTTAGGATTACAAAATCATTCCACTATTTTTATCAGTAGAATAAAATAGAAGAGTGGCATCTAGATACTTGCCTGTCTTTGGTAGAGATTGTGCAGTCTTTGATAAGAGATCACTGTATTTTTCTCATAGTTAATACAAAACTCCCAGTTGTAACGGTTCTGACTGTGGAGACAATGAAATCCAGAAAGTTGGTAGGTTGAAAATCAGCTTCTGGGTTCCTACTACTATGCTTTATGGTGAAGAAAGATGATCTATATAATTTTTTCTGAAAAGTCCTTTAAGTTTTCAGGAGCATTTTTCAGTCCAAAGCAAACAGAACACCAGGAGAGCTAACTCCAGGAGATTTAACTCCACAAATTATCTGAATTTCTGTGCTACAGGTATGAACTATTTCAGACACTTTCTTTTACCTTTTGTTATAGTTCTCATTGTGAGGCCCCATAAAGAACCACTTAGGTGCCATATTTTGCTGAACTAATCACACATCTTTGGGAACAGTACCATTCTACTTCTTTATAAGTTTTATCATAAATCTTACTCCTTAGCAAGAGTCTCAAATCAGTTTTCTCTTCTCAGTAAATATGCATGCTTATGAAACTCCCTTTAAATAATGTATACTAATTAAATAATATATATCATATATTTATCATATATTGTTAATAATTGAATCCAAGATGCTTGCTTCCAGAGCCATAAACATTGCTTTTGTTAACATATTAATTTTAGAAAAGGGAATAATATTAAAGTGTTGTTAAATGTACAATATTACATTGAGGGCAGTCTTTGTATAGATTGTAATACAATTGAAACAATTTATAAAATTTAGAATCAAATAAAATGAACTCAAATATAAGTAGAGCTACTCTGATGAAATATTTTGTAAAAAGAAAGCTTAACAAGATATGGATGGAACATACTCAACTATTAGAAGAATAAAACAAGAAAATAAACCTGGATTACTAACAAAGAATATGAGTGAATTATGTCAGAGTCATTTACTCAGGCATTGCAATATAAACTCTCCTTGTACATTCCTACGTCTGTTATAATAACACTAAGCACTAGGATTGCTCTTTTACAGATGGGACTTAAACATGATACAAATTTCAGTTCTCATTGTTAGAGAACCAGTAAGAAAATGACAGGAGAAATTCTTTGACTTCTTTACTCTGCTGCTCAGGACTTTATAATGGTAAAGTTTAGGCTATCACATATTAATTTAAATAAATGAGTCTATATATTTTACAAAATTTAAGCGAATTTGGACTTACATGAAGATGTATCCTCATCAGCACCTATGTTGATGTTTTGTATTATTATTACCTGCTGAAGGAATATCTTGCTTTATAATTGCAAACATAAACAATTTGAGTGCTCAGATATGAAGATAAGAATATTGATTTAAAATTTAGAATTGCTTCTAATCAATATATCATGAAGTAGTTGCTTTGTCATGTCCCTACTAGTTTGCTTCTGAGTTATTTTTTTAAGTGAAAGACATCCTGAAACAAAGTTGAATAAGAAACTTAGGTTGCTTACTGATAACACTACAGAACAAATAATATATTTTAAGTCTTAAGCATTTGCTGCAAATTTTCATATAGGTTGGTGGGAAAACAACTGTCTTGGCATTAGACTTTCAAAGTATAATAAAGAAGAGTCATATGTAGAGTTCAATAGACCAGCCATGGATCAAAGTGCAGTGTCTAAAATACAAAGTAGTCATTGCAACAATCCTTAGTCAGCTCAGTTTCATTACAGAGTAAAATGTCCTCATTCTTATGGAACCAGATATCTGAACTTCATTTCCCAACCACCATGTGGGTTTTCCTTGCTTCATGTTCCAGCTCTAATTCACTGAAGTTAGTTATTTCTTTGTTTGTTTTTCGTTGTGGGGCTTGAACTGAGGGCCTGGGCACTAGCTCTAAGCTCTTCAACTTGCTAGCATTCTACCACTTGAGCCACAGCACTCTTTCTGGTTTTCTGGTGGTTAGTTGGAGATGAGTCTAATGGATTTTTTTGCCCAGGCTAGCTTTGAACCATGGTTCTTAGATCTCAGCTTCTTGAGAAGTTAGGATTACAGGCTTGAACCACTAGTACCTAGAAACTTGAAAGATATCTCATGGTAAGCTGAACAGAGCTGTGACCAAAGGATGAACTGAAGGACTCCATTTGTTCTCATATGGATGTTCTCCTTAAGATTTATTTTTCTTCTGAGAATTTCGATGCTCTGATAGAGGCACAATATATTCAAATATTACGAATATGATTGAAACTGAGACAGAATTATGATGGCTCTACCCCATAGAAACATAAAAGTATCCTTAAGTAAAATTAGTATACAAGATTAAACAGTGGCTTGTTTTCTGTGTACTTTTCAAAAAGTGAAAAACACTGAAGCAAAATATTGTGAAACACAACAAAGGAACCTCAATCAATGTGGACAAAAATGTACACAATTTTACAAGACGTCTCTTTGAGAAAACCTATTCAGTATCACCAATAAATGTCTTTATTATACCAGCAATATCTAGTATGTTTAACACTTTAAGAATAAAACAAACAAATTAACTTGATAGGTTTATAAATCTCTGTAGTCTATAAAATGAAAAAAACTAGATTGTTTCTAAATAATGGCTATAAATGCTTTCCTTATGTACATTTTCTCTGTTTTCTATATAGTATCAGAAAGCTAATTGGAACACTGAAAGACATTTCCAAAAATAAGAGAAATGGAGCATTTTGGCTTAAAATATGCCTTCAGGATAATGAGAAGCAATCGGACTGTAGAATGTGTTAATAAAATGCTCTCCAATGTGTTGATTCAGACTATGAAAATAACAGAAATAGTAAGTTATTTCAATTTATGCCTCACAAACTCTCTTTCATATTAAATTCTAATTTCTATAATTAGGGATAGAACATAAATATAACTTGGAATCTGTCTGGAAGCATTCTACAATAACTGAAAAGCTTTTAGTAACCATGTTGATTATGATAATTCCCCTTGCAAACCAAATCCTGTGATTTCTAGTTGCCTATCTAATACCGTTGCTAAAAAAAAAATTAAAAAAAGTTAGAAAGTTATACATGCTTGAATACTAAAATCTAAATGGTGTCAACTAAAACTGGATACTGGCATTTTTAAATTAAGTGCAAATTTCCTGAGCTTGTATAAGGTTTTTGTCAAACTTAATACATTTTGAACTTATATGTAATCTTGGATATTATTTTCTCTACATATCCTCCACTTATCAATAGCCATCTTGCAATTCTTTGCTACTCAGACAGCAGAGAACTTGTTGATGCTCTCAGGTGAAAGTCAACCTGAGCATAAGGGCTTTTGTACTGAGTAAATAGTCCCAACTCCAAAAGAATCATATATTTTCTCTTGCATGTGAAAGTTCAAAGAGAAAGTGATAACTGAAGAAGAACTATGAATTAGGGAATAAAATGTTTAACACGATCAGTGGGAATTAGGTGGGAAATAAATTAGGGTAGTGGAGAGATAAATATGTTAATATACCTCCCTCAAGGCTGTGTCACAATACTAGTACTATATCATAATATTCATACACACTAATGAAAAGTTTTTTTCTCAGAAAAGATAGAGAGACCTGTTTTCAAAATAAGTGTGACTTTTCCATATACTTTTAGGATATCATTTTATAAAGTGAGTTTTTCAAAAGTTTATTAGTACTGAAGTTGCTAAATAAAATCTTTAATATAATAAAATAATCTCAGCATAGTAAAAGAATTAGGATGTGATCTGTTTTGAAACTGAGAGTCTATAAGATGTGCTGCATTTTTTTTAAAAAAAAAGAAAAATTGGGAGCATTATACTATTAATACTTTTGCAAAAAAAGAAAATAATTCTTATCAACAGTTTAACCTGAGAAAAATAAAGGCATAATTGTGAAAGAGTATCATAGATAGAGATTAAAAAGAAATAGTGAGTGTTTATTTCTATTACTATATCAGGTTTATAATATGGTCAGCTTCAAATACAGAAAGTATATCATTTTTTCAATTTTCCTTGCTTTACCTCCTCATGTACACCAAAGAAAGCTCTTGCTCAATACTCCAATCCATTAGCACTTCATTTTCTTTTTATATTGCTAATTATTAATTTGTTATTTTATTTTTTTCTTTCTAACAGCTATCTTTGTTTCTCAATTCATGAAACTTCTGACATATTGTGGTAACAGGAAGGCACCACTATAAGCAATTTTTTGTTGATATGGAGTCTTGTGAATATTTTGGCCAAAGCTAATATGGAACTGTAATCCTCCTCATCATAGTTTCCACATAGCTGGAAAAGAAATATATTAACTAGGGCCTGGAGTTTGGCTTAGTGTTAGAGTGCTTGCCTACAGGGCACTAAGGCCAGGGTTTGATTCCTTGGTACCACATACATAGGAAAAAAAAAAAGCTGGAAGTGGTGCTGTGGCCCAAATAGTAGAGCTCTAGCCTTGAGGAAAAGACCAAGGACAGTGCTCAGGACCTGAGTTCAAGTCCCAGGACTAGCAAAAAAAGAGAAAAAGAAAAAGAAAGAAAGAAAAGAAATATATTCACTATTGATGGAGGTTGGGTCCTGTGGATATTTTTCATGAGTTGAACTATGATCATTGACTTCCGGAATGACCAGAACACTAGCCATGAGTCATCAAGAACCAGCTATGTCATAAGAATTTTAATATTTTAGTGTCTGTATGTGCTGGCACATTTCTGTAATCAACGCCAGGTGATAGGCAGAGATATGATAGTCATAACTGAAAGCCATCCAGGCAAACATATTACTTAGAACCCCTTATCTCAATAAAATGGGCATATGGGCATGTCTGTAGTCTAAGTCATGGAGGAAGCCTGCACAAGAGGCTTATAATGCAAGTTAAAGCTGAGAAAAATGCAAGACTTGAGTAAAGGCAGGAATAAAAACTCGAAATACATCTCAATTCATAAAGTGTTGGATTGTCTAGCAAATGCAAAGGCCTGATTTTAAACCCGAATGCCACATACCTAAATGAATAAATAAATAAGCAATAAATAAATAATTGTAGTGCTTCAGTTTGAAAATACAGGAGATTTCATAGGAAAAAGTAGAAGAAAATGTAATTGAAATATTGTCTAGGGAAGTAATTCAGTGCTAGTATGCTTACCTGGCATGAATAAAGTTTTGGATAGGAATCCTACTACGAGTTTATAATGCTATGAGAGAGAAATTAACTGAAAGTACTACTACCTGGAACCAAGTCTCAGGAATAAATGTAGAGCTAATGTTCAGAGAATGTGGCAGTTTTTTTTTTTGCCAGTCCTGGGCTTGAGCTCAGGGCCTGAGCACTGTCCTTGGACTTTTCTCAAGGCTAGAGCTCTACCACTTGAGCCTCAGCACCACTTCGGGCTTTTTTCTATGTATGTGGTACTGAGGAATCGAACCCGGGTCTTCGTGCATGCTAGGCAAGCACTCTACCACTAAGCCAAACTCCCAGTCCGTGGCAGTTGTTCTTGAATGAAAGGAAAAAGACCATTTTCCTGATAGTAAAGATGAACTTCTAAAACATTCATGTTCATTTTTTGAAAATATGGTAAATATTTTGAAATAATTTCTTGATTTATATTTTCTTCTATACCAAAAGATGAAATTATTTCTCTATAACAGGATTTAAATTTTTCCAGAATTTGCTAAAATTGGAAAAATATGAAGGATTGTCCTGATAAGTTTACTATATTAACTAAAGTTGAGAACCACAAAATCATTTCATTAAATTCCTATATGAGTTATTATATACAAGTTGCACTATAAACTAGGAATAGACGATAAATTAAGGAAATTTCTCATACTGATTTGAAGGTTGTGTTTCAGAGGGTAATTATTGAAGAATGTTGAGTACAATCTGAGGGTTGAAAGCACAAGAAGACCTAAGGGATTTGTATAATAGATTTCATTTAATCTGTATTGGGCACAAGGGGGATTCTGTAGCTTAATTATACATTTTCTTCTTGACAGTAAAAATGAATAGATTTCCTTTCAAACAATCTATAGTCCATGTCTCATTACGTATATACTCCTCTCTGGCCAACTGACTTTATCTTCCTGTTAAAAATTGCCTAACCTAATAATCTATATTTTAGATCTCAAAAGTTTGTAAACTACTATTGCTCAGTACATGGAGGTAGTAAGGCATAAGATTGAATCTCATAAAATTACAGTTACTATATGCCAATTTAAAACAAAATGTAACTTATAATATATACAAGAACAACTGAAAATCTGTGGCCTTTGCTTAACATTCAAATCAAAACAACTACCTGTTCCCCTTCTATGAAAATTCTTTATTTACAGAAGCAACTCACCCAGCTCTTATACAAAGAAAGTACTTTGGAAAAAGCTCCTATACAGACCAGACTAAAAATTAGAATGTAATACTCATGCCAAAGTTTTATGCCATCAAACTGAAACTAAGCTGTTTATCTGATATTCAAAAAAATAGAATTAGAGAGATAACAGACAATTTAGTGAACACGTTATTTTTAATTGGCATGGCAATGCAATTCCTTGTATTTCGTTTTCTTTTTCTTTCTTTTTTTTTTGTCAGTTCTGGGGCTTGAACTCAGGGCCTGAGCACTGTCTCTGGACTTTCTCAAGGCTAGAGCTCTTAACACTTGAGCCACAGCACCACTTCTGGCTTTTTCTATGTATGTGGTAACAAAGACTCAAACCTGGATCTTTGTGCATATTAGGCTAGCACTCTATCAGTAGGCCAATCTCACAGCACTCACTCTTGGCCTTTTCAGATTAGTTTATTAGAAGTATGGATCTCATGGGTTTTCCTGTTCAGGCTGGCTTCAAATCACAGTTCTCAAATCTCAGCCTCCTGAAAATTACAGGTGTGAGTGGGGTCCTAATGTATTTTTTATCTTTATGTTATTTCATGTTATGTCTCAGCCAGATTGGACTACTTACACTTCACCTTTTATTAATACCATGGCATCAGCCACTGTGCTTTCTACTGTTAGCTGGGAGAGCAGGTTTATTCCAGGATACACAACCATTTTTTGGCATTATGTCTCCTGAACCTTTTGTCCTGAGTGCTGACTGCTAAGGATGAATTAATCACCAGTAGAATTACAAGCCTGAGCCATCACATCCACCTGCCAATGCTATTGTTAATACATCTCGAGAGACAGAAAGATTTGTTAAACTTTTATACAATATAAGCATAGTATAACTTCCCCATGGATATCCTTCATAAATTTCAAGACCAATATAATAAATTCTAATGAATTAATTAAGCATGTTGTTGATGGACTAACAGTGATGGTCAAAAAATAATGAGTTATAGCATTTTCAGTTTTTCAACACATTGTATATAACCTACAGAGTACATCACTTAATCTTTCTAAGAAATTACACCGTCTGAATTACTCCCTGAAAATAGTGTATTTTTTTCTTAATGGATTTGTGTACACTTGAGTAAAACTCTATGTGTTTAACATTTATAAATTAGTTCTTGTTTCCATGTGCAAGATAAAACCTATATTTGTCTCTCCGGGGCTGATTTACTTCAATTAATATGATTTCTTTTCAGGTCCATCATTCTTTTCTAAAAGATATAAAATAATTCTTCCTAATATATAAGTGCAATTCCAGTGTGGTTATGTAACATGTCGCCTTCATTAATTCAGTCACTGAGGGGCATCAGGGCTATTTCCATACCTCTGCTACTGTGAATAGAGAGGCATGTTTGTGCAGATGGTTTTATTTTATCTTTGTTTATAAGATTTTGTACAAATGTCTAAGAGTGACATTGTATCTTAAGGCACTTCTGTGTTTAGGTTTTGAAGAATCTCAAGTTGTTTACCAGGGTGGTTGAAAAAGTTTGTATTCCCACTGTCAGGATATTTAGGTTCCTATTCTCCACAGTCATATCAACATTTGTTGTTTGTATTCATGATGTCCATTCTAAGAGTGGGGAAATGTGACCTCAGTGTTGTATTAATTTGCATTTCTTTTAAGCACAGAGATTTTGAGCATTTCTTTATGTTTCTAATGGCTCCTTTTTTGTTTTGGAGATGTCTCTATTTAACAACATTAATTAATTTCCTTATTAATACTTTAGGGCTTTAATTTTTTAATCTCATTATATATTCTGGAAATTGGATCCCTATCTGATGTATAGATTGCCATTCTGTGGGCAGTCATTTTAGCTAGTTGGCTAATTACTTTTTTGCTTGTTTTAATTTGCTCTGAAGCTACTGGAATGGGATTGTTTCCTTGGTTTGTTTCTTAGCAAGTTTGTCATGCCTACTGAGGCTTCTACGTTGATTTTTGTTTCATTTTTATTTTATGTTTTTCTAAAATCACTTAGGATCTTTTAAGTATTCAAATGACCTGAAATCTCATTTACTTACTATTAATATCATTTTTTTCCGCCTTTGAGCCTGTACTTTTCAACTCAAGCAAGAGTTTCATTTCTGGATTTTTTTGGGGGGGTATTGCACAGATTAGTTTACTGGACTAAGAGCCTCACAGACTTTTCTGTGTGGACTGGCTTTGAACCGAGGCCTTAGACAAAGGATCAATCTGAGTAGCCATGATAACTGGCATAAGCCACTAATGCCCAGCAATATAAATATTAATTATTGTGTACAGATAATTTTTTTAGCTAAGGATTTAAAGTCCAAACAAAATAAAGCAGAGAGTTAGATGACTTTATCCCATTCCCATCTAACTGGAAATGCTTTGTTTTCCTCTTTCAGTGAATAGAACAAAAAGTTAAATATCTGGTTTAGAGACTATTTTCATTGCCCTCACAGAGTCATAACCAAATGAATAAAAAATCTCGATTTGGAGTTTAAGCTGGTCATTTCGTCAGCTAGTTCCCTTGGAATTATTGTAGCTTTTGAAGCACAGTCATACTTTTTGTTTGTTTGTTTTCTTGCTGGCTTGCTTGTTTGTGCCTATCTTGGGCTGGAATTCAGGGCCTGGGAAAAATCGCTGAACTTTTTGCTCAAGGATAGTGCTTTATCAATTGGGAAAAAAGTCTCATGGACTTTAGTACCTGGGCTGACTTTGAACTGCGATCCTCAGATCTCAACAGGATTACAGATGTGAGCCACCATGCCTGGCTAAAGAACATATTTTAAAGTTCTTATTCTCTGTGTTTCTATCTAACTTTGTTCATAATTACTCAATTTCATTGCACTTAGACGAGTTTAAAATATTTATTTTGACTATTTAAATTTATTAAATAAATTAATAACTGATTTTGTAACATTATACAAATGAAAAATATCCCAATGTGAATTCCTTATTCTTAAAAAGTTTTCATTATTATCTATTGGAGAAATAAAAATAAACAACAATAACTATAGTAATATAGAATAATAGCATTATATAACAATATTTTCAGTCAATTGATAGATAAATGAGCTTTATCAATCACATAACTATACAACTATACAACCTCCATATTTGGAATTTATCTAAAGTTTTCCAGTCAAAGCCTACTATGAAAAATTGGTATTTGATAGCTTTTCATGAAAAATAAATCATTATGTTTCTCAGCCATCAGATAAACAGTCTGATGTTTTTGCAAATAAAAGAAAAATAGCAACTTAAGTTATATGGATTTTTAGACTTTCATAGACAATTATCACTATCTCTTAATTACCAATAGATGAATTTCCTTCAAGCTCATCCTATTAAATTCTTTCTTTGTCTGACATGTTTATTATTTCATAATGGTTGTCAATGGGGGAAAGTGATTAGGTAAAGGATACAAAAATAGTCACAGAAACCTTGGGTATGGTAAGAAAAAATAATTCTGTGGTGGAAAGCTCAAGGAGATTCCAAAACAAAGTTATTGAGAATAATACAGCTGTGCTATATATAATACTCAGATTGTATAATGACTACTAGAAATATCGAGGCTTGGGTTAGGAATGTAGCTTAGTGGTAGAGAGCTTGCCTCCTATCCTCTAAGTCCCCGGTCGATTCTGGTACCCTATGTACAGAAAAGCTGAAAATGGAGTGGTATAGCGCTATCCCTGAGAAAGTTCAAGGCCCAGACCTTGAGGTAAAGCACCAGAATTGGGGGAAAAAAAAGAAAAGAAAGAATCATGAAGGCTTTAGAGTGAAGCTATTCTGTGGTTAATCTGAAGCTAATGAAAAAGTTTACATGTCATTTTCAATATGCCTAATTGGTGAAATCTATTTGATGGTAATGTTTTTACCTCTTTAAATAATTTATCCTTGTATTTGCTAGAAACAGTAACATGGTGAGTAACTTGCTGTTAACACATAGATGTGAAGAAACACTAAAATACCACAGTCTGCCTTAGCCATTTATCAATAACAAAGCAGTTAAAATTGTGACAGTGAAAGGTAGTGTCAGAGTACTTCCATAATTCTATTACAATTAAGTCCATATTATTTTTATAAGGATATTATATAGGATTGGTTGATAATTCAATAGAAATATTTTCTCTAGATAATTCGTTGAAGAATGGACAAGAATATAAAATAAAGTTTAAATAAAACATCATGTTTCAAATTTTTGAGCCTTATGATGCCTAAAAGAAACTGAATAAATTTAAAAGAATATTGGAAGTCATGGTTAAATAAAAACTTTCAATGTCAAAGTTTCAATTGAATAAACAATACATTTGAGATTTTGTTGGATTAAGTATTAACAGAAGTAGAAGTTTGTGTGGAAAATTTAATTAACAAAATAAGAATAAGATATTTTTATCTATTCTGCTTTTAAACTATTTTCATTACAAATAGTCACTTATTATATATAAAATTAACTATATCATATTTATTAGCTCCTAAAATTTCAGAAAATTGTGAGAAATAGGCTTAAGGAGAGGAAAATAAGGATGAGTCCATTTTCATTTTATTTTAGGTAATTATATTCAATTGTAGATAAGAACAAATAAAGTAATTATCAGCTATGAATACTACAGCAACAACTCATAATATAATATTTATTATCATTTAACTTTGTTGTGAATAAGAAATATTTATATAGAGAAGGTAGATTTTTTAAGTTATCATTGTAATTTTTATTTATTTATTTTGCATTTTTTTATTGTGATTAGTAAAAGGGTTACATGATATTTGCCAGATAGAAGGTGCATTAATTCATGTACATTGATACCCTTTCACATGTCTTGGTACCCATTTCCAATTTCCAATTTCATTGTAATTTTTATTCAAGCAAAAATGGATAAAATGAAAGCAGAGAATACCCATGTATATAAAATGATGAATTTTGAAAATGATAAATGAATCTACTAAAAGCCCAAATTATGAACTATTTACTTCACCTTGGAAATATTCCTCCTATCCTTTTAAAGTTAATATTTCTTACTCAGAGTTATATAATATTCCTTTTTGTGTTGGATTTTACATTCTTGACACTTTCACATGAATAGAATAATGCAGTGATGATTTTATCTCTACAGGTTTTTTAGTCACTCAAAATATTGATTTTGATAAGAGTCAAGAGAGTGAGAAAAGAAGAATTGTTCTATTGTGTAATATACATAGTTTTCATTTACTCACCCATTTAAATTTTTATTTACATTTTTATTATTATGAATTGGCATTGATACATCAGTTCATATGCTGGCACTCAATCTATTTTCATAAATAAAGGTCTTTTTCACTTTTAAAAAAGTTAATTTAATTAATTGACTACATTTCTAATAAATTCTATACTTCTAGAATAAATATATGTAAATATAAATCTAAATATATTTACATATATTTATACGGTGCTAAATTTTGAAATATATGCATAATTTTATTTTAAATAAATAACTTTGGAAGTTAGCAAATGAAGTTATATGTCATAGTTGGGAAGATAGCCCAGGGAAAATGTTGTAAACAATTATCACAACCATTGAGATCTGAGCATGGTAGCATTTTCTTTTCATCCCAGCTACATAAGGAGCACAGGTGGTATATGAACAAGACAGAGAAAACACTACTCTTGAAGAAGAAACAAGTATGCATGAATCAATGCAACCTCCAGAAGATGGGAAACATTCTAGAACATGTTACAAATTGAAAACATATTTAAAAAGCTGTTCTTTAATGAAATTCAACAAAGAACAAAGGGTTGCCAACATCTTAATTTATGCTCAAAAAGTGTTTTCCCTTTCACACTTCTAGTTCCTTAATACAAGAAAAAAATCTGTGTGTTGTGGTTATTTGGAATGCAGCATATCATATTAACAATGAACTATTTTTATTGACTCATACCTGCAATCCTAGTTATTCACGTAGCTGAGATCTGAGAATTCTGGTTCAAAATCAGCGCAGGCAGAAAACTGTAAAATTTCTATCTCCAATTAAATACCAAAAAGGTTGGAAGTGGAGTTGGACCACCAGGCCCTGAACTCAAGTCCCAGCATGGTCACACAAAAATGTATCAAATAAGGGCCTGGAATTTGCCCTTGTGGTTTGCCTAGCATGCACAAAGACCTGGATTCCTCAATAGCACATACATAGAAAAAGGGTGGAAATGGTGCTGTAGCTCCAGTGGTAGAGTGGTAGTCTTGAGAAAGCCCAAGGACAGTGCTCATGTCTGAATCCCTTTTTAGTTCCTCTGTATAACTGTAACACTACTATATATTAAAATAAAAACATTGTTAAAAAATAAAAAGAATGGCTGTAGTTTCCATCATTTTTGATGCCTACATTTTTGATACTACATTGGGTAGTAGTATGAAAGCAGTTACAAATGAGTTAACTGAATTAAAATAGACGGCTAGAAGTCTATTGCTTGAGAGCTCAAACAATATACTTCTTTAGAAAGTCTAAGTAAAAGCCCAACAAAATAAGCACCAGGAAATGGGTACTTGAAAGTGAAGGAGTGGGGACAAAGGAAGAGGAATAAAGGAATGAAGTGGGAGGTAGGGCAAGAATGCAGTCAAGAATCTGTTGTATATACCACAAAATTAAAAAAAAAATAAGAGAAGTTGTGCAATGAAGGGGAAAAACATGTTGAAAGGGAGACAGAGATCAAGATACTTGTATTCCTGCTTTGTGAAATGGAAAAAATAATAACCTACAAAATTAAGAAAAGTGAAGGAGTAGGTTGGGAGAGATATGAGAATATTGAATATTGAAGGGAATGACCTTGATAAAGGCTCAATGTATTCATAAACTGCTTTGTTGAGTGGGACTCTTTTATATGACTATATGCAGGTAACAATACTTTTTTTGAAATTGCAGAAAAGCAGTTAAAGTGTATGTAGGAGAAAAAATAATCAACCATATCAAACATGTCAATGTTTGGTGTGTTAACTCTTCCTGAGAAGTTCTAGTCAGATAAAGTTATTAAATCTAAAGGCTTGAATATTGATCAGTAGTCTATGCACAATGATCATGGATTATCTCCACTGGAAGATAATCTTCCATGGCTCTGGGATTGATTTCTATCACACTAGAAAATGGGTCACTGAGTAGGTAATTCTTCTCTGTTGTATGTCTCCCCCCAAATCCTACTTTTTCCTTGTGAGATGTATACAAATTTGTTAATAAAGACTGTGATTTTCATAAACTGTGTATTTTTTTAAAAAATTGTTGACAGTCCTGGGGCCTGAACTCAGGGCCTGAGCACTGTCATTAGGCATTCTCAAGGCTACAGCTGTAACACCATTTCTAGCTTTTTCTGTGTGTGTGGTACCAAGGAATCAAACCCAGATTTTTGTGCATGTTGGGTAGGTACTCTACCAGTAGGCTTAATTCCCGGTCCCAAAACTGAGTATTTCTTAATTGTAACATTAATAAGTGTAGAATCCACATACACTTAGAAATACAGTTTTCCATGAAACATTGAAGCAGTGTGAACATAGAGCTCATTTTTTTCTCCCAAGATCATTCTATCTATATCCAGTTGTGATTACTTTATTACTAATTTTACACATTCATGGTCACAGTAAAAATATTACTCATATACACACATATGTAGGTATATAGGTATACATTTTGATAATATTGTAATGTTTTCAAGAACATCATAAATTGTACAAGGAAAGAACTCTAAAATTCAAAGGTGTAGAATGGTGATATTAAATTGTTCAACAAAGGTTCAGCAAAGCCATGATACTGTCATACTTCAAAAGAATCACAAATTTATTCCTTTGGAATTAGAGAAGATATCTACAGCACAAACAACACAAAATGTAATCAACTATCACTTAGAGAATGGTAAGCATTCACCTAGACATATGGGTTTTTCTTTGTCTAATGACCAAACCATGGAAAATGTCCCTGTAAATTTATCTTAAAAGTATGGTTTTGAGAAACATATTAAAGATATTTGAATGGAAAAAATCTTAAGTATTTTCAGCAGATTGTGTTTATTTTATTGTCAAAATAGCTGCCCTTGATGATCCTTTGCAAAGTCTCTTAAAATTTGAAATTAATATATAAAATGAGTAAAGTTTCTGAAGTGAAACAATTTCCTTTAAATTCCAGTTTTGTTCAGGACTAATTAACAAACTGTATATATTTAAGTGGTAAAAGTGTGATGTTTAGACATGAGTTTAACACAATCAGTTAAGTTTCATCATTTTTTTTCAATTAACTTTTTATTTTTTGTATTCAGAGAATAGTTCTATACTCTTAAAGAATTTAAAATACACATTATTATATTGTCAACAATTGTCCTACTTTACATAGTACGTGATTGTTATAAAATTCTAATTGTGTTCTTCAGCCATAAATTGTTGGGGCCTAGCCTCCATCTCTGAGGCCTGATTCTGGCTCAGCTGCAATTAAAGGGCTTTGTCCAGGCATTCGGTCTTTTGCATACCTCTCCTAAGGCATCTCTGTGTATGTGACTCGATTGAACCCCCCCGCAGTTTCGCGGGTCTGGCAGCAGCTCAAGTCTGGCGCGCTTTCCTGCACCTATCCTGCCCAGTACCTGAAAGCCCCACCCAGACCCTTAGTGGTAGCACAGAGGCCCTCTTCCTATTGGCTAGCTTCCCAGTGTCCACCTTCTCTTACCCTAACAGTATATAACTAATTGTCTGACGCAATAAAGAGCATGAGAGCATCTGAGAGCATCAGAGAACAAGAGATCAGCAGAGAGATCTGACGCACTTTCATGGTTAACACTGCTTCTGACTCAGCATGGTTTTTTCTTCCCCGGTGATTGGGGGAGGGCTGGGTCATTCGACACTTACCATCTTGCTTGGCTCCCGGGGGAATACAGGCTGGCCCTGTGTGTCCCTCCCTGTTCCCGTGTTGCTGCCCTGGAGAGGAGCAACAATAAGTCACTAGAATGGCCCCTTTCTACACTGCTTCTGAATTTCTCTCATATGTTCAAAAGTATATGTGAGGCCATTTATTTGTTAGTAAAAAAGGGTGTTGTTGAACTTAGCATAGGTACTTTTAGAGTTTGTGTTGATGCAAATGAAAGGATTTCCTTTGATTTAATGCTGATTATCACTATTTTTTTCTATGTATGTAGTATTGAGGAATCAAACCAGGGTCTTTGTGCATGCTAGGTAAGCACTCTACTACTAGCCAAACTACTGGCCCCTTATCATTCTGTTGTATATGTACACTGTATTAAAAATGGATGCAGTGGTTGATACTTGACTTGCCTACTGTGAATAAAGGTGTAAGATAATCATCACAAAAGTGTTTGTCTAAGGTTCACTATGTACAGTTAACCAATATAATTTGAGTTTGATTTTCACACATAGCAGGAATCTGCTTTTCATTAAAGACAATAAATACATTTGATAGTTATGTATAAATGTGCACTTTTAGAAAAGGTGGCTTGCTAGTGAATATAAAAATAGGTAATATTAATCCATTCGATTCCGTTAAGCAATTATTAAAAATACATTTTGCCTTTTTACTTTAATTGAATCTCTTTAATATAATGAAATAAATATATATTATATTACAGTCCTGGTTCTTGAACTCAGGGCCTGGACACTGTCCTGGAGCTTTTTCAAGGCTAGAGCCACAGAACCACTTCTGGCTTTTTCTGTGTATGTGGTGCCAAGGAATTGAACCCATGGCTTTGTGCATCCTAGGCAAGCACTCTACCATTAGACCAAACTCCAGGACCTTCCCTTATTTTTCTCTCAGAAAAGGAAAATTTATTCAGCTTTATTTTGTTATTCATGGCCTCTTATGCACTTGGAGATGAGGCAGAACATTATGCTAAGCAAATAAATCATGTATATAAAGAAAAATACTGCATGATTTCACCTATTTGGACCTGACTAGTAGAATAGTGGTTATCAGAGCCTCAGACTGTTGTAATGGTTACAATGTACAAAGTTTCAGTTAAAAAAGTGATCATAAGTGAGACACAGAAAGATCATTCTTATGAACCTAGCCTTTCAGAAGTCTAAAATTTTGAAGATCTTGATTCAAATCCATTCCTGAAAGAAAAGTCTGACAGATTATATTTCCAAAATAGCCAGGCTGGAGGCATGCCACATAAATAGCAGAACACCAGTCCTGACCAACAAGTGGAATATGTGTAGCCTTGAGGTCAAATCCTGATAGTATCAAAAAAGAGAGAGACAGAGACAGAGACAGAGAGAGAGACAGGGAGAGAGAGAGATAAACAGAGACAGATAGAGACAGAGAGTGGCAAGTACTATAAAGCCTGCAACTGGAGCGTGGACTTGGGCTTTGAGTAGTCATAAGTGTAATCCACAAAGAGAGGGAGAGAGAGAGGAATGGGAGAAAGAAGGGAAAAAAATGGAGTTGAATTCAATAACAATGAGTATATCACATGTAATATATTGCAAACAAACTTAAAAATAAATTTTGAATTGTTCAACATAAAGAATCATAAGCTCTGTAATTTCCCTCATTTGTATGTCTATGATTTTCCTAGCAGAACATCACAATAGGTCAAAAGATATGTACATATGACCATATAAAATGATGGTTATCAGAATGAACTCCAATACATGGAAAGAAGAGATTTTTCTTTTCAAACTTACTATGTGAAGTTCTTTTTTCTTTAATTTTTCACTTTTTTCCTTTGATTTATCCCTCATTGTCACTATTTTTGATTTTGGTACCTTGTGTCTTGTATATATGTTCATCTGATTTGAAAAAGATAAAGGGAGTAACAAAATGGTGAGACAAAGAGTGGAACCAATGTAATAGCAATACGCACAAGACACTATGTTGAAAATGAACTTTACAACTCTGGGAGAGGGGCAGGGAAATTGATGAAATAAATAAAAATAAAATATTTGGCAAGATATGTATTAATTACTTATGTAACTGTAACCCCATGTTATACCTTGATAATAAAATAAAATAAAATAAATTAGTTTAAATATTGGTTTTAAATTTGTTGTACCTATGATGCATAAATGTATATTCAGCTTTTCACTCATAAGTGCTCTTGACTTACTGCTTGTAGAACATAGTATCTTATAAGAAAGTAACTTTAACTTGAATTCTCCACATATTTGTACATATTTCATATCATTTTAAAGGTGATTAGTTTTAGTGTATTTGTCACAAAAATAATAAAATGTCTGGATTGCAATCCAATTTCTATTACATGTATATTTCTATTTAGAAAATGAAAAAAATTAAGTGAGCATGTGTTGTATTTATGGTTATTTCTGTTCATTAGTGGGTATAAAAATTACAGAAACCTTTACAATGTTTTCTTTGAAAGTGAAACTAAGTAATCGAACCCAGGTCTTTGTGAATGCAAAGCAAGCACTTTACCACCAGGCCAAACTCCTATAAGGCCATATAGGATGAGACTAAATGTAAGGATCTCCAGGATATAGAAACAAGAGCTATATTGTGTGATTGTTGTTCTTAATGTACTATGTTATTTCTCATGTCTTTAGTTGTCCTTTGTTTATTCTCATATTGTTACAGTATCTGGTCTATCTTGTTATCAGGTATATTGTTTGTATACTTATTTGTTTATTTGAAATAGGAAAGGGAAGGGAGGAAAACAAGAGGAGGGAAGGGGGTGGGGGGAGAGAAATGGGGACAAAACATGAGAAGGGTTATAAATGTTTGTGAAGTAATGCACTTTCTCTCTGGCAAATATAATTGTAACCCTATTAATTACAATAAAAAATAAAATAAGGTGAAACTAAGATGTAATGCAAGCATGTATGCTTTTGTTGAGCCATTCTCACGTTAATTGAATTGCCTGATGCATACTTCAGTGCACTCAAATATATCTCCAGCCCATAGCCATGTTCTAGAATATGAAAAGAATAAATGTGAATGTAGGAGAGAAACAAAAGAAGTTCATATATTTTTCCATGAATGTAGTGCTTATAAGTATTTTGGTCATATTTTCTAACTCCATTGGTAAAGAGAAAATTTCTTTTAGTTTAAAAATAATCATTAAAGTTATCTTGATAATAGCATATCATGTGCAGATAATAGGTCAATATTAAAAATTGTTTCCTTCAGTGTTGAATTTGTCTCAAAATAAATGAAATATGAAAATCAGTGTGTAGTTATAGATGATTTGTTGGGGCTCCATCTGTTTAAATGCTTTTTACTTAATACTCAATGAGAGCTTCTACATGATTGATGCTAAGAAACTGTTCCATATAAATTTTCCCAACCATTAGAATTGCTTTGCTAAATTGAGGCATTCTTTTGATTCCATACAGATAAAGATATCATTTAGTAAAACAAAGTGAGCAATTTAGATATTCTCTCTCCTTTCAAACTATCATACTCATGTAACTTTGATTTGAAACTAAGACAGCTGTTTTAATTTAGAAATCAACTTGTGTGTGTAATATGCATAGATTTGAATACAATAATAAAATGAATGTTCAATCATTTATAATTCTATTTAATTTTACTTTTTCTTCTTAAAATGATAATATCCATTTCCAAGGAATATTCTATTAAATCCTACTCAGGGTTGTGTAATATGGTGGACAGTCAAGGAACCCACAATATCAGGAAGAAATATAGGATACTTTATTTATGAGGTTATCATTAAAATCTCTGAAAAGGAAAGAATATGTAGATGTTTTCATAGAATAGAAAAAATAAAGAGATAGAAATGATTCTTTCTTAAGAATTTGGAAGAGCATCTTTGTTATTCACATATTACTGTAGCTGGAACAGTCAATTCATGAAAAGGGTAAGTGATATATTTGTCTGTTGACTGATATCAGTAATTTCTATAAACAACTCATGTATGAAGTTGAACATAATTAGAGGTTAGGTCTTTTTTTAACTGTTTTTTTTTTGTCTTTTCATTTTGGGCACTGGGGATCGAACCCAGGACATTGCACTTCCTAGGCAAATGCTTTGCCACTGTGCTACATCCCAGCCCTAGAGGTTAGTTCTTAAGTTGTTTGACACAACTCTGATCAAATAACCAGAGGTTGCTAACCTGAAACATAGAAGTATTTGAGTTCATAAATTGGTTCTCATCAGAAAATTACCTAAATCTAATTCAAAGAGAATAATTATGCTAAACAGGAAGACAATACAGAGAATGCTGTTGTAGACAAGTTTGTATCAACTCTTATGGTTCACATATTTATCTAAATCTCAATTGCCTTGGAGGCTAAATTGTGGAAAATAAAATCAGACTTGAGGATAAGATCTGAGAATTTCAGACAGTTCAATACCAGCCGAAGCAGAAAATTGAGTGAGATTTATCTTCAATTAACCAGCAAGAAACTGTAATTGGAATAATGATTAAAAAATAACACAGTGCTAGTCTTGAACAAAAGAGCTCAGGGAAAAGGTCCAGGCCCTGAGTTCAAGCTGCACTAACAGAGATGAAGAAGTAGAAGGAGGAGAGGAAAAGGAGAAGAAGAAGAAAAGGAAGAGGAAGAAGAGGAAGAAGAGGAAGGGGAAGAAGAGGAAGGGGAAGAAGAGGAAGGGGAAGAAGAGGAAGGGGAAGAAGAGGAAGGGGAAGAAGAAGAAGAAGAAGAGAAGAAGAAGAAGAAGAAGAAGAAGAAGAAGAAGAAGAAGAAGAAGAAGAAGAAGAAGAAGGGGAAGAAGAAGAAGGGGAAGGGGAAGGGGAAGGAGAAGGAGAAGGAGAAGGAGAAGGAGAAGGAGAAGAAGAAGGAGAAGAAGAAGGAGAAGGAGAAGAAGAAAGAAGAAGCAGCCGCCACAGCGGAGGAGGAAGAGGAGGAGGAGGAGGAGGAGGAGGAGGAGGAGGAGGGGGAGGGAGAACATTTCTTTTTTTTTCAATATTTTTATTATTAAATAGTTGTATTCCTTAAGTCAGGCTATGAATACAATCTTTCCAGGTCAATTCTCAGCACACAGTCTATTATATGCTAATTTCTCATTACATTACCGTTATTATTTTCAGTTTAATATAATTTGGCAGCTTTCCATTCATACATGAATCAAACTGATACCTTGGTATTTATAATAAAAATGTATTAGTGAAGCTGAAAAAATTTTGGTTTCAATATTCTCCCTGGGAGAAAGTTATAAATGTACATACGCCCTAGATTTACTTCTGTGGTTCTTGTATTTTATTTTGACTTTTCCTTATTGCCTTTGAGTAGTTGTACAAAAGAGTTGACATTTATATAGCAATTTATGAATCTAATCTATCTTGATTATTATCACTTCTATCAACATTACACCCATCCCTCCCCTAAGCATCCTTTCCCTCATTGCTAATTTTATAGGATATATTGCATTCTTGACAGAATTCTCCCCCTCCTCTCCTTTTTTCATCCACCCTTTTCCACTTGTCTCTGTCCTATCCCTGCTAAATACTAGTTTCATGGTATCCACAATGAAATTTTACTCATTCATTAGAAAACGTGCTATTTTACCATTGGTAAAGTAAGGAAATGATGTGGAAAAAATTATGTTAAGTGTATAGAACATAACCAAAAATTGGCCAAGGGTTTGTATATGATTGTATAGAGTTTCCCTTCTTGAACACTTGTTTGTTAAATAAGTCATTTGAAGTATGATGTAAAAATCAATGTTAATAAATCCTATAATAAAAAAATATGTTAAGTGTAGTAAATGAGGCTCCCAAATAAAGAATGCATGTTTTCCCCTATCAAAGTTAAATTTAACTTGACGTATAAGTAAATCAAACTCAGTTTAATTCTACAAAAAGTCAAATTCAGTCTGACATTGTTTCTGGACAATTGGGTAAATGCCTAATAGTGGAATTGCTAGGTCATAGGGGAGCTCTATGTTTAGTCTTTTGAGAAACTGCCATACTGTTGTCCATAGTGGTTAAACAAGTTTGCACTCCCACCAGCAGTGTAGTAGTGACCCCTCCTGGCCACATCCCCTCCAACATCTGTTGTTACTAGTTTTCTTGATCCTAGCTATTCTAACTGGAGTGAGGTGGAATCTTAGAGTTGTTTTGATTTGCATTTCTTTTATGACCAGAGATGTTGAGCATTTCTTCATTTGTCTATGGGACATTTTTGTTTCTTCTTCAGAGAAGACTCTCTTTAAGTCTTTGGCCCATCTTTTAATGGGATGGTTGTTTCTTTGGAGATTAGTTTTGGGGTGATTCAATTTTTTGAGCTCTAGATATATTTTAGATATGAGGCCTTTATCCGTTGTGTGGTTGGTGAAGATCTTCTCCCACTCTGTAGGCTTCCTAATTAATTTACTAGCTATGTCCTTTACCATACAAAAGCTCTGCAGTTTAATGCAGTCCCACTTATCCAGCCTTTCTCTGACTTGTGATTCTTGGTCCTTATTAAGAAAGTTTCGACCTGTGCCATGGAGGCCTAGTGTATCTCCTATTCCTTCTTGTAAAGTTTTCAGTGTGTCAGCTTTTACCTCTAGGTCTTTGATCCATTTGGAGTTAATTCTAGTACAGGATGACCAGGATCCAACTTTAGTTTTCTGCATGTGCTTAACCAGTTCTGCCAGCACCACTTGTTGAAGAGGCTGTCTTTCTTCCATTCTATTTTTTTTTTTTTTGCTTCCTTGTCAAAGATTAGGTGGCCATAGGTCTGTGGTTTAATATCTGGGTCCTCAGTTCTATTCCCTTGGTGTTCAGGCCGGTTCTTGTGCCAGTACCAAGCTGTTTTGGTGATTATAGTTCTGTAATAGAGTCTAAAATTTGGTATTGAAATTCCTCCTGCACTGTTCTTTCTGCTAAGAAGTGTTTTTGCTATACGGGGTCTTTTATTATTCCATATAAAATTTTGGATTGCCTCTTCTATTTCTTTAAAGAATGCCATTGGGATATTGATGGGTATTGCGTTGAATTTGTAGATAGTCCTTGGCAAGATTGTCATTTTCACGATGTTGATTCTTCCAATCCAGGAGCATGGGAGGTTTTTCCATTTCCTCAGTTCTGCTTCAATTTCCCTTTTCAGGGTTTTAAAGTTTTCATCAAAAAGGTCCTTTACATTTTTCTTAGTTAAGGTAATTCCTATATACTTTATTTTAAATTTGAGATACTTTTTAAAAGGGACTCCTAACAAGGATGCTAGTTTAGCAAATGTGTGAATTTTATATTAATACATTTTAAATATATATTAAGTGTGTGTATACACTAACACACATATATAACATTTTAGTTTGGCTTTGAATAAGACATGCCTGCACAATGCACCATTTTTGTGTGATGAAGTATGACTTACATTGATTAACTGACTAATATAAATATTAATCTCCACTTATAATTAGTTAATATGAATTTATTAGATATTAGAAGTAATTAGAGAAAGTTTAGAATTTGTACTCCTGGATGAATAAAAGGCAAATGACAAAACTATCCATTGAATGTCAAAATGTCACTAAGTTTAAGTAATACTATCCTTTTTCCCCACAAATACTGTATTTTTTATATTTTAAACTACTATGTGTCCTGCTTTTATTCTCGCAATGATGGCTGTTCTCCAATTGCTATCAAGTAACTGGGTTCTGCTTTATAATTACATAACTGTGAATCTGGGACATGAGTAATCCTTCAACTAAGAAGAAATATGTAAGTGACATTTTCAAGAGAAAAAATAGGTCTTGCAATTGTAGGAGAGGCCAAAGAGCTGTGACAAAATAAAAGTAGTTTCCACTTGTGGGTAGTGATGGTTATGAGACAGCCTGGCATGTTTCACATGAACACCAATGCCATTAAACTCCCATTCTCAAAGACTGAGATTCATATTTTAGAAAATAAAATATATTCACCCAACAAACAATTTTAATATTCCAAAATAACTCAATAAAAAAGAGGTTTTAGGTTAAGACAAGCTAAATTGTCACTAACTAAAGAGTGACAGTGTATAGACTTCATGAAATCATATTATTATGAGATGCACAAAGAGGATCCATTTGGACAAAAAAAACTTTATTATGAACAAGCATTTAACAGAACCATTATTCAGCACATTTATTTAAAAAGAGACAGTGAGAAGAAATTTGGAACTTCTTACTATTGAATCAAGGATAATTGCATTTGATTTTGTATGAAGGACAAAGATTTCAAATGGATTTCTATATCTAATATACACAGTTCGTAAAGATCTTGAGGATAATGACCCATGTCTCAAGTGAATTCTGTCTTCTAATGGATTTAGAACCAAAAGCTGTATTATCTCTTGGATCTTCATTGCGCCATTCTAGTCTGCTCTGCATATTTCAGTTCTGCTAGTCTTTATAATTTTACAAAGTATTTTTTCTAATATTAATTCAGGAGAGTTATATTCCTTTGTATTTTGTTCTCAATATTATATATAAAATACATATTAAGCAGATTCATCTTTGTCTAAGACATAGATTTAATAGGTATATACATGTATTCATATATTACTCCAAGAAAGTACTATATATTACCACTTAGCCCATTTGGCAATGTCAGTGCTAAGTCTTGCCGTTTCTAGCATTGTTGATGCTTTTGCAGTCACTTTATATTTTTGAAAATGTTGGTTCACATCTCATGAAATTAATTTTCACCCCATGCCATGCTTCTAACAATGCTCATGTGAGGGCCTATAGCTTCTGCCAATAGGTCCTTTTAGCTATTCATGAGGCTAAGAAGGATCAAAATGCAAAGCCTATCCAAGTAGAAAAGCATGAGGCTTTTTTTTAAAGTTGCACAATAAAAAGCTGTGTTGGATGTGTGGTTCATTATGTAGAGCAGTAGCTATCATCTAAAAAGTCAAGTGGAGACAGGTGCTTGTGGCTGACGCCTGGAATCCAAACTAATTAGAAGGCTGACATCTGAGGATCGTGGTTTAAATCCTACCTAAGCATGAAAACTGTGAGAGTCTTATTTTCAATTAAACACCAGAATACAGGAAGTGGCTCTGTGGCTCAAGTGGTAGAGCACTACCCTTCAGCTGAAGGGCTCAGGGGCAGCACCGAAGCCCAGAGTTCAAGTCCCACCACCAAACAAGAAAAGAAACATTTTTGATCATCCAGAATTGGAGCATGTCAGCTGTCATTTGTAAATTGGAGGCTAGGCATGCTGAAAATCTTACAAAGCACAAACAGGCTTCTCAGAACAAAACTATCCAGACACAACTGATAATATTTCTATTATTAATGAGTGAGCTGTGACATTATTCAAAAGGAAATGAACTCATTGCTTACCTTATGTAACTATAACCCCTCTATACATCACCTTTACAATAAAATTTTAAAAAGAAATATTATATTTCTAAGTATTGCATACTGAAGGCTGCAACACTAGTTGCTTATGAGGTTAAGATATGTGAATTGAGGTACAAAGCTAGCCTAGGCAGGTAACTCTTTGTGAAACTCATCTCCAACTACCCGCAGAAACTAACAAACACAATACAAAGAGAGAGAGAGAGAGAGAGAGAGAGAGAGAGAGAGAGAGAGAGAGAGAGAGAGAGAGAGAGAGAGAGAGGGAGAGGGAGAGGGAGAGGGAGAGGGAGAGGGAGAGGGAGAGGGAGAGGGAGAGGGAGAGGGAGAGGGAGAGGGAGAGAGAAACTTGAAAGGGGAGCTTGCTCGAGTGTTAGACAAGTGTTAGAGTGCTATATTTTAGCAAAAAAAAAAAAAAGTCCTCAGAGCAGGGGCCTGGGCCTTGATAACAAGCCCGTGGGCTAGCAAATTATATCTAATTTTAACTGGTTTTGAGACATAAAGTCTTCCTATACATGCTTTATATTAGGATGCATACTATTTGAAATTTACTTTTACATAAAACGATTCATCAAGACTTCCTTAGTGGGATACATTTAAAGTACTTAAATCATGCCTTAGGTAGTAGCTCACTTCTGAGAATAATCTACACTGTTAATTGGATTTCTTCAACCAACCTGCCTTTTAATCATTTGCACATTTAATAACTGAATGAAAGGTTTTACAATTATATGTCATGGGGAGAGGCTCCTAACTTTAGTGACAAGTAAGAAATAATTATATGTGGTATTTTACTTCTAGGTTGATATATTCTCATCTTGGTTCATTACTTACTGCAACTAAAAACACTTTGGCTTTTTCATGCATCTCTAATGAAAATAATTAAATACTTGATATAGATTATATGGATGGAATCTCTTTTTAATTGTTTATTGTTTGCTTTCATTGTGATCAGTTAGAATAAATGAACCTTGATTTTAAGGAGCAGCTTGATGTTCTGTTTCTAATTTATCTTTTCAGGTGATAATCACTACTAAGGGTTCAGCTGAGTTACTACAAGACAAGTGATACTCAATGAGCATTAGAAATAACAGATGAGATTAAGTAGCTCCCAAAAAAAATTATACAGTGGAACCTGCCAAGTAATCTATGACATTCATGAGTCTCTCTGTTTTTTTTTACCAAAAATAAACTCATTTTGATATAGTTCATAAATAAGATAGCATGTAGAAATACTTACATAAATTGATTATTTAACCTAATAGGTTGTAAGAAAGAACTCGCACTTGACAGAAAGTAGCAATCTGATCTGAACTCAGTATAGATACTTATGGAGGAGGAGTTTGGCAAGTAGACTGAAAAAGAACAATTTAAACAGTGACCTAATTGCTGCTATTTATTTACATATCCGTTTTTTTATTTAAAAGCAAATTATTATTATTTCTTCCTGATTTTGTCTGCTCACCAATAACGATTCTGAAAATGCCTATGAGTCAAATTGCAAGATGGTACAATTCGTTACAGCTATCTACATTTGACCAGTGGTTGGATTTTTTTTTATTGTTTAACAAATTTCAGAAACAGTTCTCAATTTGGAATGCCTTAACTTGGGGATGACTTATTGAGAGATTTTTGGATTCTGGTCATTCTTGTTTGAATATATCATGTGAAGTTATGTGTGCATTAAAACATGCACCTATTTGATATGGATTGATAAAGATGGGAAATTTTACCAGTTTTTCCTAGTTTATTATAGAATTTTGAGAGAAGTTTGTTCTGAATGTAGTTCAAATCTTGTGCAATGGATTGTCTCTTTTTTCCCATTTCTTTCTCTTCTAGGTTCCTTTCCTTGTAATCATTACTATCTTGACTTGCCAACCGCACACTACAAGGAAACACACTATAAAAAGCCTGCTGTTGATCTGAAACTTCAGTAGGTTCTAGGGCTTAAAAATGAACTTCAGAAGACACAGTACGGAAAATTGTAAAAATGTAGGTAACATATAACCTTAGACTTTACATCCTCATTACAGAGATTATACACTTTGGTTTCTCTGTAACTGGTAACTAATTTTAGTGTGGCACATCACAATGTTTTGTAATTGATCGTATGTTCCTCAGGATATGGTTTAAATTTCCATCCCTATGAGAGAATTTTTTTCATTCATCTTGACAAATGCTGTAGTAATTCAATTGGCATGTGTCATGGAATAAATAGATCCTCAGATATTATTTCTTGACTTACTTGTCCTGTGACACAGTTTCTCACTTCTTTTTGCCCTTTAGCAATAACTTGCAATTGTATTTGTATTTTGGGGCTTGAACTCAGAATATTGACCTTTTCTTATTGTCTGTTTATCCCAAGGCAGGCACTCTACTACTTTAACCACAGTTCTAGCTTTGTTGCTGGTTAACTGGAAATAAGCTTCACATTTCTCTGCCAGCATTTATCCTCTGATCTCAGCTCTCTGATTAGCAGGATTTCAGTCATGAATCACTAGAACTCAATTGTCTCCTTGATTTTTATATAATATATAGAAATTTTCCAAAAATACCCTATATTCCACTTACTAATTTTTAATATTTTAAGTAGTTATATAAATTAGTTGATTAACAAATTTATGAATAAAATACTATTTTGGTCAGTCTTATCCATCCCTTTCCTACCTGCTCCATCCTTCTTTATGTATTTTTCTTTATTTATTGTATGTCAATTATTTATTTCTTACAGAATAATGTAGAATAAATGACCATGTTATCATTTACAAGTTATTTGAGAGAACTATTTTTTATAATGCATAACGTATTCCACAATTTATGATACAGCTTAATAATATATCTTTATCAAATAGTTCTAAAATATAGCTATGCATCAAGAAGCTAAAACATTACAAAGAATAAACATCAGCATAAATTATACATACTATACTAGCATTATTAATTCCAAAATCTCAAATATTGATTTATTTCTTAGTTCTTTGAAAGTCTCCTTCACCATACAATCATTATCAATTTCGCAGTTTGTCCTAAGAAATACAATGTTTACAACTGTAGACTAAAAAAAGTATAATATGATGAATAATCCACTATAAAATCATAAAATATAATTTTCAGTTTAAATATTTAGTATGATTAAAATATTAGGATGATGTGATGACAGTTTTTATTTTTTATTTTTTTAGTTAGGTACAATTATAAAATACATACATGCAGCTGGATTGTGGCCTACTAGTAGAATGCTTGCCTAGCATGCACAAAAGCCCTAAGTTTGATTTCTTGGTACCACACACACAGGAAAAATTGGTAGTTTTGCTGTAGCTCAAAAATCATATATATATATATATATATACACACACACATATATACATATAAATTGCACATTTTCTCAATAAACACTATTTTTATTTTATAAATTATTATGCTTTTTATTACAAACTATTAATCAGCCCATATTACCTCCTATTACATTTCCAGTCCTGACACCCAGAAATACATTTTTCCCACAAAAGAATACATAACATTTTGATCAGAGAAAAACAAAATTGAATAAATCAATGCACTGAAACATCTAGTGATGTAAACACTTTTGCAATTTTTAGATAAGAAAAAAAAATTTTTTGCTAGTCCTGGGGCATGAACTCAGAGCCTGAGAGCTGTCTTTGGGCTTTTCTGTTAAGGCTAGTACCCTGCCACTTGAGCCACAGTACCACTTCCAGCTTTTCTTTGTATGTAGTACAGAGTAATGGAACCCAAGCCTTGAGTGAATGCTAGGCAAGCACTCTACCTCTAAGCCAAAATTCTGGCCCCTAGAGAAGAATAGCTTTGTGTTGTGGTCTTGTTGGGAGTTAAGTTCATGGCCAGAGTGTCTGTTAGTACACTTGAGCACAGAACCAGACTCAAATGGGAAAAATTAATCTCTCTTTTCTTGTTCTTTTTTTTTTTTTGAGATACAGTCCTGGGCATTATAGCCCAGGTTGTATTTGAGGTCAAGATTCTCTTGCAACAGCCTCTTCTATAATGGGATGGCCATCAAATACTGCCATACTGGCTGAAAGTAATTGTTTTTGAAAGGAGGTTATCTGGGTGTTCAAATCAGAATGAAGTGACTATGGCTCTTTAATTCTCATCTATTAATGAAAAAGCTTATGGTTCCAAGTTTATATCCACTTGAGATTCTTCAGTTTGCCCTCTTTATATAAATATCCAGTAACACAAAACATAAGTAAAACAAAGTAGAATATTTTCCTCTGCTTTCTTGTGCTGCCCAAAACGAATTTCAAGACTATATCTCTTATATCAAGGATATTGGTTTTTTTCCCTCCATTTTTATATCGGAAAGGTAACATTAATGTGTCAAATGAGTTGGTTTCTCATGAGTCTTCATTTCTTGGCTTGCAGATGGCTTTCTCCTCTCAGGACTTCTGCTAGCAGCCTGAGCACCGAACTCTTGCTGCTTTTTCTCTTCAGAAATACCAGCTCTAGTTCAGAAATACCAGCTCTAGTGAGATAGGGCTTCATTCTCATCTCTGCAAATGCCCTGTCTCCAAATCTAGTCACATTTTGAGTTAGTAGTTTATCATATGAATTTGGCAAGAACCCAGGAAGTCGCCAACAGGACTTCAAACCTTCTGAGGTATGAAAAATGGATTCAAGCACCAAAAAAGAAATGAAAAAAGTCTAAATCTTTTTCTTTCTTTTTTTCTATATATTTTTATTGTAATTGTAATTAATAGAAGGGTTACATTATTGCTGGGAGCCGAGTAATGCCATGTCTAACTTTGAGCTATATCATTGATATCGTGAATCACTTTCTGCTGAGAGGCAAGGCAACAAGCAAGAGGCAAGGGGCAAGAGACAAGGCAAGGCACAAGAGGCAAGGCTTGTTTACCATTGGTTATGAATGTGTTGTTGCTTTATCACTCTCTTCTGGGAACTATAGTGAGGCTAAACAAGTGGACCTCCCTGTTCTTCCCACCTTTGTGCTGATAGTCTCCAGCAGGGGATATTAGCTGAAGGGACTTCCTCAATAGGGGGGTTAGAGTTCCTGCCTTGAAGGATATCCCTGAAGCCTATGATTGTCCTCTGCTAGGGAGGGCTGGGTGCAGGAGATCGATGGACCCTCTCCTTTCTCCAGTTGTCCTGGTTGGGTTGTGTTCTCCCTATCCCTCCTGCTGATCGAGAGGGACCGGTGCGAAAGACCCCCACACATTATTACATTACGTTCACGAGATAGAAGGTGCATTATTTCACAAACATTGATACCCTTTTTAAATGTAATTAATTTTAGCTCCTTATCTTATTAGGGCTCAAAATCCAGGCATTATATGTACAAGACAAATAATCAATCACCTGGTAGCATATTGAATGAAATAATTTTCTTTTTTTTTTTATATTGAGAGATTGTCTTATCTTGCTGTCTTTTTTGTTCTCTAACTTAGTTTCCTTTCCTCAGTGCCCCATAAAGGTGTGACTGAGTTGTAACATTGTACCAATAGCAAAGTGAGCATCATTAATTTTCATATCCCATAGTAATTGATGTTAATCTAAAATAGATGGAATATTCTCATTGTTGAGTTTTATTCTTTGTAGATATTTGTCTTAGCTAGGCACATGTGATTCATACCTATACCTAATTTGCAAGCCAAGATCTAGTTCAAACCGAGTCCAGGTAGAAAAATCCAAACTTCACTAGTACAAAGCGTGCAACTGAGGAATAACTGAAGTTGTAGAGTATATATTGTGAGTGGAGAATCCTAAGGAGATCTCTGTGACATGAGTTCAAGCCCCAGTACTGATTTGTACAAACAAGTACTTGTTTTATCTAGTACATGGTAATTTAACATGTCAATGTGGCACATTGCCTTTTATATATTTACATATTAGAGTATGAATATGTCAAAATTATTTAAAATCGCCACACTTTTTAGGATAAAAACATTCAAACATTTCTAGCTAAATAAATGAATCACTGATTTTATAGTTACCTAGTTTAATATATCCTCCTTGCAAGTTGGTACAATCACTGAATAACATCATCCTCTTTAGCAGCTTCAATTCACAATTATTCTGCACTCCATTTCTCCAAGATTGGTTCCTTTAATTCCATATGTGAGGGGTACTATGAAGTATCTGTCTCAACTAGTTTGACACAAAGGGAATGCATTCTTTTATATTACTGAATAGTGTTAGATAACTCAAAAGCAAGGGTAACAAAAGAAACAGGTGACAAAAGGGATTGAATGGAATAAAAATCCTTTGCACAGAAAGGAAAAATAGATAAAGTGGAAAATCGCCTACAGAATGTGACAAAATATCTGCAAATTGTGCATTGCTAAACCTTAAATCCAAGATATATGAGTAATGTAATAACAGACTCCAAATTCTTCTTTCAGTAGAACATGCATAAAAACCCAACAGACATATGAGTAAATATGTGATGTAAATAATCACCAGGAAAATGATGTCAGAAACAATAATTTGAGGGTTGGAGGCATAGATCAATTGGTAGACTTCTAGTCAATATGCAGAAAGCATTATGAACTAAATTTGAGTCCACAACTCATATCAAAGAAAAACATAAAAAGCAAAATAACCAAAACCAAAAATAAAACATAATTTTTCATCACATAACCATTAAGAAAAATACTCAAGTAATAAAATCCCCGTATGTATCTGCAGGAAGGGAAAAAGAAAGTGATTTGAATATAAATTAATATAACCAGTATGCAAAAAAGTATGGAAGGTTTTTTCTTAATAATTTAAAACTTTGGCTGGCTGGAGTTATAGCTCACTGAAGAACATGATAACCTTATGAGGACTTGGGTTGAATCACAACAGGATGATGATAATGAAAATACCATTGATTAATATATATATATATATATATATATGTTTTAGATACCTACAAAATACTCAAAAAGAAAAGTTATATTGGAGATCATTTTTATTGCTATGTTTACTTTTGAATTATTAACCATACACAAGAAAGAGATAAAAAGTAAGTATTGAGTCTTGTTTGATCAGCAATGATGATATACCTAATAAAAGAAAAAACAAAGTTGCAATAAGTACATTAATTTACAGTTTATTTCTCTGTGAATTAGGCAATGTAACAAATTTTCAGATGGTTTACTCCCAGTATGTGAAATTTAAAATTTCAGGAGTGAAGTTTCACAAAATAGTCATTTCACTGAGTAAAGTAAGTTATCTTATAGAAGAATTGCATATTCTACAGTATAATTATCAAAAGAAAGTTTCGTTCCTAGTGCAGAATCTTGAAGAAAGTCACCTGCCTTCAATGGCAATGATATTATAATTGACTATAGCTTAATAAGAAATGTTGCCTTAAAATAATAAAATTATCAGTTGTCTTTTCCCAAGTTAGCAAATGAAGCTCAATAAAATAAATTGTCTTACATCTAGAAAGGCAAAGAAAAATACTTCATTAATGTAAAATAGCAACAATGTCATTAAAATCTATTGATCTTTTTTAACGTATGTTTGAACTATATGAATTGAAGTGAAAAAAAGTTTACCTTGCTCTCAATATTTCACACAAACATAATATGTTGGGAATATATCTCTGTTTATGGTAGCATCAGTGATGTATACTTTGGGAAAAGGCCACACCTAAGAAAAATAATTGATTTCTTCTCTTCTGCATTCATTTACAATGTATTATGTGAGTTAAAAGTACTAACCAAGAAATAAATTTTAGCAAACAAACCTACTGCACCTTGAGAGATTTGTATTTCTATTAAACATAAAATAAATTATATTTTTCACAGTAATTTTTAAGAAATATCCCAGTAGGTTTAGATTTTTAATCTTGCATGACTCTCTCACATTTCAAAGAGCAAATCACACAATATTAGTTCTGATGCAAGACATGAATTATCAGTAGTGATTAAGACAACTATAGAACCACAAGTAGAACAGCAAATGTACATTTGCTGGCATTGAATGTCAATTCAAAACAAAGACCAAGGTAACACAGCTGCTGAGTGTGTATGTTTTGTGGGCATCTCCTGCATAAATGTACTTTGAGAAGAAAGTCCGAGAATACTACAATCTCTATGATGATAAAGTTTATTTAGCATACTGAGATCGCCCTAGGATACTTGACAATAGCTAGCACTTTAAAACATTACATAACTAGTTTAATTTTTGAATAAATAAGATTTGCCTACCTGCCAGGAATATTATATATACTCTTATTATATGTTATATAATATGTTAAAATAAATGAACTATAAGTGCAGCTATAAATATTTCAAAATGTTATCTCTCATCTCTTTTGCTGTCCCTTGGTTATCTCATATTGTTACAGTATCTCACTTTGTTACCTGATATATTGGATATATTTGTATTTGGTTATTTGAAATTGGATAGGGAAGGGGGGAAAACAAGATGACGGGTGGGGGTGGGGGGGAGGAAAATGGGGACCAAGACATGTGAAAGGGTATCAATGTATGGGAATTAACGCACCATCTATCTGGCAAAGATCATGTAACCCTTCTATTAATTACAATAAAAATATATGAAAAAAATAAATAAATCGAAAATTTAATATTTATTTACTTACTTCTATATTTTTGAACCAAATAAGTTATTTGGGGTCAATGGCACCTATTAAAAGCAAATGTATCATTAAAAAAAAATTCAAAATGCACCACACTAAAGAATAAAATGAATATGAAAAAACACTCTGAAGGAGATTTTGTTCAATGATGTAGGAAATACAGGTACAATTAAATAGTAGAATTTTAGGTATTTTATGCTAACTAGTTGTGCTTTAAGGTCAGCTAACTGGTCTCCTAAAATTCAAAATAAAAGTAAAAGTTTTAAAGGAAATAAAAATTTTGAAGTAATTTTGTATGACAACCTGGAGGTGTAAACCTGAAACTTTTTCCTTTAAATTGTTTAGACACATACCAAAAGGAGTGATAAATGTGGTGAGTGTCTAAATGTGTATGTTACAGTAGAGTAAATCGCTGCATGTTACTAATTAAATTATGCATATATGTATTTCTTTTTTTTTTCTTTTTGCCAGTCCTGTGGCTTGAACTCAGGACGGGGGCATTATCCTTAATCTTTCTCAAGGCTAGCACTCTATCACTGGAGACACAGCAGTACTTCTGGCTTTTCCTGTATATGTGGTACCAAGAAATCAAACCTGGGGCTCCATGCATGGTAGGCAAGCACTCTACCAATAGAGTATACTCCTAGCCCTTGCACATATGCATTGTAAGTGTTATGGCTCCTTCTACATGTTCATATTGGGGAATAACTGATCTGCTATTTAGGTGTAGGGTTCAAGATAAAATTAGGATTACTTGAAAGGCTGGATGAGACAAGATAAGGAATTGGGTGAGTGAATGTGTTTTTTTTTTTTTTTATTTTAAGCCTTGATTTGTTCTTGACTGGAAGTATGGAAAACTAGAAATTTAATATTACATATGTACATTTTAGAATGTATGTTTGGCATACACAAAGTGCTTTATAAGTATTCTTTGACAATAAGTAATGTGATTGAATTAAAACATTTTCTTTGCAATACATCTTATAAAATGTGCTCACTTGGTGGGAGGAACTTAGGCAAGACATTTTCTTAATGAATATTTTCCTTTTATAAATGAGATGTTGAAAATTGAAAAAGTGAACGTTAGAAAATAACTCAGATTGCAGTATTGAGGGTTTATTATTTGGGAAATGTAGAACACAAATGTATCATTGTTTTAAGGTAAAAGAAACAAAAATACGATTAAATGAACATTAGTTCATGATCTTTTGGAATGAAGATGACTATTTTCATCATTAGGCTACTTATAAAAGCTGTTTTACATCTTCTACCCACACATTGCTTATAAGATGTGACGTTGGAAAAATAAATAATGATGAACTAATGTTAATTACCATACACTACTTCTTAGATTAAAGTGAAGTCAAATTTCTTCTCCACTTGCATGTAACTGAGTTCTGTGGGTACTTTTATTCAAATTTATCAGTTTTCATACAAATATATTAAAATTATTGATATTCTGTCTTAATACACTAGAGTTCATATGTATTTATTTTGTATTGTGGGAACTAGAATTCATATATTCCTTGATTGAGTCAAGGAAGCACACTTACCAAATTCTACGTAAGTAGTGTTAGCAATTTATCAATCAAGTTCATTTAAATTTATTGATCCATTGGTTTTCATAGCAACTCTAAATATATCACACTCCTTTTTTGGGGTAAAAACTGGAATGTGAGTGTTCAGTGACTGACTTACCATAAATTCAGTAAACAGGTCTATATCCCCAGCTTCCCCCTCCTTCAATAACATGTTAAAACATCTACTCATGAGAGGAATACGATATAAATTCAAACAGGACTTCCTCTTATAATGATTAAAGCATCAGAAGTGGAATTAAAATGATATCAACTCTTTTCACATTCTCATAAAATTCTAGAGAAGTAAGAGTGTATTGATTTTCACAGTAAATTATGAAAACACCATCTTGCCATTATTCCATGGAACATTAAATCTATACATTATATGAAATGATTTTAAATGCTTAGAATCTTTTATTGCAACTACATTTCAATATCCCTTCTCATTTTCAAAAAATTATTTTTAATTTTATTTGAAAGTTCTATTTTGTAAATAAAAATGTTAGACGTAGTTTGTAACAACATTCAGCCTTCTTCAAAACCCAAATGCCAATCTTTATATACTCACTCATTCTCTCTCTGTCCTTCTGTCTCTGTCTCTGTCTCTCTCCCTCTCTCTTTCTCTCTCTCTCTCTCTCTCTCTCTCTCTCTCTCTCTCTCTCTCTCTCTCACACACACACACACACACACACACACACACACACACCCCATACATATTTTTTCCATTGTAAAGTATATTTATACTCAAATATTTTAATGCATTTGGCTCATTCTGACAGTATGATGCATGGATCTTCCACCTGAGTCTTATTGGGTATTTTTATAATCTTATTAAAATATCTTAATTAATAGGGTAACTTGCTGTCCCATTTGAATGAAGATGAAGATTTATATCTATACAGTTAAGTGCTTTATTACATGTGGTTGACGTATCATCTATCACCTTTAATTTATTTTGTATTCTAGACATTACTATATGCTCATTCTACCTAGTCAGGAGGCTGAGATCTGAGATCATGTTTCAAAGTTAATCTAAGCATTAAAGTTATAAGAGTACTATATCTAGCTTAAAGTGCAGCTATAACTCATTTGCTAAAGCATGACCCTTGAACATAAAACTCTAAAACAGAACTCTGACCCTGCATCCAAGCCCAAAACTTGCACGTACATGCTTCATGCATGCTAGGCAACCAAGCAACGAGTATGTCACACTCCCATCCCCTATTCATTATTTTACCTCTTCAATTTCTATTTATATAAGATGGAAACATTTTGATACATAAGCATTTTTACAATGAAAAACTTATACTTTTTTATACTTTTTTATACTTTTCTTCAGCATTACAATTCCACCTGTAAGGTAGATAGTGCATTTCTTGTTGAACATTGTTACCCTCTTCTGCACTTTCCTCCCCGCTCCCACCGCCTGCCCCAGCCATAATGTCTTGTATCTCTGTTGCTATCTAAGTCTTATTTTCATTTGAAGGATAGTTTTAAGCTCCATTTTTCTTATTTATAGCAAATGTTCTTATGGATAAATATTTAAAATTAAAGATCTATAATTGGTCAACATGGAAAAGCTAAAAATCTGAAAGAATTAAGAATATGTCTTTTCACTAATAGCTTGCCTTTTGCTGCCAATAGAGACCAATTTACACATATAGCTAGATTATTTGACATTTAAAGAGCATAAAATCATATACGATTCCATGAGGATTAGTGTTAAATTGAGCTCTTATCAAATATTTGTATTAAAATTGCTTATGACTTATAAAGCAAAATGTGTAATTCCACAGGATCTCATTTTTTCCATTACTATATCTTGTAAAAAATAGTAAATATCCAAATAATTATGCTTTCTGTGATAAAATGAAAATTTTTAGTTTATAATCACTGCCATACACTTTAATTGACAAAATCTTTATATAAAATAAAACTATATAAAATAGCTCATAAAATATATACTATGAATCATGTAATTTATAAAACTATTGTTTACAGTTTATAAAACTTTATAATATGCTCATCCATTTCCTAATCAAGTGAGTGTATATGAGTATTAAATAACTCATAGTTTCTTTCAAAAAAACCTCTCAACAATGTTACCTCAAAACCCAAACCAAATAGACATATTTCTACAATATGTAAACATCAAGGACAAGAATCACATGATTGTCTCAATAGATGCAGAAAAGGCATTTGACAAGATCCAACTCCCCTTTATGCTAAAAGTTCTGAAGAAACTAGGAATCCATGAAACAGTATAATAAAGGCTGTGTAGGACAAATACACAGCTACCATTATACTTAATGGCGAAAAGCTAAAGTCATTTCCTCTAAAATCAGGAACAGGACAAGGATACCCACTGTCTCTACTCCTCTTTAACATAGTATTAGAATTCCTAGACAGAGTAATAAGGCAAGAAGCAAGCATAAAGGGGATCCAAATAGGGAAAGAGGAAGTAAAACTTTCCCTCTTTACAGATGACATGATTCTATATTTTAAGTACCCTACAGACTCCACTCCCAATCTGCTTGATCTGATTCAAACTTTGGAAAGGTAGAAGGGTATAAAATTAACCCTCAAAAATCAACTGCCTTCCTCTATGCCAACAATGAGAGGAATGAGGCAACAAAAAGAAAAGCAACTCCTTTTGCAATAGCCTCAAAGAAAATAACATGGTGAAATCTTCACAAGGGCTATCTACAAATTCTACGCAATACCCATCAATATCCCAATTTCTTTAAAGAAATAGAGGAGACAATCCAAAATTTCATATGGAATAATAAAAGACCCCATATAGCAAAAACAATTCTTAGCAGAAAGAATAGCACACGGGGAATTTCAATACCAAACTGTAGACTTTTTAACAGTGCTATAGGGACCAAAAGAGCTTGGGACTGTGAAAAAAATATTACATATATTGTGTAAATTCTAGTGCATCAGTTCAAATTACATTATGATAAAATTAAATTTTTTATAGTTTGGAATATTTTATAAACTCAAATAATCAAAATAATACAATGTCAGAAAATTATCTGCAATATTTCTCTAAACTGACTTCATTGTACATAGGTCTCATGTGGTCTTTCAGTCATAGTATTCCAAAGCCCAACTTGTCAGGACACTTCACTTGTTATGATATTGCTTTTTCCCATACATTTTTTATTGTAATTAATAGAAGGGTTACATTATATTCAACAGCTAGAGGGTGCATTTCTTTACGTACATTGCTACCCTTTCTCATGTCTTGGTCCCCATTTTCCTCCCCCCACACCACCCCTCATCTTGTTTTCCCCCTTCCCTATTCAATTTCAAATAACCAATTATGCATATAACCAATATATCAGATAACAAAGTGAAATACTGCAACAATATGAGACATCCAAGGGACAGCAAAAGAGATGTGAGATAACAGAGTACAGTAAGGACAACAATCACTCGTTATATAGCTTTTGTTTTATTTAGCATCATACTATATGGCCGTATGTATCTAGGTTTTGTTCTAGTGTAAATCTCTACTAGGAGAGCACAAGGTGTCTACTGATTATGACAAATGAGGGAAACCATTGAGCCTATGTTCCTCTGAGTCTGGCTTACCTTCACTTAATATGATTTTTTCTAAGCCTTTCCATTTCCTTACTAATGAGGTGATGTCGTTCTTTCTGACAGCAACATGGAATTCCATTGTATATAAATACCACATCTTATTGCTCCACTCATCAACTGAGGGGTATCTATGTTGGTTCCATATATTTGCTGTAATAAATAGTGTTGCAATGAACATCGTTTTGCTAGAAAACTTACAAGAAAGAATAAGAGATACACTAGGTCTCCTTTGCACAGGTCAAACTTTCTTAATAAGGACCAAGAAACACAACAAATCAGAGAAAATCTGGATAAGTGGGACTGCATTCAACTGCAGAGCTTCTGTATGGCAAAGGACATAGTTAGCAAATTATCTAGAAAGCCTACAGAATTGGAGAAGATCTTCATAACCATACAACGGACAAAGGCCTCATATCTAAAATATATCAACAGCCCAAACAATTGAATCACACCAAAATTAATCTCCAAAGAAACAACCATCCCATTAAAAGATGGGCCAAAGACTTAAAAAGAGTCATCTCTGAAGAAGATATAAGAATTGCCTGTAGACGCAAAAAGAAATGCTCGAAATCTCTGGCCATAAAGGAAATGCAAACCAAAACAACTCTAAGATTCTACCTCAGTCCAGTTAGAATGGCCATGATCAAGGAATCTACTAACAACAGATGCTGGAGAGTTTGTGCCCAGGAGGGATCACTACTACACTGTTGGTGGGAGTGCAAACTTGTTCAACCACTATGGAAAGCAGTATGGCAGTTCCTCAAAAGACTAAACATAGAGCTCCCCCATGACCCAGCAATTCCACTACTTGGCATTTACCCAATTGTCCAGAAACAAGGACCTGTTATTGCTTTTTTTTATTGAATTTTTCTTTCTAGAGCTGAGGACCAATCTCAGGGCCTTGCATTTGCCAGGCACTTGCTCTTTAATGGGCTAAATTCTCAACCCTGAAACTGTTATTTGGTATGGTGAACTTTCTCCAAATAAAGTTTACAGTTCACTTTTGTTATATAATTTTTTTTTTCAGTTGTGGTGCTTTAACTCTGGGCCTGGATGCTGTACCTGAGCTCTTCAAATCAACACTAGTGCTCTACCACATGAATCATAGTGTCATGTTGGTTTTCTGATGGTTAATGGGAGATAGTAGTCTCACAGACCTTCGTGCCTGGGCTGGCTTTGAAATTCGATCCTGAGATCTCAGCCTCCTGAGTGGGTGGGATTGCAGGCTTGAGCCACTGGCATCTGGCTTGTTCGAGAATATTATTTTAGCATATTTTCCTCTTTATTCTGCTGTTCATGAACTTTTGTTTACTTCTCCAACTTACATGTACCAGGAATAGTATTTATATCAATGTTCTTATGTCGTGTAATTATAGCTATCCAAGCATTCTGACTATTATCTACTTTTAAGAGATTAATTGGTGAGTTGTAAGGCAAGTATACATGGAGTTTTAAAAGGAACTACTTATGCATCTTGAAAATAGTATTCTTTACATTACCAGCAGATAAGTATGAATGGTATGAGTATTCTTCTGTGTATGTGCACATATTGTGCTCATTTACATATATGTACATTTATATTATTTGTGTAAATATATAAAATAATACCATATATATGTCAAATATTTTACATTTTTGACCAGTAGCTGTATAAGATAAATCATTTTTATTGTGAAAATAGAAAGCTAAACTTATAATACTATCAGATACATTATGTATATCACACATATAATCTCACATAGAACTTTTTTTACATACTATTTGTTGTTGTTGTTTTTTCAGGAACCAGATCTGGAAGTCAGACATTCCTGCGTATACTTTGTTCTTTTGCTTATAGCTCATGTCTTCGAAATGATTCCCATGTGAGCCACAGACCTAAGGCCCCTGATTATTTAAAGTGTAAAAGGATCAACCACTAGATTCCAGTAGAAATGCAATTTTCTTTCTTTTTTTATCCATGTTCATAAATTCTTTAATAAAAGCAAACTCAAAGAATAGAATAATAAGGGCAAAACTTTACAAGGAAAACAAGCGTTAACAAGAGAAACACTTTTAGTATCTGAAAAAATACAGCACGAATATTTAATTCCAAATTGATAGTAACAAAATCTGAAAATTCAGAAAACTAAAGAATCTTTTTTAAATTTTTTTCATATATTTTTATTGTAATTAATAGAAGGGTTACATTATATTTTCCAGATAGAAGGTACATTAATTCACATACATTGATACACTTTCTCATGTCTTGGTCCCCATTTCCCTTCCCCCCCCACTCCCACACCTCATCTTGTTTCCCCCCTTCCCTATCCAATTTCAAATAACCAAATACAAATATACCCAATTTATCAGATAACAAAGTAAGATAATGTAACAATATGAGATAATCAAGGGATAGCAAAAGAGCTGAGAGATAACACAGTACGTTAAGGACAACAATCACTCATTATACGGCTTTTGTTTCTATATCCTAGAGGTCCTTTCATTTAGCGTCATAGTATATGGACTTATGTATCTAGGTTTTGCTCTATTGCAAATCTCCACTAGGGGAGACCAAAGTAGAAATGCAATTTTCTTTTTTTTCATATATTTTTTATTGTAAATAATAGAAGGGTTACATGATATTTGCCAGTTAGATGGTGCATTAATTCCCATACATTAATACCCTTTCACATATCTTGGTCCCCATTTCCCTGCCCCCACCCCCACACCTCATCTTGTTTTCCCCCCTTCCCTATCTAATGTCAAATATCCAAATACAAATATATACAGATATATAAGGTAACAAAGTGAGATACTGTAACAATATGAGATAACCAAGGGACAGCAAAAGAGATGAGAGATAACATAGTACCTTGACAAGAGCAATCACTCATTACATGGTTTATGTGTCTATATCCTAGAGATCCTTTCATTTAGCGTCCTACTGAATGGCCTTTTGTATCAAGGTTTTGCTCTATGGCAAATCTATTCTAGGAGAGCCCAAGGTTTCAACTGATTATGACAAGTGAGGGAAACCATTGAGCCTATGTTCCTTTGAGTCTCGCTTACTTCACTTAATATGATCTTTTCTAAGTCTTTCCATTTCCTAACAAATGGGGTAATGTCATTCTTTCTGACAGCAGCATAGAATTCCATTATGTATAAATATCACATCTTGTTGATCCACTCATCAACTGAGGGACATCTAGGTTGGTTCCATATTTTTGCTATGGTGAATAATGCTGCAATGAAATTGTTGTGATAGTTGATTTAGCATGCCCTAGTTTCTGGACGGTGGGTAAATGCCAAGTAGTGGAATTGCTGGGTCATAGGGGAGCTGTATGTTTAGACTTTTGAGGCACTGACACACTGCTTTCCATAGTGGTTGAACGAGTTTGCACTCCCACCAACAGTGTAGTAGTGATCCCTCCTGGCCACATCCCCTCCAGCATCTGTTCTTATTTGTTTTCCTGATCCTGGCCATTCTAACTGGAGTGAGGTGGAATCCTAGAGTTGTTTTGATTTGCCTTTCTTTTATGACCAGAGATGTTGAGCATTTCTTCATGTGTCTATAGGCCATTTTTGTTTCTTCTTCAGAGAAGACTCTCTTTAAGTCTTTGGCCCATTTTTTAATGGGATGGTTGTTACTTTGGAGGTTAGTTTTGGAGTGATTCAATTTTTTGAGTTGTTGATATATTTTAGATATGAGGCCTTGTCCGTTGTTTGGTTGGTGAAGATCTTCTCCCACTCTGTAGGCTTCCTGATTAGTTTACTAGCTATGTCCTTTGCCTTACAAAAGCTCTGTAGTTTAATGCAGTCCCACTTATCCAGTCTTTCTCTGATTTGTTGTGATTCTTGGTCCTTATTAAGAAAGTTTCAACCTGTGCCAAGGAGGTCTAGTGTATCTCCTATTCCTTCTTGTAAAGTTTTCAGATTGTAGGCCTTTGCCTCCAGGTCTTTGATCCATTTGTAGTTAACTCAAGTACAGGGTGACAAAAAAGGATCCCACTTTAGTTTTCTGCATGCTTAACCAGTTCTGCCAGCACCATTTGTTGAAGAGGCTATCTTTCTTCCATTCTATTTTTTGGGCTCCCTTGTCAAAGATTAGGTGGCCATAGGTCTGAGGTTTAATATCTGTTCCATTGGTCTTCAGGCCTGTTCTTGTGCCAGTACCAAGCTGTTTTGATAATTATAGCTGTGTAATAGAGTCTAAAATTTGGTCTTGAAATTCCTCCTGCGCTGTTCTTTCTGCTAAGAAGTGTTTTTGCTATATGGGGTCTTTTATTATTCCATATGAAATTTTCGATTGCCTCTTTTATTTCTTTAAAGAATGCCATTGGGACATTGATGGGTATTGAGTTGAATTTGTAGATAGCCCTCGGCAAGATTGTCATTTTCGCGATGTTGATTCTTCCAATCCAATAGCATGGGAGGGTTTTTCCATATCCTCAGTTATAATTCAACACATCAACAGGAGCAGGGACAAAAATCACATGATTGTCTCAATAGATGCAGAAAAGGCATTTGACAAGATCCAACACCCCTTTATGTTAAAAGCTCTGGAAAAACTAGGAATCTGTGGAACATTCCTTAATATAAAAAAGGCGTTGTATGACCAACCCACAGCTTGTATTATACTTAATGGAGAAAAGCTAAAGCCATTTCCTCTAAAATCAGCAACGAGACAAGGATGCCCACTCTCTCCACTCCTCTTTAACATAGTAGTAGAACTCCTAGCCTGTGCAATAAGGCAAGAAACAAGCATAAAGGGGATCCAAATAGGGAAAGAGGAAGTAAAACTTTCCCTCTTTGCAGATGACATGATCCTGTATTTAAAAAATCCTATAGACTCTACTCCCAATCTCCTTGAGCTGATTCAAATCTTTGGAAGGGTAGCAGGGTAGAAAATTAACCCTCAAAAATCGACTGCCTTCCTCTACACCAACAGTGAGAGGAATGAGGCAACAATCAGGAAAGCAACTCCTTTTGCAATAGCTTCAAAGAAAATAAAGTACCTAGGAATTACCTTAACTAAGAATGTAAAGCAACTTTTTGATGAAAACTTTAAAACCCTGAAAAAGGAAATTAAAGAAATGCAATTTTCTATTAAAAAACAAAAGTCTTTTTGAGGGGCCAGGAGTTTGGCCTAGTGGTTAAAGTGCTTGCCTAGCACACATGATGAACCGCGTTTGATTCCTCGGTACCACATACATAGAAAAAATACGGAAGTGGTGCTGAGGCTCAAGTGGTAGAGCTCTAGCCTTGAGAAAATCCAAGGACAGTGCTCTGGCCCTGAGCTCAAGCCCAGGACTGGCAAAAAAAAAAGTCTTTTTGAAATAATGACTGATTAGTTGGGTGTCAAGTTCCAGCTTTGGTTACTAAACACTCTCTGCTAAAGAGAATTTTTCAAGTGTTCACATAGTTGAGCTAATAATTTGAACAGGTTATAATGTGTTTATTGTTATATCATTAAATAAGTGATAAAAACCATAATTCAGCATCAATCCTTTGTGCATAGTTGAAAGCATAACTCATGTGAAGAATGCAAAGGCAATTTTCCTAACTGAATATCAGCTAACTGTTATGAAAAATGGTTCAAATAGCTGAGCATTTATGATTTCACCCTCTAATTTTAGCTTCTTCTGGCTAAGATCTGAGAATCAAGATTTAAAGCCAATTCCGGAAGATTCTCCAAAGAATTCTAATCTCCAATTAATCAGAAAAAAACTGAATCTGGATGCATACTTCCATTCATAGCCTGCCAGCCTCGTGGCTCCAATTTCAAGGCCTGTACTTGTACACATGCACAAAAATGATTTAAAACATATGAACACCATTTTACCATTTCTGTATCATTACAAAATCTGTAACATCTCCATTACATAAATGACAGAAAAACAAAAAGAAAGAAGTGTCAGAAACCATTATAGACTGGCAACATAATTTTTTAATAGTAGAGAATGCTCATCTACAAATTATTGAGTTGACAGTCATTATGTTAAACTGGAGACTGCTCGTGCATCAAATAATCCTGGGAAGTGTTGTGCATAAGCACATTTGGATTAGATAAGATGAACTTTACTGTGTCTCTCAGGATCTCTTGTAGGATATTTAATTTAAATTTTATCAATTTATTAGAAGTACTGTGAGAAATCCCAAGTGTGAGAAACACGCAAACACAAAACTAGCTTGATTTCTTCCCTTCTAACAGTTAATGTAGTGGAAACATGTAAGTTAGAATGACAGGACTATTAGTTCAATAAACAATAACAGAATGTGTGGAACTTATGTGTATTTAAAGTTGATATTAGGCCTGAAAAATGAGCATGCTCAGAAAAGTTGATTAAGATCAGCTGCTCTCACTACTTTTTTTCTATTTTCACTAAATTCATTGTTGGGGTTTTTAGTATCTGACCCTCCTGACCTGCAGTAGAGATAGAGAGAACATGTCCAGTCAGGACAAGCCCAGAAAGGAGAAGGCCTACTGACCGCCTGCACCCAGCCCTCCTGCGCCAGAGGAAAATCAGATGCATCAGGGAGACCCATCAAGGCAGGAACTCGTTTATTAAGGAAGTACATTCAGCTAATATAGGATGCAAGAGCCTATCCTCACAAAGGTGGGCAGGGTGGGGGAGGTATTCTCCCTATAGGTAAAGAAGGGGAATCAGTGTTGTCTGAGAGGGCGGGAGATTTTGGGGCCTATCCCAGAGGTAGCCTTACTCTACATCAAAAACCACAGCCATTTAGCATCATACTGTATGGCTTTATGTATCTAGGTTTTGCTCTATTGCAAATCTCTGCTAGGAGAGCCCAAGGTTTCTATTGATTGTGACAACTGAGGGAAACCATTGAGCCTATGTTCCTTTGAGTCTGGCTTATTTACTTAATATGATTTTTTCTAAATCTTTCCATTTCCTTATAAATGGGGAAATGTCGTTCTTTCTGACAGCAGCAGAAAATTCTATTGTGTATAAATACCACATCTTGTTGATCCACTCATCAACTGAGGGACATTTGGGTTGGTTCCATATCTTTGCTAAGGTAAATAACATCATTGTGCTAGTGGATTTAGTATGCCCTTGTTTCTGGATGGTGGGTAAATGTCAAGTAGTGGAATTGCTGGGTCATAGGGGAGCTCTATGTTTAGCCTTTTGAGATACTGCCATACTGCTTTCCATAGTGGTTGAACGAGTTTGCACTTCCAACAACAGTGTAGTAGTGATCCCTCCTGGCCACATCCCCTCTAGCATCTGTTGTTATTAGATTTTTTTGATCCTGGTGGAATCTTAGAGTTGTTTTGATTTGCATTTCTTTTATGACCAGAGATGTTGAGCATTTCTTTTTTGTTTCTTCTTCAGAGAAGACTCTAAAGGATCTCTCGGATATAAAAACAAAAGCCATATAATGAGTGATTGTTGTCCTTAATGTACTATGTTATCTCTCATCTCTTTTGCTGTCCCTTGGTTATCTCATATTGTTACAGTATTTCACTTTGTTATTTGATATATTGGATAAATGCGTATTTGGTTATTTTAAATTGGATAGGCATGGGGGGGAAACAAGATGAGGGGTGGGGGTTGGGACAAGTGAAATGGGGACCAAAACATGAGAAAGGATATCAATGTATGTGAAGTAATGCACCTGCTATCTGGTGAATATAATGTAACCCTTCTATTAATTACAATAAAAATATATGAAAAAAAACACAGCCCTGCCATCCGACTGGGTGGCAGTCACCATCTCAGCCAGGTGCGGTCCCAAGACCAGGAAATGAGCACTAGACCACGAGTTAGGCCTCCTTTTCTACAGCATAGGTTTCCATTTCCCTGATGTAACTTGCTCTACAAATTCATGAGTGGCACATGTCTGCGAGAAAGCACTAAAGGGAACAATGAAAATTATTTTTTTTGTGTTTACTGATTTAAGGGCAATGCAGGGGACTTATATGAGGCTTACAATAATGCCAAGAAACTTTGAGTTTTTACCTTGGGTAAAAAAATTACATTTCATTGTTCTGTGGGCCGGGTAGCCCCTACATTTACTAACTATTATTAGGCTGAGTTAATTTTGTTTGTATATATCTTATATGTATGTATATATGTATACATATAGTACATAATATGTATAATGGTTAAAACTAGAGCAGTGGGAACTTATGCAATACAAATGACTGTAGAAACAGGCACTCTTGAAGTAAAGTTTTTGTATAAGGATAAATTTCTTTTCTTATATTTTATTAAAATAATTGCTTAGGGCTAAGCATATACTCATATATTAATGTTTGATTATTTATAAAACTATACCTTTCTATTAATTTATCCTCAAAAGTTTAGTATATGAGAAGCACAGAGACATAAGCCAAGATGGATACAGAGAGTATTTGTGTCCTGTCAGTATTCGATTTCTCAAATCTTTGCCTTCTGAATATCTAGAATTATAGCCACTTGCTCCAGGCAATTATCAGAATAAATTTAAAGCCTTTAAAAATTTATTTTATTGTCGGGGTGATGTATAGAGGGATCACAGTCACAATTGTCAGGTAGTGGATTCATTAATTTTTGAAAAAAGTCATTTTAAATCCTACCTGTCTATGTTGTTCCAATCGTATTTTTGCTATTGTTTGCTTTGATTTCTGTATCTTATCTAGTCTGTAGAATCAGGATTGTTTTGAGATCATCTCTAGATTAAGATGAGAAGTTATTGTAGGAAAATGTTGTAGACTCAGTATTGCTATATGAAAATATCCAGCCATGTATTTCTTTCACAGAAGTGGGGCTAACATCAGGATTTCGTCCAAATGTTCAGTACTTTCTTCCAAACTTTGGTCCACTGGAAAAAACTGGATGTGAAATTTTTATACTGACTGGATTCTATCAAACTCTTCTATTTTCTCCCCTGAGAAGGTATGCAATTAAAATAAGTTTCCTGTTTCATGTGTGCCTTTTGGTTCCAATGAGCTGAAGGATTAGAAAGGGCTATGATACTAATGAGTGTTGGTTTGTGATCAAACCCGAATAGCCGTAGTGTTTTCCAGACAATTATTTTTTTCTATTACACATGTCAACATTACTGAATTATCTGTTTTTGTTTTCAATTATGCAAATTTATGATATTTTTGGCCTGTAATGTTCTTATTTACCTAATAGTTTTCTAAAAAATAAATCCCCTCAAATATATATTCTTTTAATGTGAAACTGCTTTTCCTCTGCTGGTCACACTGTGTAGGTTGATGACTTCCCATGAGCAGGCAGTATTAATTAGAAATTCTCTTTGATATGCAGTGTGTGGTATAAACAACCTCCAATACATTAATATGCCCATGTGTGGATCTTGTGTTATTTTTCATTCCGGGGTGATGGCCAGGGTCATATATAACCTCACTTTTAATAAAGACAATATTTCTGCCAAATTCATTCAGATTTCAAATATCACAGTATTACTGATACATTTATGTTTATATTTTTCCTAAAGCTTTCAAAATCTATTATACTATGTGCTCCACCATATTAAGAAACTATAGGGAAAAAAATGAGACCAAATCGCATTGAAGACCACAAATTTATATGGAAGAATACAGATATTTATAGGTATTGGATATGTTCTTGGAGCCAGAAGGGAAGTAAAAAAATGTCTCAAGGTTGACGTATAATAGCTAAGCTTTGAAGAAGAGTCAGCCAATAGAAGAGGGCACTAGCTAGAGTATAATTAGAATGGTAGATTAGTAGCACTCTGCTGAGTGGGTATGACAAGAACAATGATAGATGACAGACAGAATATGTAAATGCTGACTTAAAGAACAATTCTAGTGGTAGTAAAAGGATGAAGAAGACATATTTGGTAAAATTGAGATCAGATTAAGCAGTTTATAAGACTGAGAAAGTTGTGAATTCATTTGTGAAATTAAGGTAAAACTGGAAAAGTAATATTCTAATTATTTGCAGTTTTACGACTTTTAGAGATAAAAATATTTTAATAACCTTTGGATGATATAAATAGTTAAGAAAATAGGTAAGCAGTAGAAATAAATTGTGCAGTTAAGTGTGAAATGTAGGCTATTTTTACCTAGCTTCAGATTTTCATACACCTGCAGGTTTTCTGACTGTATCTGTGATTCACATTTTTAATAATTATCATAATGATCTAATTTGCAGAGATTAATTAAAGATAATATTTAAAGAATATGATTGGAGAAAAATGCATGATTTTATTTTCAGTCACATAAAACAGATTGGCTGTCCCTAAATAAAAGTGCTGCTTCCCGGAGCCATAATTGGATTTTCTCATTTTCTGCTTTGTGAATTTGTACTCAACTTTCAAATATAATATCACATTTTTCATCTAATAGAAACCCATGAACATTCTCATATATTTCACTGACTGCAACTCATGCATTAACTTATGTCTTGATGGTATTGTCTAAAATAACTGACATTCTACTTCTCTATAATACTGTCATATTTTTCTTCTTAAATAGATTATTTTTTAAATTTTTGGTTGGTTAACTTTTTAATGCCAATTATGGTAACTTACTTTTATATGTATCTTTTGCACACCTTGAGAAACAATTAATATGTGTTTAACAGCATAATTTAGTACAGAAAATAAATAAAGGTAAACAAAAATGGAAATGACCTCTTCTCATAAATCCAGAGACTGTGTTGCTTAGCAAAGCTCATATGTAAGAACTCACAGACAGTAAGGGCACTGTCTGTCCCAAGCTCATTTGTCTATCCCTAACTTGTTTCATACCTTCAATATGGGACTGTCTATCTGTGTAAATGCCTTCCTTCCTTCCTTCCTTCCTTCCTTCCTTCCTTCCTTCCTTCCTTCCTTCCTTCCTTCCTCCCTTCCTCCCTTCCTTCCTTCCTTCCTTCCTTCCTTCCTTCCTTCCTTCCTTCCTTCCTTCCTCCTTTCCTATTTTCCTTTTCTTCATTTGTTCTTTCTCTCTTTTTCCCTCTCTCTTTCCCTCCTTCCTTCCCTCTCTGCCTGCCTGCCTTCTTTTCTTTTTTCTACCTTACTTTCATCTCCCTATATCTCCCATCATCTATGTAATATGTCAACATTTACTTTAATTTATTTACTATGAATGGTTGGAGTACTCAGAATGATATAAAGATATAAGTATACCTCACCTCTCAATTTTTACATTAAACTCAATAACTTGCTATTCACTTTGATTTTTTTTACACAATGATTCCATTTTATAGTATACTAAAATTACTTTACTTTCTAGAAAAAGGGCATATTTATTCCTATATTTAAGTAGATGTATCTATAATTTGGTGTTAATTTGTACTATTAAAAATAATGCTGAAGGGCCGGGCACTTGACCTAGTGGTAGAGTGATTGCCTAGCATGCACGAAGACCTGGGTTTGATTCCTCAGTACCACATACACAGAAAAAAGCCAGAAGTGGTGCTGTGGTTCAACTGGTAGAAATCTAACCTTGAGAAAGGCCAAGGACAGTGCCCAGGTCCTGAATTCAAGGCCCAGGATTTGCAAAACAAAACAAAACAAAAATAACACTGAAGTGCTAAGCAGAAAATTTCTTTTATTTTCTTTCCTCCTTTTTTCTTTTTTTGGCCAGTGACTTCATTTGTATTCATGCATACTAGACAAGCACTCTTACTACTAGGCCAAACTTCTGGCATGTCTTTGTATCTAAAGTCAGAATTTGTAATTGTTTACTTATAAAATTAAATAGCAATTTCGGTTTTATGATAGAAATAGGATAATTACAATAACAAAAGTAAGCACACATACAAATATGTAAACATTTTGTCTAAAGCTGTTTAACCAACACATATCAAGATATGGTATTTCTACTGTATGAAGAACAATTTTATTTACAATTTATTTATTATGAGAGAATCACAGTTGTATCAGTAACATAATTTGCCATGTTTTTTTTTTGTTTTGTTTTTACTATATTTTTTTGTCAGTCCTGGGCTTGGGCTCAGAGTCTGAGCTCTGTCCTTGGGCTTTCTCAAGGCTAGAGCTCTACTACTTGAGCCACAGTACCACTTGTTGCTTTTTTCTATATATGTGATACTGAGGAATCAAACCGTGTCTTTGTGCATGCAAGGCAAGAACTCTGCCACACTCCCAGCCCTGCCTTCTATTTTTTTCATAAACAATGTGAAAACAATGCTGAAATGTATTGAGAACCACAGAGGTTACAGATAGTAGACTTAACCTTTTAAGCTATTCGATTTCTTTTGGAGCCTAATAACTGAAAACTCCACATTCTGCTATCTCTGATGGGACTGGATAATGTAATTGTATTGAAAAATAATATAAAGAGACTCTGGTGCTGGTGGCTGAACCTGTAATGTTAGGTACTCAGGAGGCTGACATCTGAAGATCATGTTTCTAAGCCAGATCTGGAAGGGATATCTTGAACACTTATCTGGAAATGACTGCCAGAAGTGGAGCTCTTGCTCCAGTGTGAGAGCATTTAATTTGAACACCAAAATTCAGGGACGATGTTCATGCCCTGAGTTCAAACTCCAGACCTGATGGAAACAAAAACAACCAACAACAAGCATAAAAGACTTTGTGAATTGTCAGGTACATCTGTTGCTCCATCTACTCAAGCAGTGCATATCAAGAAGCTGTGGTTCAAGGCTAAGCCTCAGTGAATATGAATGGCAAGTTCTCTCTCAAAAACTAAGTTGCATGGGGAGTTCTTGCCTATGTGAAAAGATAGGACCCTCAGACCTCATGAACAAGACCAAGTCCAAAACTAAAACTGAAGGAATCAAGAAACTCATATCTTTTAAAGGATGACTCAGAGTACAAAATTTAATACTACCAGAAAAGTAAAAACTTAGGTTGTTTTCAGTGTTTATTAAAAACAAGTTTTTATTCATATGTATGCCTGTTCTTTTGCCAGTGGTGTTAAAGTATAAACAAGCCTCTGAGTTTCAGAAGAAATGAGTAATATAAGCCAGGCTGTAGTGTTTCAATATACTTTCAAAATATTTTTACTAAGAAAATTCCAATATAATTACCTTGGAAAAGGTGCTCATTAGGCGATGGGAAATATTCATGAGCTACAAAGCTATCAAAGTAATAAAAACAAACATGTTGGAAAAGGGTTATTTTATTGATTTTAATTTAAGTATGGAATTGAGCATAGACACCTGCAAACTACAAAAATGTATAATACTCTCATTTGAAAATCACATCAAATATAGCAAAAGTACATTGCCATGACAAAACTTGGTAAATTTACTATTGTAATCTCTAAAATCCTTATGTATATATGATGTTTAAAATTATATACAAACCTACAGTTGATTGTTACATTATGGTTTTACTGCAATGCTTACTCTCAGCTGCTTTAAAATTTTAATTGCAATGAATCCACACCTTTTTAAGCTCCTAGTGTACTGGGGAAAATAAAAAAGAACTTTCAAAGGTTAAGTTAGAATCTCTATTATGTTTGAAGTGATGGTGATGGTGACAATAAGAAGTCTTTATCATTATGAATACTATCTTACTTCCATCCTCCTCACTCCTGAGACCTTGGGCAGGTTGTGCTATGAGATCTTGAATCTCAAAGAATATCGTGGTGACTAAACTCCCAGGAAGTACATTTAAGAGACTGGAAAAGTTGGGGGTCAAGAAATCATGAAGAGAAGATGCTAGTTATTCCTCAAAGACAGTGCAATTTATTCATATGGGTCAGATCGATTACTTTGGGCTGTTAAATTTTCTAAAACTTTTAGCAGATACAGTTTATCTGTACCCTTCAGTTATCATTGGATCTGATTTGACCAAAATTTCCTTAGAAAAGAAAGCAACATGAATTAAAGTAATTATTTTTTTGAAAAACATATTCATTAAAGCATAATTTATTAAATATAATTTCCCACTCAGAAATGAAGATAAAGTATAAATGTTACAGAAAAAATGTTGTGCTCAATGGAATTCTATGCTGCTGTCAGAAAGAATGACATCACCCCATTTGTTAGGAAATGGAAAGACTTAGAAAAAAATCATATTAAGTGAAGTAAGCCAGACTCAAAGGAACTTAGGCTCAATGGTTTCCCTCATTTGTCATAATCAATAGAAACCATGGTCTCTCCTAGCAGAGATTTGCAATAGAGCAAAACCTACATACATAAGGCCATATAGTATGACTCTAAATGAAAGGACCTCTAGGATATAGAAACAAAAGCCATATAATGAGTGATTGTTGTCCTTAATGTACTATGTTATCTCTCATCTCTTTTGCTATCCCTTTATTATCTCATATTGTTACAGGATCTTACTTTGTTATCTGATATATTGGATATATTTGTATTTGGTTATTTGAAATTGGATAGGGAAGGGGGAAAAACAAGATGAGGTGTGGGAGTGGGGGGGGGAGGGAAATAGGGACCAAGACATGAGAAAGGGTATCAATGTACATGAATTAATGTACCTTCTATCAGGCAAATATAATTTAACCCTTCTATTAATTACAATAACAAATATATGAAAAAATGTTGTGCTATTTGATTTCATTATTAAATCTCGGTTTAAATATTGTGTTATTATCTTTTTTTTATGAAAGCAATTTTGTATGGGATAATTCAATGCATGTCTATTCAGCTACCTGCAATTGAGTTCTATTTCTCAAATGTGTTTGGTGATTTTAAATTATTCACAAATGGAAATTCCATTAAATATTTTCTAATTCTTTGCATGAAAAACTGATTTAAAGTCTTCTTATTGTGGTGGGATTATCTATGGTAAGGATAGTTGCAATTTCAAAATATTAAACTACTGCTATCAATATTTTATGTACGGTATCTTTTACATAGGGAAAAAGATTTCAAAATAAAAGATGATCACACTGGCCAGGAGTTTGGCCTAGTGGTAGAGTGCTTGCCTAGCATGCACAAAGATCCGGGTTCGATTCCTCGGTACCACATATGTAGAAAAAAGCCAGAAGTGGTGCTGTAGCTCAAGTGGTACAGCCCTAGCCTTGAGAAAAATCCAGGGACAGTGCTCAAGCCCAGAGCCCAAGCCCAGGACTGGAAAGAAAAAAAATAGATGAGCACACTGGAATATTTTACTATGCCTTACCAATCTAAATTTCATCTGGACAATAAAAACGGTAACAATCCAAGATAAAGCTTAGAATACATTATATTGTGAAATACTTAGAGCTATAATTTCAAAAGATGGAAATCGTTGGTTGTTGTTGCTACCATGATGTCTTATGATGATCTAGTCAGAATTTCTGCAAAGATAAATATTAGTTCATTATAAGAAATATACAGCCAGGCATGGTGGCTCACTCCTGTTATTCTAGCTACACAGAACTGAGTTCTGAGGATCAAAGTTCAAAGCCAGCCTGGGAACAAAAGAATCTGAGACTCTTATTTCTGATTAACCTCTAGAAAATGAGAAGTGGGGCTTGGCTCAAGGGTAGGTTAGTAGCTTGAGCTGAGAAGCTCAGGGACAACACCCAGGCCCTGGGATAGGACAGTAGCCTTTAGCTGAAGAGGTCAGGGACAGTGCCCAGATCAAGATCAAGCCCCATGACCCACTATAGATAGATAGATAGATAGATAGATAGATAGATAGATAGATCCATCTATATCTTGGTTTTCATGTATGTTTGTATTTTTATTTCATTTGAATCCAATGTTGTATTCCAACACATTTAGTTTGTTCTGATTAAATTCAGCCTTTCTTAAATGAGCAATCTGATCTTTTTCCTTATCTCTAGTATTCATAGGTAATGAATACTATGGCCATTATTCATTTCCTTTCCTTTCTTTCTTTTCCTTTCTATTCTTTCCTTCCTCGCTCCCTTGTACCCCTTCTCCAATTTTTTTAAACACCATCATTCTTCCCTAGAAATGGTCTGTCAGCCTATGGAAATTATTATTTGTCATTTGTCCAAATTAGCCTTCTTATTTAGAATATAATATTTTGATGGATGAGACATGTGAGCTCCTGCAATCTGAAATTGTCAGATTGTAAGACACTCAGGACATTAATTATCCTATCTGAACATGTAAAAGTGTATAGGAATGTTTTAATATTTAATGAATTCCCCTTTGTAACAATATTCAGATAAATTTTTACAATACTTTTTCCTTAAATTTGTTCTTTACTACAATTAGAGAACTAGCATATAAATTATGTGCAACTTTTAAAAGCCTGAAAAGAGAAATGAATTAATCAAGCTTCAATTTGGCTTCTATTGAACTGGAGGTAAAATACCATTAGTTGACAGTGGTCACACAAAAAATATCAATTAATATACTGCCAATCATGCCTATCTGGTATAAATTTGTATAAAGTAATGTCTACGATAAGCAACACAAAAGGACACTGTGTAGCGCTATTATTAATTAATCTTAAAATACTGAAAATTGGGCGATGATATTTATGTCATTGTTAGAGTTAAAAAGGTGTGTAGTTGTGATTATGCATGGATCTAAATCTGTTGATTTTGTTGCTTTCCCGCTGTGCTGTTCAGGTATCTACATAAACGTGAAGTAATGCATAACATTTCAGTTTGCATTTCATGTAATAGACAAAATCAAGAGGAAAGGAAAAAAAGAACAAAATGGAAGGGATAGAAAGATTAAAGAGTCAGAGAGTTTGCTTCAACATTAAGAGCAAGAAAAGTTAGTTACTGAGACAATACAAAGGACTCCAAAATTTTTATACTTTTCAATCTTCCTCTGGATGAATTTTACAATTTAGAAAGGAATCGAAACATTGCTGTATTGTTTATAGTTGTATATTAAGAATTTTGCATTGAAATTAATATTTTCCTAAATTGAAATGATCAATAAATATTTTATATCTATGAATGTATTAGTTTAGCTCTATTATATATTCTATTATGTAATGATATATGTGGTAACTTAAAAATTTAAGTTTTATAACTTGAGACCTGGTTCTGTCAGATTCCAAGTTAGTCAAAATCCGTAAGATTTTCTATTTGTATTTGCCATGTTACTACTATGAACAAGTTCAAACAATTTTGTAACTTTCACCTGTGTTCTCTGACAACTTATTTATTGATTGATTTATTTGTCAGTACTGGTATTTGAACTCAGAGACCTACAGACACTTCACCACCTTAACTATAGCTCCAATTATTCAGTATTTTGTAGTTGTTTATTTAATTTGTTTACATGGTATTTGAGATTACTCTTGAACTCTAGATCCTTCCATGTCTGCTTCCTTAATAGCTGGGATTACAGGCATGACTTACAGAACCAAGAAAACTATTTTAAAATTTGTTACATACAGCATCTATTAAAACATAAGGGTATCAATGTTCAAGATGTAATTGTACCCACTACCTGATGAATGTAACTGCAACCTCTCTATATATCATCCCAACAATAAAGTAAATTTTAAAAAAAAAGTATTTTTCTGGAAAAAAAACAAAATAAAGTGAATACACAAATAAAATAAAATAAAATGTTATCAAATTTCCCTTGTCAAATCCAACCTGATATTTTTATTGTAGGTGCTACAAAGCTTGAATACAGTAGCATTTCCTTTTTAAAAGCCACTATTTGTTTGTGACCATTTACCTAAAAGTAATGATTAAGGAAACTTTACCACAAAATTTTAAGTATGTTGCCCTTTAGTCTATCTGTTTTGGTGAAGAAATATTTAAAACTTGTGGAGTTATACGTGGACATCTGGAGTGTTGGGGTGCAGAGAAAAAAAATTGAAATGAGTAACAGACATAATACAACTGCACCTCACTACTTTCTTTCTCTACAAGAAATATTTGTATCAGGACTAAAATATTTTAGATTGCTATAGAAACTCTAGGTTAAATGTACAGGAAACCCTTGATATTCTAATTTTGTCACTACTCCAAAGAGCTCTTTAGATTCGCTCATGGGAATCTAGTTAATTATTACTAGCATGTTATTAGTAATGTTGTTTTAATTAGCGAGAAAACTTTGAATTAGAGCTTTAGAGAATTACTACTGAAATTGAAATTTGGCAAGGAATGGAAGTTTGGATAATGTCAGAATGAGGAATGTGGAAATAAGTGTATTATGAGGCAGATTGAGGTTGTTTGCATGCAAGCATACAATGATCATTCTCGTATCTTTGTCTCAGGACAAGAAATAATGATCTAGAAACTGGTGATTTACCTCTATAATATCAGCTCTTCAAGGTGCTTAATTTCTTGGGGAATCACAGTTCAAAGCCAAATAGTATAGTAAAGCCTGGTAGATTCTATCGCTAAATATATAGCAGAAAGCAGACGTAAAAGTGTTACTCAAATAGTAGAGTACAAATTCCTCCTTAGTTCCAGAAAAGGAGGTACTTTAACCATATAAAATACATACTATATCTCAAATACTGTCTAAGTTAAATATTATATATGGTATAATATGGCAGTATTGTAGAGTTACATTACTTAAAAATTTAAACTACTCAGGCAGCCTCGTCTGCTGTAGAACCAGCATAGACCGGGCCAGTGGCAGAAACCAGAGGCAGGAAACAGCTCAGACCAGAACAGCAAGCAGGGGAACCCACATGCGGACCACAAGCTGCGGCAGAGATCCGAGGGGAGTGAAGGATTCTCCAACAACGTGGAGCACCCACAGCCAAATGCAGCAGGTAGCCCAGCGGGTAGCCTAGCTTGACCCCAAAGCTATCGGGAAAGCAGAGCTGGTGCCAAGCTATAGAACTTAACTCAGACCCCTCCACCTCACCCAAGAAAGACTGGCAGGAGAAGGGGGAGTGTTAGGGTCCATGATCAAAGGAACGAGTCTGACACAAAAGCAGAATTTGGAAGTTAAGTTAAACAGAGTTTTATTCCACCCCTAGCATCGAGAATCATACTGACCAGTCAGGGCCGCCTCTAAGACGTGTGTGAGAGAGCGACCCCACCTGATAGTACAGGCTACTTTTATAGGCCCCAACCATGTGGTTGGGCTGGCCATACACAGGTGGCCAATGGATTTCAGCATGGTTGATTGATGGCTGGGGCAACCACTGACACCTTTGCTGTTTGAACTGACGTATCTTTTCAGTGGGCTTCTGGTGCACTGCTCTGATGACAAAGGAAGGGGAGGGAATTTCCTGGCAGGCCAAGGAGGGTGGGGTGTGGGGGGGGAATTCTGGTAACTCCACCTGGTTTAGCTGCTCTTGTAATCTGAGCTGTTATCAGAGATTCTGCAGCCCCCGCCTCAGGTCAAGTCCTCCTTTGTCATAAATATGGGAAATGCCTAGAGTGGATGGATTTTGGGGAAGTCAAGAAAGGGGTTCCTTCAGGGGGCAAGGGATTTAGAATCCTGTCCCTTCCTTCAACAGCCCCCTCCCCAGGCCATTGACTGGAGACTGACAGGCAGGCGGGCACTAAAACCCAGCACCCCACCAAGGGAGGCAGAACTGTCCCTGCTCCCACCCATCCAACAGGTTCCTCTGCCAGGCCTTTGACCAGTAACTGACAAGCAGGGAGGTGCTAAGACCCAGCACCTCACCAAAGGGGTAGAGGTGTCCTGGCTCACCCGCCCAACAGGTTCCTCTCCCAGGCCACTGGTCTGGAGAGTGGGGGGCACTGTGACCTTGCCTTCCAATAGCGGGTGGGGTGTGTGGGAGTCTAGGAGCCAGCATCTGTCCCCCTCAAATCTTGAGCCAGACACCCTCCAGCTGGGAATCCCCAGCAAGACAGCACCAAGGGCCCTCCCCCCCACTCCTCTCACAGACTCCTGGCCAAAGCCACCGAAACACAACAAGGAACTGAAGGGCCGACCGCAGCCAAGCTCACCTTCTGAGAATCAGAAAGGCACGGCTCCGCCCTTGGAGCCCATGTCCTCGGATGGGCCCTGCCCCTGGAAACAGAGCAGACACCAGCTGGCCTACCTGAGAGCCCCTGGAAACTCCCAAACTCCAGACCCTTGGCCGGGGGGCCCCGCAGCGCAGGAAAACCAACCATCTTCCCAGCGTGCTGAGACTGAAGGGCACAGCTCCAACCCACGGCCCATGTGAGGCCACTGTTTTGGCTGAGCATCTGGGAACAGGCCAAACACCTGCAAAAACTGTAAACCCTGATCTAGTCAGCAGAGGATTCAATTTGGCCGAGAACCACAGATTTACACAGATTCCCAGAACCACAGATCCCAATCCAGGTAAAGACTGCCACCTACCGACCACAGAGCGAACTACAACAATAGTTCTTGATGCCTTGGAGAGCGCAAAGACTGATTACGACATACATAAATAGTCAAAGTCCCACGCAAAGCCCAAAAGGAAACAAGAGCGAAGGGATGAGAGAGATGTCATCATCCCAAGAAAGGACACCTGAAGAGATACGAAACATGACCCTCTTCAAGGAGATGATTGTGGACATGACTAAAGAGATTAAAACAGAATTCCAAAAACAATTCCAGGAACATAAGCAAGAAATTACCAAAGAGCTCCTCGAATTCAAAAGAGAAATGGAAGAAAAGATTAATACTTTCACAGCAGACATGATCAGCTCAGTGTCCATACTTCAAGCAAAAATGGAGGCATTAAGCAGCAGATTGACTGAGATGGAGAATAGAACATCAGGAATGGAAGATAAAACACAAAAGCTGAAACAGAGAGTCACCACCTTGGAAAAATCAGTCAGAATCCACCAGAGAGAGAGCTCCAGGAGCTGGCAGATGCAGCAAAGAAGTCTAATCTTCGTATAATAGGGATTGAAGAGGGTGCAGAATTTCAGGACAAAGGAATGCAACCATTATTCACCAAAATCATAGCAGAGAACTTCCCCAACCTCAAAAGAGAAAATACTCACATTATTGAAGGTTTAGGACTCCAAACATGCAAGATCCTAGAAGGAACTCATCTAGACATATCATAATAAAGACACTAGACCCGAATACCAAGGAATGGATCTTAAATACTGCAAAAAAAACAAAGAAAGAGCTATACTACAATGGGGAAAAAATTCAAATTACATCAGATCTCTCCACACAAACACTAAAAGCAAGAAAAGCTGGGAAAAACATCATTGATGTCCTGAAGACCAACAACTGCCAACCCAGACTGATGTATCCAGCAAAACAAGCATTTACATTTGAGGGAGAGACAAGAATATTTCACTCCAAAGAGAAGCTTTATGAATACGTGCACACTAAACCAGTGTTACAAAAAATAGTAATTAATCGAGAACAAATTGTAGAACATCAAGACCCCCCATCAAGAAGCAAATATCTATAATTCACTAAACACAAAAGAGTGAAAAAAGAGAGAGAAAGAAACTTAGAAGTAAAAATAAATAACAACAATGTACACTGACCACTTCTCCATAAGTTCCCTAAATGTGAACGGGCTGAACAATCCAATCAAAAGACACAGAGCAGCAGACTGGATAAAAAACACCACCCATCCATATGTTACCTCGAAGAGACCCACCTAACTGCCAAAGACAGAAACAAAGTCCAAGTGAAAGGATGGAAATGAATTTTCCACTCGAATGCACCCTGCAAAAGAGCAGGAGTAGCAATCTTAATCTCCGACATTAACTTCTCTGTAAAATCAGTACATAAAGATAGAGATGGCCATTATATATTAGTACAGGGTACAATACATGCCCATAATATTACAGTTATAAACATTACTCCCACAACACAGGAGCACCAAATTCGTCAAACAAACTCTCTTAGAATTACAGAACAAGATAGACTCAAACACATTCATAGTGGGAGACCTCAATACACCACTCTCAACAAATGACTGGTCAACTCTACAAAAACTAAACAAAGACACCATCAACTTAAATGACACCATAGCCCCGGTGGGCTTAACAGATATACACAGTGTCTTCCACCCAACGGTGAGACTTTTTACATTTTTCTCAGCAGCACATGGAACACACTCCAAAATAGATCATATAATACTTCATACAGAAAACTTAAGCAGATACCAGAGGATTGATATAATCCGATGCATTCTATCATACCACAGTGGGGTCAGACTAATTCTGAACACCACAGTCAAAGTCAAAAAACATTCAATCACATGGAAACTGAACAACACACTTCTGAATAACTCCTGGGTAACAGATCAGATCAGAAATGAAATTAAAAACTTCCTTGAATGTAATGACAATCAAGAAACATCACAAAGGAACTTATGGGACACAGCAAAGGCAGTTCTAAGAGTCAAATTTATCGCACTAGGAGCGCATATTAAAAAGACTGAAGAACAGCATGTAAATAACCTTAAAAAAATTGAAACACCGGGCTGAGAGTTTGGCCTAGTGGTAGAGTGCTTGCCTAGCATGCACAAAGACCCGGGTTCGATTCCTCAGTACCACATACATAGCAAAAAGCCGGAAGTGGTGCTGAGGCTCAAGTGGTAGAGCTCTAGCCTTGAGAAAGTCCAAGGACAGTGCTCAGGCCCTGAGCTCAAGCCCAGGACTGGCAAAAAAAAAAATTGAAACACCTAGAGGAGCAAGAAAAAGTTAATTCTAAAACAACTAGAAGGACAAAAATAACAAAAATAAAATTAGAAATATCAGAGATTGAAATAAGTTCTACTATACACAAATTGATAAATCAAAAAGTTGGTTCTTTGAAAGAGTCAACAAAATTGACAGACCCCTGTCAAGATTAATCAAAAAAAGGAAAGGGGAGACTCAAATAAACAAGATTACAGGCCCCACGGGAACAATCACAACTGATTCCCAAGAAATCCAGTCCATAATGAATAGGTACTACCAGGGCCTATATTCAAAGAAACAAGAAAATCTAGTAGAAATGGATGATTTCTTAAATAAATATAGGCTACCCACACTGAATAATGATGAGGTAAACAAACTGAACAAACCAATCTCTTACAACGAAATTGTGGAAGCAATCAGGGAAATGCCAACCAAAAAGAGCTCAGGTCCAGATGGATTCACTGCGGAATTCTACAAGACATTTAAAGATGAAATAACACGTACACTCTTGAAACTCTTCCGAGAAATAGAAAAAGAACGAGCAATACCAAACTCATTTTATGAAGCTAATATTACTCTCATCCCCAAACCAGGGAAAGACCCAACCAAAAAGTAAACTACAGACCTATCTCTCTTATGAATTCAGATGAAAAATTCCTTAATAAAATATTAGCCAACAGAATCCAGAAACAAATTTAAAAAATCATACACTATGATCAAGTAGGCTTCATCCCACAGATGCAAGGCTGGTTTAACATTCGCAAATCAATCAATATAATACATCAAATCAATAGAGCTAAGGATAAGAATCATATGATAATTTTTCTGGATGCAGAGAAGGCATTTGACAAAATACAATATCCACTCATGTTGAAAGCCCTAGAAAAAATAGGCATAAGAGGTACATTCCTTAAAATAGTGAAAGACATATATGAAAAACATACAGCCAGTATTATACTAAATGGTGAAAGACTGGAACCATTCAACTTAAAATCATGAACTAGACAGGGTGCCCACTCTCTCCACTTCTCTTCAATATAGTGCGGGAACCCTTAGCCAGAGCAATAAGGCAAGAAAAGGACATCAAAGGGATCCACATAGGGAAAGAAGAAATTAAACTATCCCTATTCGCAGATGACATGATCCTCTACTTGAGTGACCCAACAAACTCCACTCCCAAACTACTAGAATTAATAAAGCACTTTAGCAAAGTGGCAGGATACAAAATCAACCTTCAGAAGTCAGTAGCCTTCTTGTACACCAACAATACACAAACAGAAGGCCAAATCAAGAAAATGATCCCATTCGCAATAGCCCCCAAAAGAATAAAATACTTAGGAATATATTTAACCAAAGAAGTAAAGGAATTATTCAATTAAAATTATAAAAGCCTAATGAAAGAAATTAAAGCGGACACTAGGAAATGGAAAGACATCCCATGCTCATGGCTAGGGAGAACCAACATAGTGAAAATGGCTACACTGCCAAAATTGATATACAAATTCAATGCAATCCCCATCAAAATCCCAAAGACATTCTTTACGGAAACAGAAGATATAATCCAAAGATTCATATGGAATAAGAAAAGACCTAGAATAGCCAAAACAATTCTAGGCAAAAAGAGCAATGCTGGTGGTATTACAATACCAGAGTTCACACTCTTCTATAGAGCCATAATAACAAAAACTGCTTGGTATTGGCACAAAAACAGACCAGATGATCAGTGGAACAGAATAGCAGATCCAGAAATAGAACCACATACCTATAGTCAACTTGTATTTGACAAAGGAGCCAAAGATATACAGTGGAACAAACACAGCCTATTCAATTATTAGTGCTCACAAAACTGGGCAGCCACATGCAGAAAACCAAAAATTGACTCTAGCCTTTTGCCATGCTCAAGCATTAACTCAAATTGGACCAAAGACCTCAACGTCGGACCACAAACTGTGAAACTGCTACATGATAAAGTAGGAGAGACGCTGGATCTCATAGGCACAGGCAAAAGATTCCTGAACAGAATCCCAGGGTCACAACAGATTGGAGAGAGACTTGATAAATGGGACTACCTAAAAATAAAAAGCTTCTGTACAGATAAAAATATAGTCCCAAAAGTAGAGAGACAGCCAACCAACTGGGAAAAGATATTCACCAACAATACATCCGACAAATGCTTAATATCCAGTATCTACAGGGAACTCAAGAAACTAATACCCCCAAAACCCAATAAACCATTCACTAAATGGGCAAAGGAACTAAAGAGAGACTTATCAGAAGAGATTAAAATGGCAGAAAAGCATATGAGAAAATGTTCATCATCTATGGTCATAAAGAAAATGCAAATAAAAACAACCCTAAAATACCACGTTACCCCAACAAGAATGGCCAAGATTTTGAACTCAGTTAATGACAGTTGCTGGAGGGGTTGTGAAGAAAAAGGAACCCTACTACACTGCTGGTGAGAATGCAGACTAGTTCAGCTACTCTGAAAAGCAGTGTGGAGCTTCCTTAAAGAACTGAAAATTGACCTTCCCTATGATCCCGCCATACCACTCCTGGGCATCTATCCTGAACAGCATGACCAAGGATATTATAAGGACACCTGCTCAGCTATGTTCATCTCTGCACTATTCACAATAGCCAGGTGATATAAACAATCCAGATGCCCTACTGCAGATGAATGGATACAGAAAATGTGGTATATATACAAAATGGAATTCTACATAGCCAACAGACAAGATAAAATAATGGCATTCACAGGGAAGTGGATGAATCTAGAGCGAATCATGTTGAGTGAGACAAGTCAAGACCTAAGGAACAAAAGGTGCATGGTATCCTTAATATGTGGCTATTAAATCCAAAGAGTACAAGAGCAAGGACTCAATAACTGCATATCCAAAGCTATGGACATGGTAATGGAAATATAAACATAACTATATAAACATAAAAATCTATGACTTTATAGACATAATATTTTATTTCATAAATTAATGTTTGTATGATATACAAACCCTTAGCCTAATTGTGATTTAATTCTAAGTCCCAGTGATTGTAAATAGAGATTCCCTCCATGAACACTTGTATGTTAAACTTGTCATTTAAAATATGATGTAAAAATCAACGTTAATAAATTCTTTAAAAAAATTTAAACTACTTAATCTTAGTACAAATAATATTGCTAAGAAATGACAGAATAATGATTGCGTTAAATTACGGAACATTTTTATTTGATATCCAGTAAAATTTTATTACATTGAGAATACCAGGAAAAGAAATTTTGTATAGAAATTAGCATTATTCGGGCCAGGAGCATGGCCTAGTATGCAGAGTGCATGAAGTCCTGGGTTCCTGGTTTCTATTCGTTGGTACTACATACACAGAAAAGGTCACTGTGGCTCAAGTGGCACAGTGAAAGGATTGATCAAAGAAGTGTCCAAAGACAGTATCCAAGAGCTGAGTTCAAGCCCTATGACTGGCCAAAAATAAATAAATAAAAGAAAAACAACAACAGCAGAACGGAAAGAGATAGGCATTATTCACATCTCTGTTCTATCTGCACTACTTAATGTTTATGATAAACTACTTAACCCAATCAGCCTATTTTTAAATATAATTTCTTGCTTATAATTTTATATTTGAGAATTTTGATGATTTTATAATTAAGCCATTAATAATTCATAATAGTGATAATAAATTCAACCTTTTACCTTCTGAGAATATTCTACTTTTGACATTTATCAATACTTAAGATGATTTAAATATGAACATGCAGATTTTGGCATTTGATTAATAATTCTTCTTCTTGGTTTCCAGGGAGTAGATATTTAAAGATAGAAAGAATAATGTGTGAAACTTTAGACATGCAAAAATGTATTGACCATGTATGTATGTGGTGATTCTAGAATTAACCATCCATAGAGATGAATGTACAGAAACCATTTATATTATTATATACTATTTTTCTAACTAAAGTCATACTAGTTAATAAGGTCTGTTTTAAAAATTAAGACTTAGATATGCAGGCTGAACATTTAAGCCTGTAATTCTCAAACTACCCAGGAGGCAATGATCTGAGAATTGCAGTTCAAAACAAAAGTCAGCTATGGCAGGAAAGTCCGAAAAAGCAGGATTGTTGCTTTGGCTCATGTAGTAAAATGCTAGCCTTTAGATAAACATCTTCAGAGGATGTACCTAAGCCCTGAGCTCAAGTCCTAGAACCAGTATTTTGTTTTTATAAAACAAATTTAAATACCTCAAATGAGAATTATTTAATCTTGTTTTAAATTTTTATGATATATTAATATTATAAACACTGCACAAGCTTTTTAGTGGTTCTAAGTGTATTTTTTATGATATATTGCATATTTATTTTAACATTGTTTATAGTTACTTATTAAATAAGAGAAAAACAAGAAATCTAACCTTAAGATCCTGGAAAAAGAGGAACACACCAACCCTAATCCCAGTAGAAGAAAGCAAATTATTAAAATCAAAGCAGAATTAAATGATTTGGAATCCAAAAAAACTATGGAAAGAATCAACAAAACAAGGAGTTGGTTCTTTGAAAGAATTAACAAAATTGACAAGCCCTTAGCAAATCTTACCAAAAAAAGAAGAGAGCATATCGAAATAAACAAAATCGCAGATGAAAATGGTAATATCACGACAGAAATTACCAAGATCCAGAATACCATGAGGGAATACTTCTCAAATCTTTATGCCAACAAATTTGAGAATCTAGATGAAATGGATGAATTCCTAGCCAATATTAACATACCCACACTGAACCAAGAAGCACTAAGCCAACTCAAGCTCTGAAATAGAAATGGCAATTAGAGAACTTCCACTTAAGAAAAGCCCAGGGCCAGATGGATTCACAGCTGAATTCTATAAGGTCTTCAAACAGAGCTCACACCAATACTCCTCAAGCTCTTCAACAAAATTGAAAATGAAAGTTCCTTACCAAACTCATTCTATGAAGCCAGTATAACCCTCATCCCCAAACCAGACAGAGATTCATCAAAGAAAGAGAACTATAGACCTATATCTTTGATGAACATCGATGCAAAACTTCTCAACAAAATACTGGCCAACCATCTACAACAACTCATCAAAAAAATTATACACTATGATCAAACTGGATTCATCACAGGGAGGCAAAGCTGGTTCAACATATGCAAATCAATTAATATAATTCAACACACCAACAGGAGCAAGGACAAAAATCACATGATTGTCTCAATAGACGCGGAAAAGGCAGTTGACAAAATCCAACACCCCTTTATGTTAAAAGCTCTGGAGAAACTAGGAATCCATGGAACATTCCTCAATGTAATAAAGGCTGTGTATGAGAAATGTACTGCTAGTATTACACTTAACGGTGAAAATCTAAAGCAATTCCCTCTAAAATCAGGAACGAGACAAGGATGCCCACTCTCTCCACTCCTCTTTAACATAGTACTAGAATTCCTAGCCAGTGCAATAAGACAAGAAGCAAGCATAAAGGGGATCCAAGTAGGGAAAGAGGAAATAAAACTAATCCTCTTTGCAGATGACATGATTCTGTATTTAAAGAATCCTATAGACTCTACTCCCAAGCTCCTTGAGCTGATTCAAAGCTTTGGAGGAGTAGCAGGCTATAAAATCAACCCTCAAAAATCAACTGCCTTCCTTTACTCCAACAGTGAGAGGAATGAGGCAATAATCAGGAAAGAAACTCCTTTCACAATAGCCTCAAAGAAAATAAAGTACCTAGGAATTAGCTTAACTAAGAATGTAAAGGACCTTTTTGACGAAAACTTTAAAACCCTAAAAAAGGAAATTAAAGCAGAACTAAGGAAATGGAAAAACCTCCCATGCTCCTGGATTGGAAGAATCAACATTGTGAAAATGACAATCTTGCCAATGGCTATCTACAAATTCAATGCAATACCCATCAATATCCCAATGGCATTCTTTAAAGAAATAGAAGAGGCAATCCAAAATTTCATATGGAATAATATATGACCCCGTATAGCAAAAACACTTCTTAGCAGAAAGAACAGCGCTGGAGGAATTTCAATTCCAAACTTTAGACTCTATTACACAGCTATAATTCTCAAAACAGCTTGGTACTGGCACAGGAACAGGCCTGAAGACCAATGGAATAGAACTGAGGACCCAGATATTAAACCACAGACCTATGGCCACCTAATCTTTGACAAGGGAGCCAAAAAATTAGAATGGAAGAAAGACAGCCTCTTCAACAAGTTGTGCTGGCAGAACTGGTTAAGCACCTGCAGAAAACTAAAGTTGGATCCTTCTTTGTCACCTTGCACTAGAATTAACTCCAAATGGATCAAAGACCTGGAGGTAAAAGCTGACACACTGAAAACTTTACAGGAAGGAATAGGAGATACACTAGGTCTCCTTGGCACAGGTCGAAACTTTCTTAATAAGGACCAAGAATCACAACAAATCAGAGAAAGGCTGGATAAGTGGGACTGCATTAAACTGCAGAGCTTTTGTATGGCAAAGGACATAGCTAGTAAACTAATCAGGAAGCCTACAGAGTGGGAGAAGATCTTCACCAACCAAACAACGGACAAAGGCCTCATATCTAAAATATATCAACAACTCAAAAAATTGAATCACTCCAAAACTAACCTCCAAAGTAACAACCATCCCATTAAAAAATGGGCCAAAGACTTAAAGAGAGTCTTCTCTGAAGAAGAAACAAAAATGGCCTATAGACACATGAAGAAATGCTCAACATCTCTGGTCATAAAAGAAATGCAAATCAAAACAACTCTAAGATTCCACCTCACTCCAGTTAGAATGGCCAGGATCAGGAAAACGAATAACAACAGATGCTGGAGGGGTTGTGGCCAGGAGGGTTCACTACTACTCTGTTGGTGGGAGTGCAAACTCGTTCAACCACTATGGAAAGCAGTGTGGCAGTGCCTCAAAAGGCTAAACATAGACCTCCCCTATGACCCAGCAATTCCACTACTTGGCATTTACCCAACCATCCAGAAACAAGGACATACTAAATCCACTAGCACAACAATGTTCATTGCAGCACTATTCACCATAGCAAAGGTATGGAACCAACCTAGATGTCCCTCAGTTTGTGAGTGGGTCAACAAGTTGTGGTATTTGTACACAATGGAAATCTATGCTGCTGTCAGAAAGAATGACATCGCCCCATTTGCTAGGAAATGGAAAGACTTAGAAAAAGTCATATTAAGTGAAGTAAGCCAGACTCAAAGGAACTTAGGCTCAATGGTTTCCCTCATTCGTCATAATCAGTAGAAACCTTGGGCTCTACTAGCAGAGATCTGCAATAGAGCAAAATCTTGATACATAAAGCCATATAATGTGAAGCTACTTGAAAGTACCTCCAGGATATTGAAACAAAAGCCATATAATGAATGATTGTTGTCCTTAATGTACTATGTTGTCTCTCATCTCCTTTGCTGTCCCTTGGGTATCTCATATTGTTACAGTATCTCACTTTGTTATTTGATATATTGAATTTATTTGTATTTGGATATTTGAAATTTGTTAGGGAAGGGGGGAAAACCAAGACAGGTAGGCGTGTGGGGGGGGGGGAAATGGGTACCAAGACATGTGAAAGGGTATCAATGTATGTGAATTAATGCACCTTCTATCTGGCAAATATCATGTAACCCTTTTACTAATTACAATAAAAAAATGAAAAAAAAAAGAGAAAAACAAGAAATCTAACCTACCTTAGTCACATTAATTAGAAAATATGCATAATGTTAATTTTGCTAAACAAATTTTAAATATCTTTTAATTTATTTCCTATCGTTGATGCTTCATTCAAATGCTTGCAAAGATCACATTAAGCTTTTCATTGTAAAATTAAGCAACATACTATTTTGAATAAAAGCGAAGAGCTAATATGTAAAGTACTAAAATATTTTAATAGCTTAATGAGGTGTAAATGATATAAAAATGACTATAAAATAATCACATATGCAATTGTCGAGGTGAAGATGTTAGTATTCAATCATGAACCCAATCCATTACCACTAATATTTTCCAACCATTTTTGTGGTAATAAAATTGTGAAATAATTGTGAAATTCTTTTGTTCATTTTAAAAAAAATTTCCTGTTTACGAAGTTTTGGTGTAGGAGATACTATCATTACCTATGTGTAGTGCGTTGTGTAGTAGAGCTGTAAAATTAGTCATCTTAAAAACAACAACAATATGTGCCAGTAATTTGGCCTAGTGTTAGAGTATTTTCCTGGTGTGCACAAAGACCCATATTTGAAAGCCAAGAACAATGCTCAGACCCTCAGTACAAGGCTCAAAACTGAAAAAATCAAACAACAAAAAAACCCCAGCAACAAGAAAATGAAAACCTCTTCCTTCCACATCTTGGAGTAAGTTTTGGATAGTATCATTTTATATGATCATATATACATGGACATTGAGCTATTGTGATCTTTTGCTAGGACTATCCCAGACACAGTAATTTACTAATTATTACAAATGTGGGAAACCATGGAGCCTATGCTTTTGGGGAGTCCAATTTTACATATGATTTTTTGAAGAATTTCCATTTTATTTGTGTCTTTGAGGGGATGCCATTGTTTATAACGCCTGCCTCCTTCCCTCCCTCCCTTCGTTCGTTCGTTCGTTCCTTCCTTCCTTCCTTCCTTCCTTTCTCTCATCTTTTTAAATTTTCCTTCTCTTTTTTGGGGGGAGGAGGGTATCCTGTTTCTTCTGTATATGTTTTTGTGATTTGGAGAAGGGAAATGGTTAGACAAACAATAAAGAATGAACCAATGTAGCAGCAATACCATTGGACCCATGGGCATTATGTTGGAAATGAACTTCATAACTTGGGGAAAAACAGGAATCACTTAAAAAATCGGGAATCATTTTTACAAAGCAAAAAATGTTGCAGTCATGCAGGATGAATAAGTAATTTAGTGTAAGGTGTGATCTGTAGTTAAGTCCTACTGTATACTATAAATCTACCAAAAACTTTCAGGATTCTCAGTCTTTCATTTGAACTACGTGAGAAAATGTCTATATAAATTGGCTTCATCATTTCCTTTTCTTATCAAATCATTATATTTTAAATAATATATATGTATGAGTGTGTTTTTGTATATATATGTATATGTATAAAGATATATAATTCTTGCTAAAAACAAAACATTTAACAGACAAAAATTTACTTTCATTTTATACTCAGTTAAAAGTGGCTGATAACCAGTGACTTTGGTGTAATTTACTTATATATTTACACTTTACCTTTCCCTCATATGTGTGTTCTAGATTCAGAATATATAGTTTTTTTACATATATGCAAAAACCTACATAGTAAGAAAACTCAAGAAATTTTAAAAATGAAATATGTTGTAAATTTTTCATACTAATAGCTATGTTTGCAAGGTCCTTAATATATGTATTTGTATATATTACATTATATATTTTTCTTAGTCACCATCATCCAATAATAGCCCATATTTTTCTATTTTATCGTTATTGTACTGAAGTCCAGTAATGAATATATTTTCTATTTGAAGAATGTTACCTCTTCCCTAATTTTCTCACAGCTTTTCCACCTGACACATGTCCCCCTAAACTATAGTTGCTTTTCAACAGTGTCTAGTGAGTATCACAGCTGCATTTGTTCAGCCATTGTTTGTTCCCCTTTGTGTTCCCAGTAACAGAAAAACTTACATACAAGACCAAAGTACAGAAATGAAAAAGAGCTTCAAAGGAGTAAACCCATGAAAATGAATCCTATTTCCATCTCTTTGAGTTAATTTCTATAAACATCATTTGTCCATATGCACTCGGCTAATCAGCTTTTGCTCTCTTACAAGAATATGTTCCTTTGGTCTCACTGTGTCATGGATGGCATCAAACTGAAAAGTTTCGGCTTGGCAAAGGACATAGCTATTAACTAGCATGACAAAATAGCTAGATAGGTAACAAGATAAATAGAAAACGCACAGAATTTTTTTTTTTTCTGTTGTCTGTCATGGGGCTGAAATTCTAGGCTTGTGTGTTGCCCCTGAGCGATACAGCGCAAGACTACCACTCTACCACTTCAACCACAGAACCACTTCCGGTTTTCTGGTCGTTAATTAGAGATAAGGGTTTCATGGACCTTGGTGCCCAGACTGGCTTTGAAATTCAGTCCTCAGATCTCACCCTCCTGAAGAGCTAGGATTACAGGTGAGCCAGTAGCACCTGACAGGGAGGTTTTTTTGAATTGACTTGGGACTTATATATAAAATATACAGAGTCCACAAAACTTAAGCCAACCAAAAATAAACTCTCAAGGAAATAACATTCCAAATAATTAATGGGCTAAAGACTTAAGGAGAGACTTCACAGAAGAATATCCTATTTTCCTTATGTATTGTCACTGTAAGTAATGTGACAAGGAACATTTCTACACGTATCACCTTGAGCAATTGAGCACATTTCTCAGAGAGCTTTAACTTCCCAGAATTGGAACTGCTGATCCAAAGTAAATGAACATGTTAAAATATGATCATTACATCTAAGCTGCTCCTAGATACACCATTACCCATTAATTTCATTTAATAGTACCAGTAGCAGATTTTCCACATCCCGCACTATAGTTGGACACAATTTATTTCACTGTCTTCCATTTTAAAGATAATTAAGAGAATCTTTTTTCTGCTTCAATTTTTTAAGTTTTCTAACATCTCTATTGTTTTATATCATATATTTATATCCTTTTTATTCTATTTAAATGTTATTTAACCCCTATAGAATTTTAATGATACATATATGATAACAAATTTGTTTCATACTAGCATATATTTTCTCATGCAAAATCTGATGGAATTACAGAATAGTTAATCACAGATTCACCCAAACAGTAGTGTATTTTCTCTGTGTGATGTGACTAGAATCACACTTATTACTATCTCCCATGACAAAACAAACACCTTATGTACAACAATCATTCATTTTGCATTGACAAATCTTTTTTTAACAGCTACATATGGTCAATTTCTCTTTTCTATGTTGTATCTTTTTTCAATTGCACCTAGGAGTCATTTTAATATAGATAATTGAATTGTAGTTAATTCTCCATCTGGTGCTCCAGATTGGTTACTTACTACTACTGATTCAAGGCTGATATTTTTCATTTGTATTAGTTGATCATTTTATTTACTGTCACATATCTAACAGTATGCGATATTTATACAGCATCTCACAGAAACCTCCTTCAAAATTCTGAAAATGTAATACTGTATGGAGCATTCAGGTGTATTATTTAAGCCCTTATAGATCTGACATTGATTTTAAATTTATTATCAGTTATGCATTTTTATGAAGTAAAACCCTAAGAGACTGTATAAACAATGTTGTAGTAAGCTACCAAAAAGTGTTTTAGTTTTACTGATCATTTAATAGGTAAAATATACTGAATAAAATGGTGCATATTGATAAAAAATTTATCTCTTTAAATACTATGGAAATCTGACATTTTTATCAGAAAAGTGTAGGTGGAAAATATTGCACCACTAAAAACAGACACAGTGGATTCCAGTGATAAAATGCTTCTACCTCATTTGGTTTTGTTAGGCTACAAAAGTATTTTACACATTGGTGGGAGTATTATTTTAAAACCATAGAGATAGTTAACTCATTATTGAGACTTACAACTAATTAGGAATTTAGATACTGATTTCAATTTTCACTTTCAAAGATGTATGAGTAGTCCTTCCACTTAAAGGTTTGTGTGAAAATGGTTGACTAGGAACAAATTAAATTTAACCTATGTATAGTTCATCTCCTACATTATTATCATTGTTGATTTTGTAAATGAATTTTCTTATTTTCTTTATAATAAAATATTATTATTAAAATATTCCACAAATATAAATTTGTGGGCATTGAGATTTATGAAATTGCACACTTATATTGCCCTTATCAGCTTGGTTCACAAGAAATAGTTTTATGTCCTCAGTAAGCTGTTGCTTTTTAAGTCACAAATTACTCTTTTTTATTTCTCCTCCTTTATTGAAATTAGGTAATTACATGTATAATCATTTTATATGCACGCTTATTAGACTTATCATTCTGATTTACAAAACGTATGAATATTATAAAATACACAGAACTCAAGTATTACAAGGAAAAAAAATAACTCTTCAAACATTATTGATGAAATTAATTCTTCCTGATTGGGTGATATGTACATTTCCTTCTTGTTGCTTACTATTCCCTCCCACCTTCCCATTCCCTTGCTTCCTTCATAGCCCCTGAGTTGCTGGGTTCACCTTCCATTTATTCTGTGCCTTCCTCCCATCTTCCTACTTGTTTACACCATGTATGAGGTAGAAGATACAGAGTTCTCCAAAAAGCAATAGGACAGGTTAAGATGTCCTTTGGTGCTCCACACTTGGGATTCCTGTCACTCTGTGCATACATTAATTTTCAAAGATGTGTTAATTACTTCTCCAGTTGAACTTATTTCAGAAAAAAAATGTGTTCCTCAATCTAAAATGTATGCTGGTAAATATGATGCAGATTATAGACAATACTCACAATCCAGTTTATTCTGCTCAGTGCATTAAAGAAGTATAAGATACAAGCTTTAGCTTTAGAGAAGGTCAAAAATCATAACGATACACTGATAGTCTTAAGCATACTGTCATTGACAGAACAGAGAGGAACTTTCATAATTCTTGAATATTTTGTATTGATTAAATCATGGAATTTTGAAACAGGGAAGGATACTTAATTTCATCCTTTTGTTTTAAATTATTTATATGAGTAATAGTCCATTTTCCTATGTATATATGTGTGTGTTTCCATTATTTTATTTGCAATTAAGAGGGAACGCCTATCTTCCTACCTGTTTGCTTTAGGAAAAAAATCTTTAAAAAATCCATATTGTGTCTTGCTTATAGCATGCACCTCTAAACCAGTAATGAAGCAATTTTTTCAAATTATTGAAACTTTTTGCATACATATAGATGTTAAATATAAATGATAGATTACAGATGACAGAAAAAATATAGTAGATATTTATACAGCAGGTGAAAAATTGATGAACATTCTAGTGTCATACCTGTTTACCTGTCTAGCTATGTACATATGTACTATTATTTTCATTGAATGTGCATATTCATTAACTATGTACATTCGTAATCTTACTAACATAATTAGCATATAAAGCACACAAAGAACTTTTTAAAAGGATGAGCAGATGGGAGACAAAAAAGAAAAACATAGAGGAGTGAATTAGATTAATGTACATTCTATTAATTACTTGTTCAATAAAGTTATTTTGTACAATCAGTTCATACTAATAAAATTTTAAAAGATCAGTCATCTATTTATCATTGCCTATTTTCCTTCCAGTATCTCTTGAAATGTTGCAGTGTTCTCAACATGACAGAGTAAAACTCAAGCAATTATTCTGGCATTTTTCATATAGTTTTTATTGTAATTAATAGAAGGGTTACATTATATTCGCCAGATAGACAGTGCATTACTTCACATACATTGATACCCTTTCTCGTGTCTTGGTCGCCATTTCCCTCCCCCACTCCAGCCCCTCAGGTACTTCATACTGAATTTCAGAATGCCACCCATAGATGAATAGTGTTCACTTTGGTAATGAATAATATGGCAAAAATACATGTTTTCATTTTTACATCATTGTGCGATGAATTCTATCAATGCATTATCCAAATATTTCTGCATATTCTGTTCACTGATACCTGGCCTCTGTTGCATTTTACATTTGGATCTCTGAATTTCTTTACTTCATTGCACAGAGAGATGAAACTGTCTAGGGGTTTATGAAATCCAGCTATCTTGTCCCAAATAAGTCAGGTTTGAGCAGTAATTAAAGCACAGCATGCTGCAATTCATCACTTCAGGCCATTAATTTGTAGACAGGTCTTTGCCTGAATTTGTGCTCTGCCTTTTCCTCAGTCCTAGAGTCAATGCTTATTTGCAAGTTACTTAGCTATAGTTATATATTACAATAATTAGTTTTACATGAATGATCATTTCTAGATCAGATTTGGGAAAATCTTTTTGGAGAAATCTATCATGAAATAAACAAGAAAGTATGGTTTCATTTCATTCTTTCTTTTTTACTCTTTTTTTTAATTTTAATTGATAGAAGGGTCACATTATATTTGCCAGATAGAAGGTGCATTACTTCACAAACATTGATACCGCTTCTTATGATTTTTGTTCCCATTTCCCTCCCCCACCCTTCTCCCCTCATCTTGTTTTCCCCCCTTCCCTATCCTATTTCAAATAAACAAATAAACATACATACAATATACCAGATAACAAGGTAAGATATGGTAACAATGTGAGATAATCAAGGGACAACAAAAGAGGAGAAATAACATAGAATATTCAGAACAACAATCACACATTATATGGCTCCTGTTTCCATACCATGGAGGTCCTTTCATTTAGCCTCACCCTATATGGCCTTATGTATCTAGGTTCGTTTCATTCTTAGTATGGAAAGAGTAAAATAAGACCTTTAAAGAAATGTGACTGAATGCATGGTTAATGAGTTTCAATCCATTCACTTAAATAGAATTCAGGCACAATATATACCCTTTTATTGTTGATTAGCTGATTGGTTGATTGATTTTTCCAGTCGTGGGGCTTGAACTCAGGCTCTAGGCACTGTTCCTGAGCCTGGTTGTGCTCAAGGCTAGCACTCTACCATTTGAGCCAGAGCACTTCTACCCTTTTCTGAGTATTTTATTTTATATAAGTGTCTCATGGACATTTCTGCCTGAGCTAGCTTTTAACTGCATTCTTCAGACCTCATCTTCCTGAGTAGAAAGGATTACAATCATGAGCCACTAATACCAGCTTCTTTTCTTATTGCTGTTTATTATTGTCATTATTATTGTTGTTTTTGTTATCATTTAGATCATCCTGGGGCTTGAAATAAGGGCCTGGTTGTTGTCCCTTAATTCTTCAGCTTAAGGCCCTACACCTTGAACCACAGGACCATTTCCCATTTTCTAGTGATTAATTGGAGATAAGAGTCTAGTCAATTTAATGCCTGGGCTGACGTTGAACAGTGATCCTCAGAGTTCAGTCACCAGAGTAGCTAGGATTACAGGCATGAGCCACTGTGCCTGGCCCAAATAAAATTATTTTATTTATTTTTATTGTCTTTGTTTTTGACTATTGCTGAACACTCGATCCATGCCCACAGCCTGGTTTCTGGGTGGTTAATTTTAGGTGGAGTCTCACTTACTGCTTTGCTGTCTTCTTATGCTGAATTTAAACATAAGCCTCTGGATACTCTGGAGGAAGAGGCTCCTTCTTCCTTTCTTTATTCCTTCTTTTTTCTCTCTTTCTTCCTCTCTTTTCTTTCTTTTACTGTTCTTTCTTTATCTTTTTATTTCTTTCCCTCCTTCCCTCATTCCCTTCCCTCTTCCTTCTTCCTTCTTTCCCACCTTTCCTCCCTCCCTCCTTTCTTCTTTCCTTCCTTCCTTCCTTCCTTCCTTCCTTCCTTCCTTCCTTCCTTCCTTCCATGCTCTCTCTTCTTTCTTTCTTTCTTTCTTTCTTTCTTTCTTTCTTTCTTTCTTCCTTCCTTCCTTCCTTCCTTCCTTCCTTCCTTCCTTCCTTCCTTTCTCTCTCTCTCTCTCTCTCTCTCTCTCTCTCTCTCTCTCTTTCTTTCTTTCTGTCTTTCTTTCTTCCTCTTTCCATTTTTCTTTCTTTTCCTTCCCTCCTTCCTTCTTTTTTTCATGCAAAGGGAAGAAGAAGGGAAGAAAAAAAACAAGAAAAAGAAAGAAAGGGAGGAATGAAAGAAGGAAGCAAACAAAACAAAAATCAAAGTTTTCAACTATTTGGAACTTGGGCCCTGAACTTTGTTTTTCTTTGTTTTCCTTTTTTTAAATTTTACTTCATTGTCTGGATCCTCTATAGAGAATTTGGAGTTACATTCATAAAGTAGTAGAAAGTTTGTTTTTTCATTGTGTGCCTTTTTTGATCAAGCCTGGCTCTCTCCTACCTTAGCCACACCTCCATTTGGCTTTTTGGTATCTAAGTTGGCTTTGAATCATGAGTCTTAGATCAGAGTGTTCTGAGTTGGTAAGATTATAGACATAGCCACTGGCACTGACCTAGAAATTGTTCTTTTTAAGAAAAGAATTGATCTGTTCATTTGAAAACCAAATGAAATGTAACCCACAAAAAGTTTTTTTTAAATTGCAATAATATTTTATTTTTTACTATAGCCCATTGCACAAAGCATATCACTTTAATTTACAGACAATTTTAGTCAAGAACAATTATTTTTTCTGACTGCAAAATGAATGGCTTCTTAGGTGAAATATAATTACAGATTACAATACTTTTCCACACAGTAAATTATCCTAACATATAAAATGTACTTTTCACGTTCCCACAAGGAATTCACCTTATAATCCAATATTAAATCTATAGAAAAGTCCTTGTAATGTATTCTCAGTCATTGTTTCTATATTTTGATGAAGCTAATGGCTTCATTCACCCAGACATTCTTTGGTTCTTAAGAATCCATATATGTTCTTTACTTGTCCTCTTGGTTAAATTCAATAATTCCATTTAAATGTATTCCACAATTTTATTAATAGTTCAGTACCCTTCATTATTAATATATTTTTGTACTAAATAGGTTTCTTAAAAGCCCTTTTATTACATAACCATTTTGGACAGCATTAGTTCATTTGAAATGCAAACATAATTCAGGACAAAAATTGAAGTGACAGATAATCAATAATTGGCTTTTGCTTATAATGTTTAACTGTCAAGGATAGCACATGTCAATTGGTGTGACTAAATCACAGTTGTTTATAATTATCTCAGCATAAAAATCACAAGTGTCTTATCAATTCACAAATACTTAAAATGTGAATTAGCAGCATTGCCCTATATTCTACTTTAGTTAACAAAAAGAAATATTGAGTTCATTTTTACCTCTCCGAACTATCTACTGATTGTTATATGAGCATTTTTTGTTCTTGACTTAATAGACAAGAAAATATTAGCTTTTAGTAATACCCAGTCTAATTCATGGAATGATGTGAATATGAGTAGTCACATGGCTTGTATTCCAAAACTAGTCACTAATTATGTGTAGGGCTCTGGGTAGGTTACTTTAGTTGTTTAAACCACTTTACCTCTCCACTTTGATGACACGTATTTCAGAAGATGCTTAGCTATTCAAGAGAAAAAGCATCTAACACATGTGCTACTTATTTGGAGAAGGTAAAACCAATGCTTGAGTGAATAAATACATTTATAGTCTTAAATTTAAATAAAGATTTAAAAATGTTTATTATAGCTCAATTTATTCTGTCCTTTCCTTATTATTATCAACTCTTATGTGCATACTTCTAAGTAAATAGCCAAGTAGCAATAAAGTAAAATATGTCCATTTTGCATTACCTATTTAATATTAGCCACATATATTCACATACTTAGATTGAGGAATATGAAGAACTGAATAAATAATGCAAAAGCATGTAAGTAATATTCTGAAAAGCATATGAAATCAATTATTATTATTACTATAACTTAATACAACTTCATAACCTTTTAAATTTTCATAAACTCCTGTGAAATTATTTCCTTACAAGGAGACATTTAACATGATTTAAATACGATCTTATAAAAGCTTCAGAGGTGACCCATTAATCCAATGCAAATACCAATTTTAAAAATGTAACTTCTTAAAAGGAACTTATTGAGTCATTTGCAACCTTCAAATGTGTAATTGAATGTAAAAATGGGCTGAATTGTTTTCCTTTGGTCCTGTAATACATGGTTGCAATGATGTGAGATTTTGTGTATCATCTGGATCTAAAGAATCACAGAAACATCCAGATTATCTTTATCTTTGCTTGTGGAGACTGTACATTTATGATTCCTGTCATTAAGTATATTTTAGTGAGCATTAAAGCTTCCCAAACAGAAATACAGACAACATCAATACTTGTTTAGAAAGATTTTTGAGTCATCTAGAAGTGACTCAAAGCATTACACTTGCAGGAGACGTTTCCAACATGGACCTAGGAAGCCAGATTTAAATGTTAATAAAAGGAAATGACTTAGTAGTTATTGCGGGGATTTTGGAAAACGAAACTCCTTGGAGACACAGGAAATTCATTAGGCTATGGTTATATAGCTCAGTGTTAGAGCATATGATTAACATGCAAGGTTCTAGATTCTTACATGAGCATTAAAAGAAAGAATGAATGAAGGAAGGAAGGAAGGAAGAAAGGCAGGAAGGAAGGAAGGACTCAAAGTGCCCAGGCTGTTGGTTCAAGCCCCAGGACTGACAAAAAAAGAAAAGGAAAAGGAAAAAGAAAGATCTTCAGTAATGCCATCTTCTGTCTAGCTGAAAAAATTGAAAAATGCATTGAAATATCTGTAGCTTATTATGAACCACTTCCAAAACTCTCCAAAGAATGCAAAGGAGAAAAAGAAAGCAATAAAACCCAACAAATGTTTTCCTATAATTATGCATAAATGTATATCAAATTGATTATCCTTATTTAATATATGCCTCTCAAATCTTGAATACCTGATAAGTTAGATGAACAGTGTCAGTTCTGTTATTCTTGCATCATAATAATCTTTATGTTGCCTGAATTTGAAAAAGAAGAGGTTCATGTTTTGTGTCACAGCCAATAATATTTTATATTCATGGTTAGAAAACACAGTTGTAGAATTCTGTTGAGAAAGTATACTTTTGTTTTGTGAAGCTACAAATGATACACTTCCCCCTTTCCACAAATAGATATGATTACCTGTAAACAACAAGATAATAAAAACCAAAAGGTACCACATGCGCTATTACATTTTTGGTGGTGATACAATTCAATAAATATGCTATAAATTATATACTACACCATGTTATATAAACATGTTTCAAAGTTGGTGATTATAGAAAAGTTTTACAGCATCTCCTGTTTTATTTTATTTTATTGTCAGTATGATGAATAGAAGGATCAAAGTTACATTCATAAAGTGGTGAGTGCATTACTGCCTCTACAGCATCTTCTGCATTGTCATTAGTGAAGATTTATTCTTGCAGTAAGCTACTTATCACTCCAATGTACCACTAGATATATTTCAGCCATGCTTTTACAGTATTCTTTTAGATGAGTTCCTGTAGGATCAACTGATAATTTACAGCTGGTGGGTACACAGAAAAACAATTTCTAATGAGCAAAAGAACCAATGTAGGGCTGGGAGTGCTGCCTAGTGGTAAGACTGCTTGCCTAGTATGCATTAAGCCTGGGTGCGATTCCTAAATACCATACACAGAGAGAAATACTTGCAAGTGGTCCTGTGGCTCAAGTGGTAGACTGCTAGCCTTGAGAATGCCCAAAGACAGTGCCCTGGCCCTGAGTTCAAGCCATGAGACTGGCAAAAATAAAAATTAAAAAAAAAAAAACAAAAAACAGTGTAGAGTTAAAAGATAAAAGGACTGCAATTCAAATTCATTTTCCCAGCACATGCATTCTTGAAAGAAAAAACTTTTACTTATTTATTTTACTGTTTGGATAATGTATACATGGATTCAGTTATATTCATCAGGTAATGCTTGCATTACTTCTCAAACCTTAAAGAAAATAACATTTTAAATTTTAAAAATAAATGAATTTTTAACTTTTAGATCCTATATGTGTAACAATAAAAATATAAATTAATTGTATTTTTCTCCTTGTAGCTTAAACTAACAGGGACTATTTTTATGATTATCAAAAAATCCTTAATTAAATACATTGTTAATTAAAACTGATAGTAAAGGACTTCTGTAATGTGCATATTACTAGTGAAACCTTGCATTATACCTTAATACTTTTGAACTTAGTTGATACATGTTAAGCAAAAATAGAAAAAGAATTTTATCCAAGCCATAATATTTCTGAGAAGACATTTCAAAAGTTTCATGGGGATAATTTTTAAATCTACTGTAGAATTACTGGCTATTATGTTAAAATAATGCACCCACTACTTCACAAATGTAACTGTAACCCGTCTATACATTACCTTAAAATAAAAGAAAAGAAGAAAACGAAATCCACCATCTTAGCCAGAGGAACTATGGAACCTGTGTTTCTTTGGGTCTGGCATACTTCACTTAATATAATTTTTCCAAGTCTTTCCATTCCCTTATGAGTGGAGCGATATTATTCTTTGATGGCAGTATCGGAGATGTTCCATTTTCTGGCATTACTATGATGTGTCAGTTTGGGCTGTGATCCCTGTGTTTCTAAGCTGGAGATGAAAACATAGCAAAGCTCCAAATTCTACATCTCAGCTATACTACCTAATGCAGTTGAGTACTCATATTAGTGCAGAATAATATGCATGGAAAAGCACTGCAATAAGAATATCAAGCCAGCACTGGTGGATCATACTTGTAACACTAACTGCTCAGGAGGATGCATTCTGAGCATTGTGTTCCAAAGCCAACCTAGGCAGAAAACATGGTGAAATTCTATCTTCAGTAAACTACTCAGGCAGAGCTGGAGTGGCACAGTGACTCAAGTGGTAGAACATTAGCCTTGAAGAGAAACAGCTCAGAGACAGCACCCTGGGCTTGACTTCATGCTCTAAGAAAGACAAAATATTGGTGATATCTGTAATGATATTGGAAGTTCAGCACATATTATTTGTTATTAAAATTTATGTTGGAAGATAAAAAACATGGATTATTAAAGTTGTATGCATGTGAACATACTGTATATGTCTGAATACATGTGTGACTTATCTTTTAGATCCTCATTTTATGCATGGAACGTATCATTATCATAGGTTGATTATCACTATAACTAGTCATTTTATTTAAAACTACATGTTTATCCTATTTTTGTTCTCATTTGCATTGAAATACATATTGATGCGATTTGTATATCTGTATCTATATCTAGTTATAATATGTACCTGAAGAGTTTAATTTTACCACAAATAAAAGAACATTTATTTTATTATTCTTGGTTAAGATCTATTAAAATATGATTCTTTTACACTAGACAACTATTTTTCTTTAAAATACAGCATATTAAATTAGTATGTGTTTATATTATTAAATAAATTCACTATGCATAAAATGTGTTTCATTGACATTGCACTCTTACCTTTACCAATGTTCTATTCTGCAAGGCTAAGACTGGAAATCAAAAGTTCATTTTCACATAAACTTCTATTTGGAGAGCACAGCAGCAGACACTGACTGTGATGGAGCAGAGTGTTAAATGCCTTTTTTTTTACCTTACTCTTGATATTTCATCAAACACAGGACACACTCAGTCAAATACAAATCTCTTGTTAAGCATCATCTCACACTTAGTCTTTTGTCTCCTAAAATGTTTTTGATCAGTGTGCTCAAGGTATACAAAGAATCTTCAAGCGCAAAAAGTCCATAAAATTTATTTTTCTTATATAGATTCTGTACATTCTCCTTAAATCAATTTGAACATCCACTTTGGTAAAATAGAGTGGTCCATTATTGTTGTTTACTGGCCTTTGGATCAGACTAAGTAAGGTGAATGACTTTCTTGTCTTGTTGGTTATGTGGTTTAAAAAAAAATCGTGTGGAAGATTAGTACGTAGTATAATAAAATTTCTAATGTTTAAAGTCCATGTTTCTTTAAAAGCATTAAAATGTGCTGAGAAAAAAAAAGAAAAAGAAAAAGAAAAAACTCAGCCAGGTGTGTTGGCTCCAGCTTGTTATCCTACCTACTCAGGAGGCTGAGCTCTGAGTATCAAGGTTCAAAGTCAGCAGAGCACAAAAGGACCTGAGACTCTTATCTCCAATTAACCTCTAGAAAATGTGAAGTGGGGCTTGACTCAAGGGTAAGGTGGTAGTCTTGAGCTGAAGAGCTCAGGGACAGCACCCAGGTGTATACCAGGTCCTTGACCCCCCAAAAAATAATAAAAAATAAAATAAATAAAATAAAACCTCATTAGTGCTTTGAGAGTTAAATTTATTTGGAAATAGTAGAAATACAGATATTTTTGTAAATAGCTACTAGTATGTTAAAAATGCCTTAATTGTATTTGGTAACTATCAATTAAGTGTTTCTGATAGATACAACGAAACACTCTTAAACCTAAGAGAAATTTAATTTGTAGTAATAATTTAACCTCAAAATTTCAGCATTTTCTCTTCTTGTCCATAATTCATTATGATGTAGAGTTAATAGTAAGCAGACCTCATCCATGTTTATTTTAGAAACAGAAAATAGCTACTTAGGAGGCTGAGATATGAAAATCACTGTTGAAAGCTAGCTTGACCACTAAAAATCAGTGAGACACTTATCTCCAGTTAATTGCCAGAAGTGCCAACGTGGTTTAAGGAGTAGGGCAGTAGTCTGGAGCCAAGAAGCTCATAGACAATGGCCAAGCCCAGAGTTCAAGTCCTGAGACACACAAAAAGTAAAGAAACAGAAAACACAACATAAACATAGCAGAAGTATCTACATCGATGCATACACTATTATTGAAATGACTGCATTATTAACTTTCAAGTTACCTTGTAATTCCAATAAATAGACATTAATAATAGAACTTCTTGATAGACCACTATGAAACTCAAAAAATGTACCTTGACTATGAAGTCTGTCCCTGTCAGCTAAGTATGTCAGTCTGATCTTCCTTGCTAGCCAGTATAGTCCTTGAAAAACACTTTCATCTAATTTATTCTTTGGAAATGTGCTCAGGAACAGAGATTAGCTTTTTATGTAAATGAATGCATTTTAAATTACTTGATTTTGTGATCCACTTGGCACTTCAGGACTGTTTATGAAGAGTTAAACAGTCATACAAAGTGCCTTCATGAGTGGTTGTGTCTGGGTTCCAATGAGATTTTATTTATGAAAAAAAAGTGCTGAACCAGATTTGAACTATAGTTTGTCAGCCCTGTTCTAGACTACTTGCTTTGCAACCCAAATTATGGCAGCAAGGGAATCTCATAAAAATCATTCTTGACTTTCTAGATATTCCATATAGAAAATGAGAGAAAATGTAAAGCACTACTGTACTACTTTCACTTTTTAGTTTTTGTGAAAGCTCTTTTACTTCCTTAGTAAAAGAAAAAATAATTCAAAACAAACAAGGCCACACTAAAGGTACCAGAACAATTATATTCACTGCAGCATTATCTACCATAGCTAAGGAAATAGGTTTATTAAAACTAGGAATTACAGAAAGAGTTTTTAATAATATAATGGCATTGTGCCTCATTCTGCAGATTCAGGGAATGCATTTGGACTTTAGTTTGTACCATATATGGTACACGTTAGGAAGAAATGATTCAATTGATTGACTGGACATTTGGCAAGGCAATTTCATTGCATTTGGAATTGCTGTGAAATTAACAGAAATGAGAACATTTAATCTACATCAAGCATGAAATAATTAGACTGATCATACTCTGCTTTAGAAAAATAATAAGCCAAAGATCTGCAAAAATATCTCTATGGAAAAATTTCATCTTATGTATATAATAAGTTAATTTTCAACAAAAAGTAATTTGAATACTTGTCTAAAGAGCTCAAACCTGTAATATAGGTTATAGACTGGTCCAGGAATGAGAAATAAGTTAAATATAAAATTAGTGGTTTACATCCTAAGCTATATTATTTCTTACTCTACTCAAAAGTAAACATTTCAAAAATCCATATGATGAGTGATTGTTGTCCTTAATGTACTGTGTTATCTTCATCTCTTTTGCTATCCTTGGTTATCTCATGTTGTTACAGTATTTTACCTTGTTATCTGGTATATTGGATATATGTTTATTTGGTTATTTGAAATGGGATAGGGAAGTTGGGAACAAGATAAGGGGCAGGGCTTGGAGGAGGGAAATGGGGACTAAGACATGACAAAGGGTATCAATGATTGTGAAGTAATGCACCTTCTATCTGGTGAATACAATGTAACCCTTCTAATATATGAAAAAAAGTAAATGTTTCAAAGAAAACAAAGCATACTACCATTAGCTAAGTATTTCTCCAGTATAATGATTTTCTTTTGGGAGCCGAAAGTGGGGTCAGGATGACCCATGGATCTGAATCACTGACTTAAGCACACAAGGAGATGAGCTGTAATGAAAAACAACTTGTACCATGATGAATGACGCCATGCTTATGAACTTTGAGCTGCGTCAACAGTATTGTGAACTTCCTGGCTTTATTGTGTCTTGCTTGACTGTTATGTCTAAAACTTGTTTGTTGTCTTGTAAGAAAGTAACCCCTGGATGTTTCCTTTCTAAGACAATATATAAGACTGGAACCAAAAATAAACGGGGCTGCAGTCTTAGGCTGCAGTCTTAAGCTTCAGACCTCCTGATCCCATCTGTTTCTTGTCTTTTTTCCCTCATCCTCACCCCCTAAAACAGGAATCCTGCCTTCTTGCTAGCTGGCTCTGGCAATTTTCCAAACCAAAGATATTTAAGTTAATGAAAATATAAAAATGGTACCTTAGACATAGTTAAAATACGTTTCTGTCCAAGGTAGAGTCTAGCCTATTAAAATAAAGACAAAGTTGTAGTGAAATATTTATCATACATAATTAAATTCTATAAAGATTTCATCTAATTTAGGTAACTTATTTCCAAGTAGAAAACTATATGTCTATGGTTCATCATGTTAATACATTTCTCTTTAATCTGCATTTATTTTTGATATGTGTGTAAAATTCAAATTAATGTTTTATGAAGTATACCAAAATATTTATATCCCTTTATTGTTTAATATTTATCATCTTTTTTGGAATTAAGTTGAATTTTACTTTTTTGTATATTTTTATTGTAATTAATAGAAGGATTACATTCTGTTCAACAGATAGAAGGTGCATTACTTCACAAACATTGATACCCTTTCTCATGTCTTGGTCCCCATTTCCCTCTCCCCACACCGCTCCTCATCTTGTTTTCCACCCTTCCCTATCCAATTTCAAATAACCAAATAAACATATATACACTATATCAGATAACAAGGTGAAATACTGTAACAATATGAGATAACCAAGGGATAGCAAAAGAGATGAGAGATAACATAGTACATTAAGGACAACAATCATTCCTTATATGGCATTTGTTTCTATATCCTGGAGGTCCTTTATTTAGCATCATACTATGGCCTTATGTATCTAGGTTTTTTTCTATTATAAATCTCTGCTAGGAGAGCCCAAGGTTTCTACTTATTATGACAAATGAGGGAAATGAACTCCATTTAATAGAAGATACTTTCTACAGGTATGCATGGTAGCTCAAGTCTGTAAGCCTAGTTACTCAGGAGGCTGAGATTTGAGGATCAAGGTTCAAAGCCAGTCTGAGCACAAAAGGACCTGAGACTCTTGTCTCCAATTAACCTCCAGAAGATGGGAAGTGGGGCTTGGCTCAAAGGTAGAGTATTAGCCTTGAGCAGAACAGATCAGGGACAGCACCCAGGCCCAGGGGTAGGGCAGTAGCCTTGAGCTGAAGAGCTCAGGAAAAGTGCCCAGACCAAGTTCAAGTCCCATGACCCACCAAACAAGAAAAAAAAATAGATACTTTTTACCACATAGAAACATTATCAAGTACAATTGTATTTTCATATTTTACAAAGATTCTGGCACAATGGCCTTGCTTTTGTTCTCAAATAGCTAATGTTCTTCCAATTCTACTATCCACTGTACATATTTCTTCTGATTTGTATTTGCTTTTCTGTTTCTAAGATAGTTCATCACAGCCAGTATTCCCAATTTACATTTGTATAAGTAAATATTTTCTCCATGTGAAATTATTTCATCTCCTTTTGGGTTTTCATCACAATATGGCAAAAAGCAGAAGGGATGGAATTAACAGTCAGTCCTTCTCTACAAACTATTCCTGTTTTAAGCAGGATTCTTTTATGCCAAATGAAGTTCTTGGGCTAGTTTATGAGCTTCTTTTCTCTACACTCAGCCAAGTAATGAGACTCAAATAAGTATGTAAATTCATTAATCCTGTAAAGCAATTAGTGTAAAAACCAATGACTGTTAAATTATTTCAAACTGAATTAGTTACAACATACCATTTAATTTTCATGATAACCCTCATTTATTTACACAATATGATAATTCCAATTAAATAAGTGCAGAGATGCAATATATTAAACAGAACAGCCAAATGCTTGTTCATCTCTTATAAAAGTGCTTCCCATGACCTATGGCAAAATGAATAAATGTATATAATAGATTTAGTACACTAGCTAACAGTAAGAAATCAAGGCACGTTCTTTCCTTCCTCTTTTATACACTGAAAGTTGGTGACACAGCTTGTTAGGAAGGATTGTAATGTGCTCTGGAGGAGATTCATTACAAGAAACACTTGAAGAGAAAATATAAAAAATCTCTCCAGAATTTTTTGGTTGTGTCCTTTTATAACATTTGAACAAATCTAGGTTTTAAAATGACATTTAAAATGGAAGGAAAGCAGTTGAGTTTTGATATAGAAAATAATACATAGTGGATGTACAACTTATTTCTTAATGTGAAACTGTTTTCACGCTGTTGAAATATTTATTAAGAACTGTCCCCTGTAAAATGTGGGAGAAAAGAAAATGAAATGAAAGGTCCTAGATGAATTCTTATAAATAAGAGTTTAGTATATGAATAATAGATTAAATTGCACCGCTCTATGAATCCTGGCTAAAATGGTGTTACAATCACAACTCCTTGGAGAAAAACAGATGACAGAATATAGAACTCTAAAGAGTCAGGGTAGAATGTTCCTATTCAAGGGAATAGAATTTGAATGCAGGTATATAATAGACAATTAATTGAGGAGTAAGCTTATGTTAGTCTTTGAGCATTTGTCATTAAAGGTGAGAAGTTATGTCCCTGAAAAACACTTAGAAATGTGTAAAGATAGCCAAAAGATTGAGAACCTGGTGGTAGAGGCCTAGGATTCTACTACATATTCTACTATGAAAAGGATAACCACCAACACATGGACTATCTTAGGAAAATTAATTTTGAATCTGAGTAACTTGTTTCTAGTAAGAAAACTCCTCTATAATCCACCCAATGATTAAGAAGAATAAAACACACACAGTGATGGAACAACATTTATCTGCAATAATAGCTACTAAGGAGATTGAGCTATATGGATCACAATTCAAATCCAACTTAAGCTGACTAATCTAAGTATCTATTACTAATTCATCATCAAAAAGCTTAAACAAAGGTGGGACTTCAGGGTTCTAGCACTATGTAACAAGTAACTTCTGTGTACCTTAAAATGACCATGCTAAAGACAGGAAAATAATACCTATTTAATTAAAGACACTCAATAGGAGCAGACTGATAAAATTGTTAGCCTATCAACTTGTTAAAAAGTGTGCTACAGAATATGGGAAAATATTAAAAACAAAGATCACTATAATAAAAAGATGTTTGAGGAACCCGAGAAGAGAAAATAATAAGATAATATGACATAGGAACATGTATTGTGATGTATAAAAATCCTAGTAAGAAAACCTATTAGAAAAATGAATATTAGAATTGATAAACCATGTGAAATTTCAAGAGAAAGAATAAAACAAGAAATAAAAAAATCAGTAGCACTTTTCTATCAATAGAAACCTTACTGAAAAAAATAGGAAAATTGAAAGATATTCAAAAAGAAAATTGCAAAAAGCTGATGAAAGTAATTGAAGAAGATAGACAAGATTAAAAGATAATACATGTTCCACAGAAGAGTTAATATTTTTAAAAAGTCATGCTTCCCAGAGCTTTATTCACAATTAACCAACACATTACCAATGTGTCATGAACATAGTTTATAGACCTAGAAAAATAAATCATAAACTTCAAATGAAAACACAAAAACAGGGCTGGGAGTTTGGCCTAGTGGTTAAAGTGCTTGCCTTGCATAAACGAAGACCCGGGTTCAATTCCTTGGTACCACATACATAGAAAAAAGCTGGAAGTGGTGCTGAGGCTCAAGTGGTAGAGCTCTAGCCTTGAGAAAGTCCAAGGACAGTGCTCAGGCCCTGAGCTCAAGCCCAGGACTGGCAAAAAAAAAAAAGGAAAACACAAAAACATTTTCAGAGAAAAATTATTTCTCTTCATAGCAACAGTGATTGAAATAATACAGTATCTGAAGTTTGTGTGTGTCTGTGGCGGATGGGGAGGTGAGTGGGTGCAAACTGGTTATTAAAACTCCTAAATCTATACCATGTATCTACATTAAACTGATTCTAGAAGTTGGACCCCCAAATGTAAACATTTCATTAGAGAAAGAATTGACTCTGAAATGAATGATACTAGAAAACTTGAATTTACATGTATAGATTATTAAAACTTAAAGTGCATGTATTACCTGATATAGAAATAATTTCAAATTGAAACAAAGGCTTGAGTGGTAGAAATGGAACTATTCATCTGCTAGAAGGAAAGCATGCATATAGCAATACTTTCCATAGCTGAGATCCCGAAAGACAATAGATATAGGCAAAAGGAGCCAAATAAGATTACATCATTCTAGAAAGCTTTCTAACTAAAAATATTAGAGAAGAGCAACCTCAGAATGGTAGAGTATATTTTGAACTCTTTACTGTTTAGAATGTGTAGGAACTCAACAAAAACTCATCAGATTAAAAATTTATAAATAACTATTACTTTCCATAAAAGGAAATATAAATATCCAAAATTAATATGAAAAATATAAAATTTCACTAATTACCTGTGTAATTCAAAGTCAGATATTATTATTTATACTCTAAATACTGTTTTCTTATTGTCTCTTTCATGTCTAAATACATAAATCATATAAAAATATAGCACACTCATTAAAAAGATATCTAGTTTAGAAATTTAGGGTGTTTACAGAGACCCATCCTTGGAAGAAACTGAATTAAAATTCTGTTCCCTACAAATATCATGAAATATATAAAAATATCTTGTCAGTTAGCTAGTCAATCATTTACTGACATAGAATCATAAAATGCTTAAGCAGAATTGTAATGACAGAAATACAGCTTAATTATTATCTTTATGAATATAATTTTGGCTTCTCGACTTCTCACTCTTTCTTGATGGCTAATAATCACAAATATGTTTTTCTTAGATTTCCTTTTTTGTTTTTGTGGCCTATTTTGTGTAATAATGAGTCTGATATAAATATCAAATTTATAACTCTTAAATATTAAAAATTGACTAAAAACTGTCTCTGTATAAATCTATACTCTTAAAGTGCATGTCATTTTTCCTTTGTATTTAATTCGCATGTATCAATATATTTGCATTTGAAAATATTCTTATTGGGTCTTATCATATTTGTTGTTATTGGAAAGGTGATATGCAGAAGGATAAAAATTAAATAAGACATGTAATGAGTACATTTCTTTTTGACCTAGGTCATGTCTCTCCTCACTTTCTCACAGTTTTTTCCTCCTGTCCTTGACAAGAAGTTGTATAATTAATTTTCAATATAGTGATTAGTGAGTATCACTGCTGAATTTGTTCACCCAGTGTCCTACCATTTCTTTGTTCCCTCCTTATTCTTGACCCAACAGATAAACTTACAAACAAGACAAAAGGTACAGGAAACAAAAACAGCAACAAAAGAAATAAAATCAAACAAAAAGTCTCTCTTATTTTCATTTCTTGGAATTCATTTCAATAAATATCATTTTATATGACCACATAAACAAAGCCTTTGTGACTCTCTCCCAAGAATAACTTCCTTTAGTCTCACTGTGATTGTATAGAATCCTATACAATTTAATCATACCAGAGGGTATTGTTTTATCTTTTGCCATCCAGTGTGTTTAATTCTTGGTTTATAGGCACATTCTAGTTAAGACAGATGAGGGACACCATGCAAGCTCTGTTCTTTGGGGCTGACTTCTCCAAATACATATTTTTCCAAGTCTTTTTCTTTCCTCAGTTATGGTACATTCCATTCCATTTTAATAGTCTGAAATATAAATCCAGCATAAAATTTCAATATAAGATTAACAAAACATTATTTCAGTGTTTCATATTTAATTTTTAAACTAATAAAAAAGCTTGTTGATTTGTTGCAAATGTTTTTGTTTATATGCAGCTAGCACTGTCAATGCTTTCAACTAATTACTAGAAAATGTATTATCTCATCTTCCATGGTAAAACATTAATTATTTAATATAGCTATTATGAAGAAAGCCTATATCAATAACTGTTTTACTCCTTCACACATGTGATTAATGTAATTTTTAAGTTTAAAGACCAAACTTAAAAATTAAAACAAAGCAAAAGAAAACACCTAAAATTGATCTCTCATTTAAAGTTTCCAGAAGTCATAATGAATACATTTTAATATATTTATTATGTATAATTTACCTTGATAAATTTAACACCAAATGCCTCTCTTATTTAAGATTGACAATGAAGTTAAAATATTAAACCAACTTTTTAATTCAGGGAGAAATCAGCCATATGTAACATTACAAAATGTGTGTATATTTAATATGAGCACATTAGTTTATATATCATTCCAAAAATATAATCTTATTGTTTTACAACCATGAAAATTTCCACTCAACATGAGTGAGAACCCATTCGTTGTTGTTCTGCCATGGAGATGACTTCATAAGGGCTGAGCTATATGGCAGCATAAGAAAGTTTGTGTCAAATTCCTGCAGAGGCTTGAAAATAAATAATATGATAATTAATTTAATCCCTTTCTATTTCAAGTACAGATTAATTAGACACATTTAGAAGCATACTATCTTACTGTGTAATGTATGATGCTGGGGTTGGGGATTAAGCAAAGATCAATGAGATAATGAAGGTATTTTTGCCTCACCAATTTTGGAACTCTGTGAAATGTTTATTTGGCTAAGGAAACTTATTCTTTTTTTAAGGAGTAGTAGATGAATAAAAATTTAACCAAACCTCTTCTTCTCAACACACAGAGAAAAGCTAACATTTTAGAAGCCAAAAGTAATTTCTAAGCCTCTTTCATACAAAATAAACAAGAATCCTACTGTTTCACAAAACAGCTCTCATTTAGTTCTACTGGAGTTGTTGGTTTACATGGTCTATGAGCAAAATCTTTGTAAGAATAGCATAATGCATTATAACGCGTTTATAATTTCTGTTTATAAATCTCCTAAATTATGCAAAACACACAATCTAAACACTTTATTAGATCGCAGTTCTATTGAAGTGTCTAGTTTTATTTTCCTCCTTGCCCTGATGCTCTTTCTCATGATAAGCTGAAACGTCTCCATATGGTCTCTCCTGACAAGGAATACTTCCTGTTTCTAAAATACAAGCATAACTCTCTCTTTCTTGAGCCTCTGAGGGGTCACCTGAGACGATTGTCCCTGTCTGACAGTCACATAGTGCAGCACATTGAAATGATTTGCTTAGTAACCGCCACATTGTACTGCAAAGCCTGTTTACAGAGCATCTTTTATTAGAGACCAAAGTACGAAGCAAAATGAAACAAAAGAAATCCATGGAAAATTGGGAGTTCTAATGTAATGAAATCTACAGTTCACATGGAAAAAAAAGTATTTCTGATTTCAAATACAAAGATTATGGGAGTCTTACAAGCATTTTGATTACTGGGGACAATTGTGCATACATATACCGGACATATACCCTAACAAGATATGGGACCGCAAGTGGAGTTCAGTATTAATAAGGGCATATGAGGTCTTGTATGCTATGGTCAATGGCTAAAATTCTATGCTTAATGGACATAGAAATCACTGAATTTTTTAGCCATGGATGTGGGTGTATGTGTGTGTGGTTTTATAATAGACAAAAGGGGGAAACAACTTTATTTTTAATAATATTATATTTCTGTTAAAAATAAAATTAAGTAAAATTAAAAACATATCTTTCCCTGAAATAATTTTCATTTGGAATTTTTCCAAATGCCAAAGGAAGCATCTATTATTTCAGCACTGATATATACAGGAGTAAAGGAAACTGATATGTCAATTTCACAACAAACTCTGGATTAAATGTGAAACTTAATGAAAGAGTTTTGGTAGGAGAGTCATGTTGGGATTTACCTTCATAAAGACAGGAATTAAGATATCTTCAAATCTAAAGACAATAGACAATATAACTTTGGAAAATAGTGTTCTGTGGAGAAAGAGAGAGGTCCTTGAAAAAACAAGAGAAGAAATATGAAAATTAATGAATAAACCATAGGACTTTTCTGGAAGCCAACAACAAAAAATTATCTTGGTGATAACCAGTAAGACCCACACATTATCTCAGAGGACTATAATAAAAAAAGGAGATAAATGATGAGGCTTGGCCTGTTTTGAGAGTAGAAATTGTAGCAATTTCTTTGATTAACTTGAAACATGGCTATTCATACATTATACAACATTGAAATGCTATTTTTATGTCCTGTTACCTTGAAAAATTAATACATTTTAAATACATGTCCTCATATGGCAAATAATTTCTTTTATATGTGCAGGTGTTACACTTCATTGTTTTTCAGCTGCTACATGGATGTCTGACACGAATATGAGCAGAAGCCTCAATGATAAATATAAAAGTAGATCATAATAGCATAAGTTCTAAATGTTTTGACACTGGAGTGAGATTTCCATTACTTCCATTTGCTGTCAGCACAGCTGGAGCACATCACTGCTTTTCCTGATCACCTGCCTGCACAGTTATCCCACATGCTGACTCAGTCAGCATGGTAAGTACGGTAAGCGCTACTCAGGGTGAGGAAGAGACATATCTCAAGGAGACAGACTTTCACTACACATGCCCTCAATATGTTGGGAGAAAAAAAAGCAGTTGCTCTTTTGAATGTGGTATCTTTTCCATGTGAAGCATTACTCTAATTCAATAATTATTTGATGTCAATATGCTTGATAAAAGAATAGTAGAAAGGGCTGGGAGTTTGGCCTAGTGGTTAAAGTGCTTGCCTAGCATGCATGAAGACTCAGGTTCGATCCCTTGGTACCACATACATAGAAAAAAGCTGGAAGTGGTGCTGAGGCTCAAGTGGTAGAGCTCTAGCCTTGAGAAAATCCAAGGACAGTGCTCAGGTCCTGAACTCAAGCCCAGGACTGGCCAAAAAAAAAAAAAAAAGAGTAGTAGAAGCACAAATACCTTTCAAAGGATGAGGCAAAGCTCCCTGTATATTATTAATAAAGAAGGAAGATAACTTGTATTTCTTAGAGGGGTTAACTTCTGGTTCAGAATCGAATATTCATCTATATCCAATCATATTTTCTCTGAACATATAAAGATTACTTAAAGGTGAAAATTAGTTTTTAATAATTGTTTTAATACATGGTGAAGTTTTAGTCTATAGTTAAAATAATTCATTTGTAGTGCTGTTTTGCTGTTTTCTTACAGTCTAGAAAAGTAGGAAAATGTCATTTGAATACAACTTTAAATATTTTGGAAGGGATGATGCTGACCATAATGCATTATATTTATAATTTGATATATTGAAATGAAACAACTTTGCATGAATGTGAAAATAGCATATGTGTATATATGTATATATAAATGAAAACCCATTAATTTTTCATCTTCCTTTATATATTTTATATTTCAAATTGTATAGTTTTAGTATAAAATGAATTTTTTTCTTTTTTATTGTATTTTATTGTTGGGATAATGTATAGAGGGGTTGCTGTTACATTCATCAGGAAATGGGTACATGACTTCTCAAATACTGGGACACCTTCTCATGTTTTTGTCCCCTTTCCCTCCCCCATCTTATTTTAATCATCTTGTTTTAACCCCTTCCTTCCATATTTCAAACAAATAATTATACATACAGTATGTCAGGTAACAAAGTCAGATACAGTAGTCACGTGAGATTAACCATAAGTGAATAAAAAAGTAAAGAAATAACTTCATATAAAACAACAATTACAAGTTATCTCTCATCTCTTTTGCTGTCCTTTGGTTATCTCATATTGTTACAGTATCTCACATTGTTACCTGATATATCGGATATATTTGTATTTGGTTATTTGAAACTGGATAGGGAATGGGAGAAAACAAGATGAGGGGTAGGGGTGGTGGGGAGGGAAATGGGGACCAATACATGTGAAAGGGTATCAATGTATGGGAATTAATGCACTATCTGGCAAATATCAGGTAACCCTTCTATTAATTACAATAAAAAATATATGAAAAAAAATCCAACAATTACAGTAGCAATCCTAGCTACTCAGGAGGCTGAGATCTGAAGACTCAAGGTTCAAAGCCAACCCAGGCATTAAAGACCATGAGATTCCTCTCTAAATTAATCACTAGAAATGGGAAAGTGGGGCTGTAAGTCAAGAGTAGGGTGGTAGCCTTGAGCTGAAGAGCTCAGAGACAGTGCCCCCCCAATAACAAAAAGAAAGAACAACAATCACAAATATAAACCTTTTATTTCTATATCCTAAAATTACAGAGAATTCTCAAAGATATCATCCACATTGAAAATCATCACAAATAAGATACCTACAGAAAAATGGCACCTACAAAGTATACCAGGTAACTCCAGCAAGTCACAGGTCCTAAGGAAATAGAAATATGGTAGGAACTAAGAAACATTTTTCGATCCTAACCCTCAATATGAATTGACTTTACTCACCAATTAAATGACACAGACTGGCTAGTTGGATCACAAAGCAAGCCCCATTTTTCTGCCATTTTCAAGAGACACATCTTGCCCCATAAGACAAACATATACTGAGACTGAGGCTGGAAAAGAAGCTATCAAGCTAGCAGCCCCATAAACAGATGGGTGTTGCCATCCTTATATCAGATGAAATAGACTTCAAACTAAAATCAGTGAGAAGAGACAAAGAATGTTATTAGATACTACTAAAGGGACCTCTCCTCCAGGAGGATATAACCATCTTAAACATCTACTCACCAAATACCAAAGTACCCAACTTCATTAAACAAACTAACTTTTTCACAGTAAACACACACATAGATCCAAACATAGTGATTGTTGGTGACTTTAACCCACCACTGCCACCTGTGAATAGATCAACAGGAAAAAAATCAGCAAAGAAACCTCAGAATTTAATTGCATAGACCAACTAGACCTAAGAGATATCTACAGATTATTCCACCCAGCAACATCAGAACATATATATTTTTCAGCAGCACATGGAACATTTTCTAACAAATATCACATTTTAGAACATAAAACAAATCAGTGCAAATTCAGAAACACTGAAATTATTCCCTGCATTCTCTCATACAGCAAGGATATAAAATTGGAACTGAACATCAATCTCCACCAAGGGAAACCCTGTAACTCATGGAGATTGCAAAACACATTGTTGAATCATCAGTGGGACATTGAAGAGATCAGAACAGAAATCCAAATGTTTATGTTATTTAAGAAAAAGGAACACATAAAATACCTTCTCCTTTGGGACACAGCAAAGATGGTACTCAGAGGACAATTTATAGCTCTGAGTGCCTACACTAACAAACTGGAAAAATGTTAAATCAACAATTAAATGGAGCAACTTAAGATCCCGGAGAAAGAACAGAAAAAACAAACCCAAATCCAGTAGAAGTAAACAAATTATTAAATCAAAGCAGAATTAAATGAATTAGAGTAAAATGAGTAACAAGAATCAAAAAAACAAAGTTGAAAATCTAATAAAATTGACAGATCCTTAGCACATCTTTTCAAAGAAAGAAGGGAGCACACCAAATAAACAAAATCATTGATGAGAATAGAAATGCCAAGATCCAGATTATCATAAAGGAATACTTTTCAAACCTTTATGACAATAAATTTGAGAATCTAGAAGAGATGGATGAATTTCTAGCGAATATTGACATACCCAAACGGAACTATTAAGACTTAATCCTACTAAACAGACCCATTTCAAGTAATCAAATAGAAATGGCAAAAAGGGACAACCATCCAAGAAAAGCCCAAAACCTGATGGAATCACAGCTGAATTCTAGAAGGTCTTCAAAGCAGAGCTCACACCAGTATCCTCAAGCTCTTCAATGAAGTTGAAAGTGAAGGCTCTCTATCAAACTCTATGAAGCCAACATAACCTTCATCCCAAAACCAGACAGGGACTCATCAAAGAAAGAGAACTATAGACCTATTTCTTTGATGACATTGATGCAAAACTTCTCAGCAAAATAGAAGCCAACACTCTTCAACAACTCATCAAAAATTTGTACACATTGATCGAACAGGATTCATCACAAGGATACAAATCTGGATCAATATATGCAAGTCAATTAATATAATGCATCACATCAACAGGAGCAATTACAAGAATTACATGATCATCTCAATAGGTGCAGACAAGGCATTTGACAAAATCTAACACCTGTTTATGCTAAAAGCTCTGGAAAAACTAGGAATCCATGGAACATTCCTAAGTATAATAAAGGATGTGATGACAAACTTACAGTTAACATTATATGTAATGGTGAAAAGCTAAGGCCATTTCCTCTAAAATCAGGAATGAAACAGGATTCCCACTCTCCACCACTCTTCAATATAGTATTAGAATTCTTAGCCAGAACAGTAAGATAAGAAGCAAACTCAAAGGTGATCCAAAAAAGGAAAGAGGAAGCAAAACTTTCCCTCTTTGAGATGTTTGTAATAAGAGAAATTTAGACAAATTCATTTCAAGCATCTAGTGTTAGTGAATAAACATGTATTGTGATCAAGAAAGGATTATAAATATTTTAGTTTTAGTCCATTATTTAGTTTAATATTGTTTAACAAAGAAATAAAAGTAATTAATGGCAAACAGAAGTCATACAATAAATGATTTCCTTAATATAAATGAAAACAAATAACTAAAATGTTATGTGAAAGAAATTATTTTTCCCTCTCATCTTCTTATTTTGACTTAATTCTTTGCCTAATAGATTGCCACTTCTAATCAGACCCTCTTTAGGTACATGAGTAGCATTTCATCCTCTGCTGTCCATGTCATGATGATCTTTTACATAATGGAATCTCAGCAGCCTGAGTCTCAGAGGAGTATACTGATTAATGGAATTCAGCAAACTCCCACTCCAAATTATGTTTGGGTGTGGGTATGTACAAAAATAGTTTTAAACTATACTGATTTTTCAACTGTACATAATTACAGAATAAAGTCAACCACCTTTACAAAAAAGCGAAGGAACACATTTGCATTTAATGAATTGGATATTTTGAAGTTATTAAATCTTTTACACTTTTCTAATAAATCTTTTCAGTACTCTTGTATCTAATAAAGTATTAATTTTTTACTATAAAATATTAAAGAAGCCTGTTTTATATGCCAAATATTCTTTCTGGCCATTGGAATATAATGACCAGAACATCTAGTATTTAAAATCCAAACTATATGCATATATTTCTATACATATACATATATGCAAATTATTTGCATATATGTATATGTATAAATATATATGTGTATATATACATGCATAATAAGTATGAGCCAATTGTAAAAATGTCAAACAATTTTACTTTCATAGAACATATTAGTGAAAAGAGAAAATAATTGTTTTTAAGTCTAACGCATACTTTAATAAACCTATGTAGATATCGTACATATTGCAGTAAAAGTTCAAAGATATGACAGTCTGTTTGATTGAATTAATAAAAAGACAAAAGATCCAGAGGATTTTTGGAGTTGGAGTTAGAGAATTAAGTAGAGAAAATAGGGGAGGTATGGTGTTAAAATATAAGAAATTATTAGGATTCTGTGTTTCATTATGCACAACCTGGATTGTCACCTAGTTTTACAAAAATTTTTTAAATTAATTTTCTTATTTATATTTAAAACATTATGTGTTGCATCCAAAAAGAACAAATGGAGAAAGACAGGAGGAGCAGGGAGATTGGGTAAGGATGAGTGGCAAAAGAAAAAATTAAGAGATCCTTTATAAAAACATCCAAAAATCATGTTTTCTGCCACAGTATTCACAATTACCAGGTTAGGAAATCAACCTAGGTGCCCATTAATGAAAATGTGTCATATCATACTTTGATGATGTATTTATCCACAAAGAAGAAAAGCAGTAAAATTGAAGTCATTTTAGAGTATAATACAAATCATTCTCAAAAATGCATCTATACTGATAATATACATTTATATAATATATAAAACAACCTATAGGAATAAACTAAAAAATTATGCATGTCAATATAATTACATGTTTATACAAATGAAGGTTTATAAAATGGCTTGAAAAATGACTAACACATTCTTAAGTACATTATGTATACATACATATAAGATGTGTATATGTGTATAATGGATTCATCAGTATAATTATTAATTTAAACAAATGAGAATAAACAAATAAAACAAATGAGCCTTGACCTCCTACTTCATGTTGATAACATGATGACATCATCAGGCTATAGGAACAAGAAAAATTGTAATTCTACACACTGTTTGCAGGAAGTGAAATTGAAAAGTTTTATAGTTGCCTAATAAATCTGATATGGACAATAACATTACTACTACTACTTACATTAACCCTACAATGGTACCATGTATGGTCATCTAAAGAGTGGTTCTATCTTTTTCCTGAGATGATACATAGAGTAGAAGAATTATTTTTTTTCTTTGTCTGTTTGTTTTTATTGACATTTCCACACAATGTTGGCATTATGATAGATAACTTACTGTTTATAATTTTTTAATTAACAACAAAACACTCATTAAATTCATAATCCATTATATGGTAAGTATTAAAAAATAAATGTATTGGAATTAAGAAGTAAAAATGAGAAAAAATTAAAGTTGGTGCTATTGAACACCAAAAGCAAATGGTTCTTGCAAGTTATAGGAAGATCAAGAATGGTGGTACACATCTATAATTCTGTTTTTGAGGATGAGGAGATTAGCAGATCAGTGGTTCGAGGGGAGCAATGGTAAAATGTCAATGAGATTTTATTTCAAAGTAGACTGGGTGTGATGTGAAGAGTAATGATGTAAGCATAGGAGTTTTCCTTTTTCTTGTGTTCACCCCATAGTCAAGTATTAATTAGCTTTTATTCTCTTCTCATATAAACAAATGTACCATGATAATGAGTAGTAATTACCATGATCTCACTAGAGAGACCAGCTTTCTTTTATGCTTTCATGTCTTCATCAGCCAAATTTGTTTGTTTGTTTGTTTTTTGTCAGCCCTGGGCTTGAGCTCAGGGCCTGAGCACTGTCCTTGGACTTTCTCAAGGCTAGAGCTCTACCACTTGAGCCTCAGCACCACTTCTGGCTTTTTTCTATGTATGTGGTATCAAGGAATCAAACCTGGGCCTTTGTGCATGCTAGGCAAGCACTCTACCAATAGGCCAAACTCCGGGTCAGCCAAAGGTTTTTGAATCTTGAAGATTAAATACGTGAAGGATTCTGGAACCTTTCCTATCTCTTCTTCTAAGGGTAGTTCTCAGACTATTTCATTAGTTTCACTTAATTGATAGTTATGATGAGAGGTCACTACATAAATAGTTATATCAAAGAATCCAAAGTACTAATGTAATTCAGCATGTAATTCAGCATGTGATTCTATTTCACATTAGTCAAATACCTTCCTTGTAGGTGCTCTGATTTTTCATGCCTGTTGCCTATCACTGGGCAATCTCATCTATATAGCAGTAGAGAATTTTACATATAATAAACTATGGGAGGAAATAATAATTTACATGTAATAAACTATGGAAGGAAGACTGTGTCTGCTCTCCATTGGGTCCTGCATTACTTGTATGAGCTTTGGAACTGTTATTGACAGAAGGAATCGTGAATAGAGTTTGTTTGATGATTAATTATATGCTACATTTTAAAAATCTTAAAGGGAAGTCACATATCTCTTTGGAAATGGAGGAATCTTTTCTTTCATATATTTTTTTATTGTAATTAATAGAAGGGTTACATGATATTTGCCAGATAGATGGTGCATTAATTCCCACACATTGATACCATTTCAAATGTCTTGGTCCCCATTTCCCTCCCGATCCCCCGACCCCGATCCCTCATCTTCTTTTCCCTCCTCCCCTATCCAATTTCAAATAACCAAATACAAATATATCCGATATATCAGGTATCAAGTGAGATACTGTAACAATATGAGATAACCAAAGGACAGCAAAAGAGATGAGAGATAACAAGGTACCTTAAGAACAACAATCATTCATTATATGGCTTATGTTTCTATATCCTAGAGATCCTTTTATTCAGAGTCATACTACATGGCCTTTTGTATCAAGGTTTTGCTCTATTGCAAATCTCTGCTAGGAGAGCCCAAGGTTTCTACTGATTATGACAAATGAGGGAAACCATTGAGCCTAAGTTCCTTTGAGTCTGGCTTACTTCACTTAATATGATTTTTTCTAAGTCTTTCCATTTCCTTACAAATGGGGCGATGTCATTCTTTCTGACAGCAGCATAGAATTCCATTGTGAATAAATGCCACATCTTGTTGATCCACTCATCAACTGAAGGACATATATTTGCTATGGTAAATAGTGCTGCAATGAACCTCACTGTGCTAGTTGATTTAGTCTGTCCTTGTTTCTAGACGATTGGGTAAATGCCTAATAGTGGAATTGCTGGGTCATAGGGGAGCTCTATGTTTAGTCTTTTGAGGAACTGCCATACTGCTTTCCATAGTGGTTGAATGAGTTTGCACTCCCACCAACAGTGTAGTAGTGATCCCTTCTGGCCACATCCCCTCCAGCATCTGTTGTTATTAGATTTTTTTGATCCTGGCCATTCTAACTGGAGTGAGGTAGAATCTTAGAGTTGTTTTGATTTGCATTTCTTTTATGACCAGAGATGTTGAGCATTTCTTCATGTGTCTATAGGCCATTTTTATTTGACTACACTCTTACATGAAGACTCTCTCCTTAGAAATCTGTGGAGTAATCTATAAAAAAATGGCCAAGTTCTAGATCACTTATAAAATCTTCCCTGACTCTACATTCAAATAATTGTGAATTCCCCAGTGGAGATAAAATGAATTTTCTCTCTTCATTCTGGCACAGAATAGCTGCACCATTCTCTTCCAGCAGCTAGAACAAAGTGTCATGGGGAAGGAAGGAAGGAGGGAAGGAGGGAAGGAAGGAAGGAAGGAAGGGAGGGAGGAAAGAAGGAAGGAAGGAAGGAAGGAACAAAGGTAGGGTGAAAAAAGAAAAAGGGCACATTTATAATAATCCCATAGTAAACAAAATAAAGTATAATTTATATATTTTTTCATAATCATATCATTCATATATGTTAAAATAAAATCAACCCAAATGTTTTGCATACTATTTTTAACAATAAAACCATTGTCCCAACATAAATATTTACAACGTCTCTAGCACCTTCAGTTCTGGTATTTATGATGAACTGATGACCATTTTCTATTATTATGTGATATCATGTATGTAGAATGCTACACTGCTTCTTTATTTCTTCACTTGCAAAACAATTTTTGTCTATGTTTTTAACAGTCAATGAGAGTTACAGGGTAGTCCACAAAAGCTGCATTTTAGATCCTGTAAAATCTCACAGAGAGGATCATCTGATTTAGTACAGTTGGAAAGGTCAACTTGAATTCATAAAATGTTGAAACAGTATGAATCATCAGATTCCCAAAATTAGGGTCAATCAAAGACAAATTCCCATTAATATAGAAATTCAGTTATTCAAATACATGCAAAATACCTGGAAAAAATAAAATAAAATGAATGAATCCCACAATGAAAAAAAGATTCCTCTGGTATGTGAGATTTTAGCAGTGGTTAAACAAGATGTTATATTACGTGATTTTTAAACTTGTTCAAAAGTTCCTGATATCAGTTGTTTAAAAATATCTTTTGATACATAACTTCTAAAATATGAGTAGTCACACCAAATCATGTTTGGATATAAAATGCTCCACTTTTAACTATGAGTTGAAGACTTGGCTCTTAGATCCTGATGTTATTGAAGGGTAATTGGATTATGAGACCTCTGACTTCATTATTCACTTAACACATTAGTGAGTTCATAGCTTGAGAGGCTATTAGGAAGCAGAATCTAAGTCTCTCCCAGAAGGTGAGTTGGAAGGTTATATCTTGTCCCTGGACATGTCCTTTCTGATTCCTGGCAGCTATAAAATAATAATTTTTGCTTCACTTAGCCCTTGTTGCTATGATGTATCACTTTAGTGTAGGTCCATAAATTGGGCCAGCTGGACTGAAACTTCTGAAGCTGAGACCAAAATAATTCCTTTCCCCTTTAGTTGTTTTTCTCAACTGTAGTGCCCCAGTGAACAAAATCTAACATAACAATCTTTCTTAACTTATGCCAAACTAGCTCAGAAAGAATCGTTTAATTTTCTTTTTTTCTTTATTTGGTCAGTCATGTGGCTTGAACTTTGGGCCTGGGCATTGTTTCTGAGCTCTTCAGCTCAAGGCTAGCACCCTACACCTTGAGCCACAGTGCCACTTCCAAGAATCATTTTATTCTTATCTTTCCTTTCCTGCTTATTACAATGTTTCTGAAAATAATCTTGAGTTGTAATCACACCTAAAATTTTTGAAGAATGTTGACATGTTACTTGATGTGCAAAGATATGAGAATATCTATATGCTATTTGCAACCACAATAGGTTCTTAGAAGTGACAATTAAGAAAGAAAAGGGAACCAAAGACTAACTCTTCTCCCTTGGATTGGTAGAAGAGGAAGCAAGATGGGTGCCACAAAGGATTAATGTGATTGAGAATAGAAAATGAAAAAAAGTGACATATTTTAGGTTGATTATGAGGTTAGCAGGTGAGGGCGTGGAAGGACCCAGAGCTTCCTGTGGAAACAAGAAAATGATCACAAAGAATTTGTGGATACGGTACTAAGACATCCAATGAGCTTTTTAGCTGTGAGAATAAGGGCTGTTTCAGGAATAAGTATGAACAGAATGCTCTGGATGGGACAAAGTTTTAAGAAAGCCTTCAAAATGTATGCGCTTGTTTTGGGTCCATTGTTTTCTCAGTCTGGTGCCTTTGTACACTAAACATTCTCTCTGAATCTTTGCTTGCCAAATGAGGTCACAGCACATAGCTATATAGATTCTACATACAAACGGTAATATGAGGCTAGTTATTGGTTGTAAGTATATGTTCTACTTTAGCTCAAAGTTCATATATAAAGATGACCAGGGAACATGAATTTCTCCACATGTTGTGGAGAAAAGAAGATTAATTTGCACAATCTATACTGTCTCTTTTATTTTTATTTTTGACTAATAACTAAATACATTGCCAGTCAAGTTGGTGAATGCGCTCAAGAGACGCAGGCTGGCATTCAGCTCAATAATTCCAAGCAGATAGTGTGGCATTTAAATAGTCATATATTGGCTGTACAGATACTCTGCTGTTTTTGTTATTGATGTACACCAATTACCCTCTATGGTCTCCTATCCCTACCTTCATTGGCATTCACGAGCCACATGTGGAAAGCCACAGTGGTGCACAAATTCATCTTCAGGAAACTTCAAGTTAGCACCAGAGTCCCTGGCAAAGAACTGACAGAGCTTCAATGTGGTACCTTTACCTAAGGACTATTTCCTTCACCTAGGCTGAAGCTGTTTTCAGCACCACTTAAGCATGTGTACCTAGTTCTGCACTGTAAAACTGCTTCAGACCAGCAAGAGCTCTGTGTGATTCTGGCTTTATAACCTGCTTCTCTTCTTACATGAGTTTTATCTACCTTCCCCTTGTAGGCATTGTTTTTCTATTCAACTGCCTTTGACTTGATCTCCAGGTTTTAACCAAGAACTGCTACATCTTTGTTACAGCTTCAGGAGCAGGAAAACTACATTACAATCAGTTCTTTGTAACTTTGTGGTGCTTATGTTGTTGAATTTATTTTAAAGATTGCTCACTTTTAGAGCAAAATAATAATATAAATCTTAGAATATTTGCTATATTTCAAGTTGTTTCTCTGCTTCTTACATAATCTGTTTATCTGATCCTAGAATGATGTAGATTTCCAATAAATGTTTACCCCATTTTTTTGTTTATTTTTTATCATTCCTGTGGCTTGAACTCAGAACCAGAGATTTGCCCCTGAGCCTCTTTATGCTCAGGGCTAGCTCACTACCATTTGAGCTGCAGCTCTATTTCTGGCTTTTTCTAAATAGTTTATTGAAGAAAAGCGTCCCATAGGAATTTCCTGCCCTGGCTGGCTTTGAATAACAATCCTCAGCCTCCTGAGTACCTATGATTACTGGCTTGCTAATAATATATGTAGACTGATACTAAGCAAAATGAAGTCCAGCATATGGAAACAGGGGATTTATCTTTGTGGTCTTTGTGCATGCTAGGCAAGGACTCTACCACTCGGCTCCCAGCCTACTGGTTGTTGTTTTTAATGTACTATGTGAAGTTATTTATTTCTTCTTTTCTCCCTTGTGATTTATTCCCTGTTGTTATTGCATGTGACTTTGGTAACTGGTATATTGTATATTCATTTATTTGTTTATTTGAATTAGAAGAGAGACAAAGGACAAAGAGTACACCAATGTAACAGTATATTGTCATAAAACAATATACTGGAAAGGAACTTGAAGGGGGTGGGAGGAAAGGAAAGTGGGAGATAAACATGGGAAATGATAACAATGTTCAAGAAGTAATGTGCTCATTACCGTGCAAGTGTAACTGCAACCCCTCTATACATTACCCTGACAATAAAATAATAGGGGAAAAAAAGAAAATTGCACAATCAACTTCTCAGTCATAGGTCGTGAAACTTCCTGCTAAAGTTTCCAATTCTTCATTTTGTAGACACTGTAAAAGAACTGTGATTTTTTTTCAATCACAAAGTATGATAGTTCCCTCAAATTCAAATTAAATAGGACTGAGGTATTTATATAGGAAGTGGAAAAAACACAATCTCTTATTTTTGCATATGCTATTAGGAATTGAAGTGAATTGAAAAAGAATCCCCAGGACAATAATTTTTAATCAATTTTGGTTAATTTTAAAGATAATATTTCTCCTTCTGCTTCCCTGTAGGTATAATACAACTGTTAGTTAATACTTCTTACATTGCTAAGAAAAGTGTTTAGTGGAAGAGAGGAGAACTGAGACTCAGCAGTTTGTGGAGGCATTCAGTAGATATAGAATGTTCCAGTTCTGCAGGTGATTTTAATAGCTGCAGCCTGCAGAAGATATTTTAAGGCTTAGGCAACTTGCATTTTAAAACTTGATAAAATGTTCAGCCTATAGTAGGTGTGCAACTGCTTCTATGTGGCAGAGATTTATCAAAGCTATAAGAGTTACATTAAAGCCAAAAATGTTAGTGTTCAGTTTAGGGTTAGGGACAGGGTCAGGGTTAGGGTTAAGTTTCAAGTTAGGGTTCAAATTAGGGTTAGGGTTTGGGTGTGAATTAATATCTGGACAAAGGGCCATCCAAACAACAGATGAAAGGACAAAAGTATGTTTTGATGAAATGGGAAAATGATAGATAAAATAAGATGGGAACATCCAAATATGTGTTCTTTGGGGACCCCATATATATGCAAGAGAATGGGACCCTCTCTAGACAATATTCATCTTTGAAAATGTTGTGCGTTTCAGAAAACTGACCAATTCACCAATATCAAGATAATGTATAAATACATCTTGCTACCAGGTGGTCTGGTAGCTTTTAGAGTCCTGTAGACTAGGGTGTCTGTGAGATTTCTGTGCATTTGAGTTGATTATTATAGAAAGACATTTGCTAGGAACAGGACTATGGTAACATAACTATCAGAAAAATGTTATTTCCACAGGAATTTTTTGTTGTCTTTTGTTTTGTTTTTTATTATTCTATATACTGGTGCTATACAAGTGTTATATTTCAATTTCCATCACCTTGTAGGATGTAACTAGTCCCAAAGAGAAATTATAGAAAAAGTAAGAGAAGCTCTTCAGGGAACAGAGAGGCCTCAAATTCAATCTTCAATATCAATGCACACATATACATATAAGCACACATACATATGCATATATAATATTCCTAAAAGTTCAGTTTTTTATTTGAGTTGATACATTTATATATTAATGAACTATTTTAAATACATTAGGGAATTTCATCCTTAAAACTGATAATAGGTCTGGAAACATCAAAACACTTTCCTCAGACATATTAAAATGTGGAAAGACACTGTCACTTTTTTGTAACAATTAAGCCTAGAGGTTTAAACATGTACTTATATTTAGTTATAATATACAACACCACCCCCAAGTTCTGGGGACTTATCCTAAAGGTGTTGCTAGGATTCCAGACATGAGCCACAGGGAGCCAGCTTCTTTTATTATTTTTATCTATTTATTTTTAGTTATTTTTTGAAATGGTTCCTTTACATTGAGTAAATATAATAGTGTTTAAAAGGAATGCTTTATAGATATTGTCTGATTGGAATTTAATGTTAATTATGAAAAATCTAAATATATAGATAGACATTATCTATATCTATACAGATATAGATATAAAGTGGCAAGGAATTAAACACTCCCATTATAAATTTATGTCTCAATACTAATAGCAAAACCAAATTTGGAGTCCCCTACATGCAACTTGTAAGACTACTTTTCATGGATATTTAGTTTCATGACTATTCTTCTGTTGGCAGGAAAACATGATTACATAATACAGCACAATTTTATTCTCACCTAACAGAGGCTGAAAATGAAACTCTCTTTAACAAATGAACATCCTCTTGAAGGTTTCTTTTGGAAATTATTGTTTATCAGTTTATTCAAATATATCTATTCCTGTTGGCTAGTGCTTACAGATTTATGTAAATGCTTTATTAATTTGATAATATTTATGCAGTATTTTTACTATTCAAACTGAAATATTCTCCCAGGTAAATGTAATCTCTACTCATGTGAGGGGAATTAGTTCACCTCATAACCTCAAAATGAAGCAAGATATGTATTCTTTTCTGTTTTGAGCTTCTCTGATGAGTGACACATGGTCTACATCAGTTATTTGGATGATAATTTATTTCACCAAAAATAGGAAAAAGGGTCATGTCTTCATAAAGCATCATTAGGTACTGAGTTTTACAATTATCTCCCTGTTCAGGTTTCCCTACGTTACAGGCAGGAGTTAAAACATAATTTATTTTAATTTTTTAGGTATCACCAGTGTTTCTAAACTGATATTCTTGTGTTATTACAGCTTCTATTGTAAGTAAAAATCATTTGAAAAAATGACACTGGATATTTACAAAGAAACTTCCCTTGGAATAAGAGCAGGAATTAGACACTTTTTTTTGGCCAGTCCTGCCACTTGAACTCTGAGCCAGAATGTTGTCTCTGAAATCGTTTTGATCAAGGCTGACTGTCTAACATTTGAGCCACAGAGCTACTGCCTTCTTCTGTGATTTAATTGGAAATAAGAGTCTCAAAGACTTTCTTACTTTGGCTGGCTGACTATGAACCATGATCCTCAGATCCCAGCCTCCTTAGTAGGTCGGACTACAGGCATAAGTCACCTGTGCTTAACTTTGGCAACTTTTGCTTTTCATAATATATTATGATCTTAAATTTTTTCATAAAAATAGCTTTGGCCAAATTTGCTAATAAACAGTACATATTAATAAGTAAAAATTAATTACAAGCAAAAACTGTCATACCAAAATTAGCAATATAAATTTTGGCAATATGTCCAGATTCAAATATTTATTAACTAAATTAAAAATGAAAAAAAATTGATGGTTAAACTAAATTAGTAGTTGTCTAATGTAATTACAAATACTAATATAAGAATTTTAGGAGACAGCATGGCAAGGTAGTGGCTGAGTAACTTTTTTGTGTATTTATATATAATATACTATTAATATACTATTCTTTTTGTAAATTTGATGTACAGAGAACTACATTAGTGCATTAAAATGTACTTTTTTTCTGGCAAATGTCACATCTTCCCATGCTCTCTCCCAGTCCAAACTCATTTTTTTTTTGGGGGGGGGGCGGGTTGTAATGGGGTTTGAACTCTGGTCTCTGTTCCTAAGCTCTTCAGCTCAAGGCTAATGTGCTCTACCACTTTGAGGTACAGAGCCACTTCTGGTGTTCTGTTGGTTAATTGGAAATAAGAGTTGTGGGGACTTTTTATGCCCTGGCTGGTTTTGAACTGATCCTCAGCATCTCAGGCTCCTGATAGCTAGGATTATAGGCATGAGACACCAATTCCCAGCTCTCACCCACGCAGTTGTTGTTTTTGTTGTTGTTGTTGTTGTTTTTTTCTTTTTGCCAGTCCTGGGCTTAGCCTCAGGTTCTGAGCACTGTCCTTGGGCTTTCTCAAGGCTAGATTTCTACCAGTTGAGACACAGCACTACTTCTGGCACTTTTCTATGTATGGTATGGAGGAATAGAACCTAGGTCTTCGTGAGTGGTAGGCAAGCACTCTACCACTAGGCCAAACCCTGGTCCTCTCACCCACAATTTTTAAGATTTGTTTTCAACATAAAGCCCAATGAGTATCACTAATGCATTTGCTCACCCTTTGTCCCTACACTTTCACTGACCCCATTGCTCATCCAAGGACAGAGTAAGCTATGGTAAAGAAAACAATAACAGCAATAAAGGTAAAGAAAAAAAAAACGAACAAACAAAGCTATTGTTTCCATTCCTTAGAGTTCATTTCAATGGCCATAACTATAACAGATGCTGGCAGCAATTTCGCCAAAAGCAAACTCTATTATTACACCGTTGTTTGAAATATAAACTTGTTGAAAAAGTCTACAAAGCAGTATGGAGGTTACTCAAAAACCAATAGAAAACAAGGCCACACTAAAAATACCACCATATTGTAGCATTGTGTATCATAGTGAAGTTATTGAATGAATCTAAATGTCCCTCAGTGGAAAGGTTGATCAAGAAAGTGTGGTATATCAATAAAATAGGATTCTACCCTTCCATCAAAATGACATTGAAACATTTGTAAGGAAATGTACAGTATTGCAGATTAGTTTTTATGTTATTGCCCCCAAAGAACCATCAACTTGAATAGCCACTCATTCATCTAAGCATCAAATGGCAAGGTAAAAACCATATGAAACACACTCAGTAGTATGAAAAAAATAAATAAAATGAATAGTAATGAATAAAAATATTAATAACTGTCTTAATATATTGAGATAGGTATTATGTAAGAATGAGAAACAAAATTCTAAATGTGTGGAGAATAAGTATAGAAATGTTCTTTAATGCTTTTCTCTTTTTTTAGATACTGAAATCATTTAAAATATAACTGTTATTAATATTCCTTAAAATTGTATGGCCTAATTAAGAAGAGGAATTTTTAGCTTCTCAAACACTTTCTTGATACACAAACCAAATAAGGATGCATGTAAGTACACACACACACACACAAATATAAAATATAAACACAATATATATATATATATATATATCCATCTACATGAAAGTATCCTTGATGTACGTAGATGCAAAATCTTAAAAAAGAGCCAACTAGCAAATTTAATAACACACTGAATGTATTCCTTACCAAATATATTTCATTAAAGAAAAATAATGATGGATCTATATAAGAAAACAAATATTTAAAAATCACATCATTGAAAAAAAGGACAAAAAATGGAGTATTTTCACTGATGATAAAACTATAAATAGCCAAACCACTCTATGGCAAAAATGGAAAAACAGATACCATATTCTCTCTCATGTAGAAATGAACTACAAACTTATAGAAATCAAAACTACATGGCAGTAACATAAAAATAGATACATAAAAATTTGGAATAGAATACTGAGAACTAAATACGCATATTATACTCATCATACCTTCAGAGATTGAAAACACATATTACAGGAAGAGCATTTTATTAAGCAAAGGTGTTAAAATTGGATACCCAATTTAAGATGAATGAAGTTAGACTTTTTGCTTGCACAAGTAATAAGGATTTGACTTTAATAAAATACTTATTTCATAAATGACTTTCAAAGATTTAAATTACATGTAATCTATTTTTTTGCCAGGGTACGAATGGGCACTGCCCTTGAGCCTCTCTCTTTCAAGGCTAGCACTCTACCACTTGAAGCCATTTAAAGCCTTCTCTGTGTATGTGCTATCAAAGAATCAAATTAAGGGCTTCCTGCATGCTAGGCAATCATTCTACTATGAGGCCATACTCCCTTTACCCCCCTCCAAAAAAATCTCTCTAAATTCTGAAGGAAAGCATAATGTATTTTTTTAAACTTCTAACTAGAAAAACAATATTTAGAAGACCTCAGAAGCACAGACAAAAAGACAAAGTAGGGACATGGAGGTTCATCAAATCAAAAGGCTTCTGCACAGGAAAGGAATCATTCAACAGACTTCAAAGGAAATCTATAAAATGAATGAAAATTTTGCCTAGTGTATGTCTAGCCATGGGGCTTATATTAAGTAAGTGTCATAAAAATTTAGTAGACAAACAAATAGATTAATAAATTAAACTCAGTATCCAATTTATAACAAAAATCTTTCCACAGGCATTTTTTCCCTAAAAAGACACTCACAAAACAATAATGACTAATCATTAAATAATGCAAATCATACTAACAATCTGATATCACTACATTCCACTTCGAATTTTTTTCATATATTTTTACTGGATTTATTAGAAGGGTTACATTATATTCACCAGATAGAGGTGCATTACTTCACAATCACTGATAACTTTTCTCATGTCTTGGTCCCCATTTCTCTCCCCCCACCCCCGTGCCTCATCTTGTTTTCCTCCCTTCCCTATCCAACTTCAAATAACCAAATATGAATATATACAATATATCAGATAACAAGGTGGGGTATGGTAATAATATGAGATAACCAAAGACAGCAAAAGAGATGAGAGATAACATAGTACATTAAGGACAACAATCACTCATTATATGGCTTTTGTTTCTATATCCTGGAGGTCCTTTCATTTAGGGTCATACTATATGGCCTTATGTATCTAGGTTTTGTTCTGTTATAAATCTCTGCTAGGAGAGCCCAAGGTTTCTACTGATTGTGACAATGAGGGAAACCATTGAGCCTATGTTCCTTCGGGTCTGGCTTACTTCACTTAATATGATTTTTTCTAATTCTTTTCATTTCCTTGCAAATGGGGTGATGTCATTCTTTCTGACAGCAGTGTAGAATTCCATTGTGTAGCTGCAGGTGTGGTGATATGTAATTGTGACCCTAGCACTCTGAAAGTTGAAGCAGGGAAATGAAAGTTTAAATAAAAACTGAGTTATAAAGCAAATTGTCTCATATATATTACCATACAAATACACAGACATATAAACATATATAGTAAAATATATTGTTTTAGGCAACAAGCTAAAGAAGGCCAAGGTCTTTCTTTGGGTTAGGAGGGGAAGGCAAAGATAAGTAATATTAAATAGGTTTTGGAGAAAGAACAGGACAGCCTTTCATATTGTTGATGGACATATAATTCAATGTGCAGATGATTCTCATATGATAAAATTGAACTCCCTTACAATCTAATGATATCACCTTTCCTAAGGGTTTATGCAAAGTAAATGGTGTCAGGATGGGGAACATACATCTTTACTCTCATGTCCATTGCAGCATTATTTACAGTTTGAAAATAAAACAATGTAAATGTTCATCAGCTGATTAATGGGTAAAGAAAATGGCATATCTATGCACAATAATGTATATAGACTATTACACCATTAAATCGCATGAACTGTTTAGCCAGGTGCTGGAAGCTCATGCCAGTAATCTTAGCTAGTCAAGTAGCTGAGATCTGTGGCTTGTAGTTCAAATCCCGCCCAGACAGGAGAGTCTGTGAAACCCATCTCCACTTAAGTACCACAAAAGCCAGTTTAGCTGTGGCTTGAGTGGTAGAGTGGTAGTTTTGAGCTCAAAAGTTCAGCGAAGTTGCCTTAGACTCAGAGTTAAAGCCACAGGAGAAGAAACGAAGGAGGAAGAGGAGGAGGAGGAGGAAGAGGAAGAGGAAGAGGAAGGGGAAAGGGAAGAGGAGGAGGAGGAGGAGGAGGACAGGGATGAGAAGGAATAGGAAGGCTAGGAAGAAGAGGAAGGAGGAAAAGGAGAAGAAAGAGAGGAATGAGAGGGAGAGGAAAGAGAAGGACAGGAAGGAGAAGAGGAAGAAGAAGAAGGAGGAGAAGAAGGAGAAGAAGGGGGAGGATGAGGAAGAGGAGGAGGGGGAAGGAGAGTGAGGAGGAGGAAGAAGGAAGGAAGGAGGAGGAGGAGGATGGAAGGAGGGGAAAAGGAGGAGAAGCAGGAGGAGGAGGAGGAGGAGAAGAAGGAAGAGGAGGGGGGAAATCTTGTCATAACTGGCATCAGGAATGGAGCTGTTATAATTAAGTTAAATGAACTTAGACATAAAAAGATTTAGTGCTGGGTGTTGTGTTATGGCCCAAAGTGGTACAGCCCTAGCCTTGAGAAAAAGAACCCAGGTATATAATTCAGAAACTGAATATTTTTTATTTGTTTCAAAATATCTGTACATCATATATTTTCAATTTGACCAATCATATCATATCTTTCTATAGACTCTAGGTTCTCCATTTTGGCTGCATACCATTCATTAATATTTTCTTCTGTTCAATTTATATTTACTTAGTACTTGTCTTTCCGTTGCTCTACATGGTAAGTTACTTCAAAACCAGGAACAATATTTTGTTTATATTCTGTATATTCAGTTTCTGTTTTGATTGCTAAAGAATAGCAAATGATACATATAAGTTCCTGTCTTAAAACCTGCAAAGAAATCTTGTTTTGTTTTGTATTAGAAATCTCGTTTTGTTTTGTATTGTTTTTTGAATTTCATTCCATAATAATAAATACAGCTCCAAAATGCTGTATGCTTATAACTGTATGCTACATTTATGAGCATTTAAAAAATAGGTGCTCTAAATTCAACCAAAAGATTATGTTACAATTGTGACAAAGTAGTTTAGTCAGTATCAACAATAAAAACAGATCATTTTCTTAACATAAAAAATGCTTCCAAACTGTATATCTGCTATTTTCTGTCACTTCCAAAGTATCCCTTAACAGCAAAGAACATCTGTAGAAATAGTATAGGATATGAATGATGGGTGTCTCTATGGAGATAGAGATTATCTATCATTTTAAGATCTTAACCTCTAAGCAGAGGTTTATGAATAAAATACTACCAAGTTTTTTTTTTCCAACAATGGATAACAGTGGCCTCAGTCCTCTATAAGTAACCTAGAGTGAATATCTTCAGTGCTCCCAGCACTACTTTATTGACTTGAAAATAATGATGAATGTTAGACACTTTCAGTGGGGATTCAATTAAATTTAAAATAAAATAGCATGTTTAAAATGCCAAAGACTTAAAGAGAGTCTTCTCTGAAGAAGAAACAAAAATGGCCTATAGACACATGAAGAAATGCTCAACATCTCTGGTCATAAAAGAAATGCAAATCAAAACAACTAAGATTCCACCTCACTGCAGTTAGAATGGCCAGGATCAAAAAAATCTAATAACAACAGATGCTGGAGGGGATGTGGCCAGGAGGGTTCACTACTACACTGTTGGTAGGAGTGCAAACTCGTTCAACCACTATGGAAAGCAGTGGGCAGTGCCTCAAAAGGCTAAACATAGAACTCCCTTATGACCCAGCAATTTCATTACTTGGCATTTACCCAACCATCCAGAATCTAGGGCATACTAAATCCACTAGCACAACAATGTTCATTGCAGCAATATTCACCATAGCAAAGATATGGAACCAACCTAGATGTCCCTCAGTTGATGAATGGATCAACAAGATGTGGTATTTGTACACAATGGAATTCTATGCTGCTGTCAGAAAAAACGACATCTCCCCATTTGTTAGGAAATGGAAAGACTTAGAAAAAATCATATTAAATGAAGTAAGCCAGACTCAAAGGAACTTAGGCTCAATGGTTTCCCTCATTTGTCAAAATCATTAGAAACCTTGGGCTCTCCTAGCAGAGATTTGCCATGGAGCAAAACCTTGATACAAAAGGCCATATAGTATGATGCTAAATGTTATTCAGGTGTTCTGCTCTATTTAGGGATTGTACATACTCCATACATGAAGCAGTTTTAAGCTTTCTTTTCACATTATGTTGTTCTCTTAAGAGAAATTGATTATTTTGATTATTTCTACCTCACTACCACATGTTTAATAATAATGAGCCCCATAGTGTCCATCTATGGGTTTCCTAAATTCACTATTTTTGGGTTGTAAAGGTAATGTATTATGAGTATATTTCTTCTTTGTTGTAGCTATCATTCTTTAAAAAAAAAAAAAAAGCCTAAAGGCCCTAGCAACAAGTCCCTGTTCAGGCGCCAGATGCCGGGGCCAACCGGCAGCAAACCAGGGTTCGCAGATTGGGATTCCTGAAATAGGGGGCAAGGACTAGGAAAAAATAGAAGAGAGACAAACAGATGGGGTTCAGGAGGGCTACAGCCCAAATCAGGAGCCACAGCTTAAGAAGCCCAAGACCGTAGCCCAGTTTATTTCCAGTTCTCAATCTTAAATACACTTCTTTAAACTAGGGAACTGCCAGGGGCTACATTCGTACAAACAGTATCAAGTCTGAAATAGGTTGAGAAGCTATCAAGTCCCAAACAGGTTAAATGAGAAGCTATTGACACACAGCCCAAAATCATGATAAGAGCTTACTTCCTTGTGTACTCAATTGTGGGGGTCCAAGGTCACTGACCCCACAGTCACGGTCACTGACCCCACAGTCAGTCCCCAACAAGCTGTGATTTGTTTTTCCCCAGTCCTGGGGATTGACATCAGGACCTGGATGGGCATTGTCCTCGGACAATTTTTGTTCAAGTTTAGCGTTCTGCCACTTCAGCCACAGAAACACTTTCCACTCTTTCTGTGTATATGGTACTGAGGAATTGAATCCAGGCCTTCATGCATGCTAGGAAAGCCCTTTATCACTTGGCTACGATCCCAGCCCTTAGAGCTATGATTTTTATAATTACTATTAAATCAAAACTAACTTTCAGTCATTGATATCAGGACATTATATTTCATTAGTTATTAAAAACTGCAAAGGCTAAAAGTTGGTGTTTTGATACAAGATAAATTTTAAGAAATCTAAAATATTGCATAATTTTTGGTCACATTCCCCAAGTTTTCATTCATTTTAATTTTACATTTTATGTTCTTCCATTAAGATTTACAAGTAAGAGGAAACACAACAGGCAAGAAAAAGTTGGTACTTGACACAAAGTGTTTAATCATTATTAGCACTATAATAAAAAGCAATTTAATATTCATATATAGGTGGAAAACTCATTTAAAGATAAGTCTGCTTAGTAAAAACTCCATCTTCTGCTGTACCAAGAGGCAGGAACATTAAGATCCATTTACTGCCAAACATAAAGACTTTGATAAGCCTTCAGTGGAGAAGATACCTACATAGATCCCACAAAGAGCCACCCCATCCCATTATAGTCTGTGAAGCCAATAGTTGTAATTAAGGACTCCTAATCTGATAGCTCACACTCTGTGCACATTAAATTTCTAACCCAAGCACCTCACTCAGAATCATGTAGGACACTCTTCTTTCTTCCTGGGATGCTTTTGAAGACTTCTTATGAGCAGAGGAGTTGAAAAAAGAAAAAGTGAAAGACAATAACCCACTTCTTTGTTACTAGTATTCTGGCCTTGCCAGCCTTTTTCTCTTGTGCTAAAATACTTGAGAAACCCACTTAAGGAGCAAAGATTTGTTTTGTCTCTTGTTTTCAGAGGTTTAACTCTCTCATGGATGGTAGGAAGGGGTAGATCAGGGAGGGAGCAAGATGTCTTCACTACTGGGTAATCATTCTTTTTTATCTCCACAGACACCCACCTTATTGGACAATGTCACTCCCATTCAAGATAGGCCTTTCCCACTTCATTATTGATCTGCAGGAATTAACTTCATAGACACACCGAGTTGTGCTTCACTAAACATCTAGGTGTTTCTTAGGGCAATTGAGTTGGTGAGCAAAATATGACATCTCATCAAATGCAAGGACTTCAACATTTCAGAGACTTTTTATTCTGATAATAGATATTTATCTACCTAAATTATTATCCTACTAAAATATTTGATATATGTACATACAAATAAACTTGTGCCTTATTAACTTCTATATATATATATATATATTATTGTTTGACACTTCAGAAATCAGACTATTTCTTCACTAAGTTTGGAAAGATATTGGTATGTTATTTTCTTTTTCCTGAGACTGTATCACACATATTTAATTACCTGGTGTTGTCATATGATGAAAATAACTATTACATGATTTTTATTTAAATAATTCACTTTTTGTGAACATAAACTAAACTGTACGTATGGGCTTATATACATTTATATTCAAATTCTAGATTTATTAGTTTTTATTCAAAAATTTTATGGTAAATATACTATCTTCCTCTTATAGGATAAAAGCTTAGCTGGGCATGGTGGCTCATGCCTGTAACCCTAGCTACTCAGGAGACTGATAGCTGAGGATTGCGATTCAAAGCCAGACCAGGCATTGAAGTCCATGAGACTCTTATCTCCAATTAACCACCTTGGCACTGTGCCTCCACGGGTAGGGCTGTAGCCTTGAGCTCAAAGCTTAGGGACAACACCCAGACCAGAGTTCAGGCCTCAGGACTGATTTAAAAAAAAAAAGATAAAATTTCCTCATTAAATATTGTTAATTTTGATACAATCACATATATTATGTAGTGGTATATTGGTTTATCTTTAAAATCATTTTTCCCCAAACACAATAAGTAAAGAATATTCAGGGCATATGATGAAAGTTAAATAAAGTTATTTCTAAATATGAATTTTCATCTTCAGGTTTATTATTGTAAAGGGTTGAGGTTATGTGAATGTCAGAATTTTATGAAGAACTACAATCAAGTCTTATTACTAATTCCCCTTTGTATCTAATCAAATTCTACATATGGTTATAACATTGATTTCTTAATTTCATGAAAATTACTTTATCAACAGCTGGTCTCCAAGAAATGAATATGTCAATGGTTGATTACAGATTAATGAAACAACTATTCTTTAAAGCTGCAGTGCTTTGCATTTAAACTTTGCCTCAAAGTATCTTAGAATGCTCAAAATAAAATATCCTTATCTTATATGCTAAGTAATTTTAGAGTCATAAAATTAAGTATTTTCAAGATAAAGCCTACACAGTTCAGAAGAAATAAGAAAGACTGAAATTCATGTTTAGGATTATTAAAAACCACATTTCCTTTGAAAGTAATGATTCATCAAAACAGCATATACTACCTGTTAATCAAATTAGCCCAATGGCATCAATCAACACTAAGGTACCAAAGAAGTTAATTTATGATCAATTTTAAGTCCTTTAGTCAACTAACATATTGTTGTATGTTCAGGCTGAAAATCAGAACGGGTATGTACTTTTCAGCAAAATGTGAAAATCTTTATGATTTAGTTAATTTTAAAATGCTATGCATTTATAAGAACAGATCATTTTCTTATACAATAGGAAAGCTATACTAACACTGTTATGCTACAATAATTTCTGTACTTCACCTTACTTTTATCACATGCCTATCAATCTGTCTTAAATTGTACAAATCTTTATATATTTGCAATATGTATTTTATTCTGCTGAATTCCAGTGGTTAGATATGAAATATAGTTAGGAGTTGCTCTTGTGCATCACTGTGAATGACACCATTGAGGACTGATGTCCACTGCACCTTTACATCAACATCACCTGACCCTAGAGTTACCATGCACATACATACACATACGCACACAACACATACACACACATATAACATTTTTTTAAAATCTATTTATGAACTGAGGGATATCTGGGACATCGCAAACATGCGAAAGAAAATAGTATGACTTGGAAAAAATATCAAGTGGAGTAAGCCACACCCATAGAAACATAGGTTGTATGGATTTCCTCATTTATAGTAATTAGAATGTGCCTATAAATCTACAAATAAACACACTGGATGGTTGAAGACAAAACAAAATATGCTTGGAGATAATAAATTATACAGGACACTAAACATTCACATTAGTGAGGCCAAAAGAGAATACACTTAGGAGATGATTAGCAAGGGTCAATATGCATGTAATATACTCATATAAAATGATGTTTATTGATATGAATTCCAAGAGATAGAAACAAGAGGGTTGTTTTTTTTTCTTTTTTTTGTTTATTTTTTGTTGTTTTTGCTGTTCCCTCCTTTGTCTTTGCTTTTGGTTTTTTATGCAAGTTTGTCTGTTTGGTAGACAGTTGAGGAGACTATAGAAAGAGTGGGACACGGGGTTCAAAAAAAAGATGAACAATTCATACCGACTGTACTACTAGTTGTGTTTGGGGACAGTGGAGAAAAACTGGGAGAAATTGAGGGAAGAGGTGATACTACTCACAAAGAATATACTCAGAGCCCAGTGTGATGGCTCCTGGCTACTCAGGAGGCTAAGATCTGAGGATCAAGGTTCAAAGCCAGCCCAGGCACAAAAGGACCTGAGATTCTTATCTCTAATTAACCTCTGGAAAACGGGAACTGGGGCTTGGCTCAAGGGTAGGGTGTGTAGTCTTGAGAAGAGCTCAGGGACAGCACCCAGGGCTGAATTCAAGCCCCATGACCCATTTAAAAAAAAAAAAAAAAAAAAAAAAAAAGGAATGTAGGGCAGGGAATTTGGCTTAGTGGTAGAGTGCTTGCCTAGTATGCACGAAGACCCAGGTTCGATTCCTCGGTATCACATACATAGAAAAAAGCCAGAAGTGGTCCCGAGGCTCAAGCGTTAGAGCTCTAGCCTTGAGAAAGTCCAAGGACAGTGCTCAGGCCCTGAGCTCAAGCCCAGGACTGGCAAAAAAAAAAAAAAAAAAAAAAAAAAATATATATATATATATATGGAATGTATTTGCAACTGCATTTATGTATGTAGTATTTACTTAACTGTAAACACTTCTGTATATAACTTCTACAATAATACAATAACAACAAAAAATTTTAAATGCAGGCTGTGAGATGAGAATTTATAAAATCTATTTCTTCATAGGATTAAAGTTTACCCAGAATTATTTGAGGTAAGGTTACTTAAGCAAGTTTTCTCCCATTGTTCTTATTTTAATAGTTCTAAGGTGAACTAGCAAATATCATGGAACTGAAACGTACCACAAGTTTGGAATGTTATCTAATCCTCTTGGACAGTCACAGTCTCTTAAGTACATGTAAGAGGAGTCCTCACAAATTATTCACAATAAAGGACATACATATATAACAAACACAGCACACAACAAATACTGATACACACACCTTTACACACATATCAGTTTCTACATATGAGTTTAAAGTTTTCATATGAAAAGTTAGGGTTAATATCCACTTTTTTTATCTTCTGCATTTATCTGACACAATTTCCAGATGAGGTGACCCAGATAAGGAAAAGGAATAGTATTAGTCCAAATAATATGTACTGAAAAACTAATAATCATACATGGATAAAATGGATTAAAATGATAGATTGTAAGGACAAACATAATACAATACAATATTGCCTCAATTTGGAAAAAAATTCAATTTATATATTCAAACCATAAAAATACCAGAATTAAATAATTCTTAAAATTATAGATTTACAAAATCATATCCAGCAAATATATAATTAATAAAATTTAAACATTGGTGTATTTCCATGATTAGGTATAATATAACAGAAAAAATACTTTATTCTAGTTCCCCTAAGTGGGCCTGGACTTTAGCCTAGTTGTAAGAGTACTTGCCTAGCATGCATAAAGACCCAGGTTTGATTCCTCAGTACCACATGTATAGATAAAAGCTGGAAATAGTGCTGTGACTTCAGTGGTAGAGTGCTAGCCATGTGAAAGCCCAAAGACAGTGCTCAGGCCCTGAGTTCAAGCCCAGGATTGGCAAAAAAAAAAAAAAAAAAAAAAAAGAATCCCTTTCTAGCTCCCCTGAGTTAAAAGTATAAATTCCAGGTTTTCTTTTCATAATTTCTAGATATTTAATACCTTTATGAAAATAAGAAAATGTAATTTGTATCACAAAGAAAATTATATTAATCTTCAAATAACTTTTTTATGCACAGATGGCATACCTTTATGAACTACTTCTTACTTGGATAGAAATAGTCATAATGACAGGCTCACATTAATTACATAGTTGTTGTTCATTTTTCCAGCTTTGTTTTTCTCTCTCTTAACATTTATTCCAGCTTTGTTTTTCTCTCTCTTAACTTTTAATTGCACAATTATAATTAGTAGCATAGAATGGGCTAATGCTGAACACTAATTCTTACCCCCAAACATGTATGTTTTAGTTTTCAAACTAGTAAAATTTTTATATTGTGACAGTAAGAAATATTCTGATACTAGGAAATATTCTGGTGCACCAAAAATAATTACTGGAAGAAAAATAAAAATTTAATACTCATTAATTTAGGAAAGTTTCAGTAGAGTTGGCATATGCAGTTTACTGAGTAAATAGAAATGGGAGTTTACAAACAATTATCTCCTATTTACATATCATTTTTTTCTCTTCAAATACATTATAATTGGTGGTACCAAGGCTTTAACCAAAGGCATTTTTTCTTTTCTAGCTTGCTTTCTCAAGGCTTATGCTTTCATTCTCCCCAAACTAGAATACTTAATAAAACTGAAGACATGTGTCATGGATGTCAATCCTTCCATGATCCACACAAAGTAAGTTTTCCGCTGGAACTAGTCATCAGTGAACCTCACTCCTAGTACTTAAAGTTGTTTGAATTTGAACATAAAAAGTATTATAAAGGGCTGGAAGTTTGGTCTATTGGGAGAGTGCTTACTTAGCACTCACAACGACCTGGGTTCCATTCCTCAGTACCACATATACCAAAAAAGCCAGAAGTGGTGCTTTGGCTCAAGTGGCAGAGCACTAGCCTTGAGGAAAGCCCAAGGACAATACTCAGGCCCTAAGTTCAAGCCCCAGAACTGGCCAAAAACAATATATATATGTATATATATATATATTATATACACACACACATATATATACATATACATATATATATGCCAGTTATGGATGGATCACATCTATAATCCTAGGCTTAAGGGGCTAAGATTCAGAAAATCAGGGTTTGCAATCATATTACACTGTAAAATCTGAGAGATTACATCTTAATTTCAGGCCGTAGGACTGGTTCAAGTGGTGGTTCAGCTAGGAAACAAGTCAAGAAAGCAGGATACAATTCAATCCCCAGTTTACTCTCTCTCCAAGAAATTTGTATTGGAATTATTATTTTTTTAATTTGCAATAGCTTGAGTAACTGGGACAATTATCAAGAAGAAGATCATATGTAAGCAATACAGTAAGAAAAAAAATCTCAGATGGGCACCATAATGTAAGTATAGGAATGGAATTTATCAAAGACAAGCCCAATTATTTGAGGTTGGCATTTTAACAATATAAATTTTGCTTCTGTAAGAATTAATGAATATAGCCGGGCTTGGTGGCCCATGCCTGTAATCCTAGCTACTCAGGACTTTGAGCTCTGAGGATCAAAGTTCAAATCCAGCCCAGGAACAAAAGGCCTTAGACCTTTAAATTAACCTCTAGAAAATGGGAAGTGGGGTTTGGCTCTAGGCTAGGGCAGTAGCCTTGAGCTGAAGAGCTCAGGGACAAGGGGTAGGGCAGTAGTTTTGAATTGAAGACCTCAGGAACAGCTCCCAGATTTCAAGCCCCATGATCCACAGAAAAAATAAATATATAAGCTCTAAAATCTTTTTGAGAAAAAATGTAAGGAAATTTTGGGATAGAAAAATGATGAGAGAACAGAAAAGCATAGAAGCCAGTGATCCTTATCTTTAAAAAGAGGAATTATCTATCTCACAATACTGACAGTACTGGGAATTGTCCAAGCACATCACTCATGTGAATACATGAAGATAAAAATAAAAATACAATTGATGAATATATATGCTTTGTAGTTGCTTTTGTGTTGTAATATAAGAAATGGAGGAAATTGATTCATGTTATGAAACATAAAAAAAACAAGTGGCAGAGGTACAAGTTAGGCTTGAGGTTTTTATTACTTGTTTGTTAGTTGATATATTACCAAATTGTGAGTTCATGAGAAAGTGAGCAAGGTAGATAGCTGGGGAGGTGGAGACAAGAAGCCAAATGTAAGAAATACCACCTGCAGGTGGGAAAGAAGTACACCAATCAGGAATTTGGAAGGTATACAGTAAAACAAAACAGAAAGTCATTGTTCATGAGGACATTAAATCCACACAATATACACATATGTTTACTGCTTAAAGATGATATTCTGCACTGTAAGAATCTCTAAAGTTATAAACAGAGAGCTTTATGTATTCTATTCTGTGATAAAAGAAAATATTTTCCAGTGTCTGCTGTGATATTTCCTTTATAAAACATTAATTATGTGAATGGATCTTGAAGTATTCTTATATTTTTCAGAAAGCTTTATTGATTTTTTAAAACCCATTCACAGTCCAAAACTAGTTAAAAATACTACCTCACAAAGATTTATGTTAAAATAATTGTTTAATCTTATCCATTAATTCAGGTAACAATTGTTGTCTATTAATAATCTGTTTTTAAGATGTATAGAAATGGTTTGAAATTCTCTTTAGAAGAATTACTCCAGCATGAGCATATAACTAATTTAACTTCTTTTCAAGGCTGTAGTCTTGGAAAATTTGAAAGAGCAAGAAAAATACATGTTTTCAACCAAGGCACATGATTTATCAAAACTTATTGATGTGGGAAACATATAACTCCCCATTTGACAGATGATTATATTTTGTCAAATTATAATGGTGCTTGTGATATAGATGTCTTGGAATTTCTTATTACCATAAATAATTATACAAATTTTTCTTGTGAATTCCTTCATTGGAAAGCTCTAATATACCTCATTATTCAAATACTGCCACATGGCTCTCATGTCAGTGGTGTTTATGTAATTTCAGGAGCCATGGAAGTTTAAATTGGCGGAGAATTTGGATTCTTGTTTTTGTGGAGATAAAGCAATGAACACTGAAATAGAATTATCTACCACATTTCCAATAATTTCCATTTGGGGAGGAAATATTAAAGAAAATGAAAATTAAAAACAATAAGGAAATGACAGAAATTTGGAAGTTCAGAAACAGTTATGATGTATCACAGAGAAGTTTGCCTGCATAAGCCAATAACTCACCTGAGGTCAAAAAGTAGGTTTGTGTCTCAAGTACACTAGTTTCTGGAAAATTAATAATGAAATATTTCAACACATGAACAAACACACACACACCAAATTAGTGTGGGGTTGCTGAAGAGAAAGCTCAGATGTTAACATTTTGTTTTCTTTTTCTTTTGTTTTGGTTATACTTTTCTATTGTATTTAGTGAGTGCAGAAGGTCTTCATTAAGGAGATTCATTAATAATAATGTCAGTGGTAAATTTTGACAGCTATATGTACTCTAAGGATGATTTCTGAAACATTATTTTCACATTAGTAAAAATCTACTAAATGTGTACACAATAATCCATAGCATTAAGAAACTTTCTCAATATTAGCTACTTATTGTTTCTCTTCCAATTAGACATTATAAATAAAGCGTTCAACTTGCAATTAAAAACTAAAATTCCAATTAATTTCATTTAATGTTTAACTATCATAAATCTCTACAGGTTCTATATTGATATCACTGATTAAAATGGTGTTATGGCCTATATTTTTTAGGTACATTTGAGTGTAAATAAGTTTCCTTGGAAAAATGCATCTATCAAATCTTTAAGAGTTTTAAATATTTTTTTCTTTTGCCAGTCCTGGCGCTTGAACTCAGGGCCTGGGCACCATTGTTGAACATTGTTCAAGGCTAGCGCATTGCCACTTGAACACAGCACCACTTTTGGCTTCTTCTGAGTATGTGGTACTGAGGAATTGAACCCAGAGCTTTGTGCATTCTAGGTGAGCACTCTACAAGTTGGTTATGCTCCGGGCCCTAGAGTTTTAAGCATTTTTATATTTATATATAATTTATTAATTATGAAATACATTGAAGAACTTAAAATATATCATGCATTTTAAGTGTATTACAATTTTAAACCTCTAAATCATTAACATAAATGAAATGCATGAAACATTTGACTTAAAATATAACAAATTTCCTGACATACAGAAGAAAGATTTTGTGGGATAATTAGCAAGTATTCATTATCTCAATCCTTATTTTATTTCAACTATAAAACAAATTAGTTCATTAATAGACTACAAAAGCATCTATGATATTTGATATATGCAGTCATCAGATTTTCTATACTTTTTATTATTTTGATATCAAGTTTGAATATTTGATCTAAAAGATAATGTTTGAAATCTTGCTTGACTGAAAATATAATTGTGAAAATAAAAGTAAAGTGACTATTTAAAATTTTATTGGAAGTAGAGAAGTAGAGTTGTGGTTCAAGTGGTAGAATGCCATCCTTGAGCTCAAGAATTCAGAGATATGGCCCAGGACAGAGTTCAAGCCCCACAACCAACAAAAAATAAAAAAGTAAAAAATAAAAAGCAAAAATTATAAAATAAAAAATAAAAAGTAAAAAATAAAGTTTTACTTGTATTGCTTATAACTATAAAAATCTTAAACATATGTAATCTCCTTAGATATATTTTGGCTTCCATTTCTTCTCTTGTACTATATAAAAAATAGAAGAGTATATGTAAATAGCATTCATATTTTACTTGATTCTAGATAATGTACTGTATGTGTTGTGACTTGTGTCTCTAAATGAAGCAAAAGAGTATAGGCTTCTAGCTGGGCACAGTGTCTCAAGCCTGTAATACTAGATACTCAGGAGGCTAAGACCTGGGATCAAGCCAGCCAGGGCACAAAAGGACCTCGGACCATCATCTCTAGAAAACGGGATTTGGGGCTTGGCTCAAGGGTAGGGTGGTAGCCTTGAGCTGAAGAACTCAAGGTCCAGTTCCAGGCCCAGGTGTAGGGCAGTAGCCTTGAGCCGAAGAGCTCAGCAACAGCACCCAAGCTGAGTTCAAACCCTGTGAACAAACAAACAAAAAAGAATATAGGGCTTCACTGTGTCTAGAAGAACGTCTCACAGAGGAAATAAATATAAAAAGATACAAATAACTCAAATGAAACACAACTATATTACCTAATAACGAATCAAATAAAGCAGAACAGAATATATGTAATATAAAAGACTAAATTGACCATCTCTGCCAGATTCCACACAAAGCTAGCAAAGAATATATTGGCATAATTAGGAGACTTATTGAACATTAACTGTAGGATAAATGTAAGAACTCAAGGCAACATTCTATAGAAAAAAATATTCTAGAATTCAAATTGAATTCCATTATACTTCTTTTTATATTGTAAAGGGAAAATAGTCGAGACAGAATATTTCTCAATGTTATTTATTAGACAATTTGCATTTTCTATCGCTCTAAGGCAATAACAGCAGAGTACGAATTAATGAGACACCTTTATCAGTACCATCCAGTCAGTCAGATTAAAGCTTGATTTTATAGTTCTCATTACATTTAGCTGATTGCTAAATAAGATGTAATCTAGGTGGAGGATTCTTTTTAAGTTTTAATAGGGTAGAGATTCCTAAAGAAACTACCCATTCTGGAGTTCAGTACAGCAAAATCCATGTTCTCATATGTTCAGAGATGATCATCTTTGCATATCAAAGAATTACATGACATTATTAATTTCCTTGGAATTTTAATCAACAAACAGTAGAATGGTAGAATTGCAGGTGGTGCTATACATTAATTTCAGGTCATACAAAAGGATGAGATTATAAATATTATAGTGCATTTCCAAACTATTGTGAAAAAAATACTATATGATCATCATCTTTTATCTCTTAAGAAGATTAGTTTGTTATCAATATCAGTGTTGTTGATTTTGGTAACTCATTTTTGATCTTGGAAGACAAAGTTCAATACTTGGTAAGAGGCAAAATTACAAATAAAGAGAAATATACAATATTTTATTACATTTTGAATGTATGCTCTAGAAGAATAAATGCAAAAAATTTTAACTCAACAAACTTTTCATTCAGCATACTTTTCCAAAAAAAAATTGTGCAACAGAAATTTAAATACAAAAATACCATAGGCCAAAGAGTTTAGTCTAGTAGTAGAGTGCTTGCTTAGCTTGCTTAACATTCTTTGGTACCACACATAGAAAAAAGCCAGAAATGATGCTGTGACTCAAGTGGTAGAGCTCTACCTTTGAGACAGCCCAAGGACATTGCTTAGGCCCTGAGTTCAAGGCCCAAGATTGGCAAAAAAAAAAAGTACCATCGTTTTATTTGAAAAATATATTTAATTATAACTACTATAATTAATCTATGTTTGGAAATGATGACCATATTTTTCTTATTTTCACCTTTAACATGTTGAAATATATACAACAAAACAATGGAGTGATTTTTGGATGTTTTAAGGACTTACATGTAAGTATATTTATAAATGCAGAATGCATTTACTTAATATCTTATATTTTTGAGAACACATAATAAATATATAATTATGACATTACATTTAATTATCCAATTTAATTTAATTTGCTGAATCAACTATCCGTTTTTGAAAATTTTGGAACAGCCAGGCTATGGTGGCTCACTCTTGTAATTAAATTTAGAACTTATTTTCTCATAACCAGGAAATAGTTTTTATTCATTCTATACCTATAAAAATATATAATTTTGGATCAATATAGATATGTCTATGTATACATATACATATACAGATATATGTATATACATACACACACACACACACACATATATATATATATGTATATAAAGATTCTGGATTCACTGTGAATTGTAAAGCAAACAAAACTTCCTTAAATATTATTTTCTGTTTCTGCCTCTTACATGGAAAGATTACCTCTTATGTGGGAATTCCCATTGTTATTAACAAGGATGAGACATAGTTTATATGGTTTTTTTTTATTTTAATTATCCAACACAATGTGGAATTAGTATAATAGATCACATGAGGTCATTTAAATGCAAAGAAAGTCATTGTTTTAGTTATTTTGAATTTTCATTTAGTGAAAATTTTATCCTATTAATTTTAAATGTAATTTTCCCTGTATCATATTCTCTTGTATCACATTGTTCTAAAATAATTTAACTTTGTCTGCTGTAAAGAAATACCTAATGCCTTTTTTTTGTCTTTTGAATTGTTTTTTTTAATAGCTGTTTAATGTAGGCACACCAAATTGCTTATATCTGTCCTTAAATAGTTATTCACAGGCATGAAATATGAATAAATAAGATTTACATAAATGCCAGATCAAGTCTCATAACTTCTCATAATCTACTCTTTTTTTCACCAACAGAATTTATATTTTAGGGATGTTGTAGATCTTCTTTTGTCAATAGAATGTTACTGCATCACTAAAACTTAAAAAAAAATAGTACCACAAAAAGGGACTAAGTGTTTTCTCTGTACTGAGATTAATATCTCAGAATGTGATATTATGTCCACTATTCCCATATCTTTGCTCCTACAGGATGGAGGTTAAATATCTGTGCTGCAGTGTTAAACATGTAAGGCACTAATTCACAGATAAAGGGGGATTTATACGTGGATTAAGACCACGCTCATGACTAGATTAAAATAAACTTTTATATTATGAATTCAAACCTATTTTGGAATAATAGTACATGATAAAAATAGCTATTCCTTTACATATAGTAACCCGAAATCATCTAGCAACATTGTGCTAATATAAGGTCATATCCCCAAAGGTGTCAATCTCTACAGAAAGAAGAATAAATGCATAATTTACATAAATCAATGTACCTAAATAAAGATTGGCTCAATTCCACATGATACATCAAGTAATCTGTTAATCTGCAGGTGACAACTTTCCCCTCAATGATCATCCTATCATGAACACCTATTCCAGTAGTCTCTGCAGCAGCAGATACTCTCAACTCAAACATTCTAATTCCTAGTGTGCAGAAATGATCTCCTAAATGGATTTAGAATCCATTGGACATCAATTAATGTCATATCTCAGGCTTTAGAGTATGATACCTACTACAAAGAAATAAAACTTTCACTTAAGAATAGATTTGCACTGAAAAAATAAGAATAATAAAATTGGAAGGTGGATTAATAAGAACAATTCCACCTGAAATGCAGAAAGGGAAAAAAATGAGAAGTGAGGTCAAAATTAAATTCACCAATATATTCATCAATAAAAGATAAAAATAAAATTAATAAAAAATGAAAGTTAGAAAAGTATAAATTGAATCCTAGAGTCACAGTACAGTTAACTAATAGCATTCAATATGCAAGTAAACAAGAAGGGAGCACAGAATTACTGTGCATGATATATATTTTTGGTAGTTATTTTTATTGTAACTAATAAGAATAGTTTTTTTTTATTGTAACTAACAGGTAGAAGGCACATTACTTTACAATCATTCATACCCCTTCTCAAATTTTTGTCCCCATTTCCTCCCCAATCCACCCCTCAACTTATTTCACACTTCCCTATCCTATGTCAAATAAACAAATGAATATATATATATATATAAGATATGTAAGATAAGATAAAATACTGTAACAATATGAGATAACCAAGGGACAACAAAAAAGATAAGAAATAACATAGTACATTAACTACAACAACTTGGACATGATAACACATGCCTGCAATCCCTGTTATGTAGGAAATGGTGATGGGAAGATTGATGTCTGAATGTACGCTGGGAAATGTTACTGTGAGACCTTATTGAGAAAACAAGGACAAAAAAAATAAATATTTGAAGCAGGGTTCTTCAATTAAAAGACCCTATATTTCAGTCACTTGTTGCAAAAATTAGTAATTAATGAGCTGCAATGTATATCATAAAAGGAAAACTAGGTAGAAGGGGGAGAGAAATATTTGAAAATCATTTGCTTGAATAGGAATTCTACAAAACTGTTTATAAAATGCTTATAATTCAAAATCTAAACAAGAGATACACTAATTAGAATTTTGAAAAAGTAAGTGAATTAATTTCTGGAAAGGAAATGCATTGAGTAAGTAAAACACAAAGTAAGTGTGCATCAGTTGACACAGCTACTAGGAAATAGGGGAATCTTTAAAAGGCAACGCATTGAGAAAGACAAATGAGCTGTGAGCTACATGCACTTCATGTAAATATTGTGGTGCTGACCTTGTCTCTCTTTGCTCAGTTGTTCCTGTGAGGCAAACAGCAGGTTCTGCCACAAGCCAATTGGATTCATTGGTCCAATTGACCATGGATTAAAGCCTCCAACAATCTATCCCAGGTTTATTTTGTTGTTGTTTTTATTGTTATAGTCATGGAAAATCATTAAATCCAAATTAGATATAATAAAAAGCACAGAAAGGGTAGGGAGCCTAGCCCAGGGGTAGAGTGCTCACGTAGCATCCATGAAGCACTGGATCCGAATCCTCTGTACCATATGCATAGAAAAAGCTGGAAGTGGCGCTGTGGCTCCAATGGCAAGGCCAGTGCCCAGGCCCTAATTTGAAGCCCCAGGGCTGGCAAAAAAGAAAAAAAAAAAAAGCAAATGTTGGTGTGTGTATTTAAAATACTGTCACTCATGGATAGTCCAAGGTGTTGATATATGGTTTAGTTGCTTTGGGTAGCAGGCCTAGGCCCTAAGATGACCTAGAAATTACATTGGAGAATATATTTCAAATGGGAAAGAAATGAAAACTTATTCACAGAACATGTGCATGAATTCCATGTCATTACTTATAATTGTTTAAATCAAACATCCAAATACCCATATATTGCTGAATTCATAAACAGAATGTAATGTAGTATTACACTAAAATAGATTCTGCCATTAAAAATGAAACATTTATGCACATTACAACATGGATGAACCTAAAAATGCTGCAAACTCACTTGAAATATAAGAAACTAGACACCAAAAGTCACACATTATGAAATTTAGTTAATAATGAAATGTCCAAAATTTTAAAATATATAATGTTATGAAGTCAAATAATGATTGATAGGTGCTTGAATGGTAATTTGAGAATGTGAAATGACTCCTAATGAATAATGGCCTTTTGAAGCAAAATTAAGAAAATGAGCATAAATATGATTATGGTAATGATTACAAACAAAACTGAATTGAACAGTTTAAAACAAATGAATTTCTTGATGTACAAATTATATCTCAGCTATGCCTCCATGCAGTATTCTGTAAGCATATTACAAACTATATAAATCATTTAAATTTGAAAAAAAAATCCCATACAATTCAAGTTGAGAATACAATAAGCATAGAATAAAGGCTTTAATGAATGAGCCCTAAAAGGGGCCATTTAATTGTGTCTATTTGTCACTACAAAAGACAAAATTAGTGCAATCAGTAGGCCAGTCATTTAAAATAGAGCAATTAAATAGGAATACAAAGTACAAAAGAATATTCAAATGTAGCATTTGCTTAACTGATGCAATTTATAATACACAGCCACAACAGCAAAACTACTTAGAAAAATGGATGTAATATTCTGACAATCTTCCTGGCATACTAAATGGGTTATATATAGTACTTGAATAAATATGGAAAAAGGCATGCAAAATTTTGAAATGACTTTTTTGTTTTCTTTGTAAAAAATAAGTTAGAAACTTATTGTTTTAAGTACTGATTTTTCTGACACTTGAAGGCATCAGTAAACTGTAAAATTTTACAGTTTAAAGTGGTGAAATTAAATACATATCACATAGCACTTCTGAGACTATAAATAAATATATTAACCTATTAAAACGTGATGCCAATTCCTGTTGTCATGTACCATCTATATTTTTGAAAATATTACTCTAAAAAAAGGAAAAGAGGGCCAGGAATTTAGCCTAGTGGTAGAGTGCTTGCCTAGCATGCACAAAGACCCTGGTTCGATTCCTCGGTACCACATACATAGAAAAAAGTCAGAAATGGTGCTGTGGCTCAAGTGGTACAGCTCTAGCCTTGAGAAAGCCCAAGGACAGTGCCCAGGCCCTGAGTTCAAAGCCCAGGATTGGCAAAAAAAAAAAGGAAAAGAAAACCAAAGCTCAACATTTTGTTAAAAGTACTTTTTATTGTTTTGTGATATCTCTCACTTCCAAGCAAATACTTCTAGGTAAGTATATTTAGCTACAAGCATTAACTCCTAGAAATATTCAAATATAATATCCAATATTGCACCAATTTTAATAAGCTTGTGTGATGTACAATGTTTCACTTTGTGATCTCTGCCTCCACTGTTGTGTTCATTGCCACATTAATTTTTTGCTAAAGATGTTTACATGTAGATATGTGCTTGCTAAAGATCTGGCCAAAAAATAGGGCATTGGCTTACATAGAATGATCAAATGCATCCACAAGAGAAGACGAAGTCAAAGTGATTCACAGATGTAGAATATTTGAAGTACTTTGCTATCTTCAATTTGCAGAATGTAACATTAGACTCAATCCATGGTTGCTGGCCCACAACTGTATAGAGTAACCATAGTGAGAATGGTATTTAAACAACGACCACATGGCTAAAATACTTCTTACTAAATGTGATATCTATAAAATATGGATATAGAATATATGTGTATACATATAAAACTTTTTTCTAAAATCCCTACAGGTACACAAGTTTTGTGTGTATATATATCCATATATTATACATATCATATTCAGTAAGAAATATGCTAGCATGATAAAAAAAATAAAGAAGAGATAGACCAATAATGTTATTGTATTCTTTTTGGAATTCCACAATTATGAGAAGAAAACTTCAGATATATGTGAGGTGGAAAGATAGAGATGACAAGAAAAAAAAAGAGTACACAAAAAGAGTACAGTTAGTAACCAGGGAGAAATCCAGAAACACTGAGTTTTAGATTTAGATAAGAAATAAAGTACTCTTATACAGATCAATGCACAAAATGCAAAATGGAGAAAAGGGACAGACCCATTCTCAGAAGCAGTCAAGGCATACCTGAAGTCATAGCTGTGTAATGTGGCTCTATGAAGGAATATAGTTGAAATTTCATACATTTTAACTTTGCAATTAAAAGTAGTTAAATATTAGATATTTTAACATTGCAATTAAAATTTCCAGACTGAATTTTAAAATTAAAGCAATACTGAAATATTTGTAGTTTTCGTGCAACACAATCCACTGGAAAATACACACACACACACACACACACACACACACACACACACACACACATAGAGACTGAAAGAATAATGGAAACAACATCTCAGGCATGTGGGAACTAGAAGCAATTTTAATGTTAAGTAATTTTTTAAGACAGAAAATATTAAGAAAACATCTCACTACATATTAGTAAATGTTGCAGTCAAGCAGGAAGACAGAATGGCCAAAGGAAATATAGGTAGATAGATACTAAATTTGATTCATAAAACCAAGTAATACTAGACCTAAGAGGACAAAGAGGTCCAGTTACAATATCATTTCATGACATTCCTTCCAGAAAAGAAATCAGCACAACTTCACAGTCAAATTGTACCATAGACCATCTGCAAAATTTTCCATCCAACAGCTACTGAAGGCATACGCTGTACAGTCACCTAAGGAACTTTCTCCAAAACAGAATATATTATGGGACGTAAGTGGGTCTTAACAAAAGCAAAAACAAAAGTACCAAGTATTCATTTTACGTTTTAGAATTTTAATGGAATAAGTAAGACATCAATCAAAAAGAAAAAGAAAAAATATCAGGTAGAATCAAATTAAAACAACTTTACAGCAAAGGAGACAATACTTTCCTGAAAAGACAGCCTTCAGAATGGAGACGAGAGAATAAAAAATGTTCTATAATGTTCATAACTTAGACTAAGAACTAGAATGTTTTCCACAAATGATGACCACTCTGACCATGCTTGTAACCATGTTTGAACTCTAACCTCTGTTGACATTACTCAGTTGTTACTACTTCTTCCTTTACTGCAATTTTGGTGTTCTAGGCTGTACCCTGAAAATGTCTGAAGATGAACAGAAATGTCATGCCTATGTGTAATCTCATTTCTCCGTATTTATTTCCCATTAAACTTTCCTAGCACTTTCACTTGGTGTTCATATCTGAGGTGAGTTCTCCTGCAGAATACAAGAATGAAAGTTATTACTTGCCCTAAATTTCCACTATCACAAATTATTTATTAGCCCTGAAAAAATAATGTAGTTGGCATATACCTCCCTTGGTTTGCAGATTAGGCCTACCACTTTCAGATGTTTTTGTTTGTTAATATTTCCTAAATAAGTTAAATTCTTCTCATAAAAGACAAATATGATGTAGGATAGTAAAGATTTACAGGATAGTTAACTTGAATACATTTGTAAGTCTTTCTCAGAACCACCATCTCTTCCATCCTAGATTTATCTGATGTGAGTTTCTCTAGCCTTTAAGCTTATCAATTACCACTTTATTCCTACATCATCATGTTGCAATTACATCTTAATTCTGGTAAACTCATAAAACTCATGAATTTTACTCATCTCAAAAGCCAAAAGCCTTGCCTCCTCACAAGTAAGAGGCTATCAATTCCTTCCCAGTAAGAGTCACAACAAGCTGTTAAAAGAAGTTTCAGTCAATGGCCTGGGGGAGGGGGCTGTTGGGGGAATGGACAGGATTCTGAATTCCTTGCTCCCCTCTCCCCCTCCCCCGCCCCGCACTTGCCAGTCTTTCTTGGTCAGGGTGGGAAAAGTCGGGGTTAAGTCCTGTAGCTCGCCACCAGCTCTATAGACATAATGTTTTATTACATATATTAATTTGTATCTGTGATATACAAACCCTTAGCCTAATTTTGATTATGTTCTAAAAATTAAGTGCCAGTGATTGTATATAGAGATTTCCTTCTTGAATACTTGTTTGTTAAACATGTCATTTGAAATATGACGTAAAAATCAATGTCAAATTCTTTAATAAAAAAAAAGAAGTTTCAGTTTCAAAGGGACCATAGTTTTGAACAAAATCCCTCCATGAAACCACAATAGATTAGTCTAAAAACAAAAATAATTACCTATACTAAAGTTCCATATCACAAAGATGAAACTAATCTGTTTATTACATTCTGAGAACCAGCATTATATTGATGAGAGCCAAATTTTCCAAACAAGCCACTGTCAATCAGAATGACAATGACATTAGATTTAATCTATATGTACACATATAGATGTATATATGGATATATAACCTATTTATATAGATAGATTTATAAGATAGATTTTGATTTCTGTTTTTCATCAGTATTTACTTTAAATGGAATCTAGAATTATTCTTAAATCATTTCTCCTAGGGAGAGGTTCTCTCAGCTCTTTTTGTTCTGATAGAATTTCACTTTCTTTTTCCTTTGTTTATAGTATTCTATGTTCTTGAAAATCATCTACTTGTTTTTTTTTCATTTTTTTATCAGTCACAATAGGATAAATATTGGCTTCTTTTCATTTTTATATGTGTATTTCTTTATCTTTCTATTTCTTTAGATATTGGGCTTGACCTGACAGAAATTGTTGAGTTTGAAAATGGGTCATTATCACCTAATTTATTTGTTCTTTGCATATCTTACATTCAGATATTATACTTAAAATAATTAACCAAACATTATTTTTTCAAAGTTTCAGGAAGAGCTCTGTTTTTAAAAAAAACATTGTTTTATTTTACTTTTATACTTTTTCCATTGATTCATTTCTCATGAAATATTTATGAGTGTCTAATTATCCTCTAATTCAATGATTTATTTCTTCAATTCTGTTCAGTAGACTGGTGACATATCGAAAAATGACCTTATCTCAGGATTTGTGAATATGAAAGTTATCACTAGGACTTATATTTCATTCTCTCTTGTTCTTCCTACTTGGCAGGAAATTTCTCCATCATGCTATGTCTAATGATTACCATTTTCCTGCCATTGTTTCTTTTGTTTTTTCTAATTATAGTTATTTGAGTCTGTCTGGTAGCTGAACATCTGCTTTATGTTGAGCCTGATTTGTCTGGATTGGCATCCCATATGCTTATTACACTTGTAACATGAAGAGATGCTATCTCTGGGCTACTTTCTTCTTCCTTACCTTTGTGTAATGCTCCATGCAGTTTCATGAAGTGCAACCTGTGAGTGCAAACTCACTTGTATGTGATCACACAAACTCCCTTCAACAAATTCTAAAGGTTTAGTTTATTTTTCTCATTTGTTTTCAGGTAAGACAAAGCAACATCTTTGTATTTCCTAATGTAACTGGGAGAAAACAAAACTGTCAAACACTGGTCCTTGCAAAGGCAATCTATCAAATCTATCATTTTGATTGCCCCAAAATTAGAGAGGTCCTTCATGAATTCAAAACACGTTTTTATTATGAGATTCAATTAAATCTTTCTTCATTGTGACTTATGAATTGATGACAATGTCACTCAGTAATTTCTACACCTAATTATATTTTAGTAATGGCTTTAAATTTTATTTAGATTTTCATTCATGTTTTTTTCATTATAAGATTGTCAAATTATGAATAAAATTTTTAGTAATGTGGACTGCTTTACCTAGATACTTTCTTTGAATAAAGTAGGGTATATTCAAAGTGGATAGTACATTTATCATTCTGCAAGAAACATTTTGTTCTTGTTCGGGCTCCATTACATATTCCCAGATCTGCTCTAGAGCAACTTTGAAGAAAAAGTGAAATATTGCTTTCATTAATATCCTGCAAGATTTCAAGAGCTTGAAAGATACTTCAAATTGGCATTGATAACCCTTAAGGAAGAGCAGATGCTTTGACATATGTCAAGATGAGTGCTCTGAACTCAAAATTCAAATGTCCTTCTGAAAACCTTTTTTTTTGTAATAACATATTGTAGACAATGAATCTTAAAGGCTGTTGGCCATGGATTTGACAGAAAAATGGGATTCGTTAAAATTTATTTACAGAGATTACCCAAATTGAACATAGAAACAAATAGAATTGGCCATAGTCCTTTGATTTTCAAAAGACTGGCAAAAATTCTTTCTACTTTGCCAAGAATACTGAAACTCTCTGAATTTTACATGTAATATAGTATTTCTAAACACTATCCTGATTTTTTTCCTTGTTAAGCCAGGCAGAACACAATTCCTGTCTACATCTCTAACAGTTCTAAGGAAAATAAATGTGTGGTCTCCCAATTGTGGCAAAGAATGCACAAATTTGAATAATTTTACTCACTTTTCTTCATTATCATAAAAATGATGGATGCAAAACACAACAATATTCACATTTGAGTAGTATCAAGCAAAATCATACCCCTTTTCTACTGCTGATGATAATTACATATGGAAATACCTCTCAATTTTTGTAGATTTACATTTATGTAATTTGAGAGTTTAAAATAAGAATTGCATACTTGTCAGCTATTATTTTAAATAAGCCCAAACTTACATAGAACATTTATGCATTTAAACAAGATGCAAAACATAGTTTGTATTTACTGGCCTAGTGATATATCATGGGTATGTGTCAAAAACAGTAATCTTCACTAATCCTCTCTTGTCATCAGATACCACCTTCCTATTCTTTCTTTGTTTGCTGTATTTTCATGTGTGGTTTCTTATTGAATTGTAACTATGCAAAAAATTAGCAGAAACCCTGAAGATATTTCTAGTACATTACTTCAGAATGTATGTAACAGTTACAACTGCACTGACAGATATATAGATAAATATAGATATATAGATATAGAGATAGTCTTCTGAAGAGCCATACAATGTTTTAATTATACAATGTTTTTCTCAAATTAATCTTTTCATGGTGCTGTTTATAGTTTTATCCAAATTTTATTCTGCAAAGCTTTCTGAAGTTAAATCTTAATCAAGAATAATAAGAAAATTAAAGACTCTCAAGGCAGCAAAGCAGTATCTCATGCATATAATCCTAGCCTATCCAGGAGAATTAAATCTGAGAACTGTGGCCCAAAGGCAGCACAGTTAACCATGGAAAAGCTGGAAGTTTAGCAGTAAAGTGCCAGCCTTGAGTGAAAAACTAAGGAACAATGGCCCGAAAAATGTGCAAAGAAAAGAAACTCTTCTCAACCCTATTTAGAACTCAATAAATTTGGAACTGAATACTTAAGAATATAAAAATATAACACCTACTTTCAAGTCCGCGATTAAGAAAGTCCTGTAATCAGGAGGTACATTACCAGACCCAATGTTTCCTATCTGTAATCCTAGCTCCTCAGGGAAGTGTCACCTACAGGCTCATCATTTGTTTTGAAAAAATCTCCAGGAAACAAACAAACAAACAAACAAACAAACATCTATGAGGCTCTTATTTCCTAAATAGTAAAAATTTTTTCTTCAGGAATGTTTCAAGTGAATATTAGGCAATCATTCTACATTAGGCCATGCTACTGGCCCACCAAAATCCTTTTGGCTTTTCCATCCTGTTAGTTCATAGTCCAGAATTTTGCATTAAATACTTGATGTACATTGAGTTGCTTGCTTGTGTGTGTTTGTGTGCACTTTCTTAAATTTAAGAGTTTAAATTCCAGGGCCAGGAGTTTGGCCTAGTGGCAGAGTGCTTGCCTAGCATGCACAAAGACCTGGGTTCGATTCCTCGGTACCACATACATAGAAAAAAAAAAGCCATAAGCGGTGCTGAGGCTTGAGGCTTGAGGCTCAAGTGGTAAAGCACTAGTCTTGAGAAAGTCCAAGGACAGTGCTCAGGTCTTGAGCTCAAGCCCAGGACTGGTACCAAAAAAAAAAAAAAAAAAGAGTTTAAATTCCTTTTTCATATTTGGCATTTGTCAAACATGGTTTATATTGATATTATTTTTAATATCAGACACAATTTATGGAACCCACAGCAAAATTAGGATAAAGTGTAAACATCTCTTCTGGAATATTTAGATTATCATTTTTCTTACTCTGTGAAACTTAGATAATAAAAATATCCAGTGTTGATCCATGATTGTCAAGTTTAATGGAACAATGAACAATAAATCTTGCACATAGCAAGACAAATAATGTACAGGCATTTTATGAATTCCTGGTATATTTAATCTGATGCCTTGCTAGGAAGTATTTTACACATGCTTAAACATGTTTACATATTTTCCTCACACTTCAATATATGTGTATGCAGGTTTAATTTTTCTAATATACATATAGTATTTGTGATTTGGTTGAATATTTTTATTGAAGTTATATTGATATAATACTTCTTAACAGAGATGAGTTATTATGCAACTATTATCCTTATAACTGAAGTAAATGACTTTCTGGGCTAATATTCCCAAAGCAGAGAAAATGATGATGTGTTTTATAAGCAGAGAGAGGACAATCCTTTATATTTGTTGTGTAAGAGATTTACTGTAGTTCAACAATACATTTTCAGTCTAATGTTTGGTACTTATTTGCCTTCCACTATTTTAGCTTATTAAAGAAAGCTCTAGACTAGTGATACAGAATGCAAATAAAAGGTATTAACATGGTAGTAGGACTATGAGATTTCAGGTGAATGGACAAAATATAAATATTAATACTAATAATGCACACACTAAGAAAGTTTATTGGTTCACAGAAATGCAAATTTTTAGGTTTCTGGTTTTCAAAATGTTTGCATTCATTTATGCTTAAAAAATAAAAATAAAAAAATGCGGGAAGATGGAAGCGGTTCAGGTTGAAACGTACTCAGCTCCTGCCAAGATTCATTTACTGGCAGTGCAGGAGACAATCCTCTAACAAAAATTGATCCTAAGTAAGCTTTAGGACCACAGAGAACTCAGGCAGAGAGGAAAAAAAGGAAGAATACCAGCGCAAAAAGAAGGCATGGAGCTCCGCCACGGAGCTGCCAGGTAGACAAAGGCTCTTCTGAATCAGAGCAGAGAAAGCGCTCCACAGAAGAGCAGACATGCCGGCTGCAGACAGAGCCACACAGAACCTGCGTGAGCCCAGAGCCCACACCCGGCCATGCACGGACCTGCCAGCTTCACAGAACCGGAGAATCCAGCAATTTGTGAGTAGTTCCGAGGAGAAGTTTCCACTTCTGCTCCAAGAACTGCACTGGGAGGGAGCCCCTCCCCCTCCAGCTGAGAGCAGCGCCATCTTGACTGCTGGCAACTACCCAGGCCAAAGAAATTGGAGCCAGAGAGGTGTTGCGGACAGCACCACCTTTCTAACTGGCAAAAGATTTCCCAGAGATCCCTTAGCCAGAAATCCAGTCCCAGTGCTACTGAACTCCATCCCCTGCGCCTGCCTCAGACCTGTTAAACAAAGCCACCTGCGGATCTTTCAGCTTTGTTTTACAAAACAATCAATCGCATCCAAAAAAGCGCAAACCCAAATCACAATAGAAAAAGACTTTGTGAAGTGTTTAGATCCCGAATTTAGTGGAGACACAAGTTTCCTAACCTGCCCCACAAAAAAAAAAAAAACCTGAATAATACCCTTTTTTTGAATTTTTTAACCCATTTCATTTGCATTTTTAAATGTTCTTATTTTTCGCTTTGCCATTTAACCTACATCTTTTTTTCTAATATTATGATCCATTTCTTTTTTTTTTTCTCCTCTCTTTTCCCACAATCCTGCTCTCACTGTGGTCATTCCTAGAAACACAGTGACAGCTCTGTGTACAGTTTGAATAAAAAGGATATCCATATTGATACAGTCACCTGCTTTTTAAACTCCGGGTTCTCAACCCTACTATCTCTTCGGTAAGAAGTCAGAACAGTGAGGAATCTCCCTCCACCATGTTCTTTCTTTTTTCTTTGTGTGTGTGTGTGTGTGTGTGTGTGTGTGTGTGTGTGTGTGTTCTGTTTTATTTTGTTGCTGTTTTGTTTCTTGTTTCTTTTTTTTCTTTCTTAAATTGGTATCATTGAAATCTCCTATATCAATCTCTCCCTTTTCTCTATATATTCTTCTTGTTACTCTTCTTATTTTGATTAGTTTTATCTAAGTTCATCTAAACTTTCTACACAAATACTCTACCTGTCTATCACCTTAGGTCAGATATCCTTACACAATACCCTTCTTCATTACTATAATATTCTTACACTCCTGTACTATTCTTTTCCTACCTCCCTTGTCGTCTTTCATATTATTTTTCTATCTCTGGTCCTCTCTTCATCCTTCAACTCTTATAATGCATGGATCTACATTTGATGGTTGTTGAGCAATGCTGTGTATCTAAGTGTTCAATTATACTCTAGGTCCAGAGGGACTTAAATATAATAGAGATTGGATTGAGGGGCTTATTGTTTTGGTCATAAATTGGCCATCTGTGATTGTATTACATTTGTATGTAAGTGTACAAAAAGAGAGAGAGTGTGTTATTACCAATATAAAAGAGCTAATATCTATTGTCAGCCAACTACAAAGGTCTAGGTTGGTTATATCTGAAAAATTATGATCCTGTTTAGTATTAATCTTGCTCCCGTCTTCAATGGGCAGAACAAGAAACTCAAGAAAAATTTCAAATCAAGGAATAGCATCTCCCACCAAACATAAACAGGCAATGGAGCAGTCAGTGGCAAATCTAGAGGAGAGCCTTCCAAGAGCTATACAAATGCAATTGATAAACATCATTAATGAAAAATGTGAAAATATAAAGAAAGAGATAAGGGAGGAAGCCGCAGCTAAACAAGAGGAAACCATAAACAAGGTGATATGTGAAAAAGGGGAAGCCATAAAGGAGGACATAATAAAGGTTTTTCAAAGAAAAATGGATGAATTCAAAGAATCCACAAACAAAAAGGTGATTGAACTCCAACAAATATCCAAAGAGAATAAAGCTGCTGAGCAAACCACTCAAATGGAAATCAAGGAGTTAAAGAAATCCATACCTGATTTAAAACAAGAGATGCAAGGCATCAAAAATGAGCAATTAGAATCAAGGGAGATGAAGAATAAAGTACATAGCTTTGATAGCAGGTTAGACAATGCAGAAGAGAGAATTTCTGGGGTTGAAGATAATTTAGTTGTTATAGAAAATGAACAGAAAATGAGTCAATTCAAATCTAGGAAATGTGAGAAAACGCTACAGGAAGTCCAAGATACAATTAGGAAGCCTAATTTAAGGCTAATTGAGGTATTGAGGAGGGTCTGGAGAAAGAGGTCAATGGTATTGGAAATATACTTCAGGCAATCATCTCAGAGAACTTCCCAAATATCCAGAAGAGCAGGCCCACCCAGATACAAGAAGCTTTTAGAACCCCAAACAGACCTGACCAAAAAAGGACATCCCACCGCCACATTATAATCTGAACCAGATCAATAGAGGCCAAAGATAGGATCCTAAAAACAGTCAGGGAGAAGAGAACAATCACCTATAAAGGCAAACCAATCAGAATAACCCCAGATTTCTCAGCAGAGACTATGCAAGCAAGAAGAGATTAGAACGATATATACCATGCCCTGAAGTCAAATAACTACCAACCAAGAATACTGTACCCAGCTAAGCTCTCATTCATAACTGAGGGAACAATAAAAACATTCTATTCCAAGGCAAAGCTTCAACATTATGTAGCAACAAACCCAACATTACAGAAAATTCTCAAGGTGTTCTACACATGGAAAACCAACAAAAATGTAATTCAAAGAAAGACATGGCACCTAAAACTCGTAACATCTAAGTACCACAAAAACTATAAAGACACAGGCCCTAATGAAAGATTGTAAAAATGGCAGGAACTAATAAATATTTCTCAATCTTGACTCTCAATATCAATGGACTTAACTCTCGAATTAAACGGCATAGATTATCCAGTTGGATCAAAAAACAAGATCCATCGCTCTGCTGTCTTCAAGAGACACATCTTACCCCAAAACACAAACACCTTTTGAAAATAAGAGGTTGGAATAAACTCTATCAAGATAACGTCACCCATAAAGAGGCTGGAGTTGCCATCCTCATATCAGATAAAATAGACTTCAAACCAAAATTAGTGAGAAAAGACAAAGAAGGTTACTACATACTACTAAAGGGATCTTTCCTCCAGGAGGACATAACCATCCTAAATATCTACACACTGAATCCCGGAGCTCCGAACTCCATCAAGCAAACTTTACTTTCACTGAAACCATGCATAGATCGAAACACACTGATTGTTGGTGAGTTTAACACACCACTCTAGCCAATGGACAGATCAACAAGGAAAAAACTCAACAGAGAAACCTTAGAACTGAACAAATATATAGACCAACTAGATCCAACAGACATCTTCAGATTATTCCACCCAGGAAGAACAAAATATACGTTTTTCTCAGCAGCACATGGAACATTTTCCAAAATAGACCACATTTTAGGCCATAAAACAAAACTGGACAGATTCTGAAACACTGAAATTATTCCCTGCACTCTATCAGACAACAAAGGCATCAAATTGGAACTGAACACACAACTCCACCAACGAAAACCCTGTAACTCATAGAGATTCAACAACACATTCTTGAATCACCAATGGGTCATCAAAGACATCAGCACAGAAATCCAACAGTTTATGAAATTTCACAAAAAGGAGCACACAAAATACTAGCTCCTTTGGGACATGGCAAGGCAGTACTCACCAAAATTTATAGCTCTGAGTGCCTATAATAACAAATTGCAAAAATTGTAAACCAACAATTTAACGTGTCACCTTAAGCTCCTGGAAAAAGAGCAATAAACAAACCTTAATCCTACTAGAAGGAAGCAAATTACTAAAATCGTAGCAGAATTAAATGATTTGGAATCCAAAAAAACTATACAAAGAATCAACAAAACAAGGAGTTGGTTCTACAAAAGAATTAACAAATTTGACTAACCCTTAGAAAATCTTACCAAAAAAAGGGAGCATACTGAAATACACAAATCACAGACAAAAATGGTAATATCACAACAGAAATCACCAAGATCTAGAGTATCATGAGGGAATACTTCTCAAACCTTTATGCCAACCAATTTGAGAATCTAGAAGAAATGGACAAACTCCTAGCCAATATTAACATACCCACACTGAACCAAGAAGAACTAACTCAACTAAACAGGCCTATTTCAAGCTCTGAAATAGAAATGGCAATAAGTGACCTTCCACCTAAGAAAATCCCAGGGCCATATGGATTCACAGCTGAATTCTATAAGGTCTTCAAAGCAGAGCTCACACCAATACTCCTCAAGCTCTTCAACAAAATTGAAAATGAAGGTTCTTTACCAAACTTATTCTATGAAGCCAATATAACCCTCATCCCCAAACCAGACAGATATTCATCAAAGAAAGAGAACTATAGACCTTTTTCTTTTATGAACATGGATGCAAAACTTCTCAACAAAATACTGGCCAACCATCTACAAAAACTCATCAAAAAATATACACTATGATCAAACAGGATTCATCATAGGGAGGCAAAGCTAGTTCAACATACGCAAATCAATTAATATAATTCAACACATCAACAGGAGCAGGGACAAAAATCACATGATTATCTCAATAGATGCAGAAAAGGCATTTGACAAGATACAATGTGCCTTTATGTTAAAAGCTCTGGAGAAACTAGGAATCCATGGAACATTCCTCAGTCTAATAAAGGCTGTGTATGACAAACCCACAGCTAGTATTATACTTAATGGTGAAAAGCTAAAGCCAATCCCTCTAAAATCAGGAACGAGACAAGGATGCCCACTCTCTCCACTCATCTTTAACATAGTTTTAGAATTCCTAGCCAGTGCAATAAGGCAAGAATCAAGCATAAAGGGGATCCAAATAGGGAAAGAGGAAATAAAACATTCCCTCTTGGCAGATGACATGATCCTGTATTTAAAGAATCCTATAGTCTCTACTCCCAAGCTCCTTGAGCCGATTCAAAACTTTGGAAGGGTAGCAGGATATAAAATTAACCCTTAAAAATCAAATGCCTCTATGCCAACAGTGAGAGGAATGAAGCAACAATCAGGAAAGCAACTCGTTTGCAATAGCCCCAAAGAAAATAAAGTACGTAGGATTTACATTAACTAAGAATTTAAAGGACCTTTTGATGAAAACTTTAAAACCCTGAAAAAGTATATTAAAGCAGAACTAAGGAAATGGAAAACCCTCCCATGCTCCTGGATTGGAAGAATCAACATCGTGAAAATGACAATCTTGTCAAGGGCAATCTACAAATTCAACGCAATACCCATTAATACCCCAATGGCATTCTTTAAAGAAATAGAAGAGGCAATCCAAAATTTCATATGGAATACCAAAAGACCTCGTGTAGCAAAAACACTTCTTAGCAGAAAGAACAGCGCAGGAGGAATTTCAAGACCAAATTTTAGACTCTATTACAGAGCTATAATTCTCAAAACAGCTTGGTATTGGCACAGGAACAGGCCTGAAGACCAATGGAATAGAACTGAGGACCCAGATATTAAACCACAGACCTATGGCCACCTAATCTTTGACAAGGGAGCCAAAAAAATAGAATGGAAGAAAGATAGCCTCTTCAACAAGTTGTGCTGGCAGAACTGGTTAAGCACATGGAGAAAATGAAAATTTGATCCTTCTTTGCCATTCTGTACTAGAATTAACTCCAAATGGATCAAAGACCTGGAGGCAAAAGCCGACATTCTGAAAACTTTACAAGAAGGAATAGGAGATACACTAGACCTCCTTGCCACAGGTTGAAACTTTCTTAATAAGGACCAAGAATCACAACAAATCAGAGAAAGGCTGGATAAGTGGGATGCATTAAACTGCAGAGATTTTGTAAGGCAAAGGACATAGCAATTAAACTAATTAAGAAGCCTACAAAGTGGGAGAAGATCTTCACCAACCAAACAATGGACAAAGGCCTCATATCTAAAATATATCAACAGCTCCAAAAATTGAATCAATCCAAAACTAATCTCCAAAGTAACAACCATCCCATTAAAAGATGGGCCTAAGACTTAAAGAGTCCTCTCTGAAGAACAAACAAAAATGGCCTACAGACACATGAAGAAATGCTCAACATCTCTGGTCATAAAAGCAATGCAAATCAAAACAACTCTAAAATTCCATCTCACTCCAATTAGAATGGCCAGGATCAAGAAAACTAGGAACAACAGATGCTGGAGGGGATGTGGCCAGGAGGGATCACTATTACACTGTTGGTGGGGTGCAAACTCATTCAACCACTATGGAAAGCAGTACGTCAGTGCCTCAAAAGGCTAAACATAGAGCTCCCCTATGACCCAGCAATTCCACTACTTGGCATTTACCCAATCATCCAGAAACAAGGACATACTAAATCCACCAGCTCAATAATGTTTATTGCAGCACTATTTACCCTAGCAAAGATATGCAACCAACCTAGATGTCCCTCAGTTGATGAGTGGATCAACAAGATGTGGTATTTGTACACAATAATTCTGTGCTTCTATATGAAAGAATAACATTGCCCCATTTGTTAGGAAATGGAAGGCTTAGAAAAGTTGATTGTAAGTGAAGTAAGCCAGACTCAAAGGAACTTATGCTCAATGGTTTCCCTCACTTGTCATAATCAGTAGAAACCTTGGGCTCTCCTAGCAGAGATTTGCAATAGAGTAAAATCTTAATACAAATGGCCAGATAGGGGCCGGGATTTCAGCCTCGTGGTTAACGTGCTTGCCTAGCATGCACGAAGACCCGGGTTCGATTCCTTAGTACCACATATATAGAAAAAAGCTGGAAGTGCTGCTGAGACTCAAGTGGTAGAGCTCTAGCCTTAAGGAAGTCCAAGGACAGTGCTCAGGCCCTGAGCTCAAGCCCAGGACTGGCAAAAAAAAAAAGGCCATATAGTAGGACACTAAATGAAAGGTTCTCTAGGATATAGAAACATAAGCCATATAATGAATGATTGTTGTTCATAAGGTACTATGTTATCTCTCATCTCTTTTGCTGTCCCTTGTTTATCTCATATTGTTACAGTATCTCACTTTGTTACCTCATATATCGGATATATTTGTATTTTGTTATTTGAAATTGGATAGAAGCAGGGGAAAACAAGATGAGGGGCAGAAAAGTTAACTAGATTGCATCTCCAAAATAACTAGATGGAACCTAGAGTATATGTATAGGTCTACCACTTGTGAGATATCACCAGGCTAGGAAGCACAAGGTCCTGAATTAGTTATTGCAATGTATGTATGTATGTATGTATGTATGTATGTATGTATGTATGCATGCATGCATGTATGTATGCATGCATGCATGCATGTATGTACATGTGTGTATAATAATACAAACAATATTATGAGAGGAAATTCTGGGAATCCAAACTATAAAGCAAATATGTAATTCAGTTTACCTTATAGAACTTTGTATTGTTTAAATTTTCCTTCATATGTATGCATACATGTCTGTCTTATAAAAATAAATATCCCTATCCCAGGATACAACAAGGACACCTGCTCAGCCATGTTCATCTCTGCACATTCATAATAGTCAAGTGATGGAAACAATCCAGATGCCCTACTGCAGATGAATGGATACAAAAAATATGGTATATATTTCCAATGGAATTCTACATAGCCAACAGACATGATAAAATAATGGCATTCTCTGGGAAGTAGATGAAATTCGAGTGAATCATGTTGAGTGAGATAAGTCAAGACCAAAGGAACAAAAGACGCATGGTCTCCTTGATATGTGGATATTAGATCCCAACAGTACAAGAGCGATGACTCTATATTTGGGAACCCAAGGTTATGGACATGGTCTTAGAGATATAAAAATAACAACATAGACATAAAAATCTATGATGGGCTCTATATTCTATAGACATAATGTTTAATGACATAGATTAGTATGTATCTATGACATACAAACCCTCAGATTAATTTTAATTATGTCCTAAACTCTATGTAGCAGTGATTGTATACAGAGATTTCTTTCTTGAACACTTGTTTGTTAAACATGACATTTGAAATATGATGTAAAAATCAATGTCAATAAATTATTTAATGAAAATAAATGTCCAATTAAAAAATAATAAAAAAATAAAAGTAAAGGAGGATTGAACTTCCTCTCGTTTCTTATCACATTGTGGCTGTAGTGTTTATGTTTTATTTTCATTTGTAGTAAAAAATAAACTGATTAGAGAATACAGCAAGAAGTTCCTTATACAAAATGATGTGTGAAGCAGATTTTTGGTATTATTTTTAAACCTGTTTTATCTATATCTGAAAGTTTAGGCTTATATCTGCACACATGGGCTGGAATTTTGGAATGCAATTGCAATCCATAGGAAGGTATAAATACATTTACTTGTTTGAAATGGAGAAAAGATTACTTGAGTTATAATGAAGGAAATTTGAAGAAATATTTGAAATATATCAACTGTTTACATCACTGTAGTATTTTATACAAATGTTTCATCAATGTTCACAGTCTATAAGATTGTAATGTTTTAAATTTTCTTTCTTCCAGAGTAGGGAAAAGAATCCTTAGACATATACATCTAGGCAAGCTCTCTACCACTAGGCCTCACCCTAGTGACTCAAAGGAAAAATGCTGAATATATTGACTTAAATCAAAAAGCTTTCAAGTCTCTCAGAGTCTAAGAAGCTATTATGTGAAAATAAAATAAACTTGGGTTAAATCATATCCAAAATGGCAAAGGAAAGCAAAAAAAAAAGAAATACTGAGGGAGAAATAAGATTAAAAATAATGGACTATAGCATGAATTATTGGGATGAGGGGAGAAATTTTTATAGCCCATAGTGGTGTCATCACTTAAAAATCCAACACAAAAGTTGTTTCCCATTTTAAACCCTTAAAATCCAACAACCCAATCTCTGAGAAGGTTATAATTATCTAATGAATTCAATAGCCATGATTTTTGGCTAAAATGTGAAAAGATCTTGTATAATTCCATGAAATATTCTCCATTTTTAAAAATAATCTTCATGTTTACTTATTTGAAAACAAATTTGAATGATATAAAATGAAATCTATTTTTTGATACAGAGCATTTCAACAGTCATTGTTCCTAGAATGGAACACTGCAAGAAACAATGAATATTTCTTTCCAGGTATTTCCATTCATGACTTAGTATAGACAGGAGCAGAAGTTCCATCAGACAGATCTATTTGAAATAAAAAATAAATTATTTTAATGATTGTATATAGAGATTCCCTTCTTAAATACTCTTAAACATGTCATTTGAAATATGATGTAAAAATCAATGTTAATAAATAATAAGAAAAAAGAAATACTTTGATACTGACAAACACACCAAATCAAATTTTTAAAATTGTATTATTTCTTCTTACTTTTTATCCATATACATATTTAGCTGCAAAGTTAGATTTGCCAAAGGAATCGCTGAGAATAATACAAATTTATGAAGGGAAGACTATTATTGTAATGACATGCAATTTTTACAAATCAATGCACTTTACTTTGGAAGTTTTACCTACTCATATATCCTACTTTTATTATACATATATTTCATTCCATTCTACTTTCCTTTACCTCCCTCTAGATCCAGCATCCCCACATTTCCCTAAATATTTCTCCTCCCATTTACTTATTTGTATCATTTTCCACATATGAAATAAAACACATGATGCTATTGTTCTGTGTCTGGCTTATGTAACCTAATGATCTCAAGTTCCATCATTTTCTTGCAAATTACATGATCTTATTTTTTAACTGGGCAAATTGCATATTGTATATTTTCTCCATCCAATCACATGCTAACAGATATGTAAAGTGATTCTAAATTTTAACTATCATGAATAGCACGACAATAAAGATGTAATGCAGTTTCCTACTTAAAGACTATTCAACTGTTTAATTCTTAAATTCATCAGCTCACCTTTGACAGTTCATAAAACTTAGAATATATATAGCTCCATCCCTTGTTTCAGGATTGTTTGAAAGTAAGTCTGCAACTACATATATAAATCAAATATTTGATTTGTTTTGCCTTACAACTTACTTTTCAATTATTCCACATAGCAGTAGCAATCAAATTAGCCCAATATGAAAAACATATTGAAATTTTATCAGTTTTTTCAAACTTATCTTCCATACTGCAGAAATTCATACAATTTCATATATATGATTCTCAGATATTAGTTTTTCATCTACTTAAATAAATACTTTTACATATTGGATAAAGTACATACCATTGTTTTATAGTTAATGTTTCTCATTGCAGTTCTGATTTGTATCACTTTTTAAAAATCTTCTTTTGGCAGTCCTGGGCCTTGAGCTCAGGGCCTGAGCACTGTCCTTGGATTTTCTCAAGGCTAGAGCTCTGCCACTTGAGCTACCACATCACTTCCAGTTTTTTCTATCTATGTGATACTGAGGAATTGAACCTAGGTCTTCATGCATGTGAGGCAAGTACTCCACCACTAGGCCAAATTCTAAGCCCCTTATAACATTTTTAATACATAAAGTACTGCATTTTCTTCAAATATTGATATAAATTGAACCTGGTTTCAAAATCATTGTTTGTGCATGTGTATCTATATACTTGTGGGCAGTAGTGTGAGCCTGTGTGTGTGTGTGTGTGTGTGTGTGTGTGTGTGTGTGTGTGTGTGTGTATTTATGTCCACCAGTTCTGTGGCTTGATTTCAGGGCCTGGAAGATTAGCTTTTTTAGTGCAGTCCAGTGATCTACCTCTAATTCTAGTTTTTTGTTGATTATACAAATTAATTTCATGAATTTTCCTTCGAAGGCTGCTTTTGAAACAACACTCCTCAGATCTCAAACTCTTGAGTAACTGATTTTACTTTACTTTCTGTCCCACATTTACAGTTGTCATTTCTTAAATTTTCACAAATGTGTGTTACATTTTATTAGTGACTATCATGTTTGGTAAAGTATGAAAAAGGTATTAATATTTTAAAGCAGAACATCAACCTTTATTTTCATATACCACAGAAATTTTCTTCCACGTCCTTTGAGTAAGAGTGTAAAGAAGAAAAAAAAAACAGTCAAGCACAGAGTGGGATATCACTCTATTGTCACAGAAAGGAGACAAAGTGATGTAAGATTCACTGATGTCCTTCTTACATTTGGGCACGAATGAGGGTCTCTAGCCAATGTAATATATAAGGTATGAAAGTCCCAACTTCCAGGCATAGAACAGAGTAGATTTTCTATACCTCCTGATAGAGAACCAATGGTGGATGACACACATGACAAGCAAAACAAAATAGCTAATTTTGAACTAGCAATCGAGAAAGATCATCAATTTCCTGCAACAAATGAACATCTCAGAGCAAGTTATATTGTCTCTTTTTTGTTTGCTTATTTTTGTTTAGATTCATTTTTGTTCATTTACTTTTAAGATTTTCTGACATCTACTAGCTGTACAAGAGTGGCTTTTATTGTAATTTTTACACACATTTATAGCATATTTTATCAACATTTGCACCCTATCATTCTTCCTTATATTCTTCAATTCTTATTACAAGGTCAGCAGGTTTTGCTATTCAGTATTTTAGGATGCACCTATATTATTTCAATCATACTGATCCTCAATCACACTTTGAGTTCTCCATCTCTGGCTAATAATATCTTCCCAATAGAGCCTGTTTTATTCTAGTAGTGTCTGAGTTTTCATTTTATTTTTAATATAAACCAATATAAAATAGACTTAACCATGGCTTCACCATGGGATTTTCACAAATGCATATGTTGCATTAAAATTTCCAGATATTAATTTTCAGTGTATATGACAATTATTGATCATTAAAGTTTTAATCTTATGTAAAATCTAAGAGTATTGAAAAGTCATGATTAATTAGATTCATCTTGGGATCAAGGTTTTTTAGACATGAAAATAATAGAAAATGAAATTTAATTTTATTCTTTAAGTATTTTACCTTTGGTAGAACCTTCCCCTGGAAGGTCATAGATTATGTTTACTTTAATGTTGATAAAAATTTTATTAATGTCAATAGCATCATTATAAGCCACATTGTAAAATAACATAATCATAAAGCAATTATGTCTATAAGAAAGTTTTTCCAAAACCAAGAAATTATTTCAAAGAGATCTGATAGTATTTCAAAAAGTACTGCATTCATTTAGCTTCATAATATAGAAACAAAAGCCATATAATGAGTGATTGTTGTCCTTAATGTACTATGTTATCTCTCATCTCTTTTGCTGTCCCTTGGTTATCTCATATTGTTACAGTATCTCACTTTGTTATCTGATATATTGGATATATTTGTATTTGGTTATTTGAAATTGGATAGGGAAGGGGGGAAAACAAAATGAGGGGTGGGGGTGGGGGGGAGGGAAATGGGGACCAAGACATGTGAAAGGGTATCAATGTATGTGAATTAATACACCTTCTATCTGGCAAATATAATGTAACGCTTCTATTAATTACAATAAAAAATATGAAAATGAAATGTACTGCATTCAACATTTGTATAAACTACTTATTAAATAATTAAATAGTAAAATATACAATTAGATAAAAAATTTAATTTGCATATTTTCCTTGTTTGTGGAATATTAAAAATAAAATAAGTTATCATACTTTTATTTGTAAGCCTAGCTGAGTGTATATTTTAATTACCTTTTCCCAGTAATTCTTTCCAGGAAATTCAGAGGTCTCAGGGTTCCTAAACTGATAGCTTTTTGTTGAGATTTCCGGTATATTTTCAATTAAAAAAATTGTCTTCCTTCTAGATCACTCTCCTTTGGAATAATAGCCAGAATTTTTAACCTGTCCAAATGCAAGATTTTGCCATTGAGAAAACACAAGTAATGAGTTACAGCAACTTCTATTGTAGGCAAATAAGTGAAAGCCAGCGATGGTATAACTTTTTTTTTTCCAAAGGACTAATATCACATTTTGAATGGCTGTAGGAAAATCTAGTCCTACTGAACCCAAAGATTTTTTTTTCATTTAAATAAACATAAGAGATTGTTTTTGTTTTCCTTTGCTGATGTTTCTATGCAAGTAATGGGGTTTGAACACAGGGCTTTGAACCCCTATATGCGACTATGAAATCATGCTCAGTGCTCTCACTTGAGTCAGGCCTGCAGGCTTTTGTTTGTTATTTGGAGTGAACAATCTCTCAGATTTCTCTATGTGGAATTGTTTTGAAGCACAATCCTCAGATTGTAGCCATTTCAGTAGCTAGAATTGTGTAAGAATCCCCTGATGCACAGCTAAATTATGGAGTTGTTTTTGTTTGTTTGTTTTGAGTTCTTGAACTGGTTTCTGAAAGCAAATAGATTAATAGTATTGTGGGAAATAATACCCAATACAGGAAAACTAAGAATAATGTATATGGCAAGTAGGAAAAGACTGTGAATGAAAGATACTTTGACTTCTCTGAATCTGTCTCTCTTCACCATGTCCACCAATGGTTCTCTGTGCATCTATTAACTCCTTGGAAGTGGAATGAATTCCTTTACATATAGAAAGTGCCCTTGGGGTTTAGTGAATGAATATGTAAAGATGCCTGAAATTATGTAATCAATTCTATGGAAACAAAGTATCTCACTGAACAGAGAAAGCAAGAAGGAACATAAAATACAAAGAAAAAATGATGTCCTATTTGTCTGTTTAAAGATTAGTATCTTATTGTTGAACTCATACGAGTACTAAGTGATGTCATTTCTGAAAGGGATGATTTTGCTGAAAGAGCATATGATAATATGAAAATCTGAAACCAAATACAGATGTCAACTTTGGGTCTAAGCCATATTTTGTGGTATATTTAAAGAAAATAGGAAAACATCAAGTAAGTTAAGGAAAAAGGTAACTGAATTTGGGGAACTGTGTAACAGAATCCCTGTTTCCTGGTCCATACTGGTCTTAATGTCATTTAATGCATCTGATTAAAGGAGAGTGACCTTTTTATTATCTGTCAATTAATTTGTTTTTAGAAGGAAATATTAAATGATAATAAAAGGGAGGATATTATAGAGGTAAATGCTAGTGTAAAAGAATATTCCGAGCTTTCTCTGGATTATAGTAGAGACATCCCTGCCTTTTCCTTCAATCATATTCATAGACTACTGGTTAATCAGAATTCTTCTTTTGCCTCACCCTAGAGATGAAATAAAGCTCTCAGAGATTTGAAAAAGCAAGTAAAAATAAGAAAAATATTCTGTCACTTTTGATATTTCCTGTGGGGATTCAGGATGATGAGCTGGCTTTTGGAAAATTACTAGCCCAGTAAGACACCATTTCTATGCAAAGTCAGGTGTTGAATTTCTTCACAAAGTGGCTCCAAACCTATCTCCTTTCAAAAATAAATGGGAAGACTCTCTTTAAGTCTTTGGCTCATTTTTTAATGGGATGGTTGTTACTTTGGAGGTTAGTTTTGGAGTGATTCAATTTTTTGAGTTGTTGATATATTTTAGATATGAGGCCTTTGTCCATTGTTTGGTTGGTGAAGATCTTCTCCCACTCTGTAGGCTTCCTGATAAGTTAACTAGCTATGTCCTTTGCCATACAAAAGCTCTGCAGTTTAATGCAGTCCAACTTATCCAGCCTTTCTCTGATTTGTTCTGATTCTTGGTCCTTATTAAGAAAGTTTCGACCTGTGCCAAGGAGACCTAGTGTATCTCCTATTCCTTCCTGTAAAGTTTTCAGTGTGTCAGCTTTTACCTCCAGGTCTTTGATCCACTTGGAGTTAATTCTAGTGCAAGGTGACAAAGAAGGATCCAACTTTAGTTTTCTGCAGGTGCTTAACCAGTTCTGCCAGCACAACTTGTTGAAGAGGTTGTCTTTCTTCCATTCTATTTTTTTGGCTCCCTTGTCAAAGATTAGGTGGCCATAGGTCTGTATTTTAATATCTGGGTCCTCAGTTCTATTCCATTGGTCTTCAGGCCTGTTCCTGTGCCAGTACCAAGCTGTTTTGAGAATTATAGCTCTGTAATAGAGTCTAAAGTTTGGAATTGAAATTCCTCCAGCGCTGTTCTTTCTGCTAAGAAGTGTTTTTGCTATACGGGGTCTTTTATTATTCCATATGAAATTTTGGATTGCCTCTTCTATTTCTTTAAAGAATGCCATTGGGATATTGATGGGTATTGCATTGAATTTGTAGATAGCTCTTGGCAAGATTGTCATTTTCACAATGTTGATTCTTCCAATCCAGGAGCATGGGAGGTTTTTCCATTTCCTTAGTTCTGCTTTAATTTCCTTTTTTAGGGTTTTAAAGTTTTCGTCAAAAAGGTCTTTACATCCTTAGTTAAGCTAATTCCTAGGTACTTTATTTTCTTTGAGGCTATTGTGAAAGGAGTTTCTTTCCTGATTATTGCCTCGTTCCTCTCACTGTTGGCGTAAAGGAAGGCAGTTGATTTTTGAGGGTTGATTTTATAGCCTGCTACTCTTCCAAAGCTTTGAATCAGCTCAAGGAGCTTGGGAGTAGAGTCTATAGGATTCTTTAAATACAGAATCATGTCATCTGCAAAGTGGGATAGTTTTATTTCCTTTTTCCCTACTTGGATCCCCTTTATGCTTGCTTCTTGCCTTATTGCACTGGCTAGGAATTCTAGTACTATGTTAAAGAGGAGTGGAGAGAGTGGGCATCCTTGTCTCGTTCCTGATTTTAGAGGGAATGGCTTTAGATTTTCACCATTAAGTGTAATACTAGCAGTAGGTTTCTCATACACAGCCTTTATTACATTGAGGAATGTTCCATGGATTCCTAGTTTCTCCAGAGCTTTTAACATAAAGGGGTATTGGATCTTGTCAAATGCCTTTTCTGCATCTATTGAGACAATCATGTGATTTTTGTCCTTGCTCCTGTTGATGTGTTGAATTATATTAATTGATTTGCGTATGTTAAACCAGCTTTGCCTCCCTGTGATGAATCCAGTTTGATCATAGTGTATAATTTTTTTGATGAGTTGTTGTAGACGGTTGGCCAGTATTTTGTTGAGAAGTTTTGCATCGATGTTCATCAAAGATATAGGTCTATAGTTCTCTTTCTTTGATGAATACTGGCTTCATAGAATGAGTTTGGTAAGGAACCTTCATTTTCAATGGCCTATAGACACATGAAGAAATGCTCAACATCTCTGGTCATAAAAGAAATGCAAATCAAAACAACTCTAAGATTCCACCTCACTCCAGTTAGAATGGCAAGGATCAGGAAAACAAATAACAACAGATGATGGAGGGGATGTGGCCAGGAGGGATCACTACTACACTGTTGGTGGGAGTGCAAACTCATTCATCCACTATGGAAAGCAGTGTGCAGTGCCTCAAAAGGCTAAACATAGAACTCCCCTATGACCCAGCAATTCCACTATTTGGCATTTACCTAACCATCCAGAAACAAGGACATACTAAATCCACTAGCACAACAATGTTCATTGCAGCAATATTCACCATAGGAAAGATATGGAACCAACCTTGATGTCCCTCAGTTGATGAGTGGATCAACAAGTTGTGGTATTTGTACACAATGCTGCTGTCAGAAAGAATGACATCGCCGCATTTGTTAGGAAATGGAGACTTTGAAAAAATCATATTAAGTGAAGTAAGCCAGACTCAAAGGAACTTAGGCTCAGTGGTTTCCCTCACTCGTCATAATCAGTAGAAACCTTGGGCTCTACTAGCAGAGATCTGCAATAGAGCAAAATCTTGATACATAAGGCCATATAATGTGAAGCTAATTGAAAGGACCTCCAGGATATTGAAACAAAAGCCATATAGTGATTGATCATTGTCCTTAATGTACTATGTTGTCTCTCATCTCCTTTGCTGTCCCTTGGTTATCTCATATTGGTATAGTATCTCACTTTGTTATCTGATATATTGAAATTATTTGTATTTGGATATTTGATAGGGAAGGGTGGAAAACCAAGACGGGTGGGGGGTGTGGGGGGGGAGGGAAATGGGTACCAATACATGTGAAAGGGTATCAATGTATGTGAATTAATGCACCTTCTATCTGGAAAATATCATGTAACCCTTTTACTAATTACAGTAAAAAAATATCTAACGAAACAAAAAAAAAAATAAATGGGAACTTTCTTTTTCCCTGTAATAAGGACAAGTAGTGAACACAAAAGTCCATCTCATGTACAAGAATCATGCTCTTAAGCCAGATGCATGGCTCACACCTGTTATCCTACCTACTCAAGAAGCCAAGATTTGAGGATCACAATTCAGTTAGCCTGTCAGGAACGACCAGGCATTTATCATCAATGAACTACCAAAAATCCAAAAGTAGACTTGTGGTTCAAGTGGTAGAGTGATAGCCTTGAGCAAAAGAAGCTCTCCAGAAGAGTTGGAAAGATTGATGTCTGATGAGAAACTTTTATGCCCTTCGAAGATGGCACCTTACATAAGGAAGTCTCACATTCTCTCATGTAGGGGAGGAGTAGAAGGAAAAAACGAAAAACAAGAGGGGACTAAATTCATTCTTTGTATAACCACAACAATCTCATAGTGAAAATGGAGCTCTCACAGACTACTAACCTCTGAAAGATGACACATCTTAATATGTTAAATTGACAACAGACTACACCTTGAGCTTTCAAGGAGAAAAGAATTTGTAGCATATGATAAGAAGTCACTTGGATGTGATGCTCAACAGAATCTACTCTACTGATTATTCAGTCATGATACTGTTTCTTTTCCTTGTTGGTGGTTTGCACCTGGAAACCTCAGCTACTGAAAATATGGAAGATCAGTTGGGAAGCCTGCCTGGATAGAAAAATTCCAGAGACAACAACACCAAAATAACCTGAAATAAATTAGGCTGGAGATGTGGCTTGAGTGGTAGAACATTATTCAAGACACCAAGGTGACCAAGTACAAAGTCATAAATTCAAAAGGTAAAATATTTTCATTTCACCTTTAAAGATTTTTTTACAGTGGAATATTTTATTTTTAATATTTAGTCTGCAGTATGTGCACATTTATGAATCTATTATTCCAAACAATAAAAATAATTATACCTAGTTACTAGTTTTGTATATACAGTCTTTATCCAGAATTTGTGCAGTTATCCAATTACAATCAATTAGCTTATTCAGTTCTATGCATATGCACTTTATAATTTAGTTTATACATGAAATTTAATCACATTTGTGTCACTGTGATAATGTTAAAGATTAAATTCAAAACGAATTCCACTAGCAGTATTTTATTTTTATGAAGATTAGTTTGTACATTTTTAAATTAAAGTTATAAAAATAATGTTTACTGGTATAATTCATATAAGCAATATTGAAAATACAAGTCATGGACTATTTACCCTATTTTGAACAAATATGGTTATTGTTTCAATATTTTTATGTTAAAATAATTTCTAGAGTTTTCCTATCATTTGTAAATGTTTTGTGGTTATTTCCTAAACTAAATTCTATTTACTTAGTAACTAGTTGTAAAAAGTTTATTGTATAGACACTTCAAAACATAGAAAGAAGTAATTTATTTTTGTTTCTATTTTTCTTATCTGAAATAAGTGTTGCTCCAGTATACACATATGACAACACAATCATTTCTTTTGCTTATTTAATCTATGACATTTCTCAAGAGATAGAAATAGAGGGATAATCATGTCATCTGCAAAGAGGGAATGTTTTACTTCCTTTCCCTATTTGGATCCCCTTTATGCTTGATTCTTGCCTTATTGCACTGGCTAGGAATTCTAATACTATGTTAAAGAGGAGTGGAGAGAGTGGGCATCCTTGTCTTGTTCCTGATTTTAGAGGGAATGGCTTTAGCTTTTCACCATTAAGTATAATACTGCTGTGGGTTTGTCATACACAGCCTTTATTAAACTGAGGAATGTTCCATGGATTCCTAGTTTCTCCAGAGCTTTTAACATAAAGGGGTGTTGGATCTTGTCAAATGCCTTTTCTGCATCTATTGAGACAATCATGTGATTTTTGTCCCTGCTCCTGTTGATGTGTTGAATTATATTAATTGATTTGCGTATGTTGAACCAGCTTTGCCTCCCTATGATGAATCCTGTTTGATCATAGTGTATAATTTTTTTGATGAGTTTTGTAGATGGTTGGCCAGTATTTTGTTGAGAAGTTATGCATCGATGTTCATAAAAGAAATAGGTCTATAGTTCTCTTTCTTTGATGAATCTCTGTCTGGTTTGGGGATGAGGGTTATACTGGCTTCATGGAATGAGTTTGATAAAGAACCTTCATTTTCAATTTTGTTGAAGAGCTTGAGGAGTATTGTTGTGAGCTCTGCTTTGAAGACCTTATAGAATTCAGCTGTGAATCCATCTGGCCCTGGGCTTTCCTTAGGTGGAAGTCTCTTATTGCTATTTCTATTTTAGTGCTTGAAATAGGCCTGTTTAGTTGAGTTAGTTCTTCTTGGTTCAGTGTGGGTATGTTAATATTGGCTAGGAATTTGTCCATTTCTTCTAGATTCTCAAATGGGTTGGCATAAAGGTTTGAGAAGTATTCCCTCATGATACTCTGGATCTTGGTGATTTCTGTTGTGATATTACCATTTTTGTCTGTGATTTTGTTTATTTCAGTATGCTCCCTTCTTTTTTTTTTTAAGATTTTCTAAGGGTTTGTTAAATTTGTTAATTCTTTCAAAGAACCAACTCCTTGTTTTGTTGATTCTTTCTATAGTTTTTTTTGGATTCCAATTCATTAAATTCTGCTTTGATTTTAATAATTTTCTTCCTTCTAGTAGGATTAGGGTTGGTTTGTTGCTTTTTCCAGGAGCTTAAGGTGACACATTAAAGTGTTGGTTTGGGATTTTTCCAATTTGTTATTGTAGGCACTCAGAGCTCCATAGCAAATATATGGAACCAACCTAGATGTCCCTCAGTTGATGAATGGATCAACAAGGTGTGGTATTTGTACACAATGGAATTCTATGCTGCTGTCAGAAAGAACGACATCTCCCCATTCGTTAGGAAATGGAAAGGCTTAGAAAAAATCATATTAAGTGAAGTAAGCCAGACTCAAAGGAACATAGGCTCAATGGTTTCCCTCATTTGTCATAATCAGTAGAAACCTTGGGCTCTCCTAGTAGAGATTTTCAATAGAGCAAAACCTAGATACATAAGGCCATATAGTATGACGCTAAATGAAAGGACCTCTAGGATATAGAAACAAAAGCCATATAATGAGTGATTGTTGTCCTTAATGTACTATGTTATCTCTCATCTCTTTTGCTGTCCCTTGGTTATCTCATATTGTTACAGTATCTCACTTTGTTATCTGATATACTGGATATATTTGTATTTGGTTATTTGAAATTGGATAGGGAAGGGGGGAAAACAAGATGAGGGGTGGGGGTGGGGGACAGGAAATGGGGACTAAGACATGTGAAAGGGTATCAATGTATGTGAATTAATGCACCTCCTATCTGGCAAATATCATGTAACCCTTCTGTTAATTACAATAAAAATATATGAAAAAAAGAAAAATGATCTTGTAAATATGGTATTTTTTTCAACCTGGGCTAGTGCAATGGCTTGTGCCTGCAATCCAAGTTACTTGTGAGGCAAAGATAAAAGGATCTTGATTTGAAGGACCTTGTAGGGCAGATCTACTATTCTATCTACCTGGTAGGTGTAGGTAATAGGATTTCTGGCTGAGATCAGCCCAAGAGAAGAGCATAAGACCCTATCTGAAAAATAGCAAAAATAAATAAATAAATAAATGAAGATACTAATTTTTGAAAAGAAATGTTTGTCCTTATTTCTTAATATTTCCCCAGATATATGGTCATTCCAGAGATTGAGGGTTTTTTTCCTAGAAAAATTTTTATTGTAATTAATAGAAGGGTTACATTATATTCTCCAGACAGACAGAATGTATGTTTCTTAACAATCATTGCTACCTACCTCTTCTTATGTTTTTGTCCGTATTTCCCTCCCCTCATTTTCTTTCCCCCGATTTCCTATTCTATTTTAAATAAACAAATAAACATATATACAATATATAAGATAACAGGGTAAGACGAGAAATAACATAGTATATTAAGAACAGCATTCACACCTTATATAGCTCTTGCTAAGATTGAGTTTCTTTGTTCTTATATCAATCTTAATGGAAGCTATTTGTACTGGATGCTAAATTTCTGGCAAAGTATCATCACTGTGACAAATTCCTATTCAATTAGCTTTTGGAAACAGTAGTGGAGAATGTCTGGCCTGGGGCTGTATAAAGCTTTCAAAATCAAGATATTTTTGTTTCTCATTAGCTGTTCTCAGCCTGCCTGTCTGTATTGATTATTTTGTAGGACCTGTAAAGGACCTACAGATGTTCACATAGATATTGGCAGAAAAAAAAAAAAGATTCTTCACGCATCTTAGAATATCCCTTTGTTGCACCATTTCTTTTCTTTTAAACCATAGATGAGATCTATTTCACACACCTGGAACCTGTCAGAACTTTCTACATACTCTTTGTGTTTTATAGTATTTTAGTATATTTATTTGATTTATTTGATTTAAAGCTTTGTATCATATAAAATATGCTGTTAGCAATAGATATTTAGTTCTTTTAAAACATCCAGAACTTTCATCTTAGAAAAAAATTTTTAAATCCAATCTTGCTACTAAATACTCCATTTTGAATATTTTTTTCTGTCTTAACTATGGCTATTTTTTGTGATAATTACACTTAATTCATCAGTTTTTAATGTTTCAAATGCTTAAATTTTGTGTATCTCCTTATGCTTAACAGTCTGTATTGTTTATACAATTTTGCAAAATTTTTGGTTGAATGGAATATACTATATTCTCAAAAGTAGACTTGTTTTTCACAGAGACTTTATTTTGGCTTCTAATAGGCTACTAGGCATTTGCATTCCCTTATCACATGGAACAGAGTTCAGCAAGATTTATGCAAACAGAAAACACTTTACAGTTTATCTATGAAACAATTTCATAAATGATCTGAATAATTCTTTTATGAAAAGCCAAATTATTATTATTGTATTCTTATTATTACCATTATTTTCTATGATTACTCTGTGCAAAAGAAAAGAAAGTTTAATGAGTAATGTATAAATGTGTATATAATCTTGACATGGTTTATTGACCTTATCCTTATTAAAAAAAACAGGAATCTTATAAAGTGTGTTTTATTTTATGTGATACTTGAATTTGTGTTTTTCAGTTATTCATAGAATAAAGTTGGAGGGGTTCTGTAACAAATGATAGCTGGGTAAATCATTTCCAATTTGATTTCAAGAAAGATTCTCTGGAGGCTAACAAGATATTGACTGAAATGCTTAGTCTCATAACCTGGATAGACAGACAGATAGATTGACAGACAGATCCTCCTGAGTTTTAGAATTATGTGTTCTTCAGAAATTTCTTTAATAATCAACAGTTTCCTTCAGGGAAATTGTAAAACCATAGACTGACCTACAGTATCTTTCCAACCGTTCACTTTCTCTCAAGTTTGGCCAGTCTAACACATCAAACTCATGTGAATAGTTTATCTCTAGCTTTTAACAATTAATATATCTTCCTACTTCTTATCGCAGATACAATAACCAAGCAATGTTTAATCACATATATTGAAGCATAAATAACACCTTAATCTATTCTTCACTGGGGGGGATCATATTCTCTCCTTAGTAAATTTTGGTTAATTGAATTTTAATAACATATATCCACTTGTATTAAAATATATAGAATCTGATTCATCGGTTTTACATACATGCCTATATATGCTTAGTTATTATCTTGAATTAGGCATGGTTTAAGCTATTAAAATAATATGAATAATCAGAAAAGTCATACAGCACAGTTATATTTTCTATAGCATATCTCATTTGAACGCAGTTATTTTTCTCATGTCTAGTATTTATCTTTTTCCCATGTATACCAATGACTCAATGACATTTTTGTTTTCCAGTAAAATAACTTTCTTCTATTTTTGTAGGTAACAGAGATAAAAACTTTTTATTTTTCTAAGAAAAAATATATATTAATATGCATTTATTAGGCAAGAAATATATGAAATAATTATGAAATAGTTGAAAATGTAATCTGTGATCAATATGTCAAATTGCATAAACTATTACACTTGCAAAATACATATAGAAATTTGATGCTTTTAATTTTAAGCCAATTATTACCAGGATATTGTGTACTTAAGTTTTTAGGATTTTTCACAAATTAAAAGCCATGTAATACAACAAATCATATCAAATATGAATAATATTAATGTTAATTAATGTAAAATTTTACCATATAAAGATCCTTAAATATAAAATATTGTTTTGTGTATGAGATGATGCTTATTCACTTATTTTAATGTACTTAGCTGTGTTTTTTTTCTTAAATATTGCCATTTCTTTTCAAACACATTTTAATCCTCCATGTCTGTTTCAACTTAAAAAGTCCTTGAATATGCTTATGGAAGCCTAAGTGCTTAGGTCAATTATTCCTTTGAGTCCAGCATTGTGACTCTGGAACAACACATAAACAAGAAGATGATAGGGTAGATTTTTGTTGTTGTTGTTGTTGTTGTTTTTTGTTTTTTTCCGTACAGGAACAATTCTGCAGGATAGCTAAGTACATAAAAGACAAGGAGGAGGAAAGGGCTGACTAGTTTCCAATTTTGTTTGTATGTAGGTTTCATTAGGTAGAAAACTACAGTATTGTCACTTAGGAAGGAAGCAATGAGGAAAGGGTCAGGAAGATTATCAACGATTATTAAGATCATTATTATTAATAATAAGATCATTATTATTAACTTTTATCCAAAGTTGTTAACAGATAAGGTGGTTGCCAACTTCCAAATATCTGAAGGGAATTTAATATGTTATGTTATGAAAAAATGTGCAGATTCTCATCTGCTTCAACTTGGTTAAGAATCATTGCTTCTTACCAGGAGACTTAAGAGTCAGCCATTTCATCTTACATTTACATTTCATTTCACCTTTGATGACTGAAGATATTATATATAGAGATGTATATATATATATATTTATACACATACACACATATACACATACATATATATAATTTTCTATGTCCATTACTTCCTTACAGCTAAACAGAGTTGATATAAATTCTTATTACATATATGAAACAGAAAGCCAGTGACTTCCTTTATAAATATTACATATATTTTTGTTTCATAATTTCTTTTTTCATTTTTTATTATTTTTATTATTTCTTTTATTGTCAGGATAATGTAAAAAGGGGATAAAGTTATATTCATCAGGTAGTGGATGCATTACTTCTCGCATACTGATATCCCCCTTTTCCTGTTTTTGTACCCATTTCCCTCCTCCACTCCCTCCCAATCATCTTGCTTTCTCCCTCATTTACTTTCCTACTTCAAATAAACAAACAAACATATATACAATATACCAGATAAAATCAGATGCAGTAACCACATGAGATTAACCAGAAGAGGGAAAAAGAGAAGGGAAATAACATAGTACATTAAGAACAACAATAACCAAGATAAAGCTCTTATTTTCATATCCTAGAATTCATTTCATTTAGTCTCATCCTATATGACCTTATGTGCACAGCTTTTAGGCTATTGTGATCCTCTCTTAGAAGAGTCATGGAGGTGTACTAATTATTACAAGTGAGTGAAACCATGAAGGTTATTCACATGTAAAATGTATGCAACATTCATTTTACAAGTCAAGATTATCTATCAGTAAAATATAAATGTTAATTTAAAAAAATAAAAGATTTAATTATGTTCTAAAATAAGTGCCAGTGAATGTATATAGAGATCCTCTTCTTGAATACTTGTTTGTTAACATGTCATTTGAAATATGATGTAAAAATCAATGTTAATAAATTCTTTGATAAAAATGGAAACCAAAAAAGAAACTTCCCTAAAATTATATATATATATGCACATACATATGTCTATGTGCATGCATATAATATTAGGTTTAGTGGTATTTACCTCATTTGCTCACTATTATAGTGATTTTTTTTGTGGGTAATGGGGGCTTGATCTCAGCCTTCGCTCTGTCCCTGAACTCTTCAGCTCAAGACTACCTCCCTAACCTAGACGCAAGCCCCACTTCCTGTTTTCTAGAGGTTAATTGGAGATAAGAGTCTCAGTTCCTCTTGTTCCCATGCTGGCTTTGAACCTTCATCCTCAGATCTCAGCCTCCTGAGTAGCTAGGATTCCAGGCGTGAGCCACTGCGCCCTGCTCTGATTTTTTTTTTTTAATGTCAAAAAAAAAACAGATTGCATTGTCAGTTGATGTCTTTAATTTGGGTTGATGGAAAGAAAATATAAATCATAACAGAAATGATTGCTGTCACACAAACAATGTGATTTCTTTATTATTTCATTACCTCTAGAATTTACTTTTATTGTCAATAAGATAAACTGTAAGCTTCTTGAGATTACTATTCAGAGTTTTCATAAGAGACATCAACTAAAATCTTGTCAATCATGCAGATGTATGAGGAGCTCTGAAGCATGTAAATTCTATATTGGGACTTTTCCCCCTCTCAGTGACACCCAGTATAATAGATTTTATTCCGACATCCTTGACTCAATACAATAAAAAGTTGTGAGACTTTTAGTTTGGCCATAAAACATGTCATGTATGCATGCTTTAATATATGATAGTCACTGAAATCAAGTAAACACTGTATTAAGAATGTAAATCAGCTATTTCATGGGCATTCTACATATATCCAATTCCTATTTTGTAGCTTCCATTTACTGTAAATAATAACTAACAAAAAGGAGAGGAACAAATTGATTTAAAAAGTATCTAAGAAGAGATAAACAGAAATGAATGGAAAATAAAACAAGTTAAATTTTATGTATATGTGACATCTTAAATCAATTTGGAAGTTTTATGACTTTTGGTAGAGGAAATACATCTATAACATGAGATTAATTATGATCCAATATATATCATTAAAGTGAGGGAAATCTGTCCAAAAACAAAACCTCGAAATCCTCACTGATAATGGTTGAGCAGTGTAAAATAGATCAATGAAGTTGTGGGCATATGTTGAAATAGCAAATCAAACCCTATTAGTAAATGTAGTTAATGAAAATAAAATAAGTAATCTAATAAAGGTAATAATAAAAAATCTAATAAAATAAAATCTAATACTAACAAAAATATAATAAAGATAATTGGATTGTTTTTAGAAAAAGCAAAGCCCCACACTAAATACATAAAACCAAGAGCTGTTTTGGGGAATTTCTCAGATGGTAAGTCCATTACTACAATACATTGTTACATTCAAGGGACCTAGAATACTTTTAACTTCAGTGCATCCTATTTGATGATTTTAAAGCATGTCTTAAAAATTGGCTGTGACTATTGCTCAAGCTTTCTCTTGCAAATGTGAAGCCCTGGATTGAAACCTTGTAGAACAGAGATTAGAATGTACACTGAACCTTTCACCTTTGCAGGATTTTCTTTAAAGGAACTATTGAGGCATTTGCCAAGAATATGACCCTATCTTATTCTCCAATACATACTGCTAAGCACAATTTTCTCCAACCAGTTCATACTTGGGTGCTGATCCCCACATATGGTTCAAACTGGGCTCCTCCCTTCCTCCCCCCTGGGTCTTTAAAGTAATGGAAATTCTTCAAAATTCACATGGTGATCTGATCACAAAAGACATTTTCTAATTCCAGCCTTGACACCAAGCCCCCTAAAGGGACTATACCTGAGCATCTCCTGCTATGGATAAATAGATAGAGGGGTAGATAGATAGATTTATAGATGTATTTTTATGATTTATGCTATCTTATTCAGAAAAACATATTTTGATATCTCAGGAAGATCCTATATTATCAGATCGTTGCTATCCCATTGAAAATTTGCTTAGAAGAAAGCGGAAGTTTCAAAACAAGGTAAATGTGACAATGTAAACATGAAAAAATTGATTACATATATTATACTGCTGAAAGTGATTTAAACAAAAGGATTCCAAAATTACCTTTTTATCATCTTGGTGTATAATTTTCATGTTACAACTTTACATTAAAATGATAAACAAATTAAAACCAATGTTTCTCCATGGAAAGAAAGAGATCTGTTTTCCTTCTGAGATTCTGTCTTAGGAGAGAAAATGAACATTGTAAAAACAGATTTTTATTGGTTAAGGGTAGAGATCAATTGTTAAGAGTTTTTTGACCGAGGCTATGTGCCAGAGCTTTTTAGATTAAGATTAGCCCTTTTCCACTTAAATCATAGCTCTACTTCTGGTAATTGGAAATAAGAGTTTCATGTTCTCACTTGCCTGGGCTAGGCCAGACCTTGTTTCTTAGGTCTCCCTGTCCTAAATGGCTAGGATTACAGGTCTGATCCACAATTGCCCGACTACCAACGATCCTGCATGAAAGAAGTGTATTAACATATTTGAGGAAAAAGATCAAGTGGAAGCCTTCACTAGTGGAACTATTTTACCACACAGGCTTATCTTACAACTGTTTCCTGCTGAAGGAAGTCCAGAATGGCAATAAATTATACATTTTGTGATATTATTTTATTAAATTAAATGGAGGGTGATTTTCTTAGGTATTGCATATTTGGCATTATCAAACTCTCAACTTTTTTCATAGGTCTCCTGATTTTTCATTTTCCTCTATCTGGAAAAAAATGACTGGTACTTGCCAAAACTGTGCATTCTCAGCATCTAATGCATGATTTAAAACATGAATATTCAACTGCTGGGAATTTGATATCTACCTTTGCTGCCTTTTCCACTAAACAAAAGAACAAGATAATGTTCATTAAACATAAAAGTAAAAAAAACATGGGACATTTAAATAAAGCTTCACCCACTTGTTCTGCTTGCAGTTTCTGCCCAAACTCCCAGTAGACAACACTTATAGAATAGAAACTATACAGTGGTAATCATTAGACATTTATGTGGTTGACTAAGGGTTTCAAAAGCAAACACATTATATCAAAATTACATTCTCATGGGGCTGGGGGTGTGGTCTAGTAGAAAAGTGCTTGCCTAGTATGCCTGAAGTCTTGAATTTGATTCCTCAGCACCATATACACAGAAAAAGCAAATAACAACAACAAAAATAACAATGCCGGAAATGGTGCTGTGGCACAAGTTATAGAGTTAACCTTGAGAGAGCCCCAGGATAGTGCCCAGGCTCCAAGTTTAAGACCTGCAACTGAACAAAAAAAAATATTATCCTGACTAGGTTATAAAAATTATATAATCACTGAAATTAATGTGAAGACAAACATGATAGATGCCTGAGAAAATAAGATGGGCATTGTTACAGAAAAGACAATAATCATAATTAAAGAGAATTGGAAGGTGCAGCAATTTGGAGTTATAGCCAAGGCTGTCACCTGAATGCATAAACAAGTTATCCCACAGTTTAAGGAATCAGAGAAGAGTGCTGCAAACTAAAGTAAGTAGACATTGACACACATACTATCAATAGGAAAGAAGCTCACACAGGCAAGAAGAAAATAAACCATTCTATAAAACAATATTTTTTCCATTCACCCTCTTATGCATCTTTTTTATCTGACAGCCTTGCCACTCAAGGCTTTTACTATCTGAACTTAACAGAGTTTAGTTTACCATATAGGATGAGAGTCATGTTCAGTTTCCACAATCTCTTTATTAGTAATCAGTGTATCTCAAGAGACAAATCCTCATATTTGCTTTTAAAAGAAGCTAATAGCTCTTTTATTCGTTCCAAAACACGGTTCACTTACAAGAGATAAAGGTATCTTATTCTTTCAACAGATTTAAATTAAGTTGAACTGCCTTTATCTGAACTCCTGGTTGATGTTCTGAGAAAGATTAAAGTGCTTGGATACTAAGTCAGAGCTTAGCTGGAAGAAATGTCAATTTGCATTCTGATTTTCAATCAGTTTTACTTCTAATTTCCTCTTTGCCTTTTAACTCTGCAATAGCATGATTTCCTATTCTATGTAGCTTCCCCTATTTTATTTATGTTGTTAAATATTATATAATAATGTATATAACTCATTCATTACATGAAAGGTTTTAGTTTTTGTAATATACAAGATCCATGGATCTGAATTTTATATGAATATTCCTATTTCTGAAGCAATAGTTTGAATTAAAGAGATTTAATAAAAACCAAGACTTTAATTTTTTGTTTGTTTTCTTGTTTCTTTTTGCTTTAGTTCAGGGACTTTAACGCAGAGCCTAGGAACTGTCTCTGAGCTTCTTTTCCACAAGGCTAGTGATCCACCACTTGAGCCATGGAATCATCTTCACCTTTTTCTGAGTGGCTTATTGGATATCAGAGTCTCATTGATTTTCATGCCCAAGTTGTCTTTGATCCAGGATCCTCAGTTCTCAGACTCCAGAATTACAGGTGTAAACCAGCATCATTCCACTGAAATATGTTTCTATATATTTTGACATGTTAAAAGCAAACCCTGAGTCAGATATTATGTTTTACACTTGGAATCCTAACTACGTAGGCAGTGCATACCCACCGGAAGAGCACAATTGAGAGATAGTCTGAAGGTCCTTTACATTATGTAATAACAATTTAGCCAAGCACAGAGGTATAAATCTGTAATTCCTACTAGAAAGATGGAAGAGGTAGAATGAGACAATTTTGATAATAGAAAGCAAAAGGAATTAGGCTCATAGTGCAAGAGGTAGACTGCTTGACTAATGAAGCACAAAGCCCTGAGTTTAAACTTGTGATATAACATCTCTTACAATAAATGAAAAAAATTACAATGGTTTAAGCATCTGACTAATTCATCTGTTGCAATCTTACTGAGCAGAAAGCCCTGAATCTAACTGACAATATTACTAATTAACAAAATAAAGGAAGCCTACAATTCATATAATAACCATGGTGATGATCTCCAATGTCTCAATCGGTGTGATGAAATATAATGATTTTTTATATGTATATGCATTACTGTGCATCTACCAAAGTTTTTGTTATTTTCTATGGCCTGAAAGTCAGCAATATGTTACATAAACCAAAAGTAAAGCTTGTTATCCATAGAAAGACAATATACAATACAAGTTGCCATTCACTTTGAGTAGTCATTTGGCTAAGAACTTTTCTTATGGAACAGAAAAAACTCATTTTTTTCACATTTTAACAGTTTTATCATTTCAAACAATGGAAGAAATGTAGAAAATTACAACAACCATTTAGAACATAGAAAATTGTTTAAATACTATACAACACATTAAAGTTTTTAATAATAAATACTATGCCATGATTGTAGAAGAGGTCTGTTTGGAAGAGAAGCAGTAGTAGTGTGGGGAGACAAAAAGAAGCTTTACAGTTGACAAATATAGAAATCTATATGTGTATGAAAATAATCAAGTGAAATCCATGACAACATTATTAAAAATGGCATGAATAAGATTGAAGTATAATATAGGCATGTTATAAGAATGAAAATGAAACCCTAAAGTACATTAACTAATATTAATAAAAATTTGAAAATCATGATGAACAAAATCATATTAAATCTTTATGTGTTTTAGCAAACCTGTCTAAAATTGTACTCTTGGCAACTAATATTTTTTGTTAATTTCCATAACATTTATAGAAAGGAAGATCATTCCACAAGTAGATATTTGATCCAAGTTGTGATTACAATGAGAGCAATACCAAAGGCAAGCATTATATAAAAAACTGTATAATTTGGATGAAATAAGCAACAAGGATGATTGGATATTTGGTGTCTACTTTAATCTTACTATGTTTTTAATATCATATTGTGCCAATGATTATAGAAACATCACAGAAAAGTACTTCAAAATTAGCACTAAATTAATGTTAAAATGTATAGTAAGCATTCAATATATGTGTAGAAATTTGAAGAAAGAATTAACATTTACTGACTTTTTATTGATTAAATGTTATTGTATTTTGAATAGGCAGGCTATTGAAGCAAATAATTATTAATACATTATTTCAATTTATTTTCAAATGCGGAATTTACTGGAATACATGTGTGTGCTCATATGTACTGTGTTGTTCAGAAGTCATTTCGTTAGTATAGGTAGTGTAAAATACTTAAATCAAGTGAATAAAATTAAACTACTAATGAAATTGTTATAACTTTATTTTGTACAATCTTTAACTTTTGCACTCGGGTCTTACTGCTAGGCCAGTGCTGGTGCATCAGTTACATGTAAGTTGATATGAGAAAGGGGGAGATATTAGTCAATACAAACACAATATTCACTCTGAAAGATACTTTGATATAACTAATGCAAGTAAAAGAGAACAAAAACTAGGTTATCATAGTGAGCTAATGATGTGGATCTCTAAAATATTCCATCTCACATCTATTCAGGAATGACTCAAGTCAAATAGCACTAGGTTACAATAATGAGCTAGCTAGACAGACATACTGGCGAACTGACAGAGATACAGATCGATAACATTCAATACTTAATATACTCTAGTTATTATCAAATTGATAAGTGATTTTAAAAGTTTAATTTCTTAAAGTAACATTTTTGCAATGAATCATTTCAACATTTTTATGGTCATTCAACTGCCTTTTTCCTTCACTTTTTCCACACTCATTTCCTATTTTCTGAGTTTCTTTTCCAGTATTTTTGGGTGGATATTAATATGCAAACTTTGAGCATGTCTGGATCACACTATTTCTCAATATACTTCTTGGGAACCCATCATTATTGAAATACATATACTGTCCAAATCCACATTTGTAATTAGGTATTATTCAGGAATCAAAATTCATATATTCACTTGCATATTTACCTTTTCCACTTACAAAATATCTTTAAACTGTCAAAAGAGAAATTCAAGTGTTCCCCTTCCATAATTTAATAACAATCACAATACATTATTTTGATAAAAAAGTCATCTTATCTCTAGTCCTACAAGGGTTATTCTTCCATCTCATATATATTTGTGCTTCAGCCACACTTACTGTACATTCACAATTCTATATCTCAACTGGCACCATCATCTTGATTTTCAGCCATAATAATGACCCTGAGCACTTTTAGACTTTCCCAGAAGTTTGGGTGATATTCTACAATAAAGTAAATAAAACCATGTAAAAATTGTAGTGATTCTGTATTGCAGAAAGAAGATGCAGAAAAGTCTTACTTGGTGCACAGAAAAATTATTGAAAATCAGCATTGTTAATCACATGAGAATATCCACTTATATAAAAGTATGGCCTTAATTGAATAGGTCTAAGTAAGTAAATGCACTGCTTTATACAAGTACAATTCCAAAAGTCTATACCCTTCCTTGTATATGTTTTATTTGTTTGTTTGTTTTTTGGCAGTCCTGGGCTTGAGCTCAGGGCCTGAGCACTGTCCTTGGACTTTCTCAAGGGTAGAGCTCTACCACTTGAGCACCACTTCCTGGTTTATTCTATGTATGTGATACCGAGGAATTGAACCCGGGGTCTTCGAGCAAGCTAGGCAAGCACTCTACCACTAGGCCAAACTCTGGCCCCAGTATCTGTCTCTTCATTCATCTGCAAAGACTCATTTATAAAAGGTATCCCTAATACTATAAAATCCTTGACAACAAGAACAATTATCTTTTCTTTGAAAAGCAATATCTATAAAAGGCTGTTTATTGCGCCTACATGCCCAATTTCATCTTCAGTTCTCTGATAATCAAGTCCTACCCCCGATAATCCACTTTGCCCTTCAGAATCACCTACTCCGTGGGGTGGCTTGAACAAGGGACAGCTGTCTCTATCTCAGAGGAAAAGGCTTCCCTCTCTCCCACGGAGGATAGCAACGAGCATAACGCCTACCACGTTGCACAGCATCCCTTGCTGTCAGCCCAACTCCTAGTTTTCATGGTTCAATGTCACCATGAAAGACATGACTTGCTCAAAAATCAGATGGAGTAATGCCTTACCACAAAAAAAAAAAACAGGATCAGCATGAATAATGAGTGTAGATTTCCCATTCCAGTGTGTCTCATCCATCAGTTCATGCAGGGAGATTCCTTCTAAGTGCCCATTCCCTTTGGGCTAAGTGGGAGTGTGGTCTTGCTTCCTAATACCTTGGATCAGGTAGAACAGTGGAGATGGTTGGGTGAAACACAGAACCAGTATGGATCAGGAAAGAGGTATTTTTTTAACAATTAACAAATGTATTTGATAATAGTGAGTACTAACAGCAAATAAATATTATAGGAGAAATCTAGATGCTGCAGAAGAAAGGAAAATGCTGGGGGGGGGGAGGGAAATGGGTACCAAGACATGTGAAAGGGTATCAATGTATGTGAATTAATGCACCTTCTATCTGGCAAATATCATGTAATCCTTTTACTAATTACAATAAAATAAAAGAAAGGAAAATGCTTTCTCATTTAGAGCCTTTATTAGCACTAATTACCAGCCTCCTTCCCTAGCTTGCTTCTTCCCTCCCTCCCTCCCTCCCTCCCTCTCTTCCTCCTTTCCTTTCTTCCTTCCTTCCTCCTTTCCTTGAAAGTATTTTCAAGCAACTAGAATGTGCCCTTATATTAGGCTGTAAAGCTGCTTAAATCCCATATTAAAATATAAAGAGTCAGGCCTGAAACTCACCATCTTAAGAGGTCAGGTAAGTATCCAGTGGCTGCTAAGGGGTATCCCTACCTTTCTATCAAGTGCTGATTTGGAAATTTCTTCATGACAATTGGGAGAACTAATCATTCACCCTATGAGAATTTTTTATTCACTTTATAACTTAGACAACATTTTCAATTTCAATTCTATTGATGATAATTTTATCTCAACTAAGTGGTCTTTTCTAAACAAGTGACCTGAAACAGCGTGCCTAGCATTATCTAGTCTTATTTTTTTTCTTTTATTAGCCTGCAAAAACAAACAAACAAAAGGAAACTTTCTTTTCTTTACTTTTTTTTCAGTAGTTGGCTTAAGCTCTGGGCCTGGACTCTTTCCCTGAGCTCTTCAGCTCAATGATAGCACTTTACCACTTGGGCCACAACAAGTAATTTATCCACTATGTGATGAATGTAACTGTAACCCTACATATGTCACCCCAACAATAAAATGCAATTTAAAAAAAGCAAAAAAAAGCTAAGTGGAGCTGGACCTCCAGACATTAATACAATAGCCACACACACACACAAACTCATGCACACACATGTGCACACATACACTCACATTAGCAGAGGTCTTAATACAGGAATAAATATGTGGTAGGCATAACTGTCACACAGTAAGATTTCTGTAGTTTTTCTTGTACTCATGGGATAGTTTTACTTCTCCATGTTTCTGAATTTAGGTATATTATGTAAATGATTTCAGAGGAAGAGACAGGCATGTGCCACTATTACGTATAAGTATAGCAGGCTGATAGATAATATGAGTGATTTTTCCCTTATGAGCCATAGTGCCCAAAAGTGGTTTTGCAAAATCAGAATTGCAAAACTAAAGAAAAGATATTTCCCTAGAGAGTCACAAGAAGCTGGCTCTCTGTGTGATTTTTCTCTGAATAAGCAACAAGAGTGCTTTATTTCAACCCACTTGGGCTTTCCCACCTTACTGTTTACAAGTAATAGCCAGAGAATCTGGGATAATCATGAATCTTGTAGATCTCGTTCTATTATTACAATGATATAATTATCTTAACATTTGAGATACATTTAAATTAAATATGTCATCAAATGGTAATTGTTTTGAAAAATTATTTAATGTGAACACTTTTCAATGCCTTCTACTTATTTATTTTTGCTTATTATAATTATTAATACTTTGTGTTATATATTGAGTGTCATAGACAATAGTTCATATGTAATAGAAACAAAATAATATCTTTCTACTCTGATTGACAAGTTTAAAAGCTTTTAACAGTCACATTGACTAAATTAAATATTGCAAAATGCATCAAATTATATAAATAATTGTGCAATTAGTAAATAAATATTATTTACTTCAAATGGATTATTACTGGCAAGACTTTCAGAATATTTCGGTAATCATAATTTTGCTGTTCCTTGTTTGTTGATGCCTAAAGCTGTCGCTTTGGCTTATTAACACTTTTTCTATCCTATAAATAGGTAAAATAAACTTTAACAATTTATTGTGTGATGTTGGATACCATAAGCTCACCTAAGGCTCCTGGTAGATGTTAAGACACTCAGACTATGCTAATTCTTTGCTGAATGCTGTAATATAAGATTGAGATTGTTTATTCTTTTTGTTCCGAATTTCAGCAATGTCTTCAAAAAACACACTGCTATTTTAATAGACTATATGAGTGACATTGTAAGTTAGCTTCCTCAGGTGTTATTATTGAATACCACAGCAGATCAGCCTTGTTCTGTCTCTTTCCCAATTATTCCTCTAAAAAACAAAATGATTTCTGTATGTCAGTGTCTAGTGTGCCCCACTCAGAGAGGGAATACCATACACTAGGACTTAGAAGACTAGAAAAAATTCATGAAAAAATTATTAATACGTATTGGCGAGTAGGTGATGAAAACTATACCAGGGAAGGAAGGAAAGGGTGAACACGTCAGGTGTGCTGCACTCTGGACATTGTGAGTGAGTACTAAAAAGGGTAACTCAGAGAGAAAACTGCAAAGCCCAGCCACACAAGATGAGTCAGAGTTCTGTGTCTTGCTGAGTCAATACTGTGCTTGGGGGTGATTGTATTGTACAAGGTCAGAACACTGGAAAGTTAGGAAGACTGGGAAATCCCCTTGATAAATAAAGGTACCACAAGAGAAGATAGAAAAACATAATACATAAAGAATCAAGAGCTTAATTATAAATGACTGTTATTCTTTATGTATTTTGTTTTTCTCTATTATCTTGTGTTGCTCATTGGTTAATCTCATATTGTTATAGTATCCCACTTTGTTACTGGTATATTATGTAGATGCTGACTTGCTTATTTGAAATAGGAGGAGAAAAATGAGGGGAGGAAGTGGGGGGAGGGAAATAGAGACAAAAACCTAAAAAGGGATATCAATGTGTGAGAAGTAATGCACCTTCTATCTGGCGAATATAACTGTAATCCCTCTATACATTGAAATTTAAAAATATTAAAAAAAGAAATGCAATTAACTTCATAAAAAATAAAGGTACCAAGGCAGAGCTGGCCTCCCAATGGGAAGTGCATGGACTTAGAGAAAGGAGGCAGCTGGAGGGCAAACTCCCCCCTCCAGATTTATCACATGATGCATTGAAAATCATGGTCACCTGCTCAGCTGGCAAATTGGACTTCCTACCCTAACTTGTTTGGATGTCAGAAAGAAAAATAGCTGTTCCTCAGAAGAAGGAGCTGTAAGAAATAAGCCTAAAGAAAAATTTATCCTCTTCCCTTCTAAAAGAAGGACTGACCTGTGGTTTGTTTGTTTCTTGCCTTTTGTTTCTGTTGTTGTTGCTGCTGCTGTTTTGTTTTCTTTCTTTTCCTTTCTTTCATTTCTTTTTCAATTGTAACTTTTAATGTACTTATTTTGTCCTACCTCACTCTAAATACAAATTCATACCATATAGGTCTCTTCTCTTTCCTCTTGTGTATTTTCTTTTCCTCAACTCAGCTTCTTTACATAATTTATTTTATATATTCACCTTTAGCTTTCTTTTTTAATTTCTAGTTGAGCCCATATATGTGTGAGCTTACTTGACTGGTAATTGACTGTTCCAACTTTTTACCTATGTTTCAATGCCTATTTTTTCTGTTATTGTTTTTATTTCTATGGATTTTGTCTTCTCGGTGATAGACATGATTGTGAAGATTCCAAACAATTGAAAAAGTAAGTGAAAGAGATATCCATCCCAATATCTGTGCAAATATCAACATAGAAAAATTATGACAAAGCAAACTGTTATGATTCCTTAAAAGACCCCTAATAACTGAATTCAAGAGCTTAATGTTAAAAATAATAATTGGCCTTAGGGAAGATTATAGAGAATAATATATATATAAAGAATAAACAAACTTTCAAAAACTGATAACTCAAAACCTAGATGCTTATTTTTAAGCAATATCATGAATAAAATACTTGAAAACAAAACTGACTTTCTAAATAAAAGTGAAAAATTGTTAATAAAGACTCAGCATTCAAGCACAAAAATGTGTAAAATATCACAAATAGACCAACTCAAGCAGAAGAAGGAACACCAGGGAGTGAAAACTGGAATTAGGAAATAATTACATTTAGGTGGTAATAATGAGAAGAAAAAAATTCAGGATACCCACAGTTTTTTAACAACTACTCTGAAACATAATCAAAGCATCATACCTAATGGATATACAGAGTTAAAATAAAAATTAAACACTTAGGGCGCCGGGAGTTTGGCCTAGTGGTAAAGTGCTTTTCCTAGCATGCACAAAGAACCCAGGTTTGCTTCCTCAGCACCACATACATAGAAAAAAACGGAAGTGGTGCTGTGGCTCAAGGGTAGAACTCTAGCCTTGCAAAAAGCCTTGCAAGGACAGTGCTCAAGCCCTGAATTCAAGCCCCAAAACTGGCAAAAAAAAAAAATAATTAAACACTTAGAAATTTACTAATAGAAACTTTCTCCTTATCTAGACAAATGAATGGGTATCTAAGTACAGGAGACATTTAGAATACCACATAGATATGACTGATAAAATATCCTCTGTAACACAAATTATAGTTACAATAATCAGACCTTATATAAAAGAAAGAACTATGAAAATATCAAGATATAAATACCTACTCACTCATTTGTCTCTAAACACAGGCAATTATGGAACATGTATTTCAAGACCAGACAGTATGTAACGGCCAATCACATTGTCCTTTAAGATTTGATGGTGAATGGCTGAATTTGGGGAAAAAAATTAGGCCTGGGTCATGGCCATTCCCAAAATGTAAAAGTTCACTCTTCTGTCCCTCTAGACAACAGGGTCCTGAATTTCCTCAAGTAGGCCATGTCTAGCTCAACCTGGACATGCTCAGTGAGTTTGCAAAACACGTTCCCAGAATGAGGCCTATGTAAATTACTTCAGGGAGAAACCACAAACTTGTAAAGCCCTACCACAAACTTCATGTACCATCCAGTAACCTTCACCCAAGACCCTACCTAAATCCCTTCACCTGTGCCCCCAGCCTATCATGCCTCCTGTCTCATGACTCTCCTTAGCTCACCATGGCATCCCTCTTCAGTTTTGAGGAAGGTGAAATAGAGACCTTCAAGATAACCATAAACTAAACTAATTAATTAATATGAGTTGCTCACATGAATAGGAAAAAAACATCCCATACATATATGAAAGTGAAATCTCAAGAACTGGATGAGCAAACAAAAATTATGAATCAAGCACAATCAACTCGGTAAACAATAACTCTCTGCTGAATAATATAACAAGAACAAACATTGCTACAATCAACCAAAACAGAACTGCAAATTTATAGTTATGATGAAATATTTTTCAATATAAAAACTATATGGAATATCACTCATCCAATGAAACAACCCAAATGGACTAACTGAATTAAAAGGAAAGATTCAACATTTTCTCATTTGAATCATAACTCACTAAAAAGAAACACATTGCTTGAGAGTAGGACAAACAAACTTATGCCTAGGAAATTAAATCTAACAAGATAGACTTTAAAATCAGTGAAAAGAAGTAAAGAAATCCAATACTTACATAACCAAAAGACAATCTCACAAGAAAATACAGTAATTTTGAACATAAATTTCATTGTACCGTAAGGGAATATAATGAACTAAAATTAGAAATCAATAGTAAATAAGATTATAGAAAGTTGGATATTTAACAATACATTTTAATGTTCAATGATTAATTGAAGACATCAGACAAGAAATTTAAAAAATTCTTAGAACAAATGCAAATGGAAACAATTTGCCAGAAGTTCAGAAAAACAGGAAAAGTAGCTGCTACAAAGAAGTCTATATCAATAAACATATTGAAAAACAGAAAGATCTTAAGTATCTAAAATGTTATCTTAGGAAAGCTCTCACGAAAAGGAAAACATAAAATGCAAAATAATACAAATACAGCAATACTTACATTGCTAAAAATCTCTGGAGGTATTATAATTAACTTTCAACAATGCCCTACATGGTAGTTAACATTTTACAATGGTCTCACAATATCTTAGAGGAATCAGTTTAAAGGAGAAAATGATTATTTTGCCTTCTGGTTTTAGAGCATTTGTGGTAAGTTGGTTCTGTGTAAGTGGATCATAGGGGAGATAGGAATGAACACAGACCTCATTATGGCCAGGAAATGGACACATGATGAGACAAAGAGAGGAAGAAGAAGGGAGAATGGGGAAAAAGGAAGATAGGGACAAAGACAGAGACAGAGAAACACAGAAACAAAGAGCAACTAGGGGCAAAGTAAATTCAAGGGCTGACTGACTTTTTCCAACTCAGCCCATTTCTTTGCTTTCATCACTTTCCAAGACTCAATTATGAGTCATGAAATGTATTAGGCCACTTAAATCATCAGTGGCCTGATGGTGCAATAACCTTTGATAATGCACACATGGATATCATGGCTTGAGGATCAATATTTCAACATATGAGCCCAAGATTTCAACAAAGTAGCCCAGATATCACTCTACATTGTAAAATTCAGTTTTCTCATCAACTTTTTTTTCTTACCAGTACTAAACAGTGTCTATAATTTACATATTTCCCGAAGATCTCTCTTCTATCTCTCTGAGAGTCATTATTCTTTGTATCCTTATTAACTTCTGTGTCTCCCAGTGTTCTAGGACAGTAGCTAAATCAATGGGCATCTTGACCTTCAAGTAGCTTGCTTTTATTTGTAATATCTCTGAGAGAAGCAGTCTGGGTAAATTTCTCTCTTCAAATATCCTTGCATGTTTCAACAATAGCGAGAGCTATCCGTCACCAAAGTTATCTTTGACAGGTTGGAAATGGTTTGTGTTTCTGAGGAATAAACTATGTAAAGTTTTAAGCTTAAAAGACTTAGGAGTATGGAATAAGATAATTAGCAGCTTTAAGCTATAATTATATTTTATGTCCATTTACTGAAATTATAATGCAAATCAATTCACGGGGGCAGGGAATATGGCTTAGTGGTAAAGCACTTGCCTAGAATGCAAGATGCCTAGGGTTCCATTCCTTATTATCACGTAAGCCAAAAAGACCAGAAATTATGCTGTGGCTCAGTGGTAAAACACTAGCCCTGAGCAAAAGAAGCTCGGGTATAGGGTCTAGGCCTTGAGTTCAATCCCAGAACTAGGAAAAAAAACCTCACAGACTATATGCATTATGAAAATATCAAAATCAATTACTTTACACAAATAATTTATGCTGTTAAATATTAACCTAAAAATACTAGATAGGATTTCTAGAATACTCTATATATAATAATTATTGACTGCCATTTCATTCTTGTTTTTTTTAATATAATTCTCTTGTTTTTTTCTCTTTCAGCAGATTTTTAATATTAATTCTCTTGTTTGCTTTCTTATTCTGCAGATTTTTTTGCACAATCTTCAGAGGAGACAGAAGTTCAAATTTCTATCAAGTACTCTGACAAAAAATGTTATCACTGATATGGTTTTATTTTCTTAAATAATTTAATTAATTAAATAATTTGACATTATATTTAATCCTTTTAGCTTAACAATAAGGTTTCCAACCAGATATACAAATATACATTCACACACACACACACACACACACACACACACACACACATATATTTTCTCTTCTCACTGACATATCGCAAGTGTATTCTCAGTCCTTTCACCTTAGAACTCAAAACTTGCCAAAATCCCAAGGGGAGAAAATACTTTCAGTTTTTGCTAAGCAAAAATGCTTTTTGCTCTACCAGCAATTCTTTTGTACCAGGAATTTCATAAGTGACTTATTTCTTACAACGGAAGGAATTAGTCAAGAATCTGATATGTTCTAGGAAGTACTCCCAAACTCTTGGAGGCAAGATGTGTGTTCATGATTTACCTTCTTTGGCACTCAGAAGCATTTATGGCAACACATTTCATTCTAATTAATAATATAATATATTTTGTCTTCTTCCTTCTAGGCACAGCAGTCTAGAACATTTGCTTTTCTTGTAGTTCAACAAATGTACATTTGTTTTACATTCCTGGACATGTGTTCTGTGACTTCACATTCTGCAGCATAGTCAGATCTCTTTTCTTTCCTGCTACAAGATGTTTCTTTGCTTTCCAGCTATCTGAATGGAGACCCCTGCTGAGTTCCTTTCTAGAAGACAGTAATTTTGTGATTACTAAGAGAATAAGGGTATGCATAACTTATTTCCAATGCTTATTGTAGCTGACTCCAATCTTTTTTAGCAATTATGATACAGAGAGTAAGCTAGAGAAATTAGCAAATTGATACTTAAATTTCTAATTTATTCTCCAGTTTTATACATTAATTTTAAGAAGCAAAGGAATAAAATGCTGGATTGAAGTAAAAGTATTGAGAGTGTGAAATTCATGTGTTTACATTTATTTTATCATATATTTGTACTGAACAACTGAGCCATAATTTTAAACCTTCAGCATCATTTGAATTGGCAGCATATTAGAAGGAAATAGTTATAGTCTTCACAAATCACATACATGCACAGGGGTATTATACTGATTTTAACGTTGCATTCCCTCTGCATAATTAAGTTTCAGTTGAACAATTTTAAAAAGCTCACTAGAGAATTTCTTGTATCTATTACAATATGTTTCTATATTAACTTTTGATTATTTTACCTCCACTCAAAAAAGTTCCTGTTGTTTCCTCAAGATGCATGTATCATGATATCAATAAAAATCAAGATGATTCAATTTTACATGTTCTATGAGAAAATTTATATGTTAAGTCATCCTTTGACTCAATTTTCTTGTGTTCATATGCTCAAAAATAATTTGAAAGGTGGTATAATTTTATTAGCATGGATATATATATATAACCTATTTTTTGTTTTAGGTAAATATTTAAAATAGAAGAAGCACTTCATATTTATTTCTTAGGGAACATTACATATATATATATATATACATATGTGTTTTATATCCTAGAGTAATAAAATAACAAATTTCTATTGTACACATTGTACACATATACTTGGCTTGCTTATTGCTTTGATTACTCTTAATATGGTGATTTGGTAATTTATATTTAATAATTTCATTTTGATATATTATATTTAACAATTATCACACAGTATAACTAACTATGTGGAAAAACCTAGCTTAACTTTAAAATATTAATTTAATTTCGTAGGTAATATTTCATCACTGTATTCTTCCCATGATGCTGGGATCTTAAAGAAAGGAGAAAATGTTGTCATTGAATTGTGTGTGTGTGTGCGTGAGTGCGTGTGCGCGCATGTGTGTGTGTGTGTGTGTGTGTGTGTGTGTGTGTGTGTGTTGAATATAGTGCTAGGTATCAGAAGCTTTTCCTAATAAATTGAGTTCTCTCTTTCTAGGATTCCTTGCCTTAGACTATTTTTCATCCCTCTTGACATAGTTTGTGATAGATACTCTATTTTTTATTGTGCTTTTGCTTCTTTTTTCTTTTTCCATCCTTAATACCTTTAAGACAGTTTTCCAAGTCAATGACTCATGAAACTAAAATGCCTACTCCTGATCGTACATACAATTTGACTGTTGTAGTCTGGCCAATTTAGTATTCATCTCTTACAAAACCCTATGAAAAAAGTCATTCTGTACACTTGACTAATAGCATCTCAGCTGTCTGACGACACACCTTGCAGTCTTCCTTTCAATATGGAAAGTAATTTGTTCCTGAGCATTAGCTCTTGGATTATATTTCGCACATATTGGCATGGTTTCAATGCTAGAGCTGAGTTCTCCCAGCCTCCTCCCCATTCTCAAATACTTAAATGATATTCACAATAAAAAGGGAAATTCATCTCATACTTGCTGAATATTCTATATTGTTTAGTTCAAAAGTTACTCTCATTCGTTTCTGACAGTAGTCTTAATGAGCAGTTGGCAAAAAAAGTGATGAACTTACTACAATAACTATTTCAAAATAACAGAGTACATTCTAAATGACTGATTTTAAAAATTACATGTCATGGTGGTAGTTTTGCCTAATATTAGAGTGCTTGCCTAGCTTGCACAAAGACCTAGAGTCAATTCCTCACTACCACATACATAGAAAAAGCCAGAAGTGATGCTGTGGCTCAAGTGGTAGAACTCTAGCTTTGAGAAAACCCAAGGACAACACTTAGGCCCTGAGTTCAAACCCCAAGACTTGCAAAAAATATTTACATGTAATTATTTGCTGACCTAAATAAATATAATGTAGAAATTGTAAATCATATTTATTTTCATGTATATATTTTAAAGTATATCTCTCCCTATAACTGAAGGACTTATAAGAGTGATCTCTTAGTGCTTTACAACTCTAGACATCAGTTGTTACTTATGAAATCCACAATTCACCTTGGAAATACTGAGTATGAGGGATGAAACCATGTCAAATAATATATCCACCTTTAATTAACTTTCTCAGAAATGGTTCTGTTGCTCAAGTGGTAGAGGACTATCCTGAAACACAGGTGCACTCAGGGATAGCACCTAGGTCCTGGGTTCAAGCCTCATGAAACACACACACACACACACACACACACACACACTGTATTCTGTCATACATTTGTTTACTAGGCTGAGACTGATAAGTTTGGAAAAGTCTAACTCTGCTGTGACTTACTCAGGGCACATTTTTCTGATCTTTTTTTTTTTTTTTTTTTGCCAGTCCTGAGGTATGAACTCAGGACCTGAGCACTGTCCTTGGGCTTTCTCAAGGCTAGTGCTCTACCATTTGAGTGCCAGCACCACTTCTGGCTTTTTCTATGTATGTGGTACTTAAGCAATTGAACCGTAGCTGTTCATGCATGCTAGGCAAGCACTCTACCACTAGGCCAAACTCCCAGACTCCTGATCTTGTAGTTTATATCTCTAGCATGGAACTTGAAATCTGTAAATGTACATTTAAGGAGGAAACACCAGAAGTGAGACTGAGGGTATCTGAGGGAACGATAGACACAAAGTAGCAAAATGTTCATCATAGAATTAATGTTCAAGGTATGAGACAAGATGGCATAATATCAAAATTTAAAAATAGCACAAACAATTGTACCATCCAATATAAAAAATATGAAGGTAGATGTTATATTTCTGTATTCTTGTCTTCCAAATGAGAGAAATGCTGCCCAGAGATTTCAAAGAACTTGCATAAAATTATTGAAAAAACAAAAAAAAACCCTATTTGAAGTAACAGCACATTTTGCACTTACACCTATTTTATTTCAGGAAAATACAGCTGACAGTATTGAAATAAATGCTGAAAAATTTTGCAAAACCATTATAACACATCATCAGGCTCACTGTGTGATATAGACTCATATACAAGACAAACGTGAGCAAAAAACCTAAATAAGACACAAAATCATTTGCGGTTTCTAGGCTCTAATGTATTGGAATCGTTTTTACATATGCAGCATGGAAAGCTTCATAGCAACTCCCCAACTAGAGCAAACATTTTATTGTACTTTTTTCTTTCTTAAATTAGGTTACAGTAGTGTGCATTGCCACAGCAGCTATGAATTGAGTCTATCATCATCCACCAGAGCATTTTCTCTTTTGATTGAAAATAAACCAGGACTTTTAAATGGCTCAGATTTATACACTTTATTCCACTCCCAAATTGAGAAACTTTCTAGGAACTCTTAAAGACATAGACCTATCAGTACTTTGCTACCAGCTTACTCTACATATCAAGTAATCATCTCAGAATATAAGTTGGAAAAACTTCCAGACACACATCAATTTTTGCTCTGAATCTCATTTTCATGACTGTCTTAGGTGATTTTTTTCTGAGTTGAGTCAATATGTTTCCTGCTTTTGTAACTGTGGCTATCAATACCCATAAACTTGGAACTAGAATCATATTAGATGAGAAATTTTTGGAACTTGAATCAATTTGAATCAAGCGATAATTATACACATATATTAGCAGTTGGAACAGGGAAGTTTTATTATTTATTATGAACATTTGCAAAAGAAGATAAACATCAATTAACAGTCAATGACTATGTTTCCCATGGAAATTTTAATTTATCAACTGCAGCTCATTATCAATAGATTGTAAGACAACTAACAATTTAAATTTCAAAAATTTCTCACCTAAGAGTGATGTGAGACAATCCAAGAGACTTGGAGAAATAGACATATTCACTTCAATTATTGAATTCATTCTTGCTCCCTAATAATTTTTTTTGCTAGGCCTGGGCTTGAGTTCTGGACTTGAACACAGTCCTTGGAGTTTCTCAAGGTTAGAGCTCTACAATTTGAGCCTCAGAACCACTTACGGCTTTTTTTTTCTAGTATGTGGTACCAAGGAATCGAACCCAGGTCTTCAAGCATGCTAGGCAGGCACTCTACCACTAGGCCAAACTCCCGGCTCCAGTGCTTCCTAAATTTTGATGTCATTAAGTAACTTCTCAGCCAGTGACATTAAAATACTTTTCCATTGCTATAGTCACCTTTTTCCTTTTTTCTTTTCCCTTTTTAGTCTTGGTGCTTAAACTTCTGGCCTTTTTGCTAGAACTTTATTTCTTTGAACCACAACTTAGAATCATAATTGTAAGACCTCAACCCCCAGAATATCTAGGATTACAGCACTAAGATTCATTTTCTTATCTTGAGAAAATGTTCCTTTTACTTCCCCTAGCCTAGGAAACTTTACGTTTTCCCCATTTGAGATTAGGACACAAAAGTCAACACTCAGTATGGCATTCCATATCTATCAGATATTATCTTTTTCTCTAATTTCTTTGTGATCAGTAAAAGAAAAAACTATGTGGAAAATGACTCTGAGAAGGTGAGCATGGTGGTTCATGGCTGTAATCCTAGCTGAGGATCACAGTTCAAAGCCAGCCAGGACATTAAAGTCCATGAGACTGTCATCTTCAATGACCTACTAGAAAACTGGAAGTGGCCCTGTGGCTCAAGGAGTAAGGCATTAGCCTTGAGTAAAAGAGCTCTGACACCATGCCCAGGCCCAGAGTTTAAGCCCCAGGACCACCACCACCAAAAATAAAAAATAAAAAATAAATAAATAAATAAAAATAAAAGAAAAAAAAAAAGAAAATGACTCAGACAAAATAAAAATCTTACATAAAATATGTGATATTTAACTTTTGTGTGTACATCAGTCCTGGGCCTGACCTCATAGCCTGAGCACTATCTTTGAGCTTTCTCAAGGCTAGCACTCTACAACTTGAATCAGCATCACTTCTGGCCTTTTCTCTGTGTGTGGTACATAGGAATCGATCCCAGGCTTCCTGCTTGCTAGGTAAGCATTCTACCACTATGCCACAATCCCACCCCATCAACACTTTTTAATGAAGAATGAAGATTGCATATTCTATATGCAACAGTTTTAGATATAAGTGTCTATATAAATACACGTTAACATATTTATCTCTAAGTAAATAATTTTTCCTGATGAAAAATTCTGAAACTAAGAATAATAGGATGAGATATAAAACTTGTTTTTTGTTGATTACTTTAGTTTTCTCCATTTTGTAAGCAATTTGAAGTGGCACTGTACTCATACTCATTATTAAAGTATTATTATGCATATTTTACTTTATTTTAAAAAACACGTGCATTTAAAAAATTGTCTTATATCAAATGACCAAATTCTAGCTTTTAAGCACAAAGACAACATAGTAAGAATACAGAGTATCAATATATTTTAGTAAAAGTATATTACTTCACTGGTAGTAATCATCTCAATTTAATTCATTTAAAAAAATGTAGGGCTAGGAGGTTAGCCTAGTGGTAGAGTGCTTCTGTAGCATGAACAAAGACTGAGGTTTGATTTCCTGGTATCACATACAAAAAAAAAAAAAAGCCAGAAATGATGCTGTGGCTCAAGTGGTAGAGCTCTAGACTTGAGAAAGCCCAAGGACAGTGACCAGGCTATGAGTTCAAGGCCCAGGATTGCCAAAATAAACAAACAAACAAACAACAACAACAACAACAAAACAGAAAAATGCTGACACTGGTGGTTCACAACTATAGTACTAGCTACTTCAGAGGTTGAGAACTCAGAATCTTGGTTAGGGGGAAGCTACGGCAGAAAATTTGCCATCCAATCAGTAGAAATATATCGGATATATTTGTATTTGGTTATTTGAAATTGGATAGGTAATGGGGGAAAACAAGATGAGGGGTGGGGGTGGGGGGAGCGAAATGGGGATCAAGACATGTGAAAGGGTATCAATGTATGTGAATTAATGCACCTTCTATCTGGCAAATATCATGTAACCCTTCTATTAATTACAATAAAAATATATGAAAAAAAAGAAAATTTGCCATCCAACTCTTATTTCCTATTAACTACTGAAAACTGGAAGTGGATATGGCTCAAGTGGTAGAGTGCTAATCTTGAACACACAGTGGCTCAGGGATAGTGGCCAGGGGCTGAATTCAAGCCCCAAAGCCTAAATAAATCAATAAATGAAGTTGACTTTTGATAAATAAAACAGTTTGGTATATTTGATCAAATCAAGTGTGTATTGCTTAGATTTAACATTTCTTAGTATGTTAGTATAAAGCACACTTTACTTCAGGTAAAAAGCAATGCTTACAATATTTTATTTTGTTTTACATGGATTGGTTGACAAAAAGAATGAAATAAATTTAATAGTCAAAATAGATTATTTGCAACTATAAATATAAATATTGAATAACAAAATCTATGGAAATTGTTTTGGGACAGGACAAAGAGAGTACTCAGAGTAATGGAAGGAAATTAACTGGAAGACATCAAATGAGAATGAGAATAATAATTAAGAAGTGAAAGTAATTTTGTTATATTTCATTGATTCAGAAGTCTTCATCCACTGCCGAAGTCCAGGACTAAAAAACATTGCTACCTAGCATACTAACCATTTTTGCATGCTCTTATATTTTGAGAATACTTAAGAACTAATCTTTTAAGAAGGTATAAAATCATAATAAATTATTGTTAACTATGGTTAACTATTGTTAACCATGGTTAACCATGTGCTTTAATTTAATATCCACAATTCCAGATGTCATAGTCATATAGAAGAATAAACTATTTGCAAGAGTACATTTATTTGAATCTGGAAGATGGCTAGTTTGACATATGGCAAAACCCAGTTACTCTCAGTGTTTACACTTAGTACCCTGTGAAGAAGGTGAGGAGGTAGTGCTTTTTAAATCAGTATAATTTGGGTTTGAGACTGTCACAGTCTCACCACATACATCAGAGTTTAATCAGTTTGTGTCCTAAGATTTGATATAATATTATTACTTAAGACTATATCTGTAGTCATGTATATCTACTGGAAAGCATTGTATATTATATAGTAATATAACAGCGGAGAAGCACATATAGAGTAATCTTTAATATTTAAAATCCTGGCAGAGTATTAATGTTAGAAACATATATAGTCATACAAGTTATTGAATTATATCCTGTAATCAAAAATGAGAACAGTATTGTGGTTTAGTTTCTACTCATGCTAAAATTTCATTATAATGTAAATTTCAGATCCTTATTGCCTTTATAAATTATTATTTTTTTAAAGAATTTATTAACATGGATTTTTACATCATATTTCAAATGATGTGTTTAACAAACAAGTATTCAAGAAGGGAATCTATATATACAATCACTAGCACTTAGATTTTAGAACACAATTAAACTTAGGCTGAGGGTTTGTATTTCATATATATATATATATTAATCTATGTAATAAAACATTATGTCAATAGAATCATAAATACTTATGTCTATGTAGCTGTGTTTACATTTCCAGTACCATATCCATAGCATTGGGTATGCAAATATTGAGTCCTCGCTCTTGTACACTTTGGGTCTAATAGCCACATATTAAGGATACCATGCACCTTTGGTTCCTTTGGTCTTGACTTGTCTCACTCAACATGATTCGCTCCAGATTCATCCACTTCCCTGCAAATGCCATTATTTTATCTTGTCTGTTGGCTATGTAGAACTCCATAGTATATATATATATATATGCCACATTTTCTGTATCCATTCATCTGCATTAGGGCATCTGGACTGTTTCCATCGCCTGGCTATAGTGAATAGTGCAGAGATAAACATATATGAGAAGGTGTCCTTATCATATCTTGGGTTATAATGTTCAGGACAGATGCCCAGGAGTGGTACGGAAGGATTGTATGGAAGGTCAATTTTCTGTTCTTTTAAAAACCTCCACACTGCTTTCCAGAGTTGCTGAACTAGCTTACAATCCCACTAGCAGTGTAGTAGTGTTCCTTTTCCTCCACAAGCCCTCCAGCATCATTCCTCCTCCATCATTTTTTGAGTTCAAAATCTTGGCCATTCTTGTTGGGGTAAGGTTTGTTTTTATTTGCATTTCTTAGGTTTGTTTTTATTTGCAGTTCTTTTATGACCATAGATGATGAACATTTTCTCTTATGCTTTTCTGCCATTTTAACCTCTTCTTTTGGTAAGTCTCTCTTTAGTTCCCTTACCCATTTAGTGAATGGTCTGTTGGGGTTGGGGGGATAAGTTTCTTGAGTTCCCTGTAGATAATGGATATTAAGCATTTGTTTGATGTATTATTGGTAAATATCTTTTCCCAGTTGATTGGCTGCCTTTATACTTTAGTAGCTATACATTTATCTGAGTAGATAATTTTTATTTTTAGGTAGTCCCATTTATCGAGTCTCCTTCCAATCTGTTGTGACCCTGGGATTCTTTTCAGAAACTTTTTGCTTCTGCCTATGAGTTCCAGTGTCTCTCCAACTCTATGGTGTAGGAGTTTCAAGGTTTCCAGTAAACATTGAGGTCTTTCATACACATTGAGTTCATGCTTGTTCATGGTGAAATGCTAGGGTCAATTTTTACTTTTCTGCATATGACTCCACAGTTTTGCCAGCACCAATAATTGAATAAACTGTTTTGTTCCACTGTATATATTTGGCTCCTTTGTCAAATACAAGTTGACTGCAGTGGTTGAATGAGTTTGCACTCCCACCAACAGTGTAGTAGTGATCTCTCCTGGCCACATCCACCTTAGAATTGAACAACTATATAGACCAACTAGATCTAACAGACATCTGCAGAATATTCCACCCAGCAACAACACAATAAACATTTTTTTCAGCAGCACATGGAACATTTTCCAAAATAGACCACATCTTAGGCCATAAAACAAACCTGGACAGATTCAGAAACACTGAAATTATTCCCAGCACACTCTCAGACCACAAAGGCATCAAATTGAAACTGAACACACATCTCCACCAACGAAAACCCTGTAACTCATGGAGACTGAACAACACTTTGTTGAATCACGAATGGGTCATCGAAGAGATCAGAACAGCAGAAATCCAACAGTTTATGAAATTTAACAATAAGGAGCACACAAAATACCAACTCCTTTGGGACATGGAAAAGGCAGTATTCAGAGGAAAATTCATAGTGCTAGTGCCTACAACATCAAGCTGGAAAAATCGCAAACCAACAAGTTAATGTCTCACCTTAAGCTCATAGAAAAAGAACAATGAACCAACCCAACCCCGGGCTGGCTTTGAACCTTGCTCCTCAGTTTTCAACCAGCAGAGTATGAGCTACTAAGCCAGGTAAATTTTCAATATATTGACAGCTAAGTGTTTCTGAGTTCAATTTGTTTGACATACATGGAAAGTAATTCCTTTCCTTTCTAAGGCTATTCTGGCTAAATATAGTAGAAATATTCAGCTTTCCCATGAATTACTTAAATGTAAGCATTATTAAGCATTCACTTTTTCAGTTTCATTTACTAACTGCCATTTCTCAATAGAAGCAAATATTTATTGTTCTGCAAATCAGAGAGATATGAACAAAGCATCTATTTACAGCCTTAATATTAAAGAATGTGCTAGCCAAATTGTCAGTTAGTAATGAGAAAAATACAAACTACAGTTTAATTTCACTCATAACTATAAAACAATATCAAAGAGGGTAAAAATGGTGGGATTGACAAGAATATTTGTGCAAAGAAGATTCTTGATCAGCTTGGTACTGGCACAAGAACAGGCCTGAAGACCAATGGAATAGAAGTGAGGACCCAGATATTAAACCTTAGACCTATGGCCACCTAATCTTTGACAAGGGAGCCAAAAAAAATAGAATGGTAAAAAGACAACCTCTTTAACAAGTGGTGCTGGCAAAACTGGTTAAGCACCTGCAGAAAACTAAAGTTGTATCCTTGTTTGTCACTCTGCAATAGAATTAACTCCAAATGGATCAAAGACCTCGAAGTAAAAGACTACACAATGAAAACTTTACAAGAAGGAATAAGAGATACACTAGGCCTCCTTGGTCCTTTATAAGGACCAAGAATCACAACAAATCAGAGAAAGGCTGGATAAGTGGGACTGCATTAAACTGCAGAGCTTTTGTATGGCAAAGGACATAACTAGTAAATCACTTAGAAAGCCTACAGAGTGGGAGAAGATCTTCACTAACCATACAACAGACAAAGGCCTCATATCTAAAATATATCAACAACTCAAAAAATTGAATCACTCCAAAACTAATCTCAAAAGAAACAACCTTCCCATTAAAACATGGGCCAAAGATTAAAAGAGAGTCTTCTCTGAAGAAGAAACAAAAATGGCCTATAGACACATGAAGAAATGCTCAACATCTCTGGTCATAAAAGAAATGCAAATCAAAACAACTCTAAGATTCCACCTCACTCCAGTTAGAATGGCCAGGATCAGGAAAACTAATAACAACAGATGCTGGAGGAGATGTGGACAGGAGGGATCACTACTACACTGTTGGTGGGAGTGCAAACTAGTTAAACAACTATGGAAAGCAGTATGGCAGTTCCTCAAAAGATTAAATAGAGCTCCCCTATGATCCAGCAATTCCACTACTTGGCATTTACACAATCTTCCATAAACAAGGACAGACTTAATCCACTAGCACAGTGAGGTTCATTGCAGCACTATTTATCACATCTAAGATATGGAACCAACCCAGATGTCCCTCAGTTGATGAGTGGATCAACAAGGTGTGGTATTTGTACACAATGGAATTCTATGCTGCTGTCAGAAAGAATGAAATGGCCCCATTTGTTAGTAAATGGAAAGACTTAGAAAAAGTCATATTAAGTGAAGTAAGGCAGACTCAAAGGAACATAGGCTCAATGGTTTCCCTCATTTGTCATAATCAGCAGAAACCTTGGGCTCTACTAGCAGAGATTTGCAATAGAGCAAAACCTTGATACATAAGGCCATATAATATGATGCTAAATGAAAGGACCTCTAGGATATAGAAACAAAAGCCATATAATGAGTGATTGTTGTCCTTAATGTACTATGCTATCTCTCATCTCTTTTGCTGTCCCTTGGTTATCTCATGTTGTTACAATATCTCACTTTGTTATCTGATATATTGGATATATTTGTATTTGGTTATTTGAAATTGGATAGGGAAGGGGGGGAACAAGATGAGGGGTGGGGGTGGAGGAAGGAAATGGGGACCAAGACATGAGAAAGGGTATCATTGTATGTGAATTAATGTCCCTTCTATCTGGAGAATATAATGTAACCCTTCTATTAATTACAATAAAATATATGAAAAAAAGTTTTTTGATTTAAATAAAAAATGAGAAACTTCTACAACCAGCTTCCATGCTCACTAGTCAATTTGAGAACAGCATTTTTATCCAAACATTGTTGAAACTATGAGTTGTGCATCATGCCACTAGCCCATAATGCTTAGGAGAGTCTTGGGAGAACTTCTTGTGAGAGCACATCCCAGAAAAATAGTGCAGAGGATGTAACTGAGTTGTATAATTTTTACATAGAAGGTACTAGCCCAGTAATTATACTATATGTTTGACTTTCAATATAATTTTTACTGCTCTATTTTAAATATAACCCCTAAATTCATGTGTTATAATGTGATTTCTCCAAATCATATGTTAATAATGTTTAAGAAGGAGAACCTTAACGTATGAGAAAAGTTTATTTATTGGCCTATGGATTATAGTAGAGGTGAGGCTTTCTAAAGAAATGCATGTGAGGACTATTTGGTTGTATTACTGATATTCAGTGCTCTCTCAGAGTTCAACAGAGTCATAAGGATTCTGTCAACAGGGAAGCTACTAATTTAATCTTGTACTAAATAGCCTGCAGAATCATGAGTTATACAAATATTGACTCTATTATTTTCTCACTTTTCTATATTTGGTTGTAACAACAAAAATGATTAAAGTAATGATTTTTATCAGTGGTATCATGGTTTAATCTCAGAGACGTCTGCTTGCCCATTTGGCATTCTATCAATTGAGTCACACCCATAGCTTTGCTTTTATAAAAAAAGTTATTGATGTACTTTAGATTTAATATGGCAGACTATATAGGCTGGCTTTGAACTATGACATTCTGGGTATCAATTGCTGGAGTAAGTATGATTATGGGCTAGAATCTCAAAGGCAGGTGGTTTATAATGCTTGTGAATTATTTTTAAGCATATAACAAGTGCATTTTACCAAGTAAATCCCAAGTGACAATGTTTTAGCATGTAAATAGCATGCACATCTGTAATAGCATACATTTTCTAAGTGCATCTGGAAAGTCAACACAATGAGAAAATTAATTTGTATTTATTTATTTTGCTATTATTTATTTTAAAGTTGATGAAGAGGGCAGTTACTCTTACATAGGTAAGGTAATAGTACAATTTCCTTTTAAATACTGTTACCCCCTTTCTCCTTTTCTCCCCTTCCTCTCAAGTTGTAAAGCTCAGTTCCAGCATAGTTTCTAGTGAATATCATTGTTTCATTAGTTCATCCTTTGTCCGGATATTTCTGTGATTTCCTTTCCCTTCCAGAGATCAGATAAACTTATATACAAGACAAAGATTATTAAAACAACTAAAATAAATAAATAAAATGGAAATAACTGTCAACAGTACTTAATAAAAACCTGCTGTTTCCAAATTTGGAGTTCATTCAGATGTGATTTATTAAATATAGTCATATATAACCTCTAATAGGGAATTAGGATCCCCTATTAAGGACCTCTAGGATATAGAAACAAAAGTCATATAATCTGTGATTGTTGTAATTAATGTACTATGTTATTTCTCATCTCTTTTGCCATCCCTTGGTTGTCTTATATTGTTACAGTATCTTACATTGTTATCTGATATATTGTACATATGTTTATTTGGTTTTTTGAAATAGGATAGGGAAGGGGGGAAAACAAGATGAGGTGTGGAGGTGGGGAAGGGAAATGGGGGCCAGAACCTGAAAAAGAATATCAATGTTTGTGAGGTAATGCACCTTTTATCAGGCGAATATAATGTAACCCATCTATTAATAACAATAAAATTAAAAAAAATAAAAACAAGTATAAAACAATAATGACACCTCCATATTTCAAAAAAGAATATCATAGACATATTCTAGTTATTACAAATAAAGGAAAGCATGCAATCTACATTTCTTTGTACCTGGTTTTCTTTGATAAGATATGTTTCAATACACATATAAAATTCCTGCAATATATTTTGTTGCTACTGTTGTTAAAATTTATTATTAATTTACTTTATGCAACTAAGCAAGTGGTTATTGAGAAAAATGGTTTTATTTGTAGACCTAGGAACTAGTGTTGTTAGCAGAGTCAAATAAATGTGTCCATGATTTGCCATGATGAGTGTATGTGCGTGTGTGTATGTGTGTGTGTATGTGTGTGTGTGTCTGTCTGTCTGTATTTCTCTCTTTCTCTGTCTCTATCTGATCACTGTCTCTGTCTCTGTCTCTCTGTTTGATCTCTCTCTGTCTCTCTGTCTCTGTCTCTCTCTCTCTCTCTCACTCTGTATGACTTATTTTTGAGTTCCAACAGCAAGTTAGTCAAGAGTTTTCCTTTTCTTTGATGGCAAGCAGAAAAGCAAAATATTTTTTCTTATTTTTCAAAAAGCTTCATTTGCTACTGAAACAGAAGTAAATAATTCACTTTGATGTAGAAAGGAAAATTCAGTTTTCTGTAAACAGTACTGAGATACTAAACTAGTTAGCACTGAAACTCAAAGCAGTTTAGCTGGATGTTTGTTACTAACACAAAGCATAATAAATGGATATTCTCAGCCAGATTCTCTTGTTCTAACTAGGTCTACCTTTCATCATTAATTAATTAATTTCCTTCCATTTTCAGAGGTGTGAAAGTACTTCTACTTCAATATAATATTCGATAACTCCATGATAAAGAACACATCCAATACTTGTACAAGTATATTTCAGCTTTGCAACCTATTTTCATTATTTTTTATCCATAATAAGAGAACATAAGGAAGAATAAACAGGAAAAATGCTTGAATTCTTTTTAACTGAAGGAAAACTGAGAAGATTTTTAAAAGACAGTCTGTATCTATGAAATACAAATTTCAATCACAAATTAGTGAGTTTAGATACTCTGAAGCTATGAAAGTAAAGCAGAATTTGTTCCCATAAGACTGCAAAACACAACGTGCTAAA